>NC_064772.1:12708034-13333034 GCF_011397635.1 Epinephelus fuscoguttatus
TTGACCTGAAATTCTTATCAATCATCCTCGAGTCAAAGTGGACGTTTGTGCCAAATTTGAGGAAATTTCCTCAAGCGTTCCTGAGATATCACATTCACATGAATAACACTATCCGTCTCTTTTGCTCGACACACAGACTTTTAAACTGCCTCTCAAACATGATTAGTCAAAACTACAAGCAAAAACTAGAACACTTCTGATACCAGTATCTTGCATCATTGCCTACAGATTCTGTATTCATATGCAGATATCTGTTTACAGAGATTAGACTGCATTATGCTGCACAGCTGCAGGAGTGGGTTGAGTTTCTATGGACATTTCAATATTTCTATTTATACTGTAAAACTAGGACGCTGTTGTAACTGCTTTCAATCCAAGCTGACTACATCTGCTGTCCTCCAACGTTCAAGCCCACAAGTGTTTGATACTCAAGACAGATTTTAACTGTATTCCTTCAAAACAGAGTCATCTAATTGTAAAGCTGTTTGCAGCCTTAAAATTAATTGTGAAACTCGGATATTATGGCTGTAAGTACATTGTGAAGATCATTATCCAACACCAGTCTAATGCCAGTAAGGGGTTTTGTTATTCAGTTTTGTGCTGGAAAAACTGCGTCATCTTCCTGTTTGGTGTCATTAAGGAACTAAATCTGACCTTGTATGACCGATTCACAAAATGCAATGCACAAGAGTGCAATAGAGGACAGTCTCTGATGTCTCAGAAATAAAGTGCTTCACAACATCTGTACTCTACGTCACTGATTACCTTCTTGGGCTGGATTTCTCCTGACCCTGTTTCTGACCGACTGTCGCCTCCATCACTTTCACTGCCCGGACTGTCTTTACCTACAAACACACACACACACATAGAACAGACAATCAGTATTAGTTTGCTACAGCACTCCTTTATTTTTAGTACAATCGTTTCCCTTATTCATAAGAACATGTCATGAAGAGTCAAACATCACAAGTCATTAATATTGCAACCAGAGCCGGTTGCTTATGTTTTTTTTTTAATGTGTGGGTGCCTTCCGACCATCTGATTGGCTGAGACTCACTGGTGCGGTTGCTGCGCAGCTCCTCTTGCGATGTGTCTAACGAGGGCGTCTCTGAATCATTCAGGATCAATTTGGTGAAATTGGAGGGAAACATTCCAGTCTTCCCATTTAGAAAGCCCTCCCACCAGCCCTCCTCTACCTGAACGACACACACAAATATAAACATCTACACATAAAAAACACACCCTAACAGCAATGATCTGTAACGACTGAGAGTTGCCTAAAGTAGGCTACACATCAGAGTGGCAACTGAGCTAACCAGGAGAGCACTAGACCTTTTTTAACAATTTAAATTTTGACTTGTCACAGTGGGAAAAGCAAATTGATTTACTTAACAATGTCTCTGTTCCATCAAATGTCCTGGTAAAGACTGGCCATGGTAAAGATTTTTCAGATCTTCACGGTTGTTGAAACCCCTCCCATGCTGATACTTTTAACAGATTTATCCCTATAGTGTGTGGAGAGCAATGATTTGGCCACAGCAGCACACAACAAACTAACAGATTCCATTCACAAACAATCGGGCTCTCAAAAATGGAGATCTCGCAGATTTCTTGCAATAGCACATGACTTTAGTGTAAGCAAACATGACGGATGGACAGGAAGGACTAGCTGGACCGTATATGTTACAGTGTGAGCTGGAGGTGAGTAAAAACTGGCCCAAACTTCCTACTTCAGTCAGCTTGGTTTCCAATTGACCTATGGCTAAGCCCCGCCCTCAAATGCGATGAGCCAATCACAGTGCGTATAGCCATTCCCATACACTCGGACATTCTTTGCCTGGACGTCCATTGAAATGCATTACAGAAACTCAATTTTGTTCGGTTTGTGCAGTGTGCATGGGGTACATGCAACTCCGACACAAGGTATCCTGAGAGGCTGGGCGACGAGGTGTATTTTTTACCCTTTGCTAAACCACATCTAAACCGAGAAAAGTGTCTCCTTTGGATAAAGTTGTGCGGTAGACCACAACATCAACTCAACATGAGTAAGATTAACAAGGATGTCTAAGGTAAGTCAACATTGTGTTTGAGGCAACATATTGTCACTTTGCTGGAAAGAAATATAAAGTTATCTTTAACATCTCTAGCTAATGTTAGCTAAGGTTAGCCTAACGTTAGCTCCTAGCTGCATTGTTCATCATGTCACCTTGTCTGCTGGGAGTTCATTAGCCTATTTTGTTCTAGTTTTGTACTTTGGTGACCGTACATCATTGTTAGCTGTTGTCCAAAGGGCTCTAGTTAAACTAACGTTAACTTCTGGAGCTTAGCTTCATTAACTTATCTGTAATCGCAGAGATAACAAAGGTTGGCAAACGTTACGCTGAATGATTCAACAATTCAACAATAAAATGATGAATATATCCCTCCAACGCGTCGTTTGGTTACTTCTCAATGACATCATCAAAAATCATCAATTCCCTCCTGCGAAATGCCATGTACTGTGACACCTGCCATAGCGCCCGGTCACTGGATGCTGATAGTTTGTCCGAGTGAGTGGAGGGGGGCGTGGCTTAGCCATAGGTCAATTGGTTATCATTCTATCAAACATGACTGCGTCCTCATGGTAACCCCCTAACAACTGGAAATCGGATCATAAATACTGAACTAGGGCTGTACATAACAGCTATTTTCATTGCTAATCAATCTGCCAGTTATTTTCATGGTTAGCTGATTAATTATTTAGTCAATAAAATGTTAAAATTGTGAAAAAAAATGCTTATTACGATTTCCCACAGCCCAAAGTGATGTCTTCAGATTGCTTCTTTTATCCAACCAACACTGCAAAACGCAAACACTTTTCATTTACTATCATAAATCAAGGGAAAAAAACCAGCAAATATTTTGCTTGAAAAATTACTGAAACAATTAATCAATTATCAAAATAGTTGGCGATTGTTGTAATGATTGCAGCTCAACAATTGATTCTGAACATTTGAAGAGGTCTTAATAATAGTTGCTGACAACGTTAAGCTTTTTTCTTTAAGACAAAATTAAAATTTTCTTCGCTCTATGTCAATTTTTTTCACATTGTATCAAAGGCTAAATGGGTATTGTATTGAAGTTCGAAATTTGAGTATTGTGACAATGCTAAAAATAGGCCAGCATTTGTTTTGTAACTTAATCACATAACATTTTTGATGAGGATCCCAACTAAGAACTATCGACTATTTTCATTTCCGATTAATCGGCCATTAATTTACTTGATTGATTGATTCTAGCTTTGTCTTAAAATTATCAGAAAATAGTAAAATACTCACAATTCAGAAGCTGCAACAGTGAATGTTTTGGCATTTTGCTTCTGTTCATCATCTATTTAATTACTTGATCCATTAATTCAACTCTAGATCACTTATATTTGGTGAATTACAAACTTGTCAGTGCTCTCCGGTGGACAAACTCTGTTTCTAAACTACTACAAACACAACTTTTTCATCCCATATTTTACATTCGTGCCATCATTTTTCTATTACTAACATATCTCATTGTAAAACAAGTGATAAATGTGCTAAGAGACATCTGCTCGTGTGTTTTGGAGGCTGATGGTTCATAATGAGCAGCTCCATTATGAGTGCAGTAAAATGTGATCAGCCTTACCTCTGCTATAATCTCAATGACGTCCCCTATTTTCAGCTCTAGCTCGTCTTCATGCTGAGGCACGTAGCTGAACGCCGCTTTACACCTCCGCTTACGGATTTGCTCGACTACAAACACACACAGACAAACAGGAGCACACACAGACATATTTTAGGCTCACATGTGACATGATTGGCTCCTGCACTTATCCATAATCCATGACTTAAGAATGAACGAGCAGGTGTTCACTGACTTATTAAAAGCTCTCATGGCTGAAGACTGAAGCGCCGACCTTTGACCTTTCAATTAGGGGGCAGTCTTACTAACCAGCTCAGACACCAAGCACTTCCCACTGGCCTTGCAGTTGTTTGTCTTACACTCATTAGCCTGCTCATTACTCTTGACTCATTCCACAGCAGCTGGGGCATTAAAACGCAGCGCTGTGATTCCTCTTTTGTCCACAGGGTGTCGCTCCTCCTCATGTTAAATGTAAGGGTGTGTAAGCATGCATATGAAGTGGTGGAGAAGTATTTAGTTATGTCAGTATGATCAGAAAAATGTCCTTAAAGTATCCAAAGTAAAAGTACTCAGTGCAGAAAATGTCCCTTGTGGTTATTATACTATTATATATCATATCATTAAATTATCATTACTCATTACTCATGCATTAATGTAAAAGCAGCATTTTACTGGATCTAATTTTCTAAAAATTTTTATAAGACTGCAACTAATGATTATTGTCATTATGGATCAATCTGCTCATTATTTTTTCAATGAAAAGATTGATAATAGCGATAAATGCTGTCACAAATCCCCCAGGTTCCCACACATGTTCCCACACAGTTTACATGTCAAAATTCCAACTTTTCCATACCTAAATTTCCAGACTTCTCAGTAGATTCTTTTGGATTATTTGACATTGAGTATACAAGCCAGTCCTCAGAAAACTTTATCCATCCATTTACACCACACTCCCAGACAGAAAGTTGGACGACATCCCACCGTCAAATATCTCTGCCCACAGAGGAAGTAAACTAACCAGTGCTACCTATACTCCTATAATTTTCCTTAGCATACATAACATTATATTATTGTTACCCCCATATTTTTAGTCTCTCTTATGAATAAGAACTGAAAATGAGTTGAAAAGAATAAAATTTCACAGTGCCTGTGCAGCATCGTTGATTCATAGAAATGAAGATGAACGCAGCCTTTAAGGTTTCCTGATGTAGGAAATGTTTACTTTTCTGATAACTACATTTCAGCTGTGCTGGCTGCCTGCCTCAAATGCTACGAAGCACACTCTGCTGGTATGATTGATTTATTTTTTTTAAAAATTCTGAATTCTATACTGTATTTTATTAAATATTTTTCAATACCTATTTATCCATACCTAGAAATGACTAAAATCAAATTCTATGAAATGTATTGATAAAATATTTAAAAAGGGGCAGGATTTTATAAGTATACACTTCTTCCTGATGAAATCATTGCATTGTTACTGAATATGTTTGCTCTGTGTTCTTGTTTTGTTTTCTTATATATGTTTTTTTATCTTTATGTTTAATTTTTCAATATATTTTCACATGTTCCACATTTTCTAATCTATACTTTTCAGTGATGCGTAGGAACCCTGAAACTCAGAACTCAGAACCCTTTACAGTGTTTTTTTTTTTTTTTTTGTCAAGTCCAAAACTCAAAATTATTAACTTGTGCTTCTACACTGAAAATGGGTGGCTCGTACATAACCATAAATGTGTCAGTCACTTAATTGCATAATTGCTTAACAACCCACAGATATGCAGTTACACATATCTCAATATATCTATATTAGCTCAGTATTGTGATATGAGACTAGATATCATCTCAGATTTTTTGTCATACAGTAAGTGTTGTCTTTTCCTGGATTTAAAGTGGTGTCATTTTCTTAACTATTATTTGGGTTTACCAATTTACTGATGATTGTTGAAAAAAAATGTCATTGTGTAAATAATATGTGAAAGCACCAAAAGTCAACCCTTCATTATCATCACAATATTATTATCAAGGTATTTGGTCAAAAATATCTTGATACTTGATTTTCTACATATTATATAACAAAAATATGAAAAACAGCAGAGAAAAGATGCAAAGCCTCACATTTGAGAAGCTGCAATCATTAAATGTTTGGCATTTTTACAAAAAAAAAAAAAAAAAAGGTTAAAACCATTATCACAATGAGAATTTTGTGTCTGTTGACTAATCATTTCATCTGTACTTGTGCATTTTCATTAAGAAAATACTCAGGTAAAGGTACCTCAGATTTGTACTTTGTACTCTAGTACTGTACTTGCGTTACATTCCAACACTGTGCATGTGTGTGTGTGTGTGTGTGTGTGTGTGTGTATTGAGTGTGTATACAAGGAAGGCTTGACCCAAATCCTCCCTCACACTAATAGGATCTATGTTTCAGACTGAAGACTTAAACCTGTCTAATGAGTAACATGTATGAATGTGTGTGACCTTTGTGTGTGTGTGTGTGACCTTTGTGTGTGTGTGTGTGTGTGTGTGTGTGTGTGTGTGTGTGTGTGTGTGTTTGAGTTGAACACCTTTTCTGCCCGGCCGTACGCTGGAGTCGGACACGGGGCTGGCTCTTCCATTGGAAAGGTCTGACCTGATCATGCTCGCCTGTCCTCCATCCCTCTTTCCCTCTTTCTTTATCTCCTATAAAAAGAGAGGGGCAGGAGATGGTTAGCGGAGGAGAAAGATGTGGAAGGATGGAGAAAAAGCACATTTTTTTTTTCTTGCAACATTAAGACAACGATGAGAAACGAATGCAGTGATCATCAGAAAATTTTAAAAATATGATAAATTCTACTATATTAAAATTATGAAACCAAAAACCCTCAAGAACAATAAATAACTACAATAACAACAAAAAAATATAAGAAGGAAATTCATCATGTAGACAAACTCAGTTTTGGTCCAGTCAAAGTATGATGGCCCACCAGATTACCCCTCTTATTGCAAAAGAATGAAATGTTTATTTGTAAAATCTTTGTTAAATATTTAACCGCTAATATGACGTAGAAACAAACGGTAATGTCACACCAAACTAAATATACTTAAGCATGTGACTACAACTGGACTAGACAGAAAGAAGTTGCCACCAAAGACACCTACATTTCATCATGTCATGACTTAAAGGGAAACTTCACCCCCAAATCAAAAAGATGGGTTTCTCCTCTTACTCATAGTGATGTCTGACTTCTCTCCAATATAATGGAACCAGATGACACTGGCTTGTGGTGCTAAAAGTGCCAAAAACTCAACAGCAATGTCTCTTTCCAGAAATCATGACCTGGTTTCTAAAGATAATCCGCAGACCTTGTTGTGAGCAGTTTCATGTAGGAACTATTTTCTTTCTCCTGAACTGCTGAATTTTGGGATGAACTGTCCCTTTAAATATGTCTTATTGAATATAATCTCTGCAAATGAGCATGTTGCACACAAACCTGAAGGTCAGGAGGTTATTTCTTATGCATTAAACTTGCAGTATTAGATGTCAGTAACCCAGGTGACCCTCACTGTTTACCTGCAGATGACGAGCTCGTAAAGCACGGACAGCCACAAACACACAGTCCCACCCTCTCCTTCACCGCAGCAACCTTTCCCTCTCTGTCCACATGACTTTCACTTGCACAAAGAATCACAAGACAGCATGTGAAACTGATCAAAAGCACTGGAGAGGCAGGCAAACACACCGAGCAACAGAAGAATCAACAAGCGGGCAGATGGAAAGACAACAAACACAGAGACGTTTACACACAGGGACCCAGAAAAACTCGACATGATGGTTCACATCTCCCCACCACATTCATCATGACACTGTTTCATAAGCCCTGGCCCTGTGGCGAACGCAGCTCAGTGAAGCATACTGGTCCGGGTATACTGACTCACAGAATCTAACCCCTCACACACACACACACACACACACACACACACTGTGGATGTGTATGGCCTGGTGTGGCGTGAAAGCCTTATTAATGAGCCTCTGAGATATCCAAAAATATTAACAAGGGAAGACGTTTCCTAGACAACAGCCAAAGCTCATATCTCAGGCTAAGAACCATTTTAGGAGCCACAGAGGTTAGAAACTGGACATGACGCTGAAGGAAGTATCATTTGTGTGTAAAAAGGCAAACAGATTTGGCACTCTGCAGAGAGGAGGTCTACGTACATTCTCAGTACTGGAGGGGCCAATTAAAATCCAACATGCGGTGTGTGCGCTCCTCTCCAAACAGGAAGAGATTAATTAAAACTTAACGATAGAAATCGTCCTCTAAACCACAACATGTGAACACTTAACACAGAAAACTAGACTCACCAACTTAAGGTTTCTCGCCTGTCTTGTCTCTGTAAACATGTACACCTGTATTTATATTATAAGGCATAGGTGGTGTTGATAGGCCGAGCTAGGCTGTCATCTTAATTGCTATATCGTATGCAACTGGACTTGCTTGAACTGCAGTGCCTACAATATAGCACTTCAGATTACCATGATGTGTATGACTGAGAATCTTTACCGACATCCTGCTTTGAGTTGCTAAACTAAACTAATCTACAAACATGAAAGGTTGCGAAGAGTCAAAGCTTCGAGTCTTCATTTAGAACGTTGACATTCTAAATCGAAATCAACACTCAAAGGCTTTGCAGCTTTTTTTTTGCATGTGTATTCTGTTTAAAACTGGTGTCCTGCACAGTTGCAGATAAAGATTAGGACACATTTACATTATTAGTGTCATACTATTTGTAGAATTAAATTCAATTCAACAAAATATTCTGCTTCAGTCCATATTTGTTTTGTTGTTCGGCTTTTCAAAAGCAACAATTCACTGTGGTCAAAAAACTGGTGGCTCTCCCACTTGCCGTACACGAAGGAGGGCATACACCTTTATTAACAGGGTGGTGTAGTGTAACAGAGTTTGTATTGTTTGTAATTCCACTTGCTTTTACTACTATAATGTGATAGTCATGCACTTATGTAGTTCTGTGGTTATACCTGTGTTATTGGCTCAAGGGCGCCCTCTCTCAGAGGTACTAGGTAAATGCTACTGCAGGCGATAAAACATTGCCAATTCGTGAGAGACGTGCGCGAGGTGAGTTGTCGAGCACAACACTGTGCAAATATTGCTATTAATGTCTGTATGTCCACCATATGAATATATATACACTGTGAGTTATGGAAATGTAACTGGAATGAGTTACAAGTGGGTTGCTGTACTTTTTAAGTCATAATAATAATGCACTTTATGAAATAGTGCAAATGTGCTGTTCTTTTATAGTGTGCTGTGTGTGAGCTGCCTGTAACGAGCCAGCTGTATGACTGACCAGTCCATATTCTGTTCCTGTTCAGAGAATAAATGGCGGTGTAAAAAGGACGACCAGCCTCCTCATTATTGTCCACAGAACACAGATTTCAAGGGTTGCTTACCAGCAGTTACAGTGAAGCCTGAATGATTTCACTTACACTAGCAGCAATGTAACAGCATCATAAATAACATTTAGCCTTTTCATTAAAATAAAAAAAAAAATTTAAAGGTCCAGTGTGTAGGAGTCAGGGACATCTAAGAAATGGAATATTGTATTCATATGAGGGGTGGTGGAAAACTTGATACAGCATAGTATTGTGATATTTTTGTGTAGCAATGCTGCATCATCACACAGTGCCAAGTATAGACTTTTTTTTATTATATAAATGATAAATATGACAAACTAGCCTACTAGAATAATGTAATCAATTGCTTTTCTGGATACAGTTTGCTGCAAAAAACTGGCTGAAGTGAGATGAACGGACTGAAAACTTTATCTTATTAAATAAAACAGGTGTTGACAAAGTTTTCCTTTGGGGACATAATTTAGAGTTGAAAAAAGGTAATATATCGCAATATATTTTATCGCAATACTCAGCATATAAAATCGCGATGATATTGTGACTTAAGTATCGTGATAAAATCTTATCGTGGTTTTCATTTTTAAGAATCACCTGAAAATAAGAATCCTCTTGTTTTCCTTAACTTAGAGTGAGCCGTTTATAGCTACATACAGAGCAGGTCCCGAGTCCGCCATGTTGTTTCTACAGTAGACCAGAGGCAGTGTTAGGAAGGTTACTTTTGAAATGTATTAGGTTACAGATTACTATTTACCCTGTTAAAAATATAATAACTAATGCAACTATTGGAATTACATCATCAAAGTAATGTAACTTTTGATTAGTTTTTGATTACTTTCCTAACCAAAATGAATATATTAAGATGTAACTTTGTAATCACCAACATTTTAATAAGCAACTGTAATTAAATTTTTCCCAGTTACAGTAATTGATTACAGTTACATTAATTTTGTTGTTTAATTACATGTAACTAGTGACATGTTTATAGTATATCCCCAACACTGCCCAGAATGAACAAATCAAACGTTAGGTCTAGATATGGCCATTGCCGTTTTCATGTTTTCTTGTTGGCCACTGTCACTCTCCTGACACGCTTGGCACACGGGAGAAGTTTAAACTCTGCAAACTCACAAACAGGTGTAGATGTCACTAAATCCTACACACTGGACCTTTAAATAAAAAAGACAACTCTTTTAATCTATTGAAACACTTAATTCAAATTGAGAACTTATTATGCGGATTTTGTTTTAGGGTGATGACATCATAAAATATGATGAGAGACATCATCCGAAAAACCCCAATAAAACCTTTGAATGTGGCCAAAAGAGTTCACACTAACGATATTACTGAGATATCTATAGAAGATTTTGGGTGAAAAAATGCTATCAAATATATCTTTAAATTTGTTTATTATTGGTTTGTCTCTTTATCTCAGAATAGAAGTAAAGGGAAGTGGACCGAGAGTCTGTAACCATTAAAAGTGTACATTATGGAACAAAAAGAGAAATAACACTTCATAGTGAAGAGGCAGCCAGGCGGTGTTGGGGGAGGGAGACAAAGCCAGAACAAAAAGACACAGCAATAATGTAGGAGGTGCTGGATTATTCACACCCTATGATCATATGTGCGCTATTAACATGATATCAATATTTCATTTTTAAATATTTCAGTTTTTGTCATTTGAAATATTGCAAAACCCTTACTTTGAATGATAAAAAGGATATTTGGTACAGCCCTACAGACAAAGAGTGGTATCTTCAGTAACTCTTGGCAAGGAAAACATGAGTGCAGTTAGTGTGTGGTTGGTTTATTTCACTGAAACAATGAGAGCTGTGAGACTGAGCTAAAAACAGAGAGGTGGTAGAACCTGGCAGATTCCTTCCTTTTGCTTTCTTTTTAACTGTTAATGTTTACTTATCTCTGTTTACTGAGCTCAGGTCAGTCACACAGTTATTTTCCCATGACATTTGGTGTTTGCACTTTGTTAAGTAGGTTAATGCAGTGTTAATGCAGAACCAGGAAAGATACACATTGATTCTGCAGTTAGAGTGCAGATGGATTGGCTGTAGCTCTGCATGCCTTCATGCACTGCAAAAACAGATAGAGAGGCACACACACATTCATTCAGAATCTCACATGCACAGACACAAACCCACAGACTGACTGGGGGAAAAAAAACACTTTTAACTTGGAGACACAAGCCAACCTACGCGAAAACCCACAGCGGCCATTTGTTAGCCTGCAGCTTCCCCTGTTTTATGAGTGGCGAAGGAGAGGCGGCGGTGTTTACTAGCTGTTTGGCTTTCTGCTTCATGAAAAGCAACGGAACATGAATCCTAAAATCCATCTGTTTTCTCTTAAGGCTGTTGGTTTGAAATAATTAATATATTTGAGTTTGCAATCTGAGACTAATGAGTGCCTGGTTTTGCAGAAGAAATCAAGGGCAAAGCTATCTGAGCTGTTCTTGGAGGCCTTTGTTACTACTTGGACTGCAATCATGCTCTACTGCAATTTGTCCTGTGGGGATATGGAGGTAACCCAGAGTTAAAGGAAACCCAGCTGAAAAGAGGAGAGGAAGACGACGTGATTCATCACATCTGAACAGGAAACACCTGCATAATGTACTCCGCAGTGTTGGTTGTGTTTGTCTGCATAATGTGTAAAAGCCTGACAGCAAGTATGTAGTTTACACTGCACTGCTTTAATGCAAAACACTGCTTTGTGCATCCCCTCTCAGCAGACCTCTGACCCTTTTCCTCCCAGTTACAGATAATGCAAAACAATGCAGTGTAGCAGCTATCATCCACTGTGTTAGTACTACAGAGGAATCTATAGCCCAGAGACACACAGAGAGAGAAACAAGAGTGTGGGGAAACAGCTTCGCTTGTTAAAATCATTGTGAAGTGCAGAGGAACCATGGCGCAAAATATTATTTCCCCTCTTTTCATAAACCTTATCCTTATTGTGCAACTCTATTCACTGGTCATACTGGCACAGGAAGAAAGCTTTTATATGAGCCATAAAGATACGTTAACATAAACAGTGAGTCTAAATGAGACCTGAAACGATCAAAAGAATTAATCTGTAACCATCTGGATAAATGATTAATCGGAGGGCTGTATATTACCTTTTTTGAAAGGTTGAAAGTTTCACAGGCCAAAAGATGGTAGCACAAGTAGCAAAGTATCAAATAAGTCCATTGAAGTTTGAGACTCCTCATATTCTGTGTTAAGGAGAGTTTATGGCCTTTAAAATGTGGTACTGAAAAAATGCAGACATTGTTTGAAATATCTTCACTTATTTAGCCTGTTAGTATTATTTATTCACATAGCAAGGACAAAGAGAGAGAGAGCCTGTTTATAGCTGGTATTAACGTGTTTTGGTTATGCAAACACATCACCATTCACACCAGTGTCTGTGAACACTTGTGTTCTGACTTCTATACTGCTTCCTTCACTTACTCGAGAGGGTCAACGGGCCCCACACAAAGTTATTACGTCTACGCTCTCACTAGCTGCTCACTAGCACGCTCGCTAGTACCGCTGGAGATATAGCATTCAGTAGAATTCAACAATCCCCTTTTGGAGAAAAACGATGGACGGTCACGTAACACTTCAACTTGCCGTAAAATGGGCAGCGCGCTATCACCAAAACAACCATCACATCCTGCACTGATGATGTTGTTCTTGCTGGGGACGCATCTGAAAGTATTAGCATTTACACTACAAAAGATACTGCATCCAAGACCACCATGGCGAGTGGTTTAAAGCGACACTTATTCATAATTCATTTCATAATTGTACCATTCTCATATGGTTCTAAGAAAACTCCAATCAATCATTGCATCTGGACCGAATGCAATGATTGCCCACGTGGAGGCCTCCGACCAACGTAACCGCTTGCGTAACATCTCATACATCACATGACAACACAGCATCCAGTTGCTAATGGCTAACGTTAGCCTACTGTAGCGTAGCCTCTGAAACATTAACATTTCCACTTACTAGTAACGTTAACGCTACTATCTAACGTTAGCACTGTAACCTTATTCTAAAACTCATCAGTCATCACTGACTCCGGTTGAGTTTCAAAACTCTGGGGTTGCGTTTGACTGTCTTGGTTGTAACGTTACACTCGCTCTCCTCTTCCGTGTATCTAACGTTACCTTGCCAACGTAATGGAGGAGAGGGGAGTAGGCCTTTGGAGGGAGGTGGCGCTGCAGGAGGAGGGGGGTGGGACTTTGGAGGGAGGCAGGAGTTGTGGATGTTCAAATATTTTCTAAGTGCTGTGTGAAATGCAAGAAAGGAGTAGCTTTAAGTGATCAACTCACAACGCATCTTGGTGGTCGTCTACATTTCTATTTAACTCTGTCCACTTATGATTAGATCACCAAAGATGCATGTTAATGCTGGGTATAAACAGGGCCTTAGAGATAGAGAGCGACTTTGTCAGTGTTATCTTGTGTATGACATGTCTGTATCTTCACCGCGCTGTGCCTTAACAAACACATCTGTTGCCTGCATCCAGCTGCAATCTCATCATTGCATGATAGAATACAACTTCTAGGTCTCAATTCACCTCACAAACAAACAAGCACACAAACCCTCACCTCAAACAAGCAAGTGGCTCTGTCTGAGCACACAAAGCAAAGCGGTGATGCACAGGTGCACATGTGGTAATTTCTTTCATCACAGTGAGCAATTTCTGGGTAAAACTTGTGACATACACCGATCAGCCAAAACACAAAAACCACTGACGGTAGAAGTAAACAACTTTGATTATCTTGTTACAATGCATCGTTCTGCTGGGAAACTTCCTAGCATTCATGTGAATGCCACTTGACATGCACCACCCACCCAAACACCTCATGGCAACAACATTTCCGAATGGCAGTACACTCAGGCAGGACAATGTGTCATGCCACACCGCAAAAACTGCTCAGGAATGACCTGAGGAACAGGGCAAAGAGCTTAAGGCCTTGACCTGGCCTCCAAATTCCCCAGATCCAAATCCAATCGAGCATCCTTTGGACATGCTGATACGTCATGTCGCAACCCACAGGACTCAAAGGGTCTGCAATGACGACCCTGGTGGCAGACACCAAGGGGCATCCCCAGACTTCCTGTGCCCATACCTTGACATGTTGGAGCTATGTCCAATCCGTAGAGGCCCTACCGTAGATGGGCAGTGCGTCTGGGGTGTTGGCACATCCCACAGATGCTCAGTCGAAATGGGAACTGGGGAATTTGGATGCAAGGTCAATGCCTTGAGCTCTTTGTCATGTTCCTTGGGCCATTCCTGAGCAGTTTTTGCAATGTGGCATGGTGCATTGTCCTGCTGAGGGGGCTTCTGCCATTGGGTGTTGTTGCCATGAGATGGTTTGCTTGGTCTGCAACAGTGTCTGGGTGAGTGGAACGTGTCAAGTAGCATTATGTGCAACTGAATATAACTAGGTTTTTGTTGAACAAAGCAAGACATTTGAAAACATTACCTTGGAGTTTAATAGGTATACTTTTGTATTTTCTGACATTTTATAGCTTATTAGTCAATGAAATTAAAGACATTTAAATCTATGGTTAAGGTCAACTAGGAGCCTATTTCCAACGTGACAGTACTTAAGTTGCACTATCAAATAAGAAGAATGTCAACTTCGGCATGCTTTCTGCTATACCTTGCACATTTTCACCCATCTGCAGTGATCTCACCTCTTGAAAGTGACAAACAGTTGCTCTTCTGCACCATGAAGGACAATGTTTATCTTTAAATGCCAAATCAGAGCATGTGATTCTGATTTGCAACACTTGCTCGTCTGATCCAGAGGTCTGATGATTACAACACTTACCATACACACACCACAGGCTACTTTTAGACGAACTGATTAGCTGATAAAACATTCAGCAGGTTAATCAAAGAGGGGAATAATAGTTGGTTGCAGCCTCCCTATAGTCAAGAGTCTTTTAAAGTGTTGTAAGGCAGCGATATGGTTCCTGTTCTTGAGAAACAGCAGTTGAGAGCAGCAGGTAGTGTTTCTAAATGTACTATCTTGACAGATTTTAAAAGATATGGTTAATGACTGTGCGGTTTTTGACAAAGAACTGAGCATTTCCCCAGTGAGCAATTTGGTTTTAGATAACAATCTGCTAACAGCTAACACCAGCTCTGGGCATTGACAAATACACATACTGTATTTGCACACTAGCTAATGCAGCCTGCAGTCTCATGATGTCTGTAACATCGGTTGCTTTGCTCAATTAACTGTCTTTTTCACACTTGACGGTTTGTCAACCTGAGCTGACCTAAATATTACAGCTCCGAGTGGTTTAAAGTTTGGAAACGAAAACACCTTTCAAACTGTCTTTTAGTGAAAAACTTAATTCAATGACCTTCACCTTAATAATCTCAGTCATGCCGGTTGTCAGCCATGACGGCAGCAGAGGGGGGTTGCTTGCATACCATCACTTCCTGTCCCCTTTTCAACCTGCCTGTCCACATCCCCCACTTCCCACACACACACACACACACACACACACACACACACACACACACACACACACACACACACATTCATCAGCATTGCGAAGCTTAATGTCACTGATTCCCATAACTGCAGTCTTGTGACAGACCAGTCTGGTATTACTGCATTACTCACAGCCTCTCTCTCTGTCTCTCCTCTCTTACACACATACACACACACACACACACAAACACAAATCCACTCCAGCACCGTCAGTGGGACTTCACGGGCCCATTGTCCGAATCCCTGACAGTGAATGAGAGCTGTGACATTCAGTCAGCACAAATAACGCCCGGCTGCACGGCGGACCACCTGACAATAGACTCATTTCTTCAGCGCTGTCCAAATGTGAAGGCTGCTCTCTGTCCCTGGGTCGCAGAACTTTTCTACTTCCCCTCATGGTACAGTGAACAAGATACTTCCCTCTTCTCATTACCACAAGCACACTGTTTTACTATGCATACCACAAGCTGAAGCTTTACTCTGACATCTACATGTCTAATTAGGGCTGCTGGATTGTAGCAAAAGTCCTAATTTCGGTCCACACTGACATCGCTACTACTTAAAACTTACTGGGTTTGGAAACATCTTATATTAATTGAACTTTGGACAAAACTTGAGGTGAACTACACAAGCTGTCTCTTCTGGCTGAGACTGAGTTTAGGCTTTTAGGAAGGGACGAAACTGGACCACTGTAAAGGAGAAGTGCGTGCTGGATTTATAACACAAGTTAAAATGAGAGCATCATTGCAAAACATAACTCGGTACAATAATCTCTATTATCTTGTTTCCATAATCATTGGAGATTGGATGCTCTGAATCTAAGCGGCAACTCAATTTATCAGTGGTCATTTTAATTGTCAGGTCTATGAATCAGCTATCACCTCTGGAACCTCCCGTCCGCGACGCGCCCTTGGTTGAGGGCTTGGCTCAGATTCCGGAGTTACTCTCTTATCCTAAAGCCTCCTTAAGGAATTTGATCCCCTTTGATTCGGCGGTGGGAGCCTCTTGCGACCGCATGCCTTTGCTGATGTCGACCCTAGCAGAATTAGAACCCTGGACCTTCTGCATGGAAGATGAGTGCTCTAACCACTACACTAGGGAGGCCCCATTTTGATTGTCTGGTCTATGAAATGTAAATTGTATCCAAACACAATCAGCTTGGTATATACGTAAGACAGAAAATTAAAGAAGGACATATGAAGAGGAGAGAAAGAGGAAGTGATGAGACATGCTGAGTTAACAAGTCTACCACCCATTTTTAGTTTGCTTTCTAAAAAATGCTTCCAAGTCTTCCTGGACACTGCTAGCGCTACCATATTATCAGGCCCAAAAAAGGGCCAGACCTTACATGAACCTGCATAGTTACAGTCCAAGCCCGACCTGAGCCTGAACCACAGCAGGAGTCTTGGGCCTGGGCTTGATTAATAACCACAATGTCTATTTCTACTCGACTGTAAATCATTTGTTACAAGCTCAAGTCAACTAAAGTCTTTTCAGTACAGTAACAGACATCTGACAAAACAGAAAGACTAGCTCTCGATATGGCAACTCGCATTTTTGCGTCAGTGTTTAACTTGAAACTGCTTTAGCCCTTCTGCGTGGAGTGCTCCCTCACAGTCCAAAGACATGCAGATTAGGCTAATTGGTGACTCTAAATCGCCTGTAGGTGTGAATGTGAGTGTGAATGGTTGTCTGTCTCTATGTGTCAGCCCTGTGATAGTCTGGTGACCTGTCCAGGGTGTACCCCCAGGATACATCCTTGACAGCTGAGATAGGCTTCAGCACTGCCGCAACCCCTAACAGGATAAGGGTTATGGAAAATGAATGAATGAATGAACTCTGTTCAACGTTTTTACCGGTTTAAATCACCAGGTTCGAGGCACCCAGTAGCTCACTTGGCATCCTATATACAAAGGCTATGTCCTGGTCGCAATGGAAGCATGTTCGATTTCAACCTGCTGCCCTTTTCTGCATGCCAACCCTTCTCTCTCCCCCCCTTTCACACTAAAAAACTGTCCTAAATAAAAAATAAAGGCAAAAGCCCCCAAAAATCTTTTAAAAATCACCAGGTCTGTTTGTTTTGGAGAGGAGGAGACCTCTGTGGATAACTTGGCTACTGGTAAAAACCTCCTGAACATCTGCATCAGAAATAAAGTGAGCACCTATTAAGTTATCAGAGAAAATAGGTGAGCACACATTAGCACATGCTAGGCTAGCAGTCTGTCTGCAACAAGCCAAATAGCATCAGAGAAACACTGATTTTTATCGTGAAACTGTTTTATGAAGTGTTATTACTGGTTTTAATCACCTGGTCCATTTGTTTCGGAGAGGAAGAGAACTCTGCGGATAATTCTGCTCCCTGTAAAAACCTCCTGAACAATGAAGAGTGAAGGAATTCTTACCAGGAGAAGTTTCAGCTGGTTTCAATCTGCAATCCTCACTGCTAGATGCCACTAAATCCCCCCAAATCTTACACACACCGCTCCTTTAAGCCCAGGGAAATTTTGAGAAATTACACCCCAGCCCGAACGCATATAGTCCCTTCAGATTTGAGCCGAGAATCCGAGCTCTAGACACTGCCAGCTAAGCATCTGATATCCAGTGGAGCCTCTGAGTGTACAGTCCTCAAGGAGCCAGTATACGTCATCAAAAGTTCTTGTCGGATGGTCAAACAGCTTCAGAAACCCCCTCCCCACAGACCTTTCCAACACTGTGGGGGCTGCATTCAACAATTTCCCACTTCATGCAGATATCAAAGTCAGACTACAAACTCAGCCTTAACATACCTTCATCTCTTTGTCTCTTTGTCTGTCAAAACTCTAATCCTAAATTTAACCCTAACCTCTCTCGCTTTACAAAGAAAAAAGTCTTAAGACATCACCTCGAGGTGAGAGTTTCAAATCACACACAAACACCCAAAGCAAACCATACTGGAAACTGCATGTTTACTCTGCTGCTATTTACGGAGGGCCTCTTGTGGGTTTATGGAGCATGTAAGAGACATGAGAGACAGAGAAAATGAGGTGTGTGTGTGTGGGTGTGGGTGGGGGGGTGGGTGGGGGTATTGTGATTACTCACCCTGACAAAGTTATCCGGGAACAGGCCCCTGCGTCCGCCCAGCTCGCCCTCCCACCAGCCTCCATCATCCCGCCGTATGTTCACGATGATGTCGCCCACCGTCAGGCTCAACTCATC
Source organism: Epinephelus fuscoguttatus (assembly GCF_011397635.1). Classification (NCBI taxonomy): domain Eukaryota; kingdom Metazoa; phylum Chordata; class Actinopteri; order Perciformes; family Serranidae; genus Epinephelus; species Epinephelus fuscoguttatus. The sequence continues at coordinate 12,726,811 of NC_064772.1, forward strand.
GTCCTGCTGAGCCTCATAGTCAAACTCCACCACTGCCTCCACTGGGGACAGAGAGACATGGAGGAGGAGAAAAAAGAGAGTGAGTGTGTTGACAATAAACTGCAATAAAAAGGTCAAAACACTGCAGAGGTGTCACATTGATCTATATTTACTCTCTGGCACAGCGCTTTTGAATTTGATGATTCTGCTGGTTTTATTTATTGATTCGAAACTAAGTGACAGATAAACAATAACACATATACAGTGTATAAACGCACACACACAGCTAAGCACACACAATCCTTCTACAATGATGGAATTTTGCATTAAAATGCCATTAACTCTGGCCCGCTACACTGCAGAGATAAAGTATTTAATTCCTCTTTGGTGCAGCTCCAATTCTGATGTTTCTTTTCCAAAAAAAACCATCTGAATCTCAAGCACACACAAACAAATACAGGCCAGAATCCTTAAAAGAGGAGGTGGGATTACCTGTGCTGTCATAACTCGGGTGATTAATTCAGCATCATGTACCTTTCTGCTACACTAATTCCATCAGTACAATGATTAAGACTCAATATTTGGCTGCACAGAGTTTCGCTTTCAAACAGGGAAACTGTTCTCACTCCCTAATTAAAATGTGTCCCATGCAGTGAAAGTTATGTTTACTTTCAGTGTTTGTCATTTCCATATTCATAAAAACAGACTATCAAGAAGAATGACAGTATCAGTGGCTTCAGCCAGTCACGCAAAACAAAATCTGTTTACATTCAAGTGACAAATGCCTCTGGTGGATAAACTCAGCAGTTATAAGGGGAGCAACCAATGAAATCATGTGACGTTACAGTACAACAAAGTCTGGATACTGCTGTTTGTTTCACATTTCTAATCGGCACTCAGCAGGAGTTTATTTGACCACCATGACCATCCCATAACCTTAACCAAGTGTTATTATTGTAATCATGATGCCAAAGCCTTAACCTTAATGAAGTAATCATTTAAACCCAAACCACCATATTTCCTACCCTGAAAATCCAGAGTTCTCGTGAGAGCACAGTTTGAATTTGCTCAGCGAGTCACTCTGGCAATCAGTAATGATGCTCATTACCTATGCCCATGAAACCGAGCTGCACCAATCACATCGGTGTATCTGATATAGGCGGGCCAGAGGCGAGCTAAACAGATGACGACAGCGATGCGACGACGAAATCCGGAATCAGTCAGTAAACATTGCAAGATGGCTACAGCTGAACACCAGTTGTTTGAAACGGCTTTGGCCGCTACAATGAACGAGTTGGACTTGGCTTTTTCTCTAAAAGAGGAACAGAAGACGGCGCTCGAGTCTTTTCTTTGCAAGAAGGACGTTTTTGCTGTTTTGCCGACCGGATACGGCAAGAGTCTAATCTACCACTGGTAGCGCTCTGGATACGTCACCCCGTGTATTGTTCTGATTGGTCGTAGTGTTATCCAGTTGTGTGCAGTGATATTTTCAAATGCATGCTGGGTGCCGACCCTCGAGTTGGGCCATTTTCATTACTCATGGCCAGACCCTAAATCTTTCTAGATTTGGGTCTGGATTTCCAGGCTACATGTTTCCCTTCACCCTAACCAAACATTAACCATAGTTCAACAGTGATTTGTAGCGCATATGGAAGGAACTTATAAATGATGATGTCCTGATGATAGGGCATCAGATCAGAAACTATCCTATGTAACGTTCTGCACGATGACGTATTTTGTCATTTGTCATTTGTGAAGACCTGTTGCAGAAAACCAGATTTTGTAAAGTATAAAATTCTGCACTGTTTGCATCCACGTTTAACCTTCAGTCTCATTTTTCCTTGCTTTTGTTAGCAAAATGCTACCACAACAAACTGTCGATTTGTGTGAAACTTCTGGCCTCATGACTGTGAATCGTGTTGTGCTTATCACGTGCAAGTTCATCCTTGAGAGCATGCACAATACAAAAGCAAATGTGCACAAAGCTACATTGTGCTACTAGTGGTCAAAAGCTCTTTAAGAATACCTTTCATTATAGTTACTTTTGCTTTGCTGTTCTTTCAGCCTACTGTCAATCAAACTCACCTTGCATACAAGGTCATGTTTTTTCTTATTGTTACACATTCCAGTGCAATGAAATGATGAAACTCTTAAGCTTCAGAAAGGCTTCAGAGTCACATAAAGTAGACAATGAAGAGAAAATAGTGATAAAGAGTACATGGTTGCTGCACAAGGCTGTACACAAGTTGAACCATCTCAGTTAAAAGTAACATAGACCCCCTTTACACCTTACTGTGATCAGACTGCAATAGAGAGATAGTGCTTGACCATATGACTCTAAAGGTGTTATTGCACCCAAAACGCAGCTTTGGACGGCTTGTGATCGGATCGGCCAAACCGCCTGTGGAGGTGGCCAGGGACGCATTGTGATCAAATTGAACACAACTGTAAATGCACCTGAATTTTTAATCCAAATACAACAACTACGTGGGCGGAAATAACTAAACATGTAAGTTTGTTCCAAACCAGCGAGGTAGCAGCCAGACCGAAAGAATGATGTCATGGATACAGGTGGCAAAATGAGATTCCTCCGTGGGGTAGCCTGGCCTCAGCCTTTGAGACTGGGTAAGGAGCTTGGACATCTGAAATAGAGTCGCTGCTCCTTGCCGTCGAAAGGGGTCAGTCGAGGTGATTTGGGCATCTGATCAGGATGCCTACTGGGTGCCTCCCGTTGGCAATAGTATGTCTCTGCAGACCCGGAGACTGCAGAGTCAGACCCGCAGTTCTGGACCCGCAGTTCTAGACCCCTTGTTTTTCGTCCCCTACTGGACGGCTGTATAACTGCAACTAAATCAGCATCTCACCCAAACACCACTGCTTGAAAGAAGTTGGACTTTTAATGCTTTACTACAATTTACAGTTTTAAAATTTTATTACACCCGAATAAAAATACCAAGATTTAATTGTTGATTTATGCCTGGGTGCTGTTCTGCATCATTATTGTTTGCTGGTTGTTCTGTATGGTTTGATCCAACTATTTTAGTTCTTTATTTCTTAATATTCATCAGACTGCTCTGACTAGCACGCCAAAAACTTGCACTGCATTGATCAAACCCGCTACAACATATAATAGGAAGTGTCTGGTCTTGGGTGTCCAGTGCTCACTTTTGTTGTGGGAATTTGAAACAAAGGCTGTGAAATACTGAAATGGTTTGAAATGTTTTATTGTGTGCAGTGGTTGCATCACACATCAGGGAGATCTGCAGAGGAAAAAAAAGAAATAAAACATATCACAAAATTGAAAACAGAAACTCTTAAAAAAATTAAATACCTATCACAGTCTACACTGAAATACTGAAGATTCTGGAGCATAGCAAATACATTATTATGTCAACATATTAACAATAGTGCCCCTTCCTTCCTCATCTGCCCTTCGATCCTCCACAAAACTCCTCCACTTCACTGTGGTTTCCCCTTTCTGGATTGTTATGTGCACCTTAAAAAGAGAGTCCCTAATTATTCAAAGTTAAGATTTTTCAACTGTTTTACACACATAAACAAGGCCAAAACCTAATAATAGACAAAAATACATTTCTGATCATCTGCGCCGGATGAGCTTAATTTCTATCCACAAAATCTCTAAATATATTCTATAGAGTAATATTAGTGTAGTGATATAAACACACGTGATATATAATATTATGAATAATAAAGGAAAAACGTGTGTAGGTGTATTACATGATATACATGAATACAAAATTAAGTTTTAGCATAAAGTACACTAATTGCCAATATGTGAACAGTTTCATGCTTGTATGAAAACGACGGAGCCTTCTGTCCGTGCTCTGCGTTCATTTCGTCCGTATTTCTGCACGTTTCCATAAAGCTTACGGATACAGGCCAAATGGAGCAGTATCACCGGGAACCGTGGGGGCAGTGTTGCTGTCACTACACCATACGTAGCTCTAGTGAGACACGAAGAAGAAATAACAATTCAATTTCTCTCATCGGCAGTACTAGAGAAAATAATTCTCCGTTCTCCAGTCATGATGTATTTAACAGCCTCACCGACCACCGCCTCCTACAAGGCTGCCTCTGTTTTTGTCTTTTATTCAAGAGGTACATTATCAATATCTCCTCCACAGTCGCCATGTTTGTTTTTGAGTTTGTTGTTGTCATAAACTTTTGACGCTGGGCTGCCCCCTGGTGGATATATTGGTTAACATCCATGCCAACGCAAAGGACGCATGGAAGTATGTGGGCAGTGACGGTAACATTGTTTGAAACACTGACAAGTTTGTTGTTGTCATAAACTTTTGAAGCTGGGCTGCCCCCTGGTGGATATATTGGTTAACATCCATGCCAACGCAAAGGACGCATGGAAGTATGTGGGCAGTGACGGTAACATTGTTTGAAACACTGACAAGTTTGTTGTTGTCATAAACTTTTGAAGCTGGGCTGCCCCCTGGTGGATATATTGGTTAACATCCATGCCAACGTAAAGAACGCATGGAAGTATGTGGGCAGTGACGGTAACATTGTTTGATACAGACGTATACATTTTCGTACGTAAAGGGAGCATAAATGAGCCTTAAGTGGATGGATGGATGGATGGATGGATGGATGGATGGATGGACAGTTAGCGAGCTAAGCTACAAGCAAGATAGTGGCAAGACAGCTTATGGATATGGACAGTCATGCATGGAGTAAAGACGAGATCAGGTGTCTGCTCTAATTTTGGTCCGACGAAAGTATACAAGCAAAGTCTTGGCATGAATTAAGAAATGGCCTAACAAATGGTAGAGAAAGGCTACAACCAGTCCTAGCGATAGGAGTGAGGTTGGGTTCTTTTAGCTGGACAGAGAGATCAGATCTCAACTAGATCTCAATGTGCATACTGGATCTACCAGAAAATACAGGAATCAAGTCGTTTGAGCATGAAGGAAGAGTTTCAAATATATGTGCAGGAAGTGTTGAGTTTCATTAACAGTAGCTCAACACTGTTTAAAAGATGGCAAAGTAGATGTGATTTTATGATGTGGAATTAAGAGATAGATTGAAAAAACAGTTTTCTCTGTTGTGAAAATGTACATTATGCTGAATTTACTATAAAGACAACAGGTAAACAGAAAACAGGTAGGCTATACAGTATGCCTCCCTGAAATTTGGTAAAATATAAAAACTATCTCAAAATGTCATAAACAGCAACTCATACACTCACACACACATGAAAGCACCTTGTGACTACTTGTGCAGCTGCTAATACTTGTAAAAATGTACTGAATGTGTCATATCACATATAGCTTTCTTAACTCTAACACTCTAACCCTTCACACACACACACACTGGCCACAGAGGCCTTATCCTTGTCTAAACTGCGTGGGCTGCTAAAGGGGGTGTGAGGCGGGGGAGTTTCAGGGGTGGGGTAACCATGGGAACAACAGTATAAAGGGGTAGCTATGACTCAGACACACTGGCTTCCTCCCCAAAATGATCTCTCCCTTACACACATATATGTATAGCATAACATGCACATACAGTCACAGGTTTTAAAACACTAACGCAGCAACGGGCAAACACCCAAAATGATGACACCGACCACAACCAACCACACTTCTTGCGTAAGTCATAGTGTTAAAGTGGAAGGTCAGGGCGTCACTGTGCATTTACAACAGGAGGAGAACTTCTGCAAGACATCAGTAGTGAGCAGACAAAGCAGACGACTATAGTCCAAGTCGGCCTGGTGCTCAGATGGGAAGGAGGATATGATTCTGGCTTGAGATAACTACGAGAGATTAGCCGCAGATGAGACAGCGACGTGGCACAAATGCCATTTTCTTTTTTTTTTTAGCTCTCAGTTGTGATGTTTCTGAGGAAGTGTCACATATCACCAGAGTGGAAGTGACAGGTTCTTCAGTAAGGAGAAGTATGTACAGTGAATTGATAGTTTGTGGCAGTTGTCTTGCAAACCGCATTACAGTACATCTGAGTGGCAGAACAGGACAACACACTGCAGTCCACCCACCCATCCACGTCAGTCAGAAGCACATACACTACTGAAGGAGCCGACAGCTTGTGGCTCTGCACAGAACGCACATCACCGAGTGCAAAGACGGGTGCAAGTTTAAAGTGACACAAAGTTAACGCCAAACAGGCTCTGCAGAGGAGCTAAGTCTGGTGTGAGGCAATGCAGAAAGAGTAGAAACTGAGCCGTGCAATGGATGTTCACTGGGTATGATTTTACAAAGCAAACAGCCTTTATTTACTGATATGATGTACAACACAGCATGATGGAATAGCTGCAAACCCACAAATGCACCAAGGACATTTTAAGGTAACGTAATGCTCTGCAAAGCAATATGACAGCCACAGCCAAGCAAAGTCATTCCAACGAAAAACAGAAATGTTGCATGAATTAAATGATAATCAAGCAATTAATATTCAACGATAAAAGTGGTGAATTCTATATTTTCATTATTGTCGATAAATCCCATGAAACAAGGGTTTCCAAACCCTGACACCTCCATTATTGTCCAAAAACTATTAAAGAAAACACTTAAATGTCCTGTTGCACTGGGTGACATGCTCCTTCATTATCATGAACATACACAAACACACACACACACACACACACACACATGCACTGTAGTTTATTTTGACTCAATCCCATATGCACTGTCCTGCTGCTGTAAATACACACTCGAGCACCACATACGCAGCTGAAATTAGCCTCCAACAACATACATTATTAACTCCTGTGTGAGTAACGTTTTCCAAAAAAGCAGGTCACTCATACATGTAGACCTCATTTGCACCTGGTGTAAACACGTCTTTAGCAAAGGATACTTAGTAGAGCCCATACAGTAGCAGTGTTGTCCTTGGACGAACAAGCACTACATTGCATGCAGAATAAAGACAACAATAATGCTAGCAGAGGGCCATGATCAGAGATATTATAGAGAGATAGAGATAATATTTTAAGCAGAGTGGTGACCAGGCAATAACGTTACACTTGCATATCAAAGGTAATCTGTGCAGCTCAGGAAGCTAGGCTAACCCTAACCCCTACTTACATTTCAGGCACTCTACTCCACAGTGCTACATGTAGCTACATGCTAACATCAGGAAAACACGTAATCTTGGCCGCCGATGTTGTTCATTTCTCCCTGATTTCAGATCATATTCCTGCTGGAGCATGTCCAGCTGCGGAGATTCTGGTCTTCATGGTAGACAGTGCTGCTATGCTCCTTTACAGCCATTCCTCCAACTGCAAGTACACTGCTACATGTAGCTACATGCTAACACCAGGGAAGCATGCAGTCTTGGTTGCCGATGTTGTCAGTTTCTCCCAGTTTTCTAATCATATTCCTGTTGGAACATGTCCAGTTGTGAGGGTTTTGGTTTAGAAACTTTTATTGGTGATTTTACACAATAGATAATGCCGCTACACTCCATTAAAGTCATTCCCCATCTGCAATGATGGTGCATACACAATGAGATAAGGAAGGCCCGGAAATGCTGACCAATCAGAGCAGACTGGGCTTTTTCAGTGAGGGGCTTAAAGAGACAGGCACTAATACTGAGTGTTTTGAACATTAAATTATGTAAATATGTTCTATTCGAAACCAAAAGTACCTATGAACGTGAGCATAATAGCCCCCCTTTAAAGCACATTACTTTGGCTTTTGGGTAGGTGTTATTCGCATTTTTTCAGTTCTTAATGTCTTTTTATTGACTAAATGATTAATAGGGAAAATGATTTAATTGCAGCGCCACTTGCACACATCTAAACACTTGTGTTGGGGATGATACATCATTTGTGTGTGAAAGGCTAAAAATGACAGAGAGGAGCCCTTAAGAGGACATGAGACCGAATTTCTGAAAGCCAGCAGACAAAACAAAACTCCCACTCAAGTGGTCAAGCAACGCACTCACATTCAGGAACCGAGATAGGTCTGTGGTGTCCTCTGAACAGCTGCAGTCAGTTTAGATAAGAAGAACCTGCACATACAAACACACTGAACTCTGCAAAGCCATGCTGACATTTCACTGGTTCACAGCAGACCTGTGTTTAGTTGTGGGTATGTTTCACTGCTGACGCTGATGATGTCAAGAGCAGCTGTGTGTTTTCAGTCTGTAAAACATTCACGCTGGACTGAGGCCCACTGGGAGTCAAAGCCACCCACTCCAACTGTGGATCAGATCACAGACTTCAGCAAATTCTCCCACATTAAAAGGAAAATTCCAACTATTCTCTGCTAAACTCATCATTCTGTTGCATTGCAGGAAGCTGTTTTGTGACAAAGTGTTTGCACTCCGTCAACCTGCATTGAATATTTCTAATCCTCAGCACTCCCATTCCCAGAATGCCTTTTGACAACCCCCAGATAAGACCTCTGTGCATTCATCTTTGTGTTTTGAATGTAAGTGGAAGGAGACACAGCAACAGCGAAAGCAACAGCACAGCAAAAGCAAGAAAGACAGTAAGAGTTTTCAGTTCTGGCTGAGGAAACTGAAACTCGTCTTTTGGTCACAGTATATTCCTTTCTATTACGACTTACTACAGTAGCGAGAACAAGCTCCTTTAACATTGTGTCTATCTGTATAACTGTTAAATCTTCAACTCTGAATAACTCAAGGTCACACTTATAGACAAAGTTGACACTTCTTTCTCCTTGAAAACTGCAGCAACAGTAGGTTTTGTCTTCATTTTGTATGTTATCTATTGGAACAAGCAAAGAAATAACCAAAATAACAAAAAGGCACCCAAGGATGCGAGATGCATCTCCACAAGCTGCTTATAATAATGACTTTTCAGGGCGGTGTGATGTAAAAAAGCATTAAAAAAGGACATCTTTGAATTTGCTGTCTTGCACAACATCTAAACACACTCAGTGGCCACTTTATTAGGTACACCAATACAATCTAATGCAATCCAATACAACTGTTTCGTAGTAAAGTCTACCTTTATGATGCCTGTAATGGTTTTTATGTTAATTCAGTTGTCTGTTTAAGCACTGAGGTCATAGTTAGTAGTGTTGTTGTACTGGACTGCATTGCATTAAGAGGTGTTTCAAAACAAAACATAATCTAGTCCAGTACAACGCCATCTTTAACTGAAACCCCAGTAACAAACATACTTCTGACAATATCACCAACAACCTAGTCTCTATATACAGACTCTACATTCAGTGAATGTAGAGTCTGTAGACAAACCCCGGAGATCTTGCCTCCGGAAGAAGAGCAGAAGAGCCCTGGTTTCTGGTTGTAGGCTGTTTGTAGTCTGCGTGATATTGACCAATCATGTTTAAGCCGGCTGCAGTTGTTGCCAGGTTAAATGGTCCGTGCGGTGAACTAACGAGGCGGGACATAATTGGCGTCACTGCAAACTCTGAATCCATCGCAATGGTTCAGCATATTTACTTATATATAAACGGAAGTCGGAAACGGAAATTCGCCTCCTCCGCCCCAAATCAAACCGGAATGCCAAAAAATCAGGGGTCTGCCCCCAGAGGCTGTATCGCCATCTGCTGGAAGTCAGACACCGAATACAGCCGATGGGTTCTGAGAATGCCAACAACCAAACATTATAAACTTTGGAAAGGAACTTGTACTGAAGCTGTTTTGTTTAATTAAAAGAGAAAAGTAAAAGTAGGAGATTGTACAGGTGTACCTCATAAAGTAGCCACTAGGGGAAGAGCTTGAATAATAAGTTAAATGGACAGTTCACCCCAAAACCAAAAATACATATCACTCCTCTTATCTGTAGTGCTTTTTATGAATCTAGATTGTTTTGGTGTGAGTTGCCGAGTGTTGGAGATATCAGCCATAGAGATGTCTGCTTTCTCTCCAATATATTGGAAGTACTGTATATGGCACTCAGCTTGTGATGCTCAAAGTGCCAAAAAAATACATTTGAAAAACTCCACAGCTATGTCTCTGTCATGAGCACGAGCCTCTCATCCATGAGTAGATGCACCCTTCCTTCTGTATAGTGACACTGTTGGTGGGTATTTGGTAAAAAGAAAATAGTTCCTGCATTAAACTGCTGACAATGCGCTGTGTCGATTATCTTGCGTAACCAGGTCATGATTTCTCGAAAGAGACATTGCTGCCAAGAGTTTCTGAGAAATTTGTTTGAGTGCCATCTAGGTCCATTATACTGGAGAGAAGGCAGACATCTCTACGGCCGATATCTCCATCACTCAGCACCTCACACCAAAACAATCACTACTGACAAACAGCACTACAGGTAAAAGAAAAAATATGTATTTCTGATTTGGAGGTGAACTGTCCCTTTAAAAAAAAGGACAGTAGTAGGACACTTGGCAACTTATCCCTCTTGTACAAATGTCATGGACAGATTAACCCACTTGGGGGCCCCCATGGACACCCCCACAACCACCACCACCATCCTTCTGGGCACTGTGCATGCATCCTGTAACCTTTTAGATTCATACGGAGATATGCACGGTGGCATATGAAGATATAAAAACTACTTTTAGGTTCAGCTTATATGCAGGAACTGTTTGAAGGCCCTTGTAATTTCCATTTTGGCTGATACTGTAATTAGTGGTGCATATTACAGCCAATTTTGCAATTAATTAAACGACCACAGCGCACACACACACACACTCACACACAGTGAATATGGTCTCAGCCCTTAGGGGAATTGCCCACATTTCCCAGTTGGTCATCCAGCCTTGACGGTTGAATCTAACTGTGTCTGTGAGTGTTTCCCTTGGGGATAGCTGTGCATTGTTTGTTTACATGAGGCAGAGACAGAGGTTCATTAGAAAGCATGCAAGCAGAATAGAGAAGAAGTATTTTTGGACATGGGCTGCAACTAATGACTATCTTCGACATTCACTTGATCAATCAGGCTTTTGTTTACAAAGTGCCAAGTGCTCATTTGCAGCACAGTGCCAGGTTAACCACAGGAATGTCTTGTAGATGCAGCACATACACTGAAAAGTAGCATGAAAAGAAAAAGGAAGTGCCACTTCCAGCCCTGCATGACTCCTCTATATGCTCATAACTGCTAACTCCTCCACCAAACCCGCCGCAATCGATTAATTTCCATGCATTGTGTGCAACAGCGCAGTGCTGTGGGAAATGATGGCGATGATGAGAGGAATGTCACAGCCAGGCCTGTTTCATGCACGGAGACGGGGAGCCGGAGAGAGTCAAACACTGTGCAACACAATGGGCAGACAGACAGAGAGTGAATGTAAACGTGTCAACATCTGCAACTCATCAATGTGACCCGCTGCTTTTCCTGAAAACGCACCCGCACGGCCGCGCTGCCGCACACCCACGCGTCGCAGCTTTCTAATCATGAATAAAGCAACGGAAACGCTGAGAAACGCCAGAGCCCGTGCGGTCACTTACAAACAGCTCGGCTATGTATGAAGCGACGTCAGTGGAGGTGAGGTGGGGAGGAGAGGAGAGGAGAGGAAAGGAGAGAGGAGAGGGGGAGGAAGGAGAGAGGCTGAACCCTGCGCGCATCTGGACCGGGCGTTTATTCCTGCCCATCCAGATGCGCAGAGGCGCTGGAGGCTATTTTTGGGCATTCTGTAAATTAGAAGCAGAAAAAGGCGTTGCATCTCACCCATTTATGTGTCCCGGTGTGCTGGTAGTGCTCCTGTAGGTTAGTTGGTGACGGGAAAGGTGGCTGTGTGAGGTTTGTGCCGGACCGAGCCCCAGCCTCCTGCTCGTACTATAGATCCGCTACCGCCGCGCTGAAACGGGAGGAGCGTCTGATGAAACCATATTCCTTCCTCTTTTTTTCTCTCCGGTGACACGGCAGAGGAGGCAGAGCGAGGACCCAGAAAACGGAAAAGCGCTGATGAACAAATCTCTCTCTCCCTCTCTCTCTTGCTGCCTTCAAGTGCACCGCGTAAATTCCGACTTCCCAATTTGCGTTTTGCATCACAGCTTGATAACGGGAGCATCGTGACGCAATTTGTTGCACCATGCATGATGCACGCGGAACAGATGGCGGTGACACAAGTCCTCGCAGATCTGTTTACTCACAGTGAGCTGTTTTATAAGGAAAAACTCAACATCCTATTACATGATCATATAATTGGATTACTTTTAAGATTTCCATATTTGATTTTGAAACATATCCATCCTTTATAAACTCCACCTTTTTGTTAATTCTGTCATGTAGACTCAAATCACTTTTGAGGGGGTGGGGACAGCCCACATATTAAAAAAAACTCTTTGGTTTTGTTTGTTTGTTTTTTACGCCTTCTCAACACCTTCATTACTCACACACATCCTCACCAATGTTACTCACTGCTACAACTCACGAACTAATTTAACACTTATTTTGCTTCCTTGATTATATAAATATAATAAACAAATTATTTGATGGTTTTTGCATGTCAATTTCACTTCTTGTCTTGGGCCCACATGGCTATCTTATGACAAATGACATTGCCTAGTAATATGTCAACCCAATCACCAGCGTAAATGTTGGCATTGTACATTTCTGCAAACTACACATATGTTACATCTGTATGTTATAATGCAGCAGATACATGTTTCTTTAAAGAATATTTATTAGATAGGACAGGTTGAGAGTGAAAGGGGGAAAGAGAAGGGACGACTACAGCAAAGGGCCACTGGTCAAATCGAACCCACAGCTGCTGTGGAAAGGTCAGAGCCCTTTGTGGAGGATATACTGTCAGAAATTAAATGTAATAATAATAATTCTATTAGTGTACAAACACCTGAAACTGAGAATGAATTGTAGTATTTTTATTGACTTTGAGTGAGTCAATTATCTTCATACTGAGCAGGTCCTCCTCCACAGAGTCTGCCATTTTGTTTCTACAGTAGTCCAGTATGGACAAACCAAACACTGGTTCTAGATAAGGCTATTTGCATGTTCACGTTGGCCACCATTCTGATACAAACACATGGGAGAAGTTTCAGCCGGTTGCTACTTGACATCACAAAACCCTATACACTAGACCTTTAACGTGTGGTTAGGTTTAGGCACACACACATTGTGGTTATGGTTAGTAAAAGATCACGTTTTGGATTAAAATACCTGCTTTTCATAGTACAGTTCCAGCTAGAAATGCAGTGATGTCTCTGTGAAAACCAATTACTTTTTGTGGCACTATCCTACAGCATGGAAAAATAGCGCCAGGTTGCTCAAAAATGCTCATGATTGTTGGCTAAAAAGCCAGTGCAAACGCAGTGATTAAAAAACTGGTGTTGTGGTCTGAAGCTTGGCAGGCATCTTGCCTAGGTAACACACTATCCACCATCCCCTACCACTCATGATGATAAAGTCAGGTTATATGTAAACATACAATACCGACAATTTCTTCACTTGACTCAGCTGAATATGTTAAACATCTGTAGTGCAAGTAAAAACTGTGTATTATTCTTTTGTATTAGTATGGCAACACGTTAAATTGGAATACAGCTCCATCTAATAAGTAATCTGCTGATAATTTTCCAGATTAATCCATTAATTGTTTTGTCTATAAAATGCTAGAAAATATTGAATACAAATGTCAAATACAAACCCAAAGATATCCAGTTTACTTTAATGTTTGATAAAAAAAAAATCAAATCTATCTTAAAGTTGAAGCAGCTGAAACCAGCTTTATTTTTCCTTGAAAAAAAAACCCCAAACTATTATAATATAATTATTTTAAAAAAGCTGTAGATTAATTTTCTATCAGTCGACATATTGATAAATTGACTGATCATAACACACAAGAAATAATCTATACACATGTACAGGTATGCATCACATAGGTACAGATATGTATACTAATACTGTATGTACAGTATATGATATGTGTATATGTATGTACACTATACCTACATGTATGTCCAGAAAAATTAGGTCTTATGCAACCATAAAGATCATTATATCAGACAAGATATCAGATTATTATAGTTATACCAGACAATAATAATACACCTTATCAAAAGGTTTAAAAAAATTCTCCTCAGGGATTGTAAGAATTCCACTGGCTCTGACAGATAAATCGTTTCAATTAGTGTAAAGCATATATATTGGTTTCTATGGTTGAAATAAACGAGTAAATTCAGTATCAGTAACTTTGTTAATCAGTAACTTTAACTTTTTCAGGCTTGTTCATGTGCGTTTCAGTATGAATGTCAGTATTTCCAACAGCCTTTGAAGGTAGCACCATTCTAAGCTCAAAGCCTCGCACCTGTGTAGCCCAAATCTCGCGATAATTGCATACTAACATCCACCCCACTGTGCAGGGATTCCAGCTCAGATGGTGAACTCAAATTGGCTATCAGACGTTTTATTGTCAGAGTAATTTAATTATTGTATGTTGATCTCATTAAAAGTTTTACTAAACCGACACCTTATCAAACATACAGTACCGATACACACTCTCACACACACTCACACACACCATACTAAGCTCTGCAGTGTTATTGTCCTCTGGATCTGACTACATGCAGGGGGGGAGAATGTGCTGGCAGCAGCAGAAACAGTGCGATGAAATAATGCAGCGAGAGTAGAGAGAGAAAGAGATGAGGAATTTAGATTATTTTTCACAATCAGATGTCATTTGGGTGGAGTGCAGTGACAGAAAACGCTGCTGTACAGACAACAAAGGAGATCTGATATGATAACACACAGCACACTTCAGAAATGGCTCTCATATGACCGCAGATAGTCTATTTTAGTGAATGCATCTCAGGTATCTGTGACGCAAGACAGATGATACTTGGCTGACCTTGATTTTGTGGACAGTGCTGCAAGATAAAGTCCACTGCATCTACCAGTATTCATGTATTATGTAAGTAGAAACTAGCTCTGCTGTGGGTGTCAAAGTGTGTGAAAGCCCTCAAATTTACCATCATTTTCAGTGCCGTATGTAACAGCATCTCAAACATGAGCTGTCGTGTCCCCAAAGTGAGGTTTCAGTATGCTTCACACATGCATTAGCAGTTAGCCTTTTTTTTCTTTGTTGTACTTAACAGGCCTTGGTGTTCTTCAAAGACAGACTTTTCAGTGTGTGCTGTCGAAAATAATCCATGTTGTTCTTGGCGACAGGTTACTATGCTAACATCTAACAACTACCACAGGGGTCAGCAACCTTTACTATCAAAAGAGACGCTTTTGACTATTATGAAATGCACCAGCCACTGGCATCTGCCATATTTTAAAGAGCAAGAAAGTCCCTATATGGCTGGTGGGAGGGGAGGTGGATGTGTCAAACAAAGTCTGGACTTTCACCCAGGACCCTGCTGTTTGTTTCCCATGTGAAACCAAAAGTCCATAAAAAGAGTTTTAATAACAACAGTGTGTGTGTTAATAGTGAGGCAAAAATATCCTGGATAAGACCATCTTGCTCTGGTGACGCAATTCAAAGTCTGCACGGCTCTACATGTGCGACCAATTGTGAGCAGCCACTGAATGTGAGTCCACTGACTGGCTGGCTCACACAGTTGTCAGCCATGATGTAAATACCCAATCTATGGCATTTGATAACCAATTAAAACCAAAATCTGAAAGAGGAACACTTGAGCATACAGCAGAGTGATAACAAGTTGTTAGTTTGGCTCATGTCCCATTTGCTAACATAGAGAGGGTGGGCTTTATGACCTGTACTGCAGCCAGCCACCAGGGGGTGATCAAGATGTTTCAGCTTTACTTTTGGGAGCTGCCATGTTGTCCATCTTTATAATAAATCTAGGGTTAGTATGTGTAATATATTATGGTAGTGACGAACGTCATGTGACGTTATACAAAGTCAGTAACAAGCGTCCTTATTTAAAGCCAAATCATTATGTTTTTTTCTAAATCTAACAAAGGGCTTTTGTTGTCTAAACCTAAGAAAATAAACATAGAACAGAGGTGTTTTACGTACATTGTAAGTTCATTTTGAAAAAGACCGTATGCATGGACCCAGCAGAAACTGCACATTTCCTGTAAAAACAGAAGTGTATTTTGAAAAGATACAATGCATGTAACAGGTGTACATTGTCACACAGGATGTCCAAAACTGATGCAAGAGGGTGCCCTGTGCCTTATATTTTGACATTTAGGTCTACTGACAAAGCAGCGGTATCAAACAAAATGGAAAGATTTCGGGTTGAAATACCCCAACTGTGAATTCTGAAGCTTTTAGGTGTCTTAAAGTGGCTAAATGAGACTACAGGACATCATTACTCTGAACCGTGCAGTACTCAGCTTTACAGCTTTGTTGTGGTGGCGACTTTGAAGCCATGCACCGTGGTGTAATTTGTTTAAAGCGCAACATTAGCTTTTACTTGTGGTGACTGCATTTATGATTCGAAAATCCTTAAAAGTGGTGTTCATTTGTGAGGGTTATCTCTTGCTGAACAAAACATTTAAGTATCATAAACTCTTCTTTGTCACAGATTCCATTTTCTGCAACAACCCAAAACCCAAATGCAATAATCCCATTGGCTTTATGGAATATATATCATCCCTGCACTGCTCTATACAGTCAAGTATCACTAAAACCGCACTTTTTCCTGCTGTTAGCAGGTGGCACTTTACAAAAACAAAACAAAAAACCCCACCATTGTTCAAGGTTCAAGGTCGCGTCTAACCCTAACCAAGTGCTTTTTGTGTCAACCTCCAAATAACCTCAACCACAGTGTTCTGACATCATAAATCACTGAAACATGAACATTTTGAAGCGGTTCACAAGAGTTTTGCAATTCTGTGGTTGCCATCTCGTCTCGACATTGTTCAGTTTGATATACTCACTGTAGTCTTTACTCAGTCTGGTATATGACCTGTCGGCGGATCTTATGGTGACTAATGTTAGCAAACTTGACGTGAATTTCCTGTACTGTGTATTATATATTACTGTGGTCGCTGATTCTTTGTTTCTTCTCCACTTGTGCAACTGTTGTACCGCAGTAGGTTTTAGCAGCTGAGAATTATCATAAAAAATATTACTGTTAGCTACTTGTGTAGTTCAGGTTGCTTGTCTTTTATTGTTGCACCATTTGGTTAAAGTGACAACTTGGTGAGAGACCATCTGTGTATCCAAAACGTCACAGGTTTGATCCCACAACAGCCATCTATTTACCAGCCAGGCTCCTCGGTATAATACACCACGTATTCAGTCACAAGAACACACTGTGAAATGTTAAAAGAATATCTAAAATGCAAAAGATGTGGCGTGATGGTATCCGGTGTGACAAACATTCTAGATGCCATCTGTGCTGCTGTGTGAGCAGCTTGCCTTCAGAGAGCCTAATTGTTTCCTCATCCAGAGATGGAGGTTAATGTCTCCAGAGATAGGAGGTAATTTTAACACAAAGCACTAAGGTGACACCATCTGGGACAGTGCTGTTATTGCATGATGTGCTGAGGCCCCAATTAATTCTCGCCACCTACTGTACATGTGGAGACACAGGACCACACACTCTCAGCAGTGTTGACACCATTTCTAGCACCTCCATCCCTCCCTTGGACATAGTTGTTGTTTGACAGCATCTGAAATGTTGCATTTAAGTAATTTTAGGGACTGTATGAAAATTGCTAGGGTTTCAGCACTTTTCTTCATTTTTCTAAATATCTAGATATTCAGTTTAGACTCTCCCCGTTACTTAGAAAAAACACCCTCACCGTGAATATATATACATATATATATATATATATATATATATATAAAGTAAGATAATGTTAAATCCCTTACTATAAACATGGCTTCTGCAGAGGCCTTGTTTATAGTAAGGGATGTCTATAGTAAGGGAACGTCTTTAATGGAGCCTATCCCAGCTGACATTGGGCGAGAGGCGAGGTGCACCCTTGACAGGTTGCCAGACTATTGTAGGACTGACATATAGAGACAGACAACCATTCACACTCACATTCACACCTACGGACAATTTAGAGTCACCAATTAACCTAGTCCCCAATCTGCATGTCTTTGGACTGTGGGAGGAAGCCGGAGTACCCAGAGAAAACCCTTGGTGACACAGGGAGAACATGCAAACTCCGCACAGAAGGGCTTACACACTCGGGATCGAACCAGGAACCCTCTTGCTGTGAGGCAACAGTGCTAACCACTGTACCACCGTGCTGCCTATGCATAAATTCCATTTATCATTCTTATAGCCCTAAAGTAATTCTTACAATTTCCAGTGCTATAAATGTGTAGCCACTGAATTAAAAAAAAAAAGTTTTAAGATCTTGTTAACTATGTGCATCACACATCTACAGCCTGGCTTCTTTTCATAAAATTTGCTTAATCTCAATAGTGATGGCTAGTCTCTTAGTGAGGCTAGCTATTGATTCCAAATCCCAAAAAACAGAAAAGGTCTCAGAGGAAAATAGAGACTGCTCATTTTGACCAATTAGGAATGTTTTTAGGCTAGTTTAAGGCAAATATACATATTGCAGCCCTAGGCAGATGTTTTTTTTGTTTGTTTGTTTCTTTTTTTTTGCCAAAAAAAATCTTTTGATGGTAAAGGTTGCTGACATCTGGTCTTGTGTGTAGGATTTAGTGTCATCTAGTGGTGAAAATGCAGATTGCAAGCATATGAAACTTCTCCCATGTGCCAAGCGTGTTGAAGAACTATGGTGGCCAAAGCAAAAATGCAAATGGCCCCATCTAGAACCAGAGTTTGGTTTGTCCCTTGTGGATTACTGGAGAGACAACATGGCAGACTCTGTAGAGGACCCAATCCGTATGTAGATATAAACAGCTCATTCTAAGGTAATGAAAACACAACAGTTAACTTCAGGTGGTTATGCACTGGTGAAAACATAGTTATGAATATATTTCCATTTCTGACAACATGTCTCCCTAAATCCTACAAACTGGACCTTTCAGACTGGTCATGACCTGAACTGACTCTGGATTCACTGCTGCTCAAAACTGTCACATTTCTTTACAGATTGTTGTTTTGCACATGCATATGCACCTGTATGATCCATAACACAAACATAAAAGGCATGTGGTAATGATGCAATATTTTTTTTAAACACCTGGCTCTCCCTCAGTACAGAAAAAAATACATAATCCCAGACTGATAATTTCCATACGGTCCCTTAGTTACAGTGACTGGCTCAAATGCCCTCGTTTCTCACATTTTAAAGTGTTGCATTGAGGTCATGCTCTGCTCAACAGATGACTGGTAATGAACCATCTGTGATGGCACTGCAGAGTGAGATCATGTTACTGTAAGTCTCTTCCTCTGCAGTTACAGGGGTATCATTTCCCATCTGTGGGGATTATTGATATATTCAGGCTGTAGCTGTGCTGTGGCAAAGTCTAAACACATTCTGCTTGAATGAATGTAACCCTTGATGGGACTGATGTCAGCAGTTTGTTCTTGCTTGTTTGTCAAAGAGGAGTGGACTATAGTCAATCACCAGGATAAATGTTGGCATTGTAAGTTCCTGCAAACCTTGGATATGCTGCATTTGAACATTTCATATGTAGCTGTCTTGATTGTATTTCTTTATGTTTGTTTCAATTTTATGATGTGAAGTTGCTTTTCTCACTGTGTGGTTGGGTTTGAGCACAAAAACCACTTGGTAAGGCTCAGGAAAAGATCATGTTTTGGCTTAAAATACCAGATTTGTTGCAACAAACACAGCTGGAAATGTGTCACCAATAAATACCCAGTTTTGTTGCAAATAAAAACAAAAAACAAAAAAGGTCTGGAAATCTCCAAAAATGTTGTTAAAATACCTGCTTTTGTTGGTCTTGAATAGTGGTCACCTAGGCAGGGGCATTGCAGTGGCGGAAAGGTGGGACTGATAACCCAGGGCCCCACTGGGCTTGGGGGCCTTGAAAAGCTTGGAATGAAAACTTTGGTTTTAGTTTGCACTTTTTAATTTCTAAGCAATTAAAGAGACACTTGCCTTTCTGGGAATTTTATGCTCTTCTCTGTTTAGGTTAAAATAAAAGAGAGATAAAAACTCATGATTATACCATTCTCATATGGTTCTCAGAAAACTCCAACCAATCATTGCATTCGGACCGAAAATTTCAAGCGATGGCAAAGACTGATTCTGCTCCATTCTGAGCTAAAAAGGGACGAGATGGTCGCAGAGTTTCTGCTGGACAGGTATTTTTAGTTTGCCTCTAATGCAACATTGCTAACGGTTAGTCTACTGTAGCCTCACGTTGCCTAAGCCTATTATCTTCCTTGTTTGTTGCCAGTCACCAGTACTAGCTAACGTTAGCGTTTACATTACATTATAAAACTCATCAGTCATCACTGACCCCAGATTTCAAAACTCTGCAGCTGCGTTTGACTGTGCAGGACAGGTAATGTTATGTTTAGTTTGCTTCTAATATAACATATAACGTTATATGACAACACAGCATCCAGTTGCTAATGGCTAATGTTAGCCTACTGTAGTGTAGCCTCTGAAACATTAATGTTATCTTCCTTGTGTCTTTCCACTTACTAGTAACATTAATGCTACTATCTAACGTTAGCACTGTAACCTTATTCTAAAACTCATCATTCATCACTGACTCATGTTGAGTTTTAAAACTCCAGGGTTGCATTTGTAACGTTACACTGGCACTCCTCTATCTATCTAACATTACCTTGCCAACGCCTGCGTCTATAGACGAAATGAGGACGTAATGGAGGAGGGGGGAGTAGGCCTTTGGAGGGAGGTGGAGTTGCAGGAGGAGGAGGATGGGACTTTGGAGGGTGGCCGGAATTGAAGAGTAGCTTTAATGCTATAACTACATTAAAAGTGGCTAAATATATCAGTTGAAAGACTGAACTTTGTATCAAAAACTGTGAGGCACTTCACATCCACGAAAGGCGCAAAATAATTTAGTTGGTCCCTGCACTAGGACTTTCCTCTAAACACAGCTAAAGTGGAGTGACTGCATACGTTGCTGGTTAACCATGGTAGAAACGCCCACAGAAATGCACAAGTCAGGCTAGTTTTATTCTGGCAAGTGGGCTGGGAGTGCAGGTAAAAAGATGCAAGAGTAAGAGTGAATGATATCATCAGCCAAAAAGGATTTAACACTGTGTACCAGAGACACATACTGAGGAATTTAAGCTATCAAGGCATCAACAGCTCACATGATTATTATCTGCAACTGAATAAACTGCAATGTCAGGATTAAAAAGTTTGTTGGAGCTTGCCATACATTATATAGACATTTTGTTTTAGGTAACAGTTTGTAGATTATTTCCATGTGTTTTTTTTTTGTTTTGGTTTTTTGATGATTTTACATTAAGATACTTAAAAAACACTTTATCCAAAAGAATCAAAGTTCAGTGTTGTCAGCTTTAAGGTGTGCTTTTCCTAGTAGTACTAAATCCCTTGTTTAGGCAGTTCCGTGTCAGTGGAGCAGCAAAAATGAATCACGCCCTTAAAAATATGTCAACGTCATATCTGTTTAAAACCACAGAGTAATCTCTGTGCAGCGGTGGTGCCACTGCAGTGTCTTTGTTGTGTCATTCATATGCGTTGGTTTACAGGAGTAATCCATGTATTCCCCTCACTACATGAAAGCAGCGAGAATAAACACATCTTGTACTATTACATTTTACATAGCAAGTAAATAATAAAACATGTAGTACAACATTGAATTTTAAAGGAAAAATACTTGGCAATGAAACACAGATTCTCAAGCTGGCTTTAAGTTGCTCTTAAAAAACACTATTTAAATAAATGTAAGTGACTTTGCAGCACTGCTGGTCCAGTTAATAGGGAATAAGCAGTGGTGAAGAAGTATTCAGAGCAAGTAAACGTAGTAATACCACAAGATAAAAACACTTCATTGCAAGTAAAAGTCCTGCATTGAAAATCTTGCATACACAACTGAAAGTATCAGGAAAATATACTTAAAGTTTCAAAATAAAATTTTTATAAATTTTTTAAGTTTTTTAAGTTTTTAAATTTGGATTTTTAAATTTTTTTTATTGCTGTTGTTGCTCCCTGTAAAGCATCTTTGAGTATCCTGAAAAGCACTATATAAATCCAATGCATTATTATTATCAATATTATTATTATTATTGTGTATTTGATGCTGTTTTATATTATATACATTAGTCTAATTTTCTATTTTTTGTTGTTATGTCAAGCAGTTAAAAATGCTCTAGGAAGGAATGTATGTGTAGTAATACCACATTATAAAAACATTTTATTATAAGTAAAAGTCCTGCATTTAAAATCTGACTTATGGGAAAATATACTTCAAATATTGAAGTAAAAGGAGGCTTACTAAAAAAAAAGAAAAAAGAAAAAGAAAAAAGGTGTATTTTGATGGTGTTTTATAGGTTATTACATACACAAGGCTAAATTTCTAAAATAGTAATAAGGGTGTTTTGTTTTTTGTATAAATCAATAGTGAAAAATGCTCTGGAAATAAGCATCTGCCTTCCAAGTTGTTGCACTAAAAGGATGAAAAATTAAACTTAATTAAAAACATTCTGGAATATTCTTACATGCACCAGCAAACATCTGGAGCAAAATGAGGCTTTATGGACAAGGGGGTAAGCAGGTTTGTGCACTCAGCACTTCATATTTAATAAAATACCATAACATTTAAATGTACAATCTTATTCTGCGAATAATTTTCAGGTCTAAAACGAATGTAGTGAAGTAAAAAGCACAACATTTATCTCTGAATCCTGTAGAGTGGACTTAAAAAGTGTCATTAAATGTAGGTAATGTACAAGAGCATCAATATTGCAGTGCTTGAGTCATTGTTCTTTCACCTTTAAGGATGTGTACGTGACTCTTTGGGAGATGACGTAACGCGGAAGTGGCACGACCCTATAAGGACACGGCTGAGCAGCGCTCCGGCAAGAAGACGCGGGTAGTCTCAGCGGTGATAAGGTGAGATTACTGACATTAACAGACATTTTATTCATTTATTACACATATAGTAAGCTAGTTGTTGACCTGCAGTGCCTTTCACTTGACGCTTCTCCTCAACTGACAAGATAGGGAGGACACGAAACATGCAGCTAACTAGCTTACTCACAAATGATGCTACAAATGTCACCTGTGCTCTCTACATGTTACTTAATGCTTCTTTTGTAAATTCATGTCAGTCTACAGTTAATAATCCAGAAAAATGTATTGTCTTTAATATGAAAGCCTTGTTTTTTGTTTTTCTTTGTTATGCAAGCGTGACAAGGAAGTATGGAGAAATATTCTTGCAACACCAAAAAAACACTAAATTATCTCCTGTGAAAATAAAAATTAAGATGCGGTGAGACATGGAAAATGTCTAAATGTGTCCAGATGAAAACCTTCCTTATAGAGGAAGAGTTGACATGTGGAGGCATGGCATGATGCAACCTTATGTGGCCACTCCTCAACGGTTTCTGTACTGTCTGTTTGCACTAGTACACTGTATTTTCATTTGATTTGAATACTAGTAGGTTATGTTCATAAGCTAATGAGTGAGTAGGTGTTCACTAGATATAATTGAGAGTTAAAGTAATAATAATATATAAAGAAAACCATGCAATATGAATGTTTTTCTAAAATATGCTTATTGAAACGTTGTGTCTGGAGCTGGCAGGATGAGCTGATTAATTGGCAGATAATTAATTAACAATCAAGGACATTGCTGCATCTAAAATGTGATATTTTGCTGATTTTCCTTTATTTTATATGACAATAAACTTTTTCACTGTTTATGATCTATTGCCATATTTGGCTATATCAATTTATTACAGGTATTTTCCACCATGTTCTGTTTTAATAAAAGAAATGACTGACCAATTTATCTGGACAAAGATTAATCAGATATGAAAACTTTTATTTTAGTTGTGTTTCAGACATGCACTGAGTGGGACATTCCACAGTTGAAAGGGAAACTTGAACACGGCTTTAACAAGATGACCATTAAATAATTAGACAAAAAATAACATGTTTTGATTCATGATCAACTGAGCAATCATCAGTCAAAAATATTTGCACATTCTCACTTCTCAGAATCTGATAATTTGCTGCTTTTTTGTGTCTTATATCATTCTGAAGAGAACATACTCAGGACAGGACAAAATTAGATGTCTGAAGATGTCTCTTTGGGCTCTTGGAAATTGTTATGGACATTTTAAACTATTTCCTGACATTTTTTGAGGATATGATCAATTGAATACATTTGTAGGCTGCCGTAGAGATAACATCGACAAGGAAGTGCTCAGATCCTGTGGAGCAGGCCGCCCAACAACATTCCCTTGAGTCTTGTTAAAGCCATTACTGAGCTTATCTGGCTCTGGTGATGTCCTTTCAGTTGTGGTTTTCGTGTCTGTGTCAATATGGACACAAGCCCATGAAGGGCTGCACGTACGCAAAAATAAATAATTGCAATTATTTTGACAGATATTGTGACATGAGCTGCGTTTTAAGTGAGAGTGGTAATTTTTTGCAAATTATTTACTCTGGGAGAAATATGAAAAAATGATACTAATAATGCCTCCCTTCCCTTACATCTGAAATATGATTTATAGACAGGGACACCTCTATAGCACCACAATACTTTATCAGTGGTATGCTGTGACACATTTTACCTTTTTATTAAAAAACTGCAGCTCCTGCAATTTAGACATTGCACTTGGCCGTATGTACAGCCCGAGCCCCTTCTGCCATTTTTATGTTTCCATCAGTAAATGATTACACGAAACATGCATACACTGAATGTTATCTTCACAATAGCAGTAGCCATTTCCTGCTTCAACTCAGTAATGAGGATGTGGTGTGATTTAACCGGTAAGCTTGGTTCATGTTGCGACAGTTCCTTCGTGTAAGGAAGAAGACCTACCTGAAAGCACAGGAGGAAGTGTCAGTTTGAATAACACTTAAGCGCTGACTGACGCCTCGGTGTAGTCTGTGTCTGACATGTTTGTAAGAGAAACAAAAGTATCGCTGTAGTGATGTGGAAACAATTCCTGGAGGTCTGTTTTCTGTGTAGTATCTGTCTCGTGTTTTGCAAGTATGTGTGTAAAGTGAAGGTCAAACCAGTTCTCGGATGTCGTGACATTAACAATTTTGCATTGAGACAGAAAGGGCAATCAATACAGTGTTCATCTGATTCCCCAACTATTCATTAGACAAATGACAAAGATCCAGATCAGTTAACAAGAGCCTGAAATGATGTTGACCTGCAGCAACATATTATATCTTATATAGCTGTGACAGAAAATAATAGGCAAGAAACAGACTTAATACTGTGTATAAAATCATATTTGTGATGCTGTGTGTCCTCGGGATGTGTCTGTGAACAACAGCCAGCCTGTTTACAGGGAAAACACTGTCCATGACCTGCTGTAACCTTCAATGTTCATCTGACTTGGAATCTGCCTCACCTCACGTCCCCTCCTTTCCCCGCCCCTCCCTCCCTTTTTTCTTTTGTCTCTGCATCTGCGTTCCTAATTTGCCACTCACACACTCAGCTTCTCCCACTGTCTGTCTTTGGAACAACAGTAACAATGGATCGAGTGAGGGCTGCGTTTAACAGCGTGGTGAGTGTGTGTTACTTATATAAAGTTTTTTTTGTTGAATGTTTGTATTATTTTTGTATCTAAAGTAAACCGGTTACATAGATGATAATATAATAGATAATAATAACAATGAATGTTGTTTTTTTATATAGCACCTTAAACAGACAAAAAAATTCACAAAGTGCTCCACAAAATACAATAAAATAATCAATTGATAAAACATGTAAATCGGTAAAAACAAAGGCAACATAACAATTAAAACAAAGCATAAAAAGAAAATCAAAGAAAAGACCATAAAACACAGAGTAAATACAGGCTACTGAGGACCCAAAATGCAATGCATTGTTCATAACACAGCAATTGTCAACCAGTTTTTAATAATTAGACCTTTGTTACCACTTGGCCACCCGTCCTCCTGTGCAGCTGCGGGATCAGGAACACATTGCGCTCATAATTTTCTCTTTCATCTTATCTTCCTCTCTAGACTAAAAGTGAGCGCTACAGCAGGTTTACTCTGCAGCCGGCGGAGGATGGAGAAAGACACGTTGAAGTCAAACTGTCAGATGATGCCACAGAGGTGGAGGACCAGGCAGGGGGATCTCCCAGCTTCAGGCCAGCACCTCCGCATAACAGCCGGAGGATAGTTTGTTACCTGGCCCTGGGGACTGTGCTGATATTTGTCACCGGTAGGCCCCCCTTGTCCTTGTCATCCAAGGATCCTTGAAATCCTGGAAAGTTTCTGAATTTGAGTTTTTGAAAGTAGACATAAGTAGAAATGTGTCATGAAAATGCTTGAATTTATATATTTTGTGCAAGAATAGAAAGTTTGTTTGATGCTTTTTATTAGCTTAACATTAATACATACGGTCTTTTTAATTGGCAGTGAGTTTGTGTAAAGCCTGCTTGTTGTCATTTTAAAGGACACTGAGTGTTTCCACAGTAAATAACCATGACCCATGCTGTGCAGGTCCTTGAAAAGTCACTGAATTTGTTATTAACCAAGGTGTGGTAACCCTGTATCTCTGAAGTTGTTTTTATGTCAACATGCTATCTTTTTTTGTCTGTTTCCTAAATGCTTCAATATTTGAGCTGAAACTAAGGATCATCTCTTTTGACTAATCTGCCATTTTATATTTTGGATGCGTTAAATCTATGAACTATCAGAATATAGCTGAAAATGCCCTTAACAGTTTTTCTGATTCCAAGTTACTGTTTACAAATGTCTTGTTTCCCCCGACCATCCAAACCCAAAAATATTTACTTTACTATTAAAGAAGACAAAACAATTTAATGTTTGCTTTAAAAAAAAAAAAAAACAATTATCACAATGACTACAGGTTTTACCAAACAAATGAGAAACCTTGGAGGAATTATTGCAAATAAATCATCATTTAAAACCAGTCTTGGTAACTGGACTCAATTTTAGACCACTATTGCTCATAAAAGATTTATTCCGTGAACCATGAACATGAAGAGGAAGTTGCACCTTATTTAGCTGTAAATTTAGAGACAAAGTGTAAGATAATTTGAATGCCTCTGTGTCTATAGCCCTTTTTAGATAGGAATTGTGCAAATTTGCAGGAAAGCCCAATCAGTCTTTTTTCAGCATTGGCAGTATAAAGCCAAAATTGGGGATTGCGGCAAAATGCCTCCTACCTACTTTTGTTTATACAGAATGCGCCTTTTTCGGGGCAATGGGGGCGTGAGCAAGTAACAAAACGTGTAGTTCAGTGTGTGACTTAAACAGTGACATGGGAGGGAAGCTGCGGCTAGTCAGTCCTTCGGTGATTCTCTCATAAGTCGGCCCGTTCTTCACCGTCCCCGTCATTTGATGGTTAATGGCCTCTTCGTTTGCGAGGACAAGTTGCTCATCTTTACTGTAGTGTCTGTCAGGTTTGCGTTTCCCTCTTGCTACTAGCTGTTTGCCAACAGCCCCTCCTGTTGCAGAAGGCCACCTCGGTCTGTTTAAACTGAAAGGGTTCTGCCAATATGACTACCCTATGAGGCAGAAAATTGGGCACCTCAGATCAACTCACCATTCCGCCTCTGTCTAAACGCTTGCAGCTTGCCGGCAAAATGGCCCAACATTCGCGGAAAATCTGGTAGTGTAAAAGGGGCTCGTGCCTCAATTAAAGCTTGTCATCACTCTACTGGACCAATAACACAATAACATGTCCTGACGGATAATGTTGTCACAACCAGAATAGTCTGAGAACCATGGTTTTAAATTAAGATTAATAATTTCTGGGTAATCTGCGGAACCCTGGGGCTGTATTCACAAAGATATCTAGTACAAAGAGTTCCTGCTAGTTTCGAAAGTCTAAGAAAATTCTTAGAATTATGATGTTTCCAGAGGATTTCCCCTCCCAGTAAACACTAGATAAAGATAAACACCAAAATAAACACTTGATAAAGGTTGAAAGTTATTCACACAGCATCTTAGCCCTTAAGAGAGCTCCTAAGGTGGAAAACTGTTAGGACATGGGAGGAGGACTTTCAAGGACTTAAGAGTGTCTTAAGCAGATGAGAAAATGTCAAAGAGACAAAGAGGTAGGAGATATATTAGGTAAAGGTATGAGCTCTGAGAGTATTCTCGGATTGTTTCTAAGGAAACCAGTGCAAAGGTTTAAGACCTTGGGTGATGCGGTCCACTATCTAGTCTAATATCTAGTCTTAATGTGTTTACCAGTACAGCTAGCATGCTGCTCGAAAACTTTTATTTTATACCTTTTATTTTTTTATTTATTTATTTATTTTTTTTTACCAGTTTCTGTGTCTTCATGTTGTTTGTCCTCCAGGCTACGTGCTCGGTTACCTCAGCCATCATGGGACTCGGGTGGAGCAGGTAACGTGTGACACAGAGCTGGAAACAGAAGATCCGCAGGACACGATGTCAGCTGTTGTTGCACCAGCTCCAGATGCACAGATGGACTGGAAGGATGTCACCCAGCTCCTCGCGCAGAAACTCACCAGCAAGGCCTTCAAAAAAACTCTGAGGTACACTGTTCATGTGCACACCTTTTTAAACTGCACTCAATTTTATACTGTCATACAGAAGGTGAAGCCATAAGGTAATACACCTTACCATACAAACACCCAGCAACCTAATAAACCTCCTGCCAGTCCATCAATGTGTAAATAATCCCAGTGTGAAAGAATAAGAATAGTCCTCCCAAAGTAAATCTAATGTTATCTGAATGAACTGGGTGAGAGGGATCAGAGAACATTTTATTTTTAGAGTACTACGCTACAGACAGCCAGAGAATACAAACGAGACAGAGGAAGGTTACAAAGAGTGTTATTATGTAAGGATAATATTCACCAAGTTTTATGACTAATGGATGACGCAGATTCTGACCCAAAGAAGCACCCACAGCCGAGCGAGAGTTCTCTCAAATATCAGACATGTTTGAAATTAAATTGCATGGTTCAGACTTACAGTAGCAGATATTTATCTCTCTATAATTTCAGCTTTAAGCCAGAGCTGGGCATTATGGTCACATAGGTAAAATCTTAGACTTGGAGGCTTCAAGACGATTTATGATGTGAATATCTCTCTCTGCAAAATGCAGCAAAGCTCGTACATGAGTGAAACATCTTAAATAAGGTGGTTAGCAAGAGTACACCACCATCATTTCACATTTACAAAAAAAACCCTAAAACTGTCAGTACAGGATGTTCTGGCTGAGAAGAGCACTCATACCCACTTTAATAATCAGTTTCAGCACAGAGAGGAGAAATGTCTGCTCAGTAATTTATCTCTTCTGGGTGTTTGTGTTTTTATGACATTTAATTGGTCTCTTTATTTATGCAATAGGTTTAGGTGACAGTAAGTTCCCTTACAGACAATATTGCTTGAGAGACACACACTTAAATTTAAGTATCTGTGGACTGGAGACACAGGCGCCATTTTGTCTCCTTTTCTTTTTAATGTGTACATGGATGACTTGCCACAGCAGTTAAGTGCATGTAATGCAGGGTGTGTGGTCTGCAATATTTTAATAAGTCATGTTATGTATGCAGATGATTTGGCAATCTGGCCCACAACAGCTTTTGAAGATTTGCTTAAACTACAGTGCTGATTTTGACATCAAATATAATGCCAATAAGAGCAACATCATGATTGTCAGAAGTAAAGAAGAAGTGTCAATGATTTATCTGATGTTAATGATGTCCACAGACAGTGTTACAAGTTGTACGCGCAAATTCTGCATGTGTTCAGTTGATATGAAGATTGCTCTTTTTAGCACAACATGCAGAGACTTAATGTGGCCTATACTGATGGCATGAGACTGTTTCTTAAACTTGCACGGTGGTGTAGCGCCAGCCAAATGTCTGTAAATGTTGGTGTGCCTACCCGCCCTGCCTTAATACAAATATATATATCAAAATAAGTACAGGCTCCTTGTCTTGGAAAATAGTACCATCCAGGTCTTGGCCAGCCTTGAGCTGAGCTCAGATAGGTTTTCAATAACAAGCATAACTACCCTCGTACAGTCTTGCCACTGTGACTGTTATATTTATATTTTGTTGCCTTTGCAGAAGCCCTCTTGATTAAAGGTTGATTAGAAGTAATTAACCAGCTCTTGATTGTGGCTGGAGTTGGTGGCAGACTTGTGTATTTTGTTGGATAGTGAGTTTTAAGATGGGAGTGGAGATTTGTGGTGTTTCCATCCTTAGTCCTGACTTGTTAATCGCACATTGGAGAGTCAACAAATACACGCACTTGTATTCTTTTTGCCAAAGAGAACAGACGTCTTTCCTGCTTGAGTTAGGGCTACGTGGGTAATTCATACACCGTCTGATGTGTGCTAGCTTGGTACTTTTTCTTGATACACTTCAACAGTGCTGTGAAGCTTGGAGAAAACAAGTGAAACCTGAAAGGGACTGAATATAGTGCCAAATTCACAACAGACGTTGCATCATCATATTCTGTTATCGTAGACATGTGAGGACCATTATCGTGGCCAACCAATATCGTGTTGAATGATAATCTTGTATTATTGCCTGAGCCTTGTGTGCCACCACAAATGGGAAGTCACACACTGTCACTGTTTGATAGAAAAAAACAATTAGAAGTGTGTTTCCTCTCAGGCTCATAAGACTTTTTAAAACATGCTTTGCCACCAAGCAGTCTGCAGATGGATCACAGGAAAGGTTGTCTATGGTTCTGCACATTCAAGTTGGAAAGTAACAATAGACAATTTTGTACAGCAGGAACTTTTTTTTACTTCCAAAAGCAGAGTTTTGAAAACCCCCATTTTTACAAGAACTAAGAGCTACGAACAATCACGCTCTGCGAGGGCTGTTTTCAGGGACTTTTCAGCTCCTTTCATTTCACTTTCATTTCAGAACACATGTAGGTACTCTCCCAGCAAAACAGGAAACTTGAGTGATTAGATGTCCAGTGATTGGTCAAACACACGATCCAGGGGAGCACCAGCTACCACCATTTTTACAAAGCTGTCAGCTGTGTAAACAACAGACAACACAAAACACAAACAACAGCTCATAGTGAAAAAAATGAATGAAATAAAACGGACTAAAGGCCCGACAGTGAAGTCCAGGCTTTACTGAGCACATATAAGACTGGGAAAATACACTGCAATTTTGCTGGTGGTGCAAAAGCAAATGATAAAAAAGCCATTGAAGGAAGGACAGTATGTTGTTTTTGGAGGAGCTCTCCAGTGAGAAGTTTCTCTCAGGAAGTCCCCAGAACGGTTTGGTCCAAAAACACCTAAAATTTCCTGGAAATTAGTTCAGCAGTGTGGGAGGTGTGTGTCATTTTGAAACGGAGTTTCTCATAACGTGCATATACATAAACATACTGACCTTTAAAATAAAGCCCTGCATGCGTTATGATTTCGCTGAGTTTTTCTTCAAAAGTGTTTGATGTGTGCATGAGTGAGTCATTTCAGACAACTAAATGGACATTTTGTTTCTTCCTGCAGTGACTTTGATCATCCCAGCCGTTTTGCAGGAAGTGATGGAGATACGAGTCTGGGAAACCGCATCTTTGACGAATTCCAGAAACTGGAGATGGATCCCTGGACTGACATCCACTACGTTCAGCTGCAGACACCAGACAGGTCGATGCAACACATTATCTCTACTGCTACATTAACTAGGCTTGATTATTTCATTTGAGGAATACGTCTTTAAAACTGTCAAGATTTGGCATTTGGATATGAAATATAAATCACCATCCTAAGTTTTAAGATTAATTGTTTTTTTTGGGGTTTTTTTTTGTTTTTTTTGGCCTGTTGGAGGCGCTGTAATTCAAAGTCAGTGGGAGGGTTTATGCATATTCATGATTTGCTGATTAGGTGGTTTATTTGTTCATCGGTGGAAATTTATTTATTTTTTTTCAGTTTCATTTCTCATATCTCGATTAATAATCGCACAGTCACGTGAGCTTTTGTCACACTGTTTCCAGTAGGTTTTGGCCCTGAGTTTATTAGTTGGTATGACTGTTGTTGATGGTGCTGTCCTGTTATCCTCTGATTGTAAAAGACAGGATCTACAATGAGTTATTTTACAAGTCTGTCATTTTCTAACAATTTCCTCAGACATTTTCTATAAAATTACTATTTAATTTGCTATTGACTGCAAGGATAGGCATAACTATAGACGCAAGAATAGGCATAGACTATAGACGCAAGAATAGGCATAGACTATAGACGCAAGGATAGGCATAGACTATAGACGCAAGAATAGGCATAGACTATAGACGCAAGGATAGGCATAACTATAGACACAGAGACATTAGCGTAAAGTATAAATAACAAATGAGAACAAACCAATCAATCAACATCAAGAAATCAGAATAAAGTTTCCACTAAATAGTAAACAAATATTTACCTGACTGTAAGTGAACCAGATAATTCTTTCCAGGATATTTCCTAGGAAATAATTAGAAGAATATTGGGAATTTATGGACCAGGACCTCGTTTACCAAAAGCATTTGAAGGCTAACATTATCTTAAAATCCATCTTGCAAATTTTTCTTTTTTCGTGAGCTTTTTTTTTTTTTTTTTTTTTTTTTCGGACTGTAGAGGCCTAAAATGTCTGATTTCTCGGCAGCTTTTTTTTTTAAAAAAAACCCTGCAATACACGTTGCAATATTTTTAGGTGTCTTTTGCACAGAAATTGCAAAAAATAGCTGGCACTTTTATTTATTCAAAATCAAAGGCAGTTTGCTCCAGTGAGAATAAAACTACACTGTTTGGTTCATGATTTATGCTACACTTATGTTACCACTTAACAGTATTTAATATAACTCACCATGGCTCTTTCAGCATGTGCATTAGATCTTGACACAACAGTCTCTGTCATGGTGATTTATCTTGTTTGTTGTCCACATGTTTAGCCATTCTCTGGGTGCGTCTTGAGGTAGAAAAGAGTTTATCAGCTTGTGTCGTTGGTGCTTCACCACAAGGCTGAACATGGTGCAAAAGCAGTTTGCAGTGTCTCGACTGCAGCTAAATTAAATTTACCTTCTTAGTCTTGCTTAAACCCAGGAACATGAAATATCAAAGGCTTCCCTCTACACATGAATCTTTTATGTATCACACATTTTTTGTCATAAATCATTCATGCTTTGTGATGCATGTATTTAATATATAATCTAAAGCACAAATTACAGACGCTTTAATATGTAAGCTAAATTAATTTGAGTTACGTTTATAAAGAAGCTTCCAATAGTGTGCGCTTGCACTCGCTCAGAAGTTCTGCTTCAGGAAATGTATTTCAGAGCTTTCATAGCAACTATCTCAGAAAACAGTGTTGCAAAAAACCCCAGCAACAAATAAAACTATAACAAGTTTTTGTCTTTACCTGCAGCAAGCGTCCAAACCGGGTCGTTTTTGGTTCAGATAACTTCGCGCCTAAAGGGTATCTGGCCTACAGTGCTACTGGGAAAGTTGAGGTGAGTTGATACAGTCACACTTGCATGACTAAAAAGTTTGTTAAAGTTTACTTTAATTCAAAGTCTTTAAAGCCCAGTAAACTGAGATTTGTTGCTTTCAGCTGTTTAATGTAGTGGCCTGTCTGACTTATGTTCACAGGGTAAGCTGGTGTATGGCAACTACGGCCGTCAGGAGGATCTAGATGATCTGCAAAAGATGGACATTGAGATGAAAGATAGTGTGTTGCTGCTCCGAGCTGGAAACATCACTTTTGCAGAGCAGGTGACGACTGATTTGACGCCTTCATGTGCCTCATATGCAGCACTTGAGTTTTTCAGGAATTTCACTAAGAGCTTGTCTTGTCTTTGATTGTGTCTCTCCAGGTGAATAATGCTGCCAAGAAGGGTGCTGTTGCTGTTTTAATCTACCCTGACCGTCAAGATTTCGACTATGTTGCAGACACAGCACTCTATGGGCATGTAAGTTTGTTATATTTATATTACTTTTGCAGCGTGTTGTTAAACGCCGATGAATCAAGTAGCCGGTGAAGTCTCACTTTGAAACCACTTATTATAGCATCATAATGTGTCTTGATTTCGTGTGTGTCCACATTCAGGTCCATTTGGGTTCAGGCGACCCCTACACCCCTGGATTCCCCTCCTTCAACCACACCCAGTTCCCTCCAACGAAATCGTC
Organism: Epinephelus fuscoguttatus; assembly: GCF_011397635.1. Lineage (NCBI taxonomy): Eukaryota > Metazoa > Chordata > Actinopteri > Perciformes > Serranidae > Epinephelus > Epinephelus fuscoguttatus. The sequence continues at coordinate 12,760,842 of NC_064772.1, forward strand.
CGGACTCCCAAAAATCCCAGCACAGACTATCACTGCCAACATGGCTTCAGCTCTTCTAAAGTGAGGACACAAATACACACACTAATGTCTGCCATAAACTAGAGGACTCTGAAAATACTGTAAAAGACTTAAGTTTGATACCCTCTTGCGAAGACTGGGGATCTTGCAGGGTCACTGTTTGCAAGAAAACATCTAGATTTCCTTGGAGATTATTTCCCATCCTGCTCCGGGTGGAAAATGTCATGCCAAACTCCCTTTAAGAAATATGACATATTAACAATTCCCTACATATTTGTGTGCAAACTTTACATTTTGGATTTTGTCCCCTTACTTGGCCACCACCCTCCATTGGTTAGCTGTGTTATGTGGTATGTGTGGGAGGAGACCATGAGAATGAGAGGTGAACCATTTCGAAAATTAAGACTTCTCACTAAAATGATTGCTGGTTGGTCCACAACTCCACCAGTTTCTTGTTTTTTTTTCCAGAGGATGTAGAACCTGTTCACGTTCTAGCTCATCCCCAGAGTCCCTTCCATTTTTACTCTTTACCCGGTGTGCTGCTTCTTGTTTGATGCTAGAGGAGGCTCACCTATTGATTGTTGACAATTTATGTCATCGATCTTCAGTGTTTGGATGAGCCAGGACTAAAAGTTTACAACAAAGTGAATCCTGTTTGATTTTATTGAAACATCAAGACGAGAAAAACGCTGCTCAGACTACTGAGTTTTATGATCATCTTACACCAAATTATTGAGATCATGGGAGCGTGCACCAACTGTAGCAAAACTCTTGTGATTTTATTCCAACATAGTAAAATCACTTTGAAAGTTGTTTGGTATAGGGCTGGTGTAAGTTGGAACAGCATTTCACGAGTTGGTTAAACACAGGACGTCTAGAACATAGGAATCTGGAGATTGGTTGAAGATGTACGGTAGTCAGTAGGGCTGCACGATATATTGTTTGAACATCGCCATCACGCATGCGATGACAGGACATGCGATGTTTTCTCTTTTTTAGAACATGTAAACTTTTGTTTTGCTTCAGAAAAGCAGCTCTGAAGATGCTCTTTGCTCCACTCACCTAATCACCTAAAAAGCATCAGCAGATGGCAGGAGCTACATTTGAAGTACCGTACACAAACATACAAGTCACTGAATCCTCCACAACAAGTTCCTACAAATGTTTCACAATAAAAGCCTATTTAGAAAATGGAGGTATTCTCTCAGCAGAGGTTATAAGGGGCTTTTAATTTGAAACAAGTTCAGGAAGTGTTGAGTTTGAAATGACGGCGCCATGCGTTAACTTTATCAAGGCAACGGGAGAGAATAAAGAGTAAAAATATAAAGATACAGAGGGATTAATAAATAACAGTTCGTTTATAATGTAGTCTGTTTCAAATGAAGCTGGTAGCCTCTGCAGTTGGTGAGTAAAAGCCACTATTTTTAAAATTTTCTTAGTTTAAGTCATCTGGTGAAAATTCTTGTATTTTTTAATATTGCAATATATATTGCAAAAAAAAAAAGTTTTTTCCAATATCGTGCAGCCCTAGTAGTCAGTGTTTTTAAAAAGAAATGTGAGTATATCAGTTCTAATTTATCTCTTAAATGAACGGCATGTGAGATTCAGGGGGATTTATTGCCATCTAGTGGTGAGGATTGCAGACTGCAACCTGCTAAAACTTTTCCTAGTTAGAAGTCTGTCAGTGTTCATTGTTTAGCAGGTTTTAACCTTAACCTAGAGCCGATTTATCCACAGAGGTGTCATCCTTTTCAAAATAAATGGACCAGGTGATTAAACTGGTAAAAACATACTCCCTATTTAGACATAAACGGCTCATTCTAAGGTGACGAAAACATGAGGATTCTAATTTCCACGTGATTATACCCGTTTGTTTTGGTAAAGTTTTCCTTTGTAATATTTTTCACTCCAAAGACTCAACTATGGGCACAGCTATGTCTGTTTTTCTGGTGGTTTTCCTTTTCCGTCTTAAATAAATTTGTATAAATAAAGTTGCTAAATGATGGTTGAAACTGCATTGAATTCTCCATCTTCTCTAGGAACATCGGAGGTCCTGAAGCTGGTGACAAATTTAAAGGCGGCCTCCTGTCAGTGGATTACAGACTGGGAGGCAGCAAGAACATCTCTGTTGAGGTGAACAACGTGCTGGTCAACAGGGAGATCCACAATGTGTTTGGAGTCATCAAAGGATTCACTGATCCTGGTACCTTTTTCTCCCCTCTAATCATCCACAGTGGGATTATTTGTTTTGATTATTTTTAATATCACTGTACATCTAAGAAAGTTTTGTGTCTGTTTGTGAATCTGCAGATCGCTACCTTGTACTGGGAGCTCAGAGAGACGCCTGGGGTAAAGGTTACGCCAAAGCCACCGTTGGGACCTCCGTGCTGATTGAGCTGGCCAGGGCTTTTCACGAGATGGTGGAGAAAGGTGACAAGTACAACACATTGTTTACAAGACACAATACAAAATAGATAAGCAGTGATTAACAGGGACGTGACTCCATTTTTCCTTCGTTAAGAGCTAAAACCAAAGACATTGTGTGTTCTTCACCGTTGTAGTTTGTAGCAACTGTCCAGGGAAAAGCTATTGTATTATTGTATTTGATTTATGATTGATTAAGTCTTTAGCAGTCTGAGTCAGTCAAATCAAGTTGATATCTTTCAAATGATTTCCTTTTTAGTACAAAACTTCCTCTCTCTGTTACTATCCCCCCACCGCAGTGCCAAAACTCTGTCTAGGAAAACAAAAGAGGGAGTTTTATAACGAGCTGACTAACCTTGGATAGATATTTTTAATACCATCACTTACACTTGAAGCATGTTAGAAAAGGATCGTAGGATTTTAATAGCCTGTATTAAGGAATATTTAGTCTTCATGTGTTCACCTGACCTTGAAATATTGTAAATACTTGCAAGTTTTTTTCACTCAATAATCTCCACTGATATCAGAAACTTGCAGGAGAAAAAAACCCCAAACAACAAATGCTGACCAATGACAATTCTGGTGGTATCTTAGTAGCTGCCGTAGCTTTGACGAGTAGTAACGTTTTGAAAGAGGAACACATCAGCTACAGTTTAACCTCAGAGCCATGTTGTAACTCCTCAATGCAGAAGTATAAATGAAGTTTCATCATCACAGTGTTCTCATTTGTGTGTTTTGTCTTTCCTCAGATGGGTTCAGGCCCAGGAGAAGCCTGGTGTTTGCAAGCTGGAGCGCTGGAGAGTATGGAAGTGTTGGCGCCACCGAGTGGTTGGAGGTAAGAACTAAATTACTTTGATCTAGACGTATTAAAAAGAGAGCTGTATGTTATGTTCTTCAGTATGTCCGTGTTTGTTTTTAGGGTTATATGTCTAATATTGACAAACGTGTTATCACCTACATAAACCTGGATGGATTGGTCCTGGGTAAGTACAACACACACCCGCAGTACGTCTTAAATTTTAAGTTTTTTTTTTTTTTTTTTAGTGATTGTAAGCTGACTGAGTGTATCTCTTCATAAGGTCGAGGAAGCTTTATGGCTTCAGCTAGTCCGCTGCTCTACAGTCTCATTGAGAGCACGATGAAAGAGGTAACAACATCCCACCCGATGCTGATCCAGTTTTATACAAACCAGTCAAACCAGTCGTGTCTGTATTAACTAAGCTTTGTCCATGCAGGTGAAGAGTCCAGTTGGTACTGGCACTGTGTACGATATGGTGGGAAAAACCAGCTGGACCAAAACGTAAGTAGATAATCAGCATGTAAGGACAAGTTTTCAGTCAGTCAGCCAGCCAGAAGATAAAGTAGACTGCTGTAACTATTAGGCTTGGGCTGTTTCTTTTTGCATGCCTTCCTGATATTTCACTAGGGTATACAGCATATAATGGTATTTCCCCAGTGGTTTTAACTGGGAGATGTGCTCAAGCGGCAAGTTTGCTTTGCTCTACAAGCTATGTGAGCATTTTTGGTTTGAGAAATGAAAAAATTCACTCAAAATCATACTTCAAACTTAGTTTTTCCATACTTAATCATACTTCATTCGCCAAGAGCGTCTTGTTTAGTCACTGTGTCAACAATCACCAGCTCTGGTTTGGTTGAAATAACCCTAAAGTTACTACGTTAGATGTGACAATATGCTGGCTTTACATGTTTTTCCCATCTGTCTCTCTCTGCCATTGCTGGCGGTCTTTTACTAGTTCTTTACTTATCCCCACCAGTCACAGTCATCAGGTCTGTTGGCTCTGCGATCTGTTCCACCAGTAGAGACTGACCCCTGGTGGCACTTGCTGTGCACTACAATGCAGCACTTCAATAAAGCATCTCCATATCAGTTTAATAGAAAGAGGAGAGTCTGTATTTGTGACCATACTGAAAATCATACTGTCGGGATTCCTGAGTACCCTGGTATATTGTGATGTCATCCAGGCCTCGTAACTATTTCACTAATTTTGTCAGAACAGTTTTAATGTTCTTTTGAAATGAAACTCATCAAATACTGTTATTAACAGCAACATAAATTTGAAAGCCACAGAAGTGTACATTTGGATATTGTTTGAAAACACTAATACAGATGCCTTTTTAATTTGAAAAATTTAAACACTTTTTTCAATATGTAAAAGCCTTTGTTCTATTTAACAGAAAAACCCCCCAAAACAATCAAATGTTAATTTGACAAAGACAAGAGCTTTGCTTAAATAAAATGAAATCTAAAATTGGCACATTGATTTAAATCAGAACAATCTGATATAAGAGAAAGTAAACAGGGTCACACATTTTACCTGGCATTCTCTGCTAGTTTGCCACACTCAGTTCAACAGTCACGTTTAGGTAGAAAGAAAAAAAATATTGAGGTTTTATCCCCAGCACTACAGCCTACAATCTTTTGCTGTAGAAATGAGCAGCTGCTAGACCTAGCGGTACAATAACTTAACATTATGGTGTCTGCAGACTGAGGCCGATGTCAATAGACGACCCCGCCTATCCCTTCCTGGCCTTCTCTGGAATTCCCTCCATCTCTTTCCACTTCATCTCTCCCAACGTGAGTCTTGATATTAAATAAACAAAGCAGATATTTACTGTTGACAATAATCTGTGTTCATATTTACCCACAACAAATATTAATGGGAATGTTTACATGTACACAACCCTTCTGTTAGTAGAGATAATCACATGGTAGGTGTAGTAGAGATTTTAAATGGCGGTCATTTTTAAACAAACATAATGCCACGGTTTCTGTTATTCAGCTTAAATGGCCAATTAATTTCATATATTTTTTTTATATTAATTTTGATTCCAGCTTCTTCAATGTGAATATATTCTGCTGTCTGTACTCCTCTGTAGCAGTAAAGTGAATACCTGTGGGTTGTGGACAAAAACAAGACATTTGAAGGCGTCATCTTGGATTTTAGAAATCTGATTGACCTTTTTTTTTTTTTTCATTTTCTGGCAATGTTTAGACAAGACAAATTGATTAATGGAGAAAATAATTAACAGATCAATTGACAATGAAAATAATCGTTAGTTGAAGCCCTTTTGATTACTGAAAAGCCGGCTAATAAACAAAATTGTGTTGTATGATTGCAGTTCACTGACATTTGCTATTTTTCTTTTTTAATGTTAATCATGTTTGTGTATGTGTCCAAAGGATTTGACCTATGATTACTATGGCACCAACCTGGACAACATGGATCACCTCAATTACAAAACAAACCAGCGCACCAGTGAAATGGTGGCCGTGGCGGCACAGTTTGCCGGCCAGATGGCTATGCGGCTAGTCCACGATCACCTGCTCAACCTGGATATAGGTCGATACAGCGGCATCCTCACCAAGGCTGTGTTCCAGGTCTACAAACACGTCAGTCAGCTCTCACAGGTCAGCCTCTCTGACTGTCTCACACCTTTTTATGCTGTTGTTTGGTTCCTTTCCTGAAGGACGCTATGGATTATGTTGAAATCTAGCTGTGAAGACCAGAATGTTTGTTCATAGTATTGTCTTTATGTTGATGTTAATTGGTCTTTTTGTATTGCAGTCTGGTCAGCTGAAGGAAGTCGATCCCAACTGGCTGAACCGTGCACGCGGCTCCTTCCAACGTGCTGCAAGCGGCATCAAGAATGACATCATCAACACCGACTTGAATGACAAGGAGGCCTGTCGCATCCTCAACGACAGGATCATGAGTGTAAGACACACACTGTGACACCTCTGCTGTATCTAAAATGTTAATTGAATTCAGTCTTTAAAGGCAGAATTTATTAGCATATAACAAAATTGGCAACATTTGCAATTTAAATCAGAAGTCAGACCAACGAAGCCGTCGCCCGAGGCATTTTTTATTTTGGTGGTTTGTTTGTTTGTTAGTCCCATTCTCTTAAACGCAATATTGCAAGTTTCCTCAAATTTTGGCACAAACGTCCACTTTGACTTAATGATGAACTGATAAAAATTTGTTCGTCAAAGCTCACTGTGACGTCACAAAACATGTTTTTTTTTTTTGCCAGAACTCAAGAATTCATACATTAATTATGACAAAATTTCTACAAATGATGAAGTGATGACATTGTTTATCCAAAAAGTCAACTTCATTGTGACAGCATATAATGTTCTGCAAAAACACAAGTAGACACAAACAAAAGTAGAAAAAACATTTGGAACAGTGTTCAGAACAGTCTGAAGCCTGAGGTTTTTGCTCACAAGGATTATTTTTTACATACATTTACCTCATTGTTTAAAAATTGGCCCATGTTTGATATGAACATCTGACATTTTAACATTGTATATATGACAGAATACTAGGAAAGGCATAATAGGTGCCCTTTAAAGAATGCTGGTTTAGCATGATCAAAGTCCGCCCTCAATGATTCTGATTGGTTTATGAAATTTTAAAACATCCTAAAACATTTCTTTGTTTGTGTCATGTATGATCCTGAGCTCAGTCAGACATCAGTAAAAATGGAAGTGCAAGGTGTATTATAGTCGTTTTTATGTTGTTCCAGGTTGAGCACGGCCTCCTCTCTCCATACGTGTCCCCCGTTGAGACTCCCTTCCGTCACCTCCTGCTGGGTCAGGGCTCCCACACTTTGGCATCCATCGCCACAGCCACCGATCCGGATCATCTCCACACTCAGCTGGCCCTGGCCACCTGGAACCTGCAGGGCTGTGCCCACGCCATGGTGGGAAACATCTGGGACATCGATGAAGCGATCTAAAGAAGGAGGGCAGAGAGTTGTGAGATGTTGAGTGTGTGTGTTGTTCAAGATGAAATCTGAGGTAGAGCAGAGGGAGGAGCTCCAATATCAGCACTTAAGCACAAGCTGTCAATCAGAAGTTTAAGCCTCACCCTTTAAAAACAGGATCCTTATCAGTTTTATGGGGGGGGGATTAAAGTCTTACAAACATCACAAATGTCCAGGAGGAGACAGAAAAGTACAGATCACATTCTTAAAAGCTGTGAACCATCATCAGATACTTGAAGAAATATTAAAGCTACTGACAGACCTGCCTCCTCTCCTCCTGGCTCCACATAGAACCAGTCAAAATCTTTGCTGTTACCTCTCGCCATCAAAACACTGAGAAACCTTATTTGTACTTAAGTTTTTTTTATCAGTGGCAGTGCCCACTATAAATATATTGTTTGTCTTTTTATATGACGTTATCGGAAGCAGTGCCTTCCATAATTATGACGGTTATACTGTCGAATCCTCCGGCAGCATCTGCTACACAAATGTCTCCTCAACTGTTGCTGACAAAATGGAGCCCCTGATAAAGTTACATTTAGTTGTTATTATGGCCTTCATTTCTTCGTCTTTCTGTGGAGGTTTTTCTAAAATGATTTCATGAGAAAGTGGTATACATCAGTGGTTATTCACATAGCCATAAAAATGTTTATTTAAAATGCATTTAAAAGGAGAAATGAAGGAAAGAAAAGAGTTTTTCCTGATGATACAGCATCAGATGTATTTGACTTCATCTGGCTAAGAGCAGGGAGAAAATGACACACTCTGGATTAGGGCTGCAACCAACATTTATTTTCATTATCAGTTAATCAGCAGATTATTTTCTAGATCAATCCAGGGTTCCCACAGTCATTGAATTCCAGGAGAAGTTATGAAATTGGAAAAACTGTTTTGAAAAAGTCTGAATACACATTGTTTTGTATTGTTATAAATATGCTCATAAAAATCCCAAAACATGTCCAACGTCGTTCCAAATACGTTTCTTGCATTAGTAATTTAAATATCTAGTTCTGCACTGTGTGACCACTGACACGTCACTCGTATCGCGTGATACACATACGTCAGACCAACACTGCGTCATCACTAAGGCCACACCCCCTTTTGGGGGAAAGAAACTTGCTGCTCAGGAGAGAAACAGGAAAATGTCAGAAAGCTGTTGTGTAGTCTGTAGCTTTCACACTGAGATCTGAAGCACCTAAAATCTGTAAATACTCACTGTCAGTGTGGTAAATCTCTAAATGATGCATGTAACTGTTACTACTGATGGATAGCTATCATTAGCCTGAGTGGGAGGCTGCTGCATTACAGCAGCATCAGCGTGTCATCTCCAGCTAACTGTCTGTTATGGTGAAACAGTTGGCTGTTAACACGTTATTTACAGACAGCAATTGGCCCGAAGATACCTGTTGAGTCAATCAGATATCATAGGTATCGTGTCACACTGTGTTGGGTCATTGATCCACTTGGACGGAGGAAGCCTGACGGGACATGATGGCAATCAGCTTCAATGTTAAGGTACCCCAAACGCTCAGGTTCAGGCAAAGTTGTAAAATAATTATCGGACATGTCCATGAAACGTTTGTTTAACAATAAATAAAAGCATATAGTCATGTCAAAAGTATATCCAAACACACATTAAATTTCTTAATCATCAGAGTCTTCAGTTTTCTATCCCCCAAAAGCAGTGCAGCCTTGATGTTTGCGAAGAACCCGTAAGTGCTGGTCTGGTCTAATGGGAACGTCTAATGAGCAAGTAAAGTTTGTTCGTGCTAGCTGTTGCACATCTGCAAATGCCTGGGAAATGCATGTTTGATAATGAATGGCTGTATTGCTATAGACCTGCCCATTTAAACTACTGAAATGAAGTCATGGAAATGGGGTAAAATATTATTTAAAAAGTATTGATATTTCATTGGCAAAAATGTGTGGGAACCCTGTTAATCAGTGAATCGTTTGGTCTATAAAATGTCAAAATATTGTTTTAAAAAAACACATCCATCCCAGTTGCTCAAAGTCCAATGTGATGTCTTTGGATGTTTTATTCAGTCAGTCCAAAACCCAAAGATATACAGTTTAATATGATTAAAAAGGCAAAATTCTTGCATGAAAATTTACTTAAACAGTTAATCCGTTAGCAAAATAGGTGTTGATTGACTATTCGACTAATTGTTTGCAGCTCTACTCTGGATTATTTTGATGTTGTTGTTATTATTATTATTATTATTATTATTATTATTATTATTATTATTTATGTATCAACAAGCCCAGAGATAAATTAAGACTATTTATTCTTGTTGATTAATGCTAAATTTAAAAAAAAAAAAAAAAAGATTGCACGAAAGCCAAAACATTATCAACCTCCCCCTTTTTTTTACTGCAACAACTGAGCTGATTGGTTCCATAATTTGCAAGAAAACCATTTATGTTGCACAGTCAACTTTGGAGCACTTATTAATACGATAAAGTTATCGGGAGCAGTGCCTTCCATACTTAAAACCCATTATCGGGAGCAGTGTCTCCCATAATGAAAAACAGTGACGGTAGATTTTGCCTACCAGCGTGTGTGATCGTGTGTGAGTTTTACATGTGTATTTATCGAGAGCAGTGTCTCTCATATTTCACTGAAGGGTGGAACAACTTATCGGGGACAGTGTTTCCCAGAGTTTTATACTTTATGTATTTATTTGTGTTGTCTTTTAATTTTGGATTATGTGCGAGTGTGCTTTTTCTTTTTTTTTTGGGTTCATTTTTGCTCACAGTTCTGCGTCACGTTACGACCGTCCTGCAGCAGAGTTGTGTTAGATGTTTGATTTGCTTTGCAACCAAACAAGCAGGTCAATACACAAACACTGAATATTGAAATGCACTGTATTCTTTGTAGTTGGTAACAAACCTGGTCTGTCGGCCTGGAAACCTCATGTGTTTCTTTGTGCTAGTGACCTAAAAGCTGCAACAGATGCTGAACCTTTTGTATGATTCCACGCCACAAGCCACAGCTCTCTTTGCATGTGCATCAGTGACATATATCATATATCAGTGACATATTTCCTCTTAACTGCACCATACTGTATTGCTTTCATGAGGTGTAGCTCAGCAGACACGGACCATACTACAAACTTTTCATATTATTAGGGTTCAGCCAATATGTTCTGTTTTTATTTTAGATTCAAAACCAGATTTTGTTTGTTGTCGGAGCTGCTGATAGATATTAAGTTTACTGTTTTCTTCCTACAAAAGTTTGTCAGTGGGTTTCAAAGAATATTGTCAGGCCTCTCTAACGGCAAAAAGAGGAATTTCACAGAAGCAGCTGGAACGTGTTGAATCTGAATACACTTATTAGTGAGTACAAACATGTTAAAAGAACATTATCAGCCACTCAAACCCATTTATATGTACAACTACATTGAAATCCTTTGTTTATCTTAACATGCACTGGAGCAATAGTTCATTTTATTACATGTTTGAATCTTTTTTTTTTTTTGTTTCTTGGTGTCATTTCTGTTGAGCTTTAAACTGTTGTAGTCCATTTTTCTTTTCCCATGAGCAGTTACAAGAATTAAAAGAACGGTTACTTCTTCCTGAGGGGGGGATGCTTGGTGGTTAGGAAATGGCTTTTCCGCTCACACTGTTTAACCTTCACTGTAGTGTTTCAAAACCTGTTACTGAAATCATATTTCTGTGATCTTCATGTCCAGCAGAAAAGTGTAATAAACTCTTTTGGCTTAGCATCCAGTAAATCTGTCTGATGGTAGTTTCTGTCATGGTGAATTACAGACACTGCAGAGGATTCTCAGCATTGCTGTGTGTGAGTTCCATTGTTTTTTTTTTTTTATTTTTGTCTTACAGCAATTCTCAAAGGCAAAATCAACAGCTGCATCCTTCCTCTTTTAAATGCTCAGAAAATCAGGAAACTCATGAGAAACTGATTCAGCCGGAACCTTTAAGCAGATGTTTCAACGGTGCCAAATCATGAGTATGCCATTATTCACTTAAGCAACACATTTTATGCTTCTGGTGCTGTGCTTTTCAAAATAAGAGCACAATTTGCACTCATCAATTCCAGATACAGAAATTTCTAGATTTTCAGTGGATCATTTGTAGCTCTGTTTTGGTCCACAAGTACTGGGCTTAATCACTTGCTGCACTAAATGTAAAATATCAGAAACCCTGTGTATTCAACATTGTAAAGTACAAAACAAAGAACAGTAGGCTACATGTGAGAACCAACCCCGAAAAGAATGTGACAAGCATCACCAGCTTATTTCTTTTTTTTGTTTTATGATAGTGATTACACTAACAATCACATATAACTTAGTGAAGAAAAAAACTACAGCTCTCCCTTCAATCCTTTTAACAGTTATAACTATTGTATCATAAACTCATCATATAAAAGTCTAGACGAGAAACGCAGAAGAGCGGGGTGTTTACATTTTGACATGGAAAGTACTAAAACTCCTCTCTGCTCAATGTCAAGTGTCTTCCTTCTGTAATCACCCAGTATGTGACCTCTGACCCCAATGCTGGAAATTTCATTGCCAACATTTTTACATGTGAGATCTAAGGAATGTGAAAACCAACCCTATTCTCCCCTCCTACTTTTTAATAATTTGAGGTCCTATCATTACATGTTTTAGAAGCAACTAAAGACTAATAGTCTGTTAGTTTAACTTAATTTCCTGTGTATTGCATGTAACCGTTTTGCAGTGTAATGTGTTAGGGTTTGGAATATGAAAACAGTGCAGTATTTTTAACTGTATTATATTAAGTATACTTTTATTTATTATTTATATTATTACAATAATACATGTGAAATAAAACAATGTTTAATTATAGTAGGCTATTTATAATTAATAAAACCTGAATAATTGAAACTTAAAATGATACTTTTACTCACTGTTAATCCGCGCTTTTATTTTGAAGCCTGATTCGCCAAACAGGAAGTGCAATTATTTTGGTGAATCCGGGCCAGGAATCATCATCTATGCGTTGATGTTACGCACGGTGACGCTCATAAATCTCCATAGGCGCATTGAGAAGCGTCCCGGAATTACCGGAGGAGAGAAAGGAGAGCGATAACGGACCCGTTGTATTTAACCGTCACCCCGGTAAACAGCTCCGGATTCCCACCGGGCTGCGGCGGCTGAGAGCGGCGGACGGAGCGAGTACCGACCGGAGATAGAACACTGGTCTCCCGCAGAGCCCGTCTTCACAGGTCGGTACTCCGGGTTGTTTTTCCTTCCAGCAGCTTGTTACTCTCTGTGAGGGAGATGCGACATGTTGCACCAAAACAAAATACAATACATTAATAAATAAATGAAATAAAGTTCTTGTTGTCAGTAACGGTGAGATGTTTACAGACAGACAGGCAGGCAGGCAGACAGACAGGTAGACACTTAACGTGACTGAGGCTAATCAGCTTTGGAGGACAGACAGACTGAGCAATTAAAATAGAGATGATTAAATATCCAAATCCCAGCAGATGCATACTATACATGCATTAGTTTTATTGCTATACACTGATATTGACTTTTTAAAAATATTAAATCATGTATTATGTTTGTGTCTCTAATATAAATATATAGTCAGTACGCAGAGCTGACCTGGAGTCAGATTTATGTCCTAATATTTATGATTTTATATCAGATTACAGCCCGTTTGAGTCATTTTACAGTCCTTGCTTCACCCCCAGAAGATTTAACCAACACAAACACAAAATAAAGTTTATCTTGAAGCTGCCATATTTTATTCATCCAGTTAACTTTAAATTAAATCATTATATAGCTGCAGTTTTAATGTTCAAGCATGAAGATCTGAAGCATTTAGATTTGTTTCAGGTCATTTGCTTACAACCAGGAAAGACATTGGTGGCAGTGCCAGAAAGCCCCTGGTATTCTGAGGGATATATTTTTATCTTGCAAGCAAATCATAAAAAGATGTGCGCACGAGATAAAAATGGCTTCAAGGTCTCTGTTGAATGCTTCATTTGTTGTATATTTTTTTGGCCCTAAAAGCAGTCCACTTTAGATGTCTTGATGAAATGTTGGTGAGAAAAAAAGGGATCGTCTGTGCATTTTCCAGTAAAGTGCAGCGGGATCGGGTTCTTCTGAGGTAACAAGTAAACAAACGAACTTAAAAAACTGCAGAATAAATTCCTTGAAAAGAAACAGAAGTCATGACCTCACTGCCCACAGCTGTAGCTGCAGACGCCGATTGAGACTTAACTTGGACTGTATAAGCAGAAACATTCAAACAAAAAATATAAAATAAAACAGACATCTTGCAGGCCTTGCATTGCCACACTTTAAAGACTCACTCAAAAGTGAAATATTTAGATACTGTGTCATTTTTGCGGTCGACATTCAGACCTGCAAATGTTATGAGGACTTGTCTCGACTGAAGGACTTGAGACTTGACTGCTTGAGTGTCATAATTTACTTTGCTGTTTACAGACTGATGACGCTCAAGTTTTCTTTCTTGTCTTCATGTCAGTTTATATAATTTTACTCATTTTTTTTTGTATGTTTCTGGAAGTAACTTTCTTTCTTTATATGTTCATGCAGATGTGGGGTCTCTCCATCCATGGCCTCCTCCAGGTGACCTCCAGCGACCTCAGTCACTCCTGACTGCAGCGTTAACTCCTGGTCACCAGAAGACTTCTGCAGGGTGAGACAAGTTTGACACACATCCTGTATGAGATTATTTTGTTGAAGAATAGCTGCAGCAAAAAAGAGGAAACGTTTCAGCAGCCCCAGAAGTGTACTCAAAAATATATATTTTTTTCTTACCAGCAAAATTGAATTTTCTTATAAAAAGAAACCTTAACTAAATCTCTTGAATAACAGATGAGCTTTGCATGTTTTAAAAAGTGGCTAGAAATGTTCCCTGTGTTATGACTGCACTAATATACACAGATTGGCCAAAACATTAAAACCACTGGCGGGTGCAGTAAACAACATTGATCATCTTGTTACAGTGCAATATTCCATTGGGAAGTCTTGGGTCCTGGCATTCATGTAAATGCTACCTGATGCGCTCCACCCACCTGAACACCTTTGCAGACCTTGTAAACCCCCTTATGGCAATGGCACTTGTCCCCAGCAGGACAATGCACCATGCCACACCACAAAAACTGCTCAGGCATGACCCGAGGAATGCGACAAAATGCTCAAGGTGTCGACCTGACATCCAAATACCCCAGATCCCAACCTGATCAAACATTTGAAGGACGTGCTGGTACCCCTGAGGTACTTCCGATCCACGGAGGGTCCTCCTTAGACCAGACTATCTGACCTGTCAAGGCATGGACACAGGACCTCTGGAGGATTTCCTATAGTGTCTGGCACCAACACATTGGCTTCAGATCTTGTTTGATCAGACTGGAATTTGGGGATTTTGGAGGCCAGATCAATGTCTTGAGGTCCCTGTCATGTTCACTGAGCCACTCCTGAGCAATTTTTGTGGTGTGGCACGGTGCATTGTCCTGCTGGGGAGTGCCGCTGCCATGAGGGGGGGGTATCTGGTCTGCACTGGTGTTTAGGTGGGTGGAGCCTGTCTGGTGGCAACCACATGAATGTCAGAACCCAAGGTTTCCCAACAGAACATTGCATTGTAACAAGATGATTAATGTTCACATCACCTGTCAGTTGTTTCAATGTTTTGACTGATCGGTGTATGACTACCGACCAAAGAATACACACCAAACTTCCTTTTCTTGATCTGTATTTTCTATGTTAATATTTTACTTTAGTGACTGATACATTGGGGAAACATTAGAGCTGCAACAAAGAAAATTAACTGACCTTTTTTTCCATAATCGCTAAATGTTCTTTGTCATTTTTTAAGCAAAAACGACAAACCTTCTCTGGTTAAAGCCTCTGAAATTGCTGTATTTCCCTGTCATACATGACAGCAAAAATGAATATCTAATAGCTTTATGCTTTTATTTTTATTTGCACACGTGTATTAAAAGACAGCAAGAATTTTAAAAGTTTGAATGTTGAGAGGTTAAAAGCCAGAAATAGCCTCAGTAAACGTAATAACTCCATATTTTAACAAGTTCTTCCTTTTCTATTCCTCTGAATGTTCCCTCTCTGCATCATGTTCTGTCTCTGATTCCACTATAAATGTACAAAATTACAGGAAAGCTGAATCCTGGTGTCTGTAATTACTCAGTGGTCAAAACATGTGGACAGTGAATCGAGAAAACCAGGAATGCACATGCACAATAAATCATCTCCTTCACCAGGGAAACATCAGCGTATCTATCTGACTGAGTCTCAGGTATCTGATGCTGAGAGTAAAATAAAGCAGCCCTGCTCCACTCTCCAAGCCACTGAATGTAAGCTAAATTTAGCTTTCCTATATTTAGAGCATCGCCCTCGATAAAAACTCATGCAGGCAGAGAGATGAAAGCTCTGATTTTGTGCTCATTTAGGCCACAGATGCACACATACAGAAACACACATGTGAAATGCACAGGCGACAGTTCGCCTGTCTTTGCCATTGTGTGTTGCCCATGGTGATGGCTCAGGATCTCACTTTTGTCATTGTTTCTTCCTCCTTCTAATTCTACAGCATTGAATTCTTTGTTTTATTCTCTTTTTCCTTTCTCTCTTGTCTAAATGCTCAGTGGAAGCTAAAGATTAATGCCTTACATCTTTAATTTCCATGAGAGCCACGTTCATATTACTTCCAACTCTAAGCTCATTGAGCCAATTACATTTTGAATGAAGCTCACAGGATCATTTTTGTGTGTATTTTAGTCTTTGTCAAGAGCTCAGTGCAAGCAGTGAATAAGCTTTTATCAAACACACTGACAAGAACTGAAATAATGCTGAAATCAGTTTGAAAATGGCATCTTTGTGTTAAAGGGACAGTTCAGGGGCGCCGGGTTCAACTCCAGCCTGTGGCCCTTTGCTGCGTGTCACTCCCTCTCTCTCTCCCCCTTTCACACTTGTCTGTCCTATCCATTAAAGGCTAAAAGTGCCCCAAAAAAAATCTAAAAAAAAAAAAAAGGGACAGTTCACCCCAAAATTAAAAATACATATTTTTCCTCTTACCTGTAGTGCTATTTACCAGTCTGGATTGTTTTGTTGTGAGTTGCTGAGTGTTGGAGATTTCTGCTGTATGATGTGTGTCTTCTCTAGGATATACAGTAATGGAACTAGATGGCACTCGGCTTGTGGTGCTCAAAGTATCAAAGAAGTACATTTGAAAAACTCAACAGCAATGTCTCTTTCCAGAAATCATACCTGGCAACTCAAGATAATCCACAGACCTTGTTGTGAGCAGTTTCGTGTAGGAACTATTTTTTTTCTACCAAACTACATCCACCTTTTTGCTTATTGTTTTATGTATATAGGATGTACAAAGCTCAAAATGCACACAGCGTATACTTGAGCAGAACAGCTGAACAGGCCAATTCCTCTTAACATCATATTGGGATGTTGCCAGGACGCTGGCTAATAGCCAGGTAATGTCCAGGAAGTCAGCACAACTTTTATTCTGTAACTATTTTTAACCACCGTGGGACGACTTGATTTGACAATCAAACAAAGTTCATTCAGCATCTCAGTGATTGCTGGGATTTCCTTTTTTCCGGGTGGCATCTGTGGTTTGATAAGATTGATCCAAGCTTGCAAAGTGAAGTGATGTGTTTCCTTGACAGAAAAAAACAAATCATTTTTACTAACTTTTTTTGTGTGTGATTTGTATTTATTTCAGGTAATTTACAAGTTTCTTTCTTGTAAATTTACAACTTAAAAGTTAGAAAATCAGAGTTTTATTGGGAATATTGACCCCCCCCCCCAGCCCTGTAATTTTTTTTTTTTTTTTACTTGCAATGTCCTGACACGCTGTCATAGAATTCATTAAAAAGTCATAAATCATGACATCATAAAATCAAAGGTAAAATCATAAATCATAAAATCAAGTAAGATACAACATTTTAAAAGAATTGCAGCAGCGTAAAAAGAAACAATTTCAGACCTGTATCAGGAAAGTCAGAGCTAGTTAAAGGCTAACGTGAGGAGATATGTTTTTAAGTCTTTTTAAAAAAATATTTAGGGAGCTAGCTTCCCTGATATCAGTAGGTAGTGTGTTCCATAGCTTTGGTGCAGAATTGACAAAGGCTACATCCCTGATCTTCTTCAGGCTGTTGCTGGGAATCTCCAATAAACCAGCAGTAGATGATGGCAGTGTTCTTGGAGGCAAATACTTAACAAGGGAGTTAGCGATGTAGCTTGGTCTTAGGCCATTTTTAGGATTTTGTATACAAGGAGGAGGAGCTTAAAATCAATGTAAATGTAACAGGAAACCAACCTCTTGGTTGAGCTGCAGAGTTCAACCAAGAGGTTGATCCCAGTCAGTAGATAAACAATCAATGTATTTTCAATGCAACCATTTTTCCAAAAAAATGCTCCTGAGATCAGCTCACAGCTTCCAAAGCTAATTTCTCAGATTCACCAAAACATCTTTCCATCTATCTAGAAATGCTCTTCTTCTTTGGATTGGTGTCAAGCTTAGCTGTTGTACCATCTGCATGTCTGCATCTATCAGATGCATGCTGGGAACTGTCTCTCTGTTATTTCTCTTTGGTCTGACCATTCATCCATTTACCCATCCATCTGTCTGCCTTTTTCTTTCTACATTTTCTCCCCTCCTCTCCTGCGCGATCTCCCTCTCCCTCATCCTCATGTTAGAGCTGCTGAATTATTTATCATCAGACAGACAGTGGGCTCGGCTGCAGAGCCAGGAGGAGATGGAGAGCTAGAGCGAGGAAGAGATGGAGAGAGAAAGGGAAGTATGGAGGTGTCCGACGCTGCAGGAAGCCGTGAGTCAGCAGGGAGAGAAAGACCCAGTGGGAGGGAAGACAGAGAGAGTTTATAGATAGCTTTGGATGATACGACTGGAGAGACTGGCGTCAAATGCCTCCCGGTGTGTTCGTGAACGTGCGTGTGCACGCGCCTATCGATTGAGCAGAGAAGGTCATGGAGCTGAGAGGAGATTAGCAAACTAGACTCGGAGCACAGCGGCAGAGCTAACGCCTCCTCTGAATAGCAGCTAGACATAAAGAGAAGAGCCAAAAGAAAATAGAGACAGGGAGAGACAGAGAAGGCAAAGGACGAGAGGAGCTGCTACAGCATGGGGGAGAGCTATATGTACCGGCGACTCCCCTACACCAGAGGAGGGGAGGAGGGGGAGGAGGAGGACGAAGAGGAGAGAGACAGGAGGATCAGAGAAGGTGTCGGGGCACAAATGGTAATATGTGAAGTTGTGTGTGGAAATCAAATGATTCGTCTTCTCCTCTCACTGTGTGAGTGTGCTTATGAGGTGAAGAGTGTGTGTGTGTGTGTGTGTGTGTGTGTGTGTGTGTGTGTGTGTGTGTGTGAGAGGATGTAAGTGTGTTTGTGGTGGTGTGTGCATTGATTATGACTGCAGCACTGCCAGTACAGACTACCGTCCATTTGATTTTAAGTTAATGGTGTAGTCCAGTTGTTCCAAACCTGCTGGGTCCCGTTCTTTAAATTTGGCGTCGGCTGCACATCCATGACGCAAATCTCTCGTTCCACCACATCCCAAAGGTGCTCTGTTATAATGAGATCTGGTGACTGTGGAGGCCATTGGAGTACAGTGAACTCATTGTCATGTTCAAGAAACCAGTTTGAGATGATTTGAGCTTTGTGACATGTGCGTTATCCTGCTGGAAGTAGCCATCAGAGCCATCTGCTTCAAGGTTCGACGTGTTGTTGGTTCAGAGATGGTCTTCTGCATACCTTGGTTGTAACCAGTGGTTATTGGAGTTACTGTTGCCTTTCTATCATCTTGAACCAGTCTGGTCATTCTCCTGTGACCTCTGGCATCAGAGAACTGCTGGTCAGTGGATGTTTTCTCTTTTTCAGACCATCCTCCAACCCTAGAGATGGCTGTGTGTGAAAATCCCAGTAGATCAGCATTTTCTGAAATACTCAGACCAGCTAGTCTGGCACCAACAGCCATGCCACGTTCAAAGTCACTTCAATCACTGCTTTTCCTCATTCTGATGCTCGGTTTGAACTTCAGCAGGTTGTCTTGACCATGTCTACATGCCTAAATGTATTGAGTTGCTGCCACTTGATTGGCTGATTAGCTATTTGCGTTAATGAGCGGTTGAACAGGTGTACCTAATAAAGTGGTCAGTGAGTGTAAGACATATTTTATGTTGCAAAGTCCAAATGTCCGGACTTCCTGTCCTTTCTGCAGACTTCACAATAGTCTGCCTGGGGTGCAGATTCACAAGATGTCATTGATTTAATTACCCACAATTCATCGCAATACCAACATGGCGTTGTAGTTTTTCGAAATGCCGACTAAAAAAACGAAACAAACTTATTATGATAGTATAGAACAATTACTGTATTAAAAGGTTACTTTAATTGTGTAGACCAGAAATAATATTCAGATATGTAGAAGTATAGGCTGTAGAGGTAATCAAAATGCTTTGTATTATTGCAGCCTACATTATAGGCTAAAAGCTGTGTACAACCAGATATAAAGGCTAAGAAACTTTGTTGAAAAAAAAAGAATAAAAGTCTTCTAGTGTAAGCAATACTTAGTTCATTCAGTCATAGTCTTGTCTTTATTTAAAGCATTTCTGTATTTAAATGTGTATAGTCTTCGTGGTGTAAAGAAATGTATGAATATAGTTTTGTTCACTTAAAAATAAAACCTTTACATGGATTCATATCTTGTTATCTGCAGGGACAGATGAGCAGACATCATCCATTTGCATGAGGAACATGACAGCAGTGGACATGTGTAGCAGTGTACATTGTAGCTGTTGCCAGAGTGTTTCCATGGCAACAAGGGAAACAGACTTGAGGCCCGTGTATCAGCGGCTTGCAGTCTTGCGCCCTCTCAGACTTAACGTGATGACAGTGAATACGTCACAGTACATAGGACTGAAGTCCTCGAGGGCTCAGCACGCAGGTTCGGAGGGTGGACTTTTGGATCCAGTCTGGGTGTTGCTACATGGTTACGTGTTTCATTTTGTTCTGTGTTGTCTCAGTGACATTGTTTGTCCACCAGAGAGCACAGACACGTTTGTTTCTATTGTAAAATTTCAGGCTATGTACATACCTTTATTTGACAAAAAACCATTAAGAGACCCTTAATAGTTGTGTATGTTATGTACCTTTATGTACCCTTAAAGTGATACTAACACCACTGAGTAGCTAATTTGACACTTCTTTTTCTACTTCATTCAATACCCATCATGAAAATTGAAGCGTTCAGTTAACTACTTTTGTTATTTTATTTATATACAAATATACCACAGACTGAATAGGCTCTAGCTGCTGTGGCAGTAGGCCAATCACAACATCACTTAAATTAAAGAACTCTTGCAGCTATTGGGTGCATGCAAAACCATACAAATAGCCTTTTTCTACATCTGGGTACAACAACAACAACAACAACAATAATAATAACAATAATGATGCATTTTATTTATAGGCACCTTTCAAAGCACTCAAGGACACCTTACAAGAAACAGTTAAAAAACAAGCAGCAATGTATCCATAGATCATAAAACCAAATGATTCCATAATATACAATAAAAGTTAACAAAATGACAAAAACGACAAAAATCGTACATATAAATATTAGGTATAGCGGACAGCTGAATGCTCTAGAACCCATGGTGGTCAAGTGGGCAGATGGTGATGTGAGTTGGAGTGCAGAACAGGATCTAAGAGTATGGGAGGGTGTGTGTGATTATGAAGGAGTTCAGACTAGAAGGTAGGGGCTTGATTATGAAGGGCCTTGAAGGTGAGAAGCAGAATCTTGAAACCGACAGGAAGCTGGTCAAGTTGCTGGAGAACAGGAGTGATATGGTCTGTGGAGGGGGTTCTGGTAATGATAGGGGCAGCTGAATTCTGAACCAACTGGAGTTTATGAAGACACTTGAGAGGAAGACCAAAGAGGACAGGATCGCAATAAACAGTACGAGATGTAACAAAAGAGTGAACGAGGATAGCAGCACTCTGAGGTGTGAGTCATGCCCGAAGCCGATTAATATTTTGTAGATGAGAGTGTGCAGACAGAGTAACATTACTGATGTGGGCCTCAAAGGACAGTGTACTGTCTAGGATGACACCCAGACTCTTAACCTGAGGGGATGGACAGACTTTGGAATTGTCAATGGTTAGAGAGAAACAAAAGAATCAAACGTGGGTAACGTTTGACTGTAGAAGTTTCAATTCTACTTGGTACTGGGTTATTTCTGTCAATACTTTAAAGGAACTGAGTACTGATACCCAGCCCAGATAATGTTATGTGGTCATGTAAAAAAAAGACTTCAACTGTTTAATGTTTACAGCAGTATTTGTCTAAAATAATGTCTTTGCAGAGACAGAAGGACAAGCAAAATCCTCAAAAGTGAGAATACTCCCGCCAATAAATAACATTTACAGCTTTAAATAATGTGAATTTCTTTGCTTTTTTTGTTGTTTCCTGGTAGATTCTTCTTATTCCAACTCAAAACTGGCTTAAAATACATGATGTGACATCATGTAGTGATTCAGTCAGGTGGAAAAGTTAAGAAGAATCCAACTTAAAGCAGTAGTTTGACACGATAGAAAAAATGCTAATTTGCTTTTTTTGTTGCAGTTGGTTAGCGTAGCTTAGCATAAAGACTGTAAACAGGGGGAAACAGCTAGCCTAGCTCTGTCCAAATGTAAAATATCTGCCTATCAGCACCTCTAAAGCTCACTCATTAACATGTTATATCTGTCTTTATGTGGGTTGTAGAGAGTAAAAATGATTTTTTTAAATATTGATTTTGTAGTTGAGAATAGCTCTTCCATTTCCACTGCGCATTACAGTGTGTCCATTAAGAGTCCATTAACATCACACTCAATAACTGAACACAGTTCCTAAAGCCTGCTTGTTTTCATAATTCCTCCAGCACTAACATACCACACACTTAACACCCAGTTAGAGGTAGATTCTAACATGCACCTTCGTCAGTGATTTTGTCGTGTCAATGTATGTGTCTTCACATGTATAGTAACAGGAGGTAACTGTGTGTGTGCAGATGCAGTGTGAGGAGGGGACAGAGTGGCTGCTGGAGCTGCTGACAGATGTGCAGCTGCAGCAGTACTTCCTGCGGATCCGTGATGATCTCAACGTCACGCGGCTCTCCCACTTCGACTATGTCAAGAATGAAGACCTGGAGAAGATCGGCATGGGACGCCCGGGTACGTCCTGTTACTACCTCTGTTCCCATTTACAAATAATACATTCAAGTTTATTTGTGCTTTGGTGTGAAAAAAGTTTACATATAAAGTGTTTGTGATTGTGTTGGCTCAGGTCAGAGGAGGCTTTGGGAGGCCGTCAAGAGGAGGAGAGCCCTTTATAAACGCAAGTCCTGGATGAGCAAGGTGGAGTAACACTATCCTGCACACACACACACACACACACACACAGATATTTTGCTCTATGTTGCAAAGACGGTTTTCCACATATTTCCTCAACGTGATCAGTAAAGAATGTGGGAGTTTCATATTTTAATGAAACAATAACCTGGCTGCTCTCCCAGGTACGGTCTCAAACAATAAACTAGTCTTCCCCTGCGAGAGGTTGTTACTGAAATCTACACACCATTTTGGACTGGTGTAGATCCCCAAAAAATCAAATCAAAAATCCTGCAGCTTAGAATAGAAGATTTAAAAATACCTAATTGTCCAGTTTTTGCTTGCAGCAGGGGGAAATTGGTCTTTTCATGTGCAGAATCTGCTATTATAAAGGCTGCATGAAAACCTGTCTCTGCTTTCTGCTTCTATGCCCTGTAGGTGTTTCCGGTTAAACGACCCGATGCCGACTCCCAGCAGCCTCTCCCTCAGGGGGCGTCGTCCAGCTCTGCACCAGCCAACAGCGAGCCGGGAGCCTCGCTCACCTGCCTTATCAGAGAGACGGAGCTGCAGCTGTTTGAGCGTCTGGGAGATGGCACGTTCGGGGTGGTGCGGAGAGGAGAGTGGACCGGACCCAACGGCAGAGTGGTGAGATGCAGAGACACAGTAGAGGGTAGTAGCTAACAAGGAAATGCATAACACGCTGTGGAGTGTGCAAAATGTATGACATGTAAGCTCAGGTTGGATCTCAGAGGCACCATTTTGAATTACAGCAGTTTATTCTGTCAGTCGTTAAGCTTATATCATCTCTCCCTCGCATTCCTCTTAGTTGTCAGTGGCAGTGAAGTGTCTGAAGGCTGCCGTGTTGGAATCAGACGGTCTGGATGATTTCATCAGAGAGGTGAACGCCATGCACTCACTGAGCCACCAGAACCTCATCCGGCTGTACGGCGTCGTCCTCACACAGCCCATGAAGATGGTAAACACACTCAGCCATTCTTAAACATGATGAAGCAAAAGTACACACCCAAGTCACATGTTAAATATGTAAATAATAATGAGTGGAGTGTTTTATTTCCATATTGTGTGTGCTTGTGTGTAGGTGACTGAGTTAGCACCTCTGGGCTCCCTGTTGGATCGTCTGAGAAAGCGTCAGGGTCACATCCTCATCTCCTTTTTGTGTAACTACGCTGTGCAGGTCAGTGCAATACCAATAAGTGCCTACAGATGCATGGCTGGTTCAGTCCCAACAATCAGAGGAGTTTTTCACACTGTGGATCTTCATCATTCCTGTAAACTAATAATAATAATGATGATGATGATGATAATAATAATGATAAGAAGAATTATCATGCAGCAAATGGCAAAAGTATGACAGTGTAGTATGGCTGTTGTGTGCAGAAGAAAAAAACATGGAGCAGGTTTTCACTGGACAGGAAGGGGGGTAAAAAAAATAATTTAAAAAAGTAACTAAAGCTGTCAGACAAATGTAGTGGAATAAAAAGTACAATATGTGCCTCTGAGATGTCGAAGTATAAAGTTACATAAAAAGCAAATACTCAAGTACAAGTACCTTAAAGTTATACTGAAGTACATTTGTTAATCAAATGTAATTGGTTCTGTCTCTGTGTGACTCTGTGGGTGTGTAGGTGGCGTGTGGCATGGCCTACCTGGAGCAGAGACGTTTCCTCCACAGGGACCTGGCCGCCCGCAATGTTCTGCTCTCCACCAATGACACGGTGAAGATTGGAGACTTTGGCCTAATGAGGGCGCTGCCAACGCACACTGACCAATACATCATGGAGGAGGGACATAAAATCCCTTTCCCATGGTGAGAAGAACGTCCTGGTCGCACTAAATCATGTCTCATTTTGTTGTTTTGTTGCCAGGGTCCAGTGATTCAAAAGTTCGAGTGTTGCTCTGCGAAGTTTTTCTTTCCATCTTGTCTCTCTCCAGGTGTGCTCCGGAGTCTCTGAAGTCTCGTACTTTCTCACATGCATCCGATACCTGGATGTTTGGGGTCACTCTGTGGGAAATGTTCACCCACGGACAGGAGCCGTGGCTGGGCCTTAATGGGAGCCAGGTGCATGCATATGCACACTCACATCTTTTTTGGATAAAAATCTATTATTGCATATAATGTTTTCTGAAAAAGCTCAACCCACAAAATGATTGCAGCTTTGTGCAATTTTAAAAATTCACCAGATAATAATGATTCTTCAACATTCTGTTATATATATGTGTCTCTCTGCAGATCCTGCACAAGGTGGACGTGGAGGCTGAGAGGCTGTGTAAACCAGACGACTGTCCTCAGGATATTTACAACGTCATGCTGCAGTGCTGGAGCCCCAAACCTGAGGACAGACCCACCTTCATCGCCCTTAGAGACTTCCTGCTCGAGGTAGCACTATAGTCAAAATGAGATTCATAAACCTTAATAGATCATATCAGCTACACATGATCAGATTATTATTACTATAACATCACTATTAATGTTGTAGTCAGTCAATATGGAGCTAATATTAATCAACCTACTTTATACATGCTATTGCCTGGCAAATTGTTGCTTAATGATATATAATTTTAGAAATGTGTTTTCTTGGGAAAGTTTTAAAGGAATACTTCACCCACAGAATTACCATTTGTATAATAATGTCTCATCCAGTGTTATCTTAAATTCATGAAGAACTGTTTTGCTTGCGTCCCTCTGCAGTGAACGAAGAATCCAAAAACGGAGAAAATCCTTGATGAATTGAAGTCATTGGGGTCCGCGTTTAACAACAACACTATAACAAAACATCTATTCACAAACTCTCACACAGCTTGTGCAGTATAATCCAAGTGTCATGTGTCCAGTCATAGTCAGGGAGTTAAACTAAAAGTGAAATTTATCTATGCTCTCTTCAGAGCCAAACTCCATTAACAGAAACAGTAATTTTACCTCTCTGAACACCAGAGCTGCTGGTCTAAGACTGCCACAATCAGTTAGTTAGTTTGTGTAATAGTATGACTTTGGTGTTTTTAAAGGGTTAGTTTGAGTTAAGCAAAGTCGCACAATAACACAGACGAACTACAGATAGAGGCAGCTGTAGACCAGCAGCTCCTGTGTTCAGCAAGTTAAAATTGCTGTTTGTTAATGGAGTCTGGCTTTGAAGAGAGCATAGATTAGTTTCACTTTCAGTTCATTTTGAAATGGTAAGCTTTTGGCAAAAATGCATGTGTTTACTAAGTACTGAGTTTGCTGTTGTTAAACCTGGACCCCTATGATGTAAATTAATCAGGAATTTTTTTGTTTTTGGATTCTTCGTGTACTAGAGGCATGCTAGAAAAACAAAGTTTTCTTCACGAATTCAATGTAACACAGGCTGAGTAACTGATATACAAACTGTCATTTGGGGGATAAAGTATTCCTTTAATGGGGTCATACTAACTTTGCACTTGCAACTCCATTGTAGGGATCTAAAAAAACCTGACATCCTGCAGAACAACTTATAAAGGGGCAAGCAGCATGGGTCTCCAAATAAACTTATATTTTTAAATAAAGAGGCAAGAACTCTCTTTAAGGGTAAATGAAAGCAAATTTAGAAAGTAGCCCCCTGGATTAGCGATTGTATCTAATAGGGAGCTAGCTCCGGGACAACGTGCTGGTTATCTTAAAAAATTAAGGGTGAGAAATTAATATAGAAATGGTCATTTGGCGGGTGAAGTGTTCCTACTAAAGTACATCAAAAATGCACTTAAGTATAATGCTTTTAAACTCAATTTTATGTAAATCATTTCAAATATCTGGGTAGCCAGAAGGTTGCCCTGGAAGTAGTTAGCTAGCTATAATGGCTAATATCAGGAGCTAATTTCTGTGTTTACTTTTAGTTGGACTGAGAGATTTGTATGAAATTATGAATGTAGATAAATAACATGAATAATTTCCAGTGTTGGGCAAGCTACTCTCAAAATGTTAAGTATTACATATTACTAGTTACCTGCATTTAAAAGTAATAAGTTACTTTACAAAATTACTCTCTGTGGCAAGTAATAACTTACTAATTACATTAATTTTGTGTTACTTTCACCAAAATGAGCTCACAAAATGAGCATACAGTGGTTACCTCTTTGTATTAAAATCCCCTGCTTATATTAATGATAGCCTGATGATATAGAACAATCAAATAGCCTAGACCCTTCAAAATAAATGGCCTTGGACACAGGGAGGGTCAGACAGAGGGATAATTATGAGGAATAGATAAATATTTGTGGGCCTATGAGATGAAACACAGTTACAGCTGTGTCTTTCAGCTACAGCAGCACCAGACAGAGAGTTACGCATAAGAACAGGACTGTGTGCCGGCGTTTAAGCTCTGCAGTCGTGGGAGATATGAATGCAAACACCCAACACACTAACATCATCCTTACACGTTGATCACCGTGACAAGGAAAAAACTCTTATCCCCACTACTTTTAGGCAGTCTCAGAATGCAGAAGCAGAAAGGGATAGGTTGTAGGTATATGAATGGAAACACACTGGACATTATAACCCACATGACCTTTCTATAAGGTAGCGTATAATCAATTACATGACAACACACAACAACCTTTAGGGGATCATATTTTTTCTGGTGACGTACTGGTGGAAGCAGAGGGGTGTGTATCATTATTTAAACACAAATGTGTTGTTATAGCTCCAAAAGTAGTTAGTCACCAGGGTGATGCAACAGGCAAATAAAGTACAATGAAGAGGAAGCAAATGGAAACAAATACATCACTATTACACAAAATGTCCTGAAGTGTTTGCCTCTATGATCCCACCGATGACAGTGATAAGTCATTGTGGCTTTTTGCTCCAACTCTTAAGTGTGTATGTGTTCTGCAGACCATGCCGACAGACATGAGAGCGCTGCAGGACTTTGAGGAGGAAGACAAGCTGCAGATTAAAATGAACGATGTCATCACCATCATAGAGGGAAGGTCAGTTTGTCACATGCAGGTTCCCTTGAAAAATGGTGTTTAATCACAAAGCAGTATCTTAACAGGATTACTAGCATGACAGTCATGCCTGTGTGTGTCAGGGCAAAATGATGGTCGCTCCTACGAGACAACAAATGAATCTTTTGTTGACGCTGGATTCCTTGCACTGGGGGAAATTACTGCAATTACTGTCCTGTTACCGGCTCATTACATAAATACTGTGGCATCTGGTGATGTTAACAAGTTAACGCAATATTATTTGATTTATATAAGTATATTAATGTGACAGAAACAGTTTCTTGCACTCAGGAAAGTCCCATTATTGTTTAGTTATGTTGAATATCAGGACACAGATAATTCAAATCAGAAGAGAATGTCACGTGATAAACAGAGTAGAGGGTAGGTCCTTTGTGTTTGTAAATCTCTGTATGTGTGTTTTCAGGGCAGAGCACTACTGGTGGCGAGGTCAGAACAGGGGGACGCTGCGTGTTGGTCAGTTTCCTCGACACGTGGTGACGTCTGTCGCCGGTCTATCTGCCCAGGACATCAGCCGGCCCCTCAAACACTCTTTCATCCACACTGGACACGGAGACACGGACCCTCACAGGAGCTGGGGACACGCAGACCGCATAGACAGGTCAATAATTCTCACCAATTCAGTTTAGCTTTATTTATACAATGTGAAATTAATGGAAGGTGTTACTCTGGGATTCATTTTGAGATAAGGTCAACTTTTATTCGTCTCCAGAGGGGAGTTTGAGGTGTTGTGTCAGCATAAGGACAGAAATAAGTACATAAATAAGTATATAAAATAGAAATAAAAACTATACAAGAGAAATTAAACGTAAAATTAGAATTACCAAAACCAACATTAAGTGATGCTTATACACATTTATATTCCATTGATTCTGCATAATGAGGTCTTTACTGTGTATTTTGGAGCCAGTACTTTTGTATTTTATACTCAGGAGCTTGAAAACTTGTCATAAAGTATTTTACAGTGGTATGGCTACCTGTACTTCCATCCCTGTCCACTAGAGTGCAGCAGTGCATCAGTTCACAGATGTACTTGTTGAGCTGGTAAAGAAATGATACATTCAGTCGTTACCTGGCCCATTTTGTAGACTTTATCTAAACATATTCTTCATACAAACTAATGCTAAATGACTTAATAGCTACAACTTACTGTCACTAAATCTGACTGACTTGTCTGCGTTCTTTCAGTCTGTATTTGGGGAACCCCATGGACCCTCCTGATGTCCTAGGGATGGACTCAGGCACTGCAAGACCGACCAAACTCCCCAACCGTTCCAAGAGTAAGTTTGTCCAAACATTTAAATACATACACTCAGTGGTGGAAGTACACTTACTCGGGTATTCTAGTTAAAGGTGCAGTTCGGAGTTTTTTGAAGTGAGGTTGTATGAGGTAGTTATTCATAATCAGTATATTGTATACTGTTGATGATAAGTGGCATGCCCCCATACAGGAGTACTGCTGTGGAAGCTAAGCAATGTACTGTTTTGGATGGGGGCAGCAGCAAAACATATTTTAGATGGGACCTTAAGTACCTCATACAACCCCACATTAAATGGTACGAACTATCCCTTCAAAATGTACTTTTTATTCCTCTACCTGTCCAGCGAAAACCATGTGTCTTCAAATTTGGTGATTATGATCATGAGTATTTGTGATAAACTGAAGGATGTGAGGTGTTCCTGGAAGTTTCCCTTTATATGTTGAGAAAATTCTCCTGCTTCTTAAGATTAATGAACTCTTTAAAAACCTTCTTCAATCGCAGGATTTTTACATAACTTTTAGTGGAGTAGTTTCACTGTCTGGTATTTGTACCTTTACGAAAGTAAAGGATTTGAAAACTTCTTCCACCACTGCATATACTCCACGTGTCTTTTTGCACGTGTTCACTTTGATTAATGTCTAAAACTCTCTTCATCAGAGCAACCACCGCCTCGTCCACCCCAACCTGCCGTTCTGCTGAAGAGTAAGTGCTTCTTCTTCCCCTGTTCTGTCTATACTCCATTTGTCCTTAGAATACACACCTCTGTTGCTTTCTCACTCTGGTGTTTGCCTGTGTGTGTTCAGAGCCGTTCTACGACTCTGTGTTGGACGATTACGATGACGATGACGACACCAGCGCCTCGTCAGGGCTGAAGAGGCTGGGAGTGTCGCTGGGGCTGAAGCTGCGACCGTGGGAAGGGTCCGGCGTGCGCTCGGCCAAAAGTGAGGTGTCGCTCATTGACTTCACTGACGACAGCTTCAGCTCGACCACGCCCTCGCCACTCACTGAGACGCGGCAGCCGGATGAGGACACACTGAAGGTAGAGTTACAGAGTGAAAGTGGTTGGATATGACATACGTTGCTATACCATTTAAAACTAAAGAAGGGTAAAAGCTACTTATGATGATGATAGATGGGCATGTGTAAGCAATTAAAACAACTTCCTCACGTGCGCCTGCGCAAGTGCCGGACACACACACACATACACAGGCACACACACACACACACACACACACACACACACACATTCTTACTGACCAACTAATTGCTGCTGCTTACTTATATTATGGTGGTGTATTTATTATGAACACAGTCCATCCGATGCTCGTTTAGCTTATGTTTTCTGCTGTTTCATCACTACTACAAATGCACCTGTAGCCAGCATCTCACTATCACTATCCTCATCATATGTATAGACGCTACTAATTATATTCAGCCACAAAATAAGCCTGAAAAGCTGCAAACAGAGCGGAGGTACAGAGAGTTGTTGCATAGAGATGATAGACTGTCTCATCTAGTTGCATTGGTGTGAACCGTCAAGTTTTAAGAACATTGCAGAACTGCGCATTGCAAGTAGTTGCACGTTTCAACTCGTCTCATCGCGAATCTTTGGTCTGAACTGGGCTTTAAGTGACTAAGGGACAGCTACATAACAGAGACAGCAAACTAGCTTGAAGACATAACCAAACACAAGTATGACGCTGAGGACCGAATTCACAAAGAATGAACTGCGGCCGCTGATATCACTTTGAATTGCACTTCACTTGCACCCGCAGTTTGCTCCGTCTTAACGTCCTATTCACAAAGTATATTGCACTAATGATATACCAGCGCAAACACGCCCACAAAGTTTGGCAGCTGAGTGCAGTTTGCCCCTGATTTGCCCCTGATTGCAATTAGCCACATGGCAAAGTATACATGCTGGCTTTGCGCCAAGAACACCGTGGCAGAACAATGGCAGACTTTGTTTGCCAAAGTACTGAATACTGTATACCCTCATGTAGTGATGTCTGCTGGTGAGTCAGTCTAACAGTGTCGGATGGGTTGAGGCTGTGGATTTGACCAAGTTTGACCACTTTATCACTATTCCCTCTCACTTGTAGCTGTTTTTTCGTTATCTTTTGAATTTAATATGAATTATGGAACCGTTTTTGTTCACGTTTGTTTCCCCCGTTTCGTAAAATAAATTATTGAAAGTTGCTTTTGAAGTGCGTGACAGAAGTGCGCTTTGAGAATGACCGCAGACTGTCACCTGTTCAACGCATCAATAATTTCGGATGCCATTAAAGTAATAATGATTATAATAATAATGTCAAAATATTATTTACAGACTGATTTAACAGACGATCACTGCTGCCACGATCACTGGAAAGTCTGGGCGAGAGGCTTCCACAGAGGAGCGCCCAATGAGTTTTATCATTTATCATTTTATCATCGTTTATCAATGAGGCTCACATGCATAGAAAGGGGCAATTTTTGCGCCAAATATATGCATATTACCTCATTTAAATACGTGCAAATAACACCGGAGCACCGAGACGTGAATTCGGCCCTGAGTGTATTAAACTGTGTAGACCTTGAACTAATGACTTAAGAGACATCTGGACCCTGTGGCTGGACCAGTTGGGAACTTCTGAGGTGGAATATGCTATGATGTATAGAGTACCAACAGTATTAACATGTGCAGTGGGCACAATATGCTGTATAGTGCAGGTATAAGTACAGTAATAGCAAAAATGAGATTATAAATACAGAATAAGCAGCTGCATGTATCAGAATAACTCAATCCAATTCATTTGTGTAAAAACATGAGTGCATACACAAAACAAGAGTAGACAGCATACAAGTGCAATTTAAGATGTACCCACTAGTGGGATTCAGTGTCCTTACAAATGTCCATAAATAGACAATAAATAGGGTTAGCACCCAAGTTAATGTAGGCATTAAAGGGAGAGTATGGAATTTTTTTAAATAGGGGGTGTACAAGAGACTTATCCATAGTCAGTGTATTACACACAGTAGATGTCAGTTGGTATACTCCCAGTTTGGAGAAATGGCAGGAGTACCGCCACGGAAACTAAGCAGTATACTGCTGTGGACAGGGACAGAAGCAAAAACCTATTTCAGCCACCTAAAAAAAGAAATATCAGTTTAAGTGTACGCTATATTTAGAATATTTTCCAATGGGAAACTGAACTGAAACTTATCTATGCTCTCTTCAAAGCCAAACTCCATTAACTAAAACAGTCATTTTACCTCGCAGAACACAGGAGCTGCTGATCTCATGCTGCCCTGCTCTGTGAGTTAGTGTTTGTTAATATGTGACTTTGGCATTTTAAAGGGTTAGTTTGGATTCACCCAAGTCACACAATAACACAGACAAACTAACTGATTGAGGCAGTGGTAGACCAGCAGCTCCTGTTTTCAGCAAGGTAAAATTAGTTTTTTTTTAGTCTGGTGGCTTTGAAAACCACAATGTAATGGCTGCAGTCCCCCATCAGAAAGGGCTGTACAAAAGTAAATGTAGTGAAAATATTCTTAATGTAGCATACATTTAAAATAAAAAATACGTTTTGCTGCTGCCTGTTCACAGCAGTACATTGCTTAGCTTCCTTGTCTGTATTCCTGCCTGCTTCGCCAAATTGGGGGCATGCTGACCACCACCTACTGTAAGTAATACACTGACAGTGGATAGGTACCTCATATAACCCCACTTCAAAAAATCAATACTATTCCTTTAATTAGTCTGCTGGAAGAAGGCACAAAGTCTGACTTGGCCCACTGGGTCTTGAATAGGAGTGACCTGTGGGTGACCTGAAGGTAAGTGGCTGCAGTGGTTGTGTAGTGTGTGTGTGTGTGTGTGTGTGTGTGTGTGTGTGTGTGTGGTGCCTGAGGCTATTTGTAGTCCTTTCATTTCAGCTGTAGATGCTACTCAGTGGTCCTTGTGCAGTCCAATGATTTTGCTGCTCATTCTGATGCTGTTGTTGGGAGGATTGAGGTGGAAGTTGCTCAACGCACCAAAGCAGGCTGTTGTGTTGAAGGAGATTATGGATTCAATGAAGGGTCATTCCTATGTATAAGTGAAATGTTTTAGAGTATATATAGCTTTCATTTTATTTTATTTGCATTTTTCTCTTGTTTTTTTTCTTGGTCAATTTCTCTTGAGTTGCTCATCCCCTTTCCCAAGGATCAATCATGTTTTTTATCCCTAACTTTTCTGTCAGGGATGTCCAGATCCAATCTCAGAGATTGGCATCAGGGCTTATTAGAGCATCGGGTTTGGCTATATTGAGCTATATAGAGTCTGATCTGATGGAAGGGTGATGAAGAGGGGGTTTCCGGGGTGTGAGGGGTCCAACCTGATGTTTGTGGCCCGTGTGAGAAGACGGCCTGAGTGGATGTCACAAAGATGTGGTAGGGGGAAGCCGATGATCCTCTCAGCCAGGTCAACAACCAGCTCCAGGTCTTTCTTTTCAGCTGCGGTGCAGCCGGAGTACCACACAGTACAGCAGTATGTTATTATGCTCTCAACTGTGCAGTGGTAAAAGCATATCAGAGGTTCCTGAGGAGCATGTTTTGCTTCAGGGTCCTTTGCTGGGCTCTTTTGATAATGTTGGAGGTGTTCAGGCTCCAGTTCAGGGCCTCACCTATGTGCACCCCCAGGAACTTAAAGCTTGCAGTCCTTTCCACCTCTTGTATGTAATGTGCAGTCCACTGTGATGAGTGTTTTTTTTTTTTTTTAAACTCTATTATCATTTATTTTGTTTCCTTTGTATTGAGGATGAGGTCGTTGTCCTTGCCCCATGCGCACAGGGTCTGGACTCCTTTCCTGTAAGCTGTTCCATTATTGTTTGATATGAGTCCCACTATGGTTGTGTCATCTGCGAATTTGATAAGACAGTTGGTTTTGTGCAAGTAGAGGGCTTGACTGAGGATGCAGCCTTGGGGTATGCTGGTGTAGAGAAAGATGGTGTAGGAAATGTGGTGGCTGATCTTGATGTGTTGGGGTATGTTGGTAAGAAAGTCTTTTAATCCACTGACAGAGAAGGGCTCCCAGACCGAGTGTTTGCAGTTTGCTGATCAGTTCATTTGGATCAATGGAGCTGAATGCCAAGCTGTAGTCAATGAACAGTATCCAGACATAACTGTTGGGGTTTTCCAAGTGTGTGAGGGTGATGGAGATGGCGTCATCAATTGATCTATTGGTCCTGTGTGCAATCGGTCTTGGTCGGGGTCAGGGGGGGTTAAGGAACAGTTTGGATGCAGGGGATATTTTTCTCAATGCATTGCAGAGCTATTAAATTGTCAAGCAAAGGCTATACATTGGATTGATTTTAGCCATTTTAAAGCACTTAAAGTGTGCACTGTGCAGCTGTGTAGGAAAATTGGCATCTGGCTCGGTATCGGCAGATATTCAATAGTAAATGATGTGATCTGGGATCTGGGGTGAAAAATTTGATTCAAAAATCCCTACTTATTGTTTTCTGTATGCACAGACGTCTTTCCTAGATTATTAAATTTGATAATGCCAAAGTATTAGCTTGATGCTGCGTAATAGACAGACAGAAAACGTCTTTTCTTTTTCTAGTACATATTCCTCCTGAAATACTTCCACATAATACAACATTATGTGTACTATATAAAATAGCATTGTGACAGTAGCTGGTAGCAGACATGCTAGCTTGGTCATCCCTGTTGGTCACTTGATTCCTTTTTTTCACAGCTGTTCTCAGTTTTGAATCATTTATCCAGCTGAGGTTGATAGGAAGGATGAGGTGTATGTCCTGCAGCAGGACACGCTTTTGCAAAAGTATTTATTTTTACAAATTTCTTCGAATGAGCCACAGTCATAGGACAGCGGGTGGTTTTAAATTTTCACACATGATTTTCTATTGCATCTGGTGCATTTAGCTACCTTTCTCCTGTGCCACGCCAGCACACACAGAAAGCAATTGTGCCCCAGCATTCCACATTATTCAAATCCTGTCAAAGACCAAACACCATCTCAGACTGTCTTATCACACATCCATGTCCTCAGAAGAAGCTGTCCAGCCTTTGGCTACGAAAAGCCTTGAATCATCTTTTGTCCCTGGATGAGTCCGAGGCGGGCGCAGCGTGATGGATCTGTGCTCATTGATTGATCATGTGAACATTAATGCTTACGGGTTTACTTTCCACAGTAGTGTCTCCTCTTGTCTTCCTTTTGATCATCTCCACTAAGCTGTAGCAAAATGCTTTGAAGTTTTCAAATGTTGTTTACACATGTTTACAACATAAAAATAGATGGAGATGCATTCTATATCTTAGTGGCACTGTATTATGATTGTGTATAATATTAGAGGACAGATATTTTGGTAGAGCACTTTTGCTGTTATGGGTGGCAAGGTTGGTCCAGCACCTCAGCGCAGACTGATGCGACCTGTGCATTGTAATCTTGTCTATTTTATTTTGCCTCTTCTTATAATGTTAGCTGCTACTTTATAATTCTCCATGTTTCCAGATAGTTCTGGTAATTCATGGTTTCTGGTTGTAGAATGATTTCACTGTAACAGACTGTGAATTCACTGATGTCACTGGTGATGTTGGCGGTGGTGTCCTGGAATGTACTCAGTTGTCTGAAAACATCTACAGTGTTCTCTCCTCTCTGTTCCACTGTTATTACAGACATGAACTGGACCAACCCGATCACTCAACTCTTATAAAAAAAATTACAAACAATTAGTCATGCCAGATCAATTGGCAAGAAAAAGAAAAATAATTGAAAGAATAAAATAAAAACAAGGATCATTTATGTGACCAAACATCTGTGAATAGACTTTAGCTATTGACATGGATCTCGTTCATCCAGTTTGGGTTGAATTAAGAAATTCCTCTTTATGAATATGAAATGTTCCTAGCAAGATTTCTTTTAAAGTTATTAGTGCATAAATTGCCATTATCACATTCAAAATAAGCCTTTAACTCACTCACATATTTTGTTTAGCTGCAAAAGGGCTTATGTTATGTAAGAAAACTGTGTTGTTATTTAAGCATATGAATCAAGTTATTATGATGACAAAGCTGGAGGCATAATGGTTTTGAGTTGTCTTTCTGTTCATTCGTACATACAGTATATATATCTTCAAAATGTCCTGCGGGAATTTCCTCAGTTCTTGCACAACTATCTTTTGTTGGCCAGGAATTCATACACGAATTGTAACAAAATTTCACACAAATGGACAAAGCAATGACAAGTAAGCTCAAGGGTTACCTTCACTGCAACATCATAATGTTCTGAAAGACAGTTTACTGGCCAACATTCATCCCCATAACCTAGACGCAAAGGGACACATAATGGCAGATAATGAATTAATGGCATTAATCTTGGGTGCCCACCTTGAATCTATGGTTATTTTTGATCTTATGTGCTGCCCGACTGACGTGTGAAGTATCCATGTTTTAGAATTTGCAGTATCATCCATATGCGTCACAGTGATACAGTGGTAAGTATTGTCGCCTCACAGCAAGAGGATTCCAGGTTCAAACCAGGGTGGGGGGTACGAACCCGGGGTGGGGGAGCCCCTCTGTGCGGAGCCTGTATGTTCTCCCTGTGTCCGCATGAGTTTTCCCTAGGTACTCCGGCTTCCTCCCACAATCCGAAGACATGCAGGTTAATTGGTGACTCTACATTGCCTTAAAGTGTAAATGTGAGCTGTAGTCTAGGTGTGAATGGTTGTCTGGCGACCTGTCCAAGGTGTACCCCACCTCTTGCCCAGTGTCAGTTCAACAGGGCTTGTAGGGGCTTCTCAAACTTCCATCATTCTCCCCCACAGGACACCCCATCCATCCTGGACTGGCCTCTCCCTCAGCCATCTTACGACGAGGTTGCACCGGAGCTCGAGGACCAATCAGAGGACCTGGAGGTGCGATCTATAAACAAGGGATTCACTGAAGAGGCTGTAACCACGCCCAGCAGCGCTATGGCGGGTAGGAGCGAGTCGCAGTCAGCTGACCTCTTCCAAGAACTACAGAGAGAGGTAAAGAAAGTGATGAACGTGTAGTTTCAGTTTATCAGATTTTTCTTCCTTCTCACAAACAGACACATCAGACACATGTTGATATTTCTGTCTGTCTTTGTGGGTGCAGGTGATGGTGAAGCTGCAGGTTCCCATGGCAACAGGCCGCTCCCTCCCATCCTCCCCGCTCCCTATACCCCTGGCTCCGCTGGGCCCCCACAGACAGATCCTCCTGCCTCCACCCTCCCCCTCCTCCACCTCTAACTCCTCCTTCCCCTGCTGCTTCGAGGACCGGCCAGTGCTGCCTCCTCGCAGCCCCGTCCCCCCGCTGCGTCCCTCCAAGCGCAACCTCTCCACCCGCACCACCCACCCACAGGCCCGCTCCAGCTCCATCTCCCTGGGCGATGAGGACGACACGCCTCCTCAGATCCCACCCAGAGACCACGCCTTCTCTCAGCCGGGCTCCCGCTCCTCCTCTCCCCTTCCACTGGTGCCGCCGCTATCCTCCTACCCTGTTGTCCTGCCTCCTCCTCCGCTCTCTGTCTCCCCACGCCGAGCGTCTGGACTTCTGGGCCCCCTTCTGTCCTCCAACTCGACATCTTTGTCCTCCCCGGCTCAAGCCACATCACAGTCCTCCCAGCTCTCAGTTCGTGGTTCATCCTACGCATCCAGTTCCTTACTGGATCCTCTCGCCTTTCGTGAGGGGCGTACCCTTTCCTCACTAATTGACAGCACCCCAAGCTCCGCTCCCGCACCGCTGCCAGAGCGACCAG
Source organism: Epinephelus fuscoguttatus (assembly GCF_011397635.1). Taxonomy (NCBI): domain Eukaryota; kingdom Metazoa; phylum Chordata; class Actinopteri; order Perciformes; family Serranidae; genus Epinephelus; species Epinephelus fuscoguttatus. Next base: position 12,798,491 of record NC_064772.1, read on the forward strand.
CTTTTCTAGAAAGGTGTGTTTCTGATATCAAACACTGTGTTTATTTGGAGACCCATTCTGCTTGACCCTTTACAAGTTGATCTGCAGGATGTCACATTTCCTAAATCCCGACAATGGAGTTTAATGTGCGAAGGTAGCATGACTGCTTTAAAGGAATACTTCATCTCCCAAATAACCATTTGTATATCAGTTACTCACCCTGTGTTACGTTGAATTTGTGAAGAAAACCTTGTTTTTCTAGCATGCCTATGGTGAACAGAGAATCCAAAAATGACAAAAAAAATCGTGATCAGTCATAGGAGTCCATGTTTAACATCAGCAAAACTATATCAAAACATCTGTTTACAAACTCTTACATAATTTGTGCAGTTTAATCCAAGTCTCATTTATCCAGTCGTATGCTCAGTACTTTGTAAACACATGCATTTATGCTAAAACCTTACTGTACTGTAAAACTTAAATTAAAAGCCCAGGCTATTATTTGCTTAAATCACTAATATCAACGGGCCTATATTTGGGACAGGCCTTTAATTTCTTTCACACAAAATTATCAAATCAAAGTATTTATTTAAACAAGTATAAATATCACTTGTTTAAAAATTTGGCTTCAGATAATTTATGAAAAAAATCAATCATTCATTTGATCTAGCTCCAACAGACAGCACATCACAGAGAGAGGATTAGGGCACTCTTCATATTGACACAACACCACTTTATCCTGTTAAAGCAATACTCACAACTTAGATTAATTTTAATGAAAAACCCTTTGGATCTTTGAGGACCCTTACAGACTTAAGGAATATGGACAACTTACAGGATTATCAAGGAATGGACACATATTTAAGGTAGCCAACGTCCCACTTTTATACATCCTAAGAACTTTTATAAAAAATTGAACTGCTTGGCAACCAGACCAGGCGTCTAATTGGGACAGGCCTTTATTTGTCAAAATGTGTAGCCACGCCAGGCTAGTAAAAGGGACTGGGTGTTTAATATGGACTAGTCTTTTAATTAAAGTTTTACAGAGAGTAAAACCTATCTATGCCTTTTTCAAAGCCAGACTCCATTTAGAAAAAACAGTAATTTTACGTCACTGAACACAGGAGCTGCTGGTCTAACGCTGCCTCTATTTGCAGTTTGTTTGTGTTATTGTGCAACTTTGCTTAAGACAAGCTAACGCTTTAAAACACCAAAGTCACACAATAACACAAACAAACTAACTGATTGAGGCGGTCTTAGACCAGCAGCTCCTGTGTTCAGAGAGGTAAAATTACTGTTTTTGTCAATGGAGTCTGGCTAAGATGAGAACATGGAGATGTTTCACTTTCCATTCAGTTTCCTGTTGGAAAGGGCTGTCTGTTTGAGAAGTACTGAGCATACAACTGGATAAATGAGACTATACTATACTGCATGAGTTGTGTGAGATTCTTTTTCACCGGTGGCAACTAAAACAAAGTTTTTGTCACGATTCAACGTGAAACAGGATGTGCAATTGACATCTTATAGTGACATAATTGGTTATATGGGGGATGAATTGTCCTTGAATGATATTAAGTCCTAATTTGAAAAATCCCTTAAGTTTTCTTTTACTGTCTAACCATAGTTTTCCTTGTTTCTAAGTATAACTTCTGTCTCTTAGAGACAGTGATTACAGGCCTTGAAACAAAGACAGCCTTGAAGTACTCGCCACATTAGAATACGTTCACTGGCATCAGTCAGTCTAAGTCAAGATGAAACATTGTTTTGTTAGCAGTTTCTTGCATGTCATACAATAAAACAGCTTTTCCAGCTCACTCTCATTGTTCCTAAAATACTGACAACACCAAACAATGTTGACGTAATACCACAGTTTTGAAACGAAAGCTCATGTAACACCCAGAGAGAGCAGCCGACACTCGATACAGAGTGAGAAAGTGCTGTGTGACTGACAGCCTGACTGAGCTGGGTTTGTCTCCATGTGAAGTGTTGTTCACTCAGGCAAAAAAAAAAAAGGTTCAATCCAGACCCATTATTTAATTTGTTTTGCAGACAGTGACATTGCCTCTTTAAGATGTTTTTGGTGCATTACTTTTCTGTCTTCAGTCTGCAGGGGAGATAGTTATGTGGTTTATTTTGATTCCAACTGAGTCCAACTCTCCTTTTGATCCTCACAATGAAATTACACAATTCACAACAGGTTTTTGCACATTAAAGAGAAAAATAGATGAAAAACAAAAGTAATAAAACAGAAATGAGGGAAAAACAAACAAATGAATTCATTCATTCATAAAAACCTTTAAGACTCGGGAAATCTAATGAGGGAGACCTTTGTTTTTCAGTGATGCTGAGCATGAACAAAGACATAAAAAACAATCAGTAAGTAAACAGAGAACCATCATGCATATCAGTTAAAACAGATATGAAATCATACACAACAACAAACAACAATAGCAATAAATGGTCGCTTCAAGTAGAAATACATTGTGATCATGTACAGTACAGGCCAAAAGTTTGGACACACCTTCTCATTCAATGCGTTTTCTTTATTTTCATGACTATTTACATTGTAGATTCTCACTGAAGGCATCAAAACTATGAATGAACACATGTGGAGTTATGTACTTAACAAAAAAAGGTGAAATAACTGAAAACATGTTTTATATTCTAGTTTCTTCAAAATAGCCACCCTTTGCTCTGATTACTGCTTTGCACACTCTTGGCATTCTCTCCATGAGCTTCAAGAGGTAGTCACCTGAAATGGTTTTCCAACAGTCTTGAAGGAGTTCCCAGAGGTGTTTAGCACTTGTTGGCCCCTTTGCCTTCACTCTGCGGTCCAGCTCACCCCAAACCATCTCGATTGGGTTCAGGTCCGGTGACTGTGGAGGCCAGGTCATCTGCCGCAGCACTCCATCACTCTCCTTCTTGGTCAAATAGCCCTTACACAGCCTGGAGGTGTGTTTGGGGTCATTGTCCTGTTGAAAAATAAATGATGGTCCAACTAAACGCAAACCGGATGGGATGGCATGTCGCTGCAGGATGCTGTGGTAGCCATGCTGGTTCAGTGTGCCTTCAATTTTGAATAAATCCCCAACAGTGTCACCAGCAAAACACCCCCACACCATCACACCTCCTCCTCCATGCTTCACAGTGGGAACCAGGCATGTGGAATCCATCTGTTCACCTTTTCTGCGTCTCACAAAGACACGGCGGTTGGAACCAAAGATCTCAAATTTGGACTCATCAGACCAAAGCACAGATTTCCACTGGTCTAATGTCCATTCCTTGTGTTTCTTGGCCCAAACAAATCTCTTCTGCTTGTTGCCTCTCCTTAGCAGTGGTTTCCTAGCAGCTATTTGACCATGAAGGCCTGATTCGCGCAGTCTTCTCTTAACAGTTGTTCTAGAGATGGGTCTGCTGCTAGAACTCTGTGTGGCATTCATCTGGTCTCTGATCTGAGCTGCTGTTAACTTGTGATTTCTGAGGCTGGTGACTCGGATGAACTTATCCTCAGAAGCAGAGGTGACTCTTGGTCTTCCTTTCCTGGGTCGGTCCTCATGTGTGCCAGTTTCGTTGTAGCGCTTGATGGTTTTTGCGACTCCACTTGGGGACACATTTAAAGTTTTTGCAATTTTTCGGACTGACTGACCTTCATTTCTTAAAGTAATGATGGCCACTCGTTTTTCTTTAGTTAGCTGATTGGTTCTTGCCATAATATGAATTTTAACAGTTGTCCAATAGGGCTGTCGGCTGTGTATTAACCTGACTTCTGCACAACACAACTGATGGTCCCAACCCCATTGATAAAGCAAGAAATTCCACTAATTAACCCTGGTAAGGCACACCTGTGAAGTGGAAACCATTTCAGGTGACTACCTCTTGAAGCTCATGGAGAGAATGCCAAGAGTGTGCAAAGCAGTAATCAGAGCAAAGGGTGGCTATTTTGAAGAAACTAGAATATAAAACATGTTTTCAGTTATTTCACCTTTTTTGTTAAGTACATAACTCCACATGTGTTCATTCATAGTTTTGATGCCTTCAGTGAGAATCTACAATGTAAATAGTCATGAAAATAAAGAAAACGCATTGAATGAGAAGGTGTGTCCAAACTTTTGGCCTGTACTGTAGATGTAGAGTTAAAAGCATTTACTCTCAATTGAAACAAGATCAGAAACAAGGCATTTTAAGGGTGGCACAGTGTCCAAGTTTAAGGTTTTTTGCAGATTACTCCATGTATAAGGTGCACTGTAAGAGAATGACACCCTTCCTGGTTCAGTTCTGATTAAGGGGATGTGAAGCAACAACCTATTCTGTGAAAGAGCACCAAGAGTATGTGAGGTCAGCATTAAAAGGGATGAAATATAGGCCAGAAGCATCTGCATTCAAGCTTTATAATTGAACAAATACCAATGCTGTTCCTGCCTCACAGCCACATATGGCCAACCAAGCTTTTAGTTAAGGTGGCAGTGATGGGTGCTGTAGGAATCGCCTGTTAAGAAACTTAGGGCTGAGTGGTAGACAGCATCCAGTCATCTCAGTGTAGATGCAGCAGCTTTTCCGTACATAACATCCCCATAATCCAAAACAAAAACACAAATTCTACAATTCTTTTTCGATGTACAAAAGGAAAACAGTTCTTAATTCTGTGCAGAAAGCCAACTATTGTCCACACTTTGATAGATAATGATTAAAATTATTTTTATTTTGTAGCTACAAGGTAAAAGACTGGACTCAAATTGTGATGTTTGAAGTTGTTTGATACAAATCTTAACTCTTTTCTTTTGCAGTCTTTGCGTGAAATTGTTTTTAAAAAATTCAATACTGATGTTATAGTCCACTTAAGTCTGATTCTTATTTACTTATAGACCCCTTATTGTCACTTGCAGCCATTTTAAAAACAGTTTTGAATCCTTTTCACCAAGAGAACGAATTTTAATAGTTTAAAAGTTCATACTTTACAGTTGACAAAACAATCACTCTCTAAGGCAGTGGTTCCCAACTGGTGGGTCGTGGTCCAAAAGTGGGTTGCTGGTCCATTCTGAAGTGACTCCCAAATGTGTCAAGTTTGTAAAAAACACACTTCATTTTAAAGTACTTTTATGCTGGCACAGATCTAATGACTAATGACGAGAAACCTGGACCCTGTTGCTGGACCAGTTTGGAACAACTGCTTTAAGGTGCATTTAGTAGCTGTTGTCTTTACTAGCAGATTAACTTTGCCAGTAAATTAATATGTCGGAATATGTGTAATAGTTGTGGATATATTTGGATATTTTTCAGACTCATTATCATGTCATACACACTTTGATTCAGAGTATAAATTAAAGTGCAGCCACACATTGTTATCTATTTATTCATACCTAATTATGAAAACTGTCACCATATTTTGAATCAGATACGGAGCAGCCAATATGGCGGCAGTCAAACCCATGATTCAGCATCCTGGCGGAGCCAAACCAAACTCCTCCTACAACAACAACAACGGAGGACCTGCAGCTCCCATCATGCAACACGAGCAGAGCGTCACACAGGTAAGAGAAAGAGAAATAAAGTGCACAGTATCTTTTTTTTTCCTCCCTCAACTGAGTCAGATAGATCTGGATTTTGGTAATTTTTCTGTGAATGTGTCAATCCATAGATTACAATTTATCCAGAGCTGCACAAGTCCTTACCAGGACAAAAAAATCAGGCTGTATGACTCCAGTGCTCCGAAACCTTCACTGGGAACCCTGTTTTCAGAATACAATTTAAAACCATCCTTTCGGCTACAGAGCACATGCTGCTCTGTCTCTACAGTACATCTCAGACGAGCTGTCAGTGTATAACCCCTGCACATCTCTCCAGTCACAAGGTGGAAATCTCCTCCATGTGCCTCAAGCACTTTCAAAGTCTGACAAGATGGCATTCAGTATTTATGTACCTAAAGGACTGAACAGTTTGCCTGCTGGTCTTACTGGGAATTCCCACTGGAAGTGAGATAAGAGCGAGGCATGAGTGGCCTGTCAGCGTGCTGTCATCCAATCCACACTCTATCTTCATCTCTGTAGTCAGTTGCAGTGAATAAAGAAGTGACTGGACAACGGCAGGCTAGTCTGCCTTCACCAGGCTCACAACAGAAGTTTTTTTAACTGAAATTTTTTTATGCCTGCTCCAAGGGAAGAAATCAACAGTGTTTTTATGTATTGAGCCATGATTTTATTCTCCGCCCACCATAGCAAGTGATAGCCGAGACACACTGGATCCGTTGACGTATGTGAAGTTGACGGATCCTATTTATTTTTTATGTAGAGCAGGAAATTCGCCCTTACATCGCGTGATGGATACAGCACGGCAGGCTGATTGACCATTTGATGTATCGAAATTTGCATAATCTTGACTCATGCAAATGAGGGCCATCCATAGTAACGTGAAACTCTGATCAAACTCTTAAACTAGGCCGCGCTGATCAAATACAAATCAAGATTCTGTCATTGCACTGGCTATTTTTTACCTTTAATGTTTTCAGAAACATATTTTTGCTGTAAAATGACAAAGTTAGCGACTCGGCTGCCATATTGAAAACTGCGGAGCCAAAACCAAACAACCCTGGGAGCGTATCTATAGCCCCAAGGTTGTTCCCACGATCTTATACTCCTCAGTTACAACAATCCCATTGAGTCCATGCCACTGTCTTTTCACCCTCTGTTAAATAGCTTTGGTTTACTCTGCGTATCGCTATAATAAACACATCAGATGAAGAGCAACACATAGATTAAAATGTCAGATTAAGGGGCACCTGGTGGCTTAGTGGGTAGAGCGGGTGTCCCATATACAGTACAAAGGCAATGTTCTTGCTACAGCAACCTTTTCTAACCCTTAGTGAGCTCCTTTTTCATGCCTGAACTGTTAATTGTTAATTAATTCCTTCTTATCCGTTGCAGTTCATTTTGGAGCTGTCCCCCTAACACAAACAGCAGCTATATTTAGACAAAGACCTGTGCCAGTACAATTTTGTCACTCTCAGAGTCATGATTTCCCCTAACCAACTGTCATATTAAGCAAATACAGAGCTGTTTCAGGTTCCCATTATGTGCCTTATAGAGCTGAGGAACATTGAACTGTGGGAACACTTTTTTCTGTTTGTTTACCAGATACACAGACAAACTGAGAGCCTAGTTGTGTGATTTAAACAGCTGTCTATGCAGATTACACTTCAATGAACTATAGAAAAAATAGACTTGGGGGAGGGCGTCAGTGTGGAAATGGAAGCGTACATCTAAAACTTAAATGAACACATTGCATTTGTGCCGTGTGTTTGATTGTATATGTGTATATATAATATACTGATTTTTATGTATATATATGCGTGGATGTCTCTTGTTTATATGCATAAGAACTGTTTTTGTATGAGATGGTGTTACACATATACATTTAAATTAAAAAATCTCACCCACAGCATGTCACTTTTTGACAACATTTAAAATCCCTGATTGGCCTTTTCAGTTAAATCCCAGTCCTCTTAACTTTTGTAGATACAGCGACGAGTTGCGTTTACAGGCAATGGTTTTCCCAAAGTGTTCCTGAGCCCATGTCAGTTTTTAATTCAGTCTGAGAGGTTAAAAGTCACAGCCATTCGTGTTAGTTTCTTGGCCCTTGAACGCAGAGGTCTCTCTAGATTCTATGAGTCTTTGATGATGTTATGGATTGTAGATGGTGAAATCCCTAAATTCTTTGCAACTGCGCATTGAGAAAGGTTGTTCTTAAACTGCCGGACTGTTTGCCCACGCTGTTTTTCACAAAGTGACAATCCTTGCTTGTGAACGACTGAGCCTTTCAAGAAAGCCCCTTTCAGACCCAACATGGTATCTCAATCTGTTACCAATTAACCTGTTAACCTGCTAAATGTTGCAAGCAGGTGTTTTTTGAGCCTTTCACAACTTTCTCAGTCTTTTGTTGCTCCTGTCCCAACTTTTTCGGAATGTGCTGCAGACATCAAATTCAGAAAAAATGTATATGTTTTACAAAAAACAATATTTATCATTTGAATATTAAATATCATGTCTTTTGTACTGTATTCAATTGAACATAGGTCAAAAAAGTTTGGTTTTTATTCACATTTTTACACAACGTCACATTTTTTGGGGATTTGGGGTTGTACTTTTTCAAGGCTTTGCAGTTGTTCACAGATTAGACAACTTTTTAAAAATCATTTTCTTTATATACCATTTTTTAAGATACAAAAAAAATCCCTCCGTCGTGTTCCTTTAAAGTTTAAACCTCCATTTTTATAAGTTCATGGCATTATTGACAGGTCCAGGGAGCAGTACACGGTGTGACGCTGGAGGAGTGTCAGGCCGCTCTGCAGAGTCACAACTGGAGTATCCCTCAGGCCATTAATCATTTGAAGGTACATTTACATCTTTTCATTGAATATGACTTTGTTTGCCTTGAAAGTTCGACTCTGTCTGTTGTGCCCTTGGGTAGGTGTTACCACCAGGTGGTAAAATAACATTTCCTACAAACTTAACAGATAAAAATGAGCAGAAGTTTCTCCTGTGATTTTAATTTTCCAGTACTGCTTCACTGGGAAAGCTGTGGTAACCATAAATAATCTTTAAATACATGACTATGGATGATTAGTCATGAAATCGTTTTTATTATGAGTTTTTCTTTTACACAAACAGATGCACACAGGAACCCACAAATTCTGGGTTCTTGCACGTTTTGTTTTTTCTCAGAAAAGGAGTAGATTTTGGCAGTAATTCCCAGAAGAGTCTGGGATCTCAATTTTTCAAACTCACAATGTCCATGCCTCGGTGGCCCCAAAAGCAGATCAAACTGGATGATACAAGAAAATAGAGGGAGTGGTGCAAGGGAGACGAAATTATTATGCAAGTCAGACCGGACAGGCATGGCAATGATAATCAAATCAGAGGAAGCTTGACACATAGACTGTTCCTGAGCTCACAGCCCCACCTGACAACGGCTGAGAAACACAAGCCCGCCTTTAAGAATTACTCTCCCCCAAAGACCATTTGTATATCAGTTACTCACACCATTGTATTTTGGAAGAAAACTCTGTTTTGTTTTGTTTTTTGCATGTCTCAACAGTGAACAAAGAATCCAAAAATGGAAAACAATTTAATGAATTGACTTTATAATTGTCTGCATTTAACAACAGCAAAACTATGAAAACATACATTTACAAACTCTCACACAACTGTTGCAGTATAATCCAAGACTCATTTATCCAGGCGTATGCTCAGCACTTCCCAAACAGACAGCCCTGTCTGATGGGGAGCTGAACTGAAAGTTAAATTTATCTTTGCTCTCTTCAAAGCCAAACTCCATTGACAAAAACAGTAATTTTACCTTGCTGAAAATGAGCGCTGCTGATCTACCACTGCCTCAGTAGGTAGTTTGTGTGTTAATCTGTGACTTTGGTGAATCTAAACTAACCTATTAAGACACCAAAGTCATACAATAACACAAACAAACTGCCGTTTGAGGCAGAGTTAGATGAGCAGCAGTTCCTCTGATCAGTCAGGTAAAATGACTGTTTTTGTTAATGGAGTCTGGCTTTGAAGAGGGCATTGATAAGTTTTACTTTAAGATCAGTTCCCCGTTAGAAAGGGCCCATTTGGAAGTATTACGACTGGATAAATGAGACTTGGATTATACTGCACAAGTTGTATGGGAGTTTGTAAACAGGCGTTTTAGTATAGTTTTGCTATAAAGGTGGACCCCTATGACTTCAATTTAGCAAGAATAGATTTTTAGGTTCTTCATTTACTGTGGTATGCAAGAAAAAACCTTTTGCTTTCCGAATTCAATGTATCATGGGGTGAGTAGTTGATATACAAATGGTCATGTATACTTAAACTATGATAAAGCTGAATTTTTGAAGTCCTGTCACTTCTCAGATGTTAAAAGTGCACACTGAAGTGGAATTATATCAGGACAATAAACACATGTAACTCAGTGCAGGTGAGAGAATCATTCAATAATAAAACACGTAGCAGTCTACACTGAACAACTTGCCTACCTCCCTGCCTAACATGCTTCTTCTTTCTGTCTGTGTTGTAGGTGGAGCAGCTGTTTCGTCTGGGCCTGCGATCTAGAGCCGAGTGTGAAGAGCTTCTGCAGCGCTGCCAGATGAACCTGGAACAGGCCAGCACGCTCATGCTGGACACATATGGACCACATCGAAAAAGGTAATGGTTCCAAAAACCTTCCCGAGTTTCTCTGACAACACAACCACATATGAATGATAACGTCGCTCCATCTGCTCTTTGTAGCATCATGTGTGTGGTGTTCTTACCACTGATAAGAGAACTCAGTCTGAGCGCACACATGCTGTCAACGCTTCTCTGAGGAGTTTTATTCTTTTAATTCTAAAACATCTGTCAGTTTTAGTGGTTGTCAAATTATAGAGTCTGGAGGTTGGTAGAAACAGTGAGTAGAACAGGTGGGACAAAACAGGTATGGTGAGCCTCAGGGGTCAATTTTGGTACCACTTTTAATCCCTTTTACAGGCATTTCCTGTCATAATCTGTGAAAATGGCATCTCTTACCACTGTTATGCCAATGACAAGTCACCATTGCTCAATTTTATTTTTGATATAATTTAAAGCTATAGTGCGTAACTTCTACAGGTCCATAAATGTCCGTTTCACCCAAGCCACTACTAGAGGAGATGACACAATGCTGATTAAGCCGATCGGCTCCGCTAATATCTCGCGGTATTTTTCAATATATATCATTTTTAGTTTGCGTGTCGACTGGCAACATTCCCGTGCTGGCACACAGGAAATGCTTCCTCACAACAAGAAGGGAGGGGGAGGAAGAGCGGAGAGTGTCATAGCAAGAGGTAGAGCGCAGGTAGAAAGAGAAAGCAACATGGCGGAGAAGTGGCCGAGACACGGTTCAGAAGTGGATCCTACCACAAAGGCAAGTGTTACTCTGTGTACGGTGTGTGGCGACTGGCAAGTGTTACTCTGTGTACATGGTGTGTGGCAAGTGTTACTCTGTGTACATGGAAGTGCCGCCGGCTTATTAGTTGTAATAACGCATTATTCGCTGGGAGGCGACAGAAGTTACGCACTATAGCTTTAACTTAAAATTAGTTTTCATTTTATTTATTTCAACTTGATGAGTTTTGTTTTCCTTTAGTCTATTTACGTCTGCTTAACTTTGTAGAAATCATTTAACAGTTGAGAAATGCCCTCATTTGCTGAGCACAAATATTTAGCTGTGGTTTTTGTATAGTCATGAGAATCATATTAATTTTCTCATTAAACTCTTGACAAGACAGTAGATAATAGTATTTCCAAAAATATACCAGTTTCTGATAGCCCCCCCTAAAAAAAGAAAAACTCTTTAGAGCTGAGGGGGCTTACAGAGTTGAGTAAATGAGTTTTCTATGCAACATCCTGAATTTGGTCACTTTTTTTTTTTTTTTTTTTTTTTAATATGTCATTAGAGATCTGATCAGTCAAGCAGTTATACATGACAATCAGGTTAGATGTTGCATTTAAAAATCCACATTACAGTCTGGAAATATAGAGCAGGCTAACAATATCGCAAAACATCTGATAATTAATGTTTATGTTTAAATAAGGAGTTCAAGTATAAGGAAATTCACACAACAGACACCATTGAAATCTAATCGTGATCGTGGCTGGTTTTAAATAATGAGGTAAACACATGTAAAAGTAATCTCTGTGAGCAAAAACCTTCAGACTGTTCTAAATACTCTATTTCCAATGCTTTTTCTACTGCTGACATCAGATCGTAACAGATTTCTTGATATGATCATCTGCTCTGGGCACACTACTGCAAGTGTTCACATTACACTGCTACACAGCTACATGCTAATGTCAGGGAAACATGTAATTTTGGTTGCTGATGTTGCTCATTTCTCCCTGATTTTGGATCATAGTCCCACTGGAACATGTCTGCTTGTGAAGATTTTGGTTTACAAGATTTTAATGGTGATTTTTCACGGTAGAAAATGCCGCTATTCTCTGCTACAGACATTCCCCCACCTGAAATGATGGTGCAAAGATGCTAAGATATGGAGGACCCAGAAACGCTGACTGGGCTCTTTAGGAGGGGAGCTTAAAGAAACAGCTGCTGTCTCAGAGAGGGTGAATACAGGTGTTTTAGCACAGACAGTATGAGGAAAATTAATATTTTTTAACACTAAAGTATGTAAACATGTTCTGGTAGTAACACAAAATAGAAGTATGAACCTAAAAATGTAGTCAGTCCTCTGTAATGTAGCACGGCCACACAGGTGTTAATGATCAGATGATGTCTGGGGATGAATGTGCTACATGCAGTCCACCAGTAAATCTATAAAGTTACATGTATCATGCCTTGATGGATTCGGCTGCCTGTTAGGTTTCCTCAAGTTGGTGGCATAATTAAAGAACCACCGAGCTGAGTAAAGTTTTTCGCCACCCACCCACACACACATCAAATGGTAATCTTGGCGTTCAGAAAGTAAAGTTATTTTTATGCAATCATTTCATGACTTGTATTATATACACCTTGGAGAAAATACCGAGGACTGGACCTCAGTTGTGCCAGTGGTGGCTACAGCCATTATTAACAGATTTTCCTGTTCTCTACATGATGCCATCTCTCTCTTTGTATGTCTCACAGGAAGTGACAACAGGAAGACATAACTGAGCGGTAATCAACCACTTAGGAGCTCCTGATGTCAGTCGAATCAACACGCCAATACTGACCTGCTCGGATGACTCACCGTTCCGAGCACTCAAGACACACTGATGCTTTTTGATGAAAGGAGGAGCATAAAGCAGTACATGTGCCTCACTTAAATGTACTGTGAACACCTATTTTACCTGTCATACACATGCATGCTCATTATTACCTAACAGAACAGAACAGAGCAGCTTGTTGAATGAGTCACACTTTTTACTTGAAAAGTTGCTATTTATGTTGTTTTACTACATGAGTTATGACAAGTTTCTGCTGGTAGATATAATGCAAACTTGTACTGCGTTTGTGTCTGCTGTGAATGCGTGCATGTTCAGGTGTGTGTGTGTGTGTGTGTGTGTGTGTACACGCATAAGCTTACATATATGTACAAACACTGTAAATGCCCATGCCTTTCTGCTGTTAATGAAGCATTATAAATCAGGGAAATGTCAGCTAATGATAGTTGTATGTTTTTATGAACTGCTAAGATGCTGTATTGTATATAGCACTTTACTGAGTGTGTGGACACACACATGGATATTTTTGAGGACACATTAACTGCTGGTCAGAATCAGATTTATCTAGTTAGTGAAGTGAATAAGATGCTGATGTGTAATGATAGCATGTCAGGTACTATTAATGCATTATTTGTGTTGTAAACAAAGCTTTTTAGGCGTTACAAAGGCAGGAATTTTAGATCTTATTGTAGGCAATAAGACGCCAGAACAGAAATGTGAAGATATCTACCATCTCCTTATGAATACAGGGTATGAGGCACCAAGTCGAACCTCCACAAGTTACATATTTAAAGAACCTGAAGTGGATGTTTTTTTATTTCTTCTTATCAAGCTGACTGCTGCATGATAATCAAACACATGCGGGAGAGCTTAACTGTCAAAGGCAACTGCTGTGCGTGAGTGTGCGCATGTGTGCTTAGCCCTGCAGGTTGTGATAGCAGCTGACGTCCAATTTTATAGTGTGTGTGCGCAGCTATTGATCATAATATTTGATCTAATAATGAGCAGCTAAACAAGATAGGAATGGATAACAAGTTTCCCATTCTTGCAGCTAATTTGCATCTAAGAGAACATTAGTTCTGTTTCACACAGGCAGAGCCCCCTACTGGACTCTATGAGTAATACTTTCCTGCAATCATAAGTATGCATTTGCCCACTGTAATTTGCATAAATGTAGTCAACCAAACAGGACATGCCTACCCAAATACTTCAGGAGCCCACAGAAAATATGGCAGCTGTATTATGGCAACAACATCCTTTTTCTCTTCGGGGTGGCGATTGCACACTGATCAGCTTTTGACGCCTGTAAAGTTAGACCATGGCCCCACACGGCTCTGTGGCATACTACCTGGGTTGGCTGGAGCCCCTGCTTTTCCACTGCGCCAGTTTCAGTTATAAAGAAGTAGGAGGGCTACGGCGACTAACCTTTAACCGGTTAGGATCGGTGTGGCTGGGTTGATGTTACGTCGCGACAAGGTGTTCAATCATTGGGTTCCACCCACTGTACCCAAACAGTCCAGTAGGGGGCGGAGCCTGTGTTAGGGAGAACGCAGGTTACGATATTGAAACCCTAGTTCTGTTAGCACAGGCAGAGCCCTCTATCTAGGGGCCCTATCACTCCTGCGCTGCTTGGTGAAGATATAGAATGCTGATGCCTTCATACGTCTCCTATATACTTTGGGTCTCTCATGTATGCAGGTCAGCATGTCCTGCTTGGCAGGCTATGTTTATGCAAATTTCAGTGGGCAACTCCATGCTTTTTACTAGAGGAAAGTATTACCATAGAGTCCAGTAGAGGGCTCCGCCTGTGCTAATAGAACTAGGGTTACAATATTGTAACCTTTGTTACAGGTCGCTCACTTTGTCCATACAATTCATACAGTTGAATTAGAAAAGTCAGACATAGTTGTGGCAAAAATGTTAAACTTGTTTTTGTATGTCTGTGTGTGTATGTGTGAGATATCGTTCCCTCTATGCTCAGTTGTAAGCTCTTGTAGTCACTCTGCTGTATGTGATGCTGACTGCATTATACTGTAATATTATAGCCGCTTATTAATGAAAAATGCAAATATGGCCTCTAAGGTTTTTTAATAAAGATTAAAATTTGAGTCTCTCTTTTAAAAAGCCTTTTTGTTCTTTGTTTATTTCATAAAGGTCTTGAACAAAGCCAACATTAAAGTCTCCTCTCAAGCCCGCTCCGTACATGAGCATATGGATGATGCAATGCGGTCTTTGAAAAATCACAACAAAAAGGAAAAGTTGAGGTCTTTGAACAACTCACAACAGGGTGATGGAAGACCAAAGCTGACTTATAATAAACACGGGTAAATAATGAATAAATACTATGGTCAAATAAACTGAAAATAAGGAAATGGAAAAAGAAACAATCAGGCCAGGCTTTTGTTTGCACACAGTATTAAAGGTTTAATACACTGCAGCTGGTGACATCAATTAATGCTTTTCCTCCAACAGGAAAATTAGTTCTGCTGAGGGGATGTAAATCCAACCACAAAAAAATAAATAAATAGAATAAGATAACCTGCTCTGAATGTTATTGGTCTATTAAATGGCTATCTCTTGTCATGGGGAGCATAGATTTGAGGTAATACTAACCTACTGAACTTCCTAAATTTACGTTCATTGTTAGGAAGCGACCTCTAGCAGTTGTAGTAATTATGATGGGAACAAAAGAGGAAGTCGGGTGATGTATAGAGAACACCGAAGTCTACGTGAAGAGGATGGTAGTTGGATGGATGGGTCAAACAAATGCAGGACTTTCACCCAGGACAGTTCCTGTTCTGTGTGAAACCAAAAGTCAAGGTTGACTGACATACCTAAAGTAAACTTATATAATGTAACATTACATCAGATCATATTAAAAGTGTACTAATTTTAACCCAAACTACCATCTTTTCCTAAACCTAATTACATAACTTCTGTGAAGTGAAACCCAACAAACTGTAACTGTATCACAATGTTGTAAATGCATCTTCTGGACTACTGGTAGATTCAGTTTGCCACATATGAAGCATTGTAATGGCAGTGATAACAACTGATAATGGCTATTTAATGGGCTAATTACACTCAAAGGGGGTGATAAGATTGAGCTTTATTAATACTGAGGGCAATTGTGCAGCAGCTACGGTGCAAAGTAGCAAAAGAGTAAGACATCAAAAATACAAAACAATCCAAAAAATATAAACAAGGTTAACAGTAAAGATATTAAGTTGTTCATATCTGAAGTTAATGTAACGTGGACTTTTGCTTTTTCATATTTTCATTTATATATAGGTCATAAAATAATATTATATATAATACTATACTTTAATATATTCTTAAATTTTAGTAACATTTGTATTGCAGAAACAGTTTTACATTTATTTGAATTAATTTCTATTTGTGTTTATTTCAGTTGCTGCAGTTATTATTAAATTTATCATTCTTGTAGTAAGTCAGTTTTTGACCTCTGTAAGGAAAAGGAAACCCAAATATTCATATCTGCATTTTGTTTTTATTGCTGTGACCAATAAACACATTTATTCTTGATTGCTCTCCTCTAATGTCACTTCAAAGGTTTTTATTATAATGATCAGAGGAGTGCAATTTTCACTGGCATTTAATGCTTTACACAGGACATAAGTCCCAGAGTTCAAGTCTTAGCATGTTTACTAAAACTCGCTGTCAGTCACCGAACATCCTCCAAACCGCGTGTGAGCAGAGTGATGGGTTCAAACAGTGCAGGAGTCCTTTCTCTAATGGAAGTCTTGTCTCTGCTTCCTCAGGGATCAAACCTGTGACCTTTCCATTATGGGACCTTCTGGCCGCCACCCCCCTGTCTCCCTCACTCACTCACACACACACTCTCTTGCTTCCTAAATTGATCGCAGCTGCAGTGCATTGTGGTTCGATTGCTCAGTGTGATCCCTGGACTCCCCCGGACGCTCGCTCTGCACTTATTTGCTACAGCAGTAAGCACTCTGTCACATTCACTGATGGTGCATGGGACAAACACACACACACACACAACTGTATACTGTGCACTCATACATAGGCACCTTTGTGACACACACACACACACACACACACACACAAATGTAACCACAAGGTGTCACCACGTCCTTGCTTCCAAAAATCATATATTGGGTGTGCAAAGTGGTTTCGTGTGTGTACATGTGTCATTATGTATGTTTTTGTGATGTTGATGGGGAAAAAAGTTATATTTTGCGTATGTTTCTAAAGCTTACGGGTATCAACAGTCCTTTGTTGAAAATCAGTCATACATGCTGTGTTTATGTTTGAAGTCTTTTCTCACAAAATACTGTACTCTACTAAGTATAGCCAACTGAGACGCTCTGGCCTTTATTTTTATTTTTACTATTAAAATAGCCTCATAATGCTCTGTGTGTATACACTGATCAGCCAAAACATGAAAACGACCGACCGATGAAATGAAGAACATTGATCATCTTGTTACAGTGCAATGTCCTGCTAGAAAATCTTTAGTCCTGGCACTCATATGGATGCCACTTGACACGCTCCACCCACCCAAATATTGTTGCAGAACAAGTACACAACCTCATGGCAATGGCACTCCCTGATGGCAGTGCCCCCCACCCAGCAGGACAATGCACCATGCCACACTGCAAAAACTGGTCAGCAGTGACCCGAGGAACGTGAGAAAGAGCTCAAAGCGTCAACCTGGCCTCAAAATTTCCTAGATCCAGATCTGATCCAGAATTTGTTGGATGTGCTGGTACCCCAAAGGTACCTCTGATCCACGGTGGAGCCTCCTTGGATTGATCTTGGCTCTGACCTTGGAGGCATGGACACAGGACCTCTGGGGGGTGTCCTGTGGTGTCTGGTACCAGGTGTTGGTGGCAGATTCAGTCATGTGGGTTGTGAGGTGGGGTACTGGCACATCCCAGACGCTTAATCAGACCAGATCGACACCTTAAGCTCATGTTCATAATTATGATTACACATTTTAAGTGTGCGTGCTGCCTACACAGAAGTTTTGTGGTGTGTGTTTTCTAGTGCCAGTTTGTTTTCTTGCTGTTGCAGTTTCAGTGGGGTTTGAATGAGAAACGGGAGCCTCAAGTTGCAAATCTGACCGCAAACAGCCAACGTACCAGCTTAGTTAGCTGTAAGCTATCTTGCAATGGAGTATGCCTGTGTGTTTGTGCTCGGCTCAGCCTCTCACCAGAGACTCCTTTTCTTTCTGTTAGTTCCTTCATGTCTCTACTGTTCCCTCTTATCTCTGAACGTTTAAGAAGCAGATTCTTAAAGTCCCAGCTGAAACATTTTCAACTTGTGCATCGAGTCCTTGTTTCAATTCCTGCCAACCTATCCAAATGTACCTGTCGTGTCTCTCCAAACTTTGCTTGATGCGTCTCCCCATTGACTTTTCTTGTAGTCAGAACACTTAATCAATATCTGGCACTTTACAAGCAGCCCAAGAATGGAACGTTCAACAGGCATATCAACAACAACAGTTTTTTAATTCCTTAAGTTTACCTAGAATCAAATGTGTTATTTGAGTAACATTGTCTTGCCTTTGCTTTGACTTATGGGATTTCTATCTGACTCACGCACAATAAAATGAAATGCTCAGGAACATGAATGTCTGCCCTTTCAATATACATATATGATATAAATCTTACACCAGTGCTCTCTGAGCCTAGATGTGTACCGATAACTGCTTCTCATAGGGGGAACTGCCTATTGGTTCGACATCCCATTGTTCCGACCATATTAAACTCATTGTTCTGAAGTCAGTTCCGAAATCATCATGATGCCCTGTGGTTAAGGTCTAGTTAGGTTTAGGCACAAAAACCACTTGGTTAGGGTTAGGAAAAGATCATGGTGTGGGTTAAAATGAAAAAGAAAGTGGCAAACACATAAGCTGTGAGCCTGCTCCGCCTCAAGCCAGTCGCTTGAGGCAGAGCGCTCACTCCTCACACTGTACGAATGCCAGAAATGAGCTGTATACAGAGGTGTGACATAGGCTCTGAACATTGAACACTTAACATCAACAGAACACATTTTAAATTTCCGCAGCAGCATATTGGCCTGTGCAGAAATTTTACAACATTGTCTGTAAATATCTCTTTTGTTCGTCAGATCATCAGTGAGGACATGCCCAAGGTACTTAATTTCCTTGCATATCACGAGAGGATTATCACACAGATGAAAAGTAGGAAAAGATAATTTCCTGTCTTCTTTCCTTCTTACGATCATGATGTTACTTTTTTTTTGCATTATATTTGATGTCAAAATCTTTGCCATATTGTGTGCAAATTTTCAATAATTGTTGCAGTCCAGCACTGTACGGACTACATATTACCAAGTCATCTGCATACATGAGATGACTGACAGCAGTGTCACCCACAAGACAGCCAGTGTTACACCCATTCAGCTGTTTTGATGAGATGACCATGAGGCCTGTGAAACACATGCAAGCAGAGGGCAGAGCCTAGAGCTGGCATACTTAAAGGGAAATTTCGGTTTATTTCAACCTGTCTCCTATCGTCCTAAATTTGTTTCATGTGACTAGTGACATAAAAATAATAGTTAGCATGTTAGCCGTTAGCCTAGATACAGCCGGGGCGCATAGTAGTGTCAGACCTGTTAAAACATAAGTGAACGGGCATGCTTCAAGTGCAAAGTTAGTCCACTAAACAAGCTTTTTTTCCACAAAGACCGCCTCATATCGTTAGGATAAATGTCAGAGAACATATAGAAAACGACATGTAAACATGTTGTCTTACCTTACCGGTGTGCTGCCATGTTTGTTTACCATTTAGCTCTGCTTTCCAAAGCATGGCCGAAATATCGCGAGAACAAGCAGTGATCTCATATCGTGCCTGAAATCTCGTGAGAACAAGCAGCCACAGCTGGAAGGCAGAACCGGACAGTAGCCTGAAAAGTTCATTCATTTATTTTATGAAAGATTTATAGAATAATGGCTGACTTTTTGCCTGACTTCGACTTTGTGGACCGAGGACGAGACACCTCCACCTGGAGTAGTATCCAGCTGGGCTTTATCTAGAGCTCGCAAGATTTCAGGCACAGTATGAGATCGCTGGCCCAGCTTCAGAGGCAGTAGACTCGCGAGGTTCCTGTGCATCACGGTTGGACAGCGGCGCAGAGCTCTGATAGCAGGGATGTCCATCGGGGCCACCCAAGTCAGCCACTCTAGGGCGGCGTGATTCATAGTAGCCAGAAAAATGACCCAGCTGGCCAGAGCTGCGGGTCATACATCTCCGCAACATCGTTACATTCAGCAGTGACACAAAAAGAGCTGAATCTACTTTGTACAGAGTCAGTTTTCTGAACCTTGACATCCATACCCAGCTTCTCTTTCAAATAGACACCGAGTGTGTCGGCAGCCAGGTTTAGATCAAACTTTGTTGCAAAAACACTGACCATCTTTGTCTGCACAGCTTGTTTATCACTTGCCGTGCCAGTCCTAATAACGCCAGATTTCTTCCGCTCTCGCCTGGCTGAAGTTTTAGCCAAGCGACGTTTGTGTTAAATAGAAGAAGCATCAAAATATATAAAAATATTTGAGTTGATGCTGGAGTGTGCATTGATAACTTCGGCCTTTCAGACCTGCAGCTCATATTCGTGCAGCCTGCAGACAATCAGACACAATTAAAAAGTGTCCAATGGAGACTGGACCTGTGTTTGTTGGAGATTGATTACTCAGGACTCGCCAATGATCAGAAGGGATGGTGAATCATTAAGTTAACCAATACTATGGATTGACTAACTGGACATTTGATCCAGTGATAACGCTCTTTGTCCCTGTACAAGCCTCCTGGACTGTAATCACACCTGACAAAAGAGCTGATTTCACCGCTGTCTTTGTGGTCCGCTTCATAAATGTTATTTTCCCTCTCCATTTCAACTGCTTTGCATGTGACCTTGACTCATAAAAAAGAACTCCATCATCATTCAAGACATTATTGGCAAGTCTGCCAGTATAAAGATGTTCTCATATCCTCGACCAGTGAGAAACACCTTGGGAAAATTACTTTCAATTTTTGCTGCCAGTCATGTTCAAAGAATATGTGTGTGATCATGAAAGAAACAATTATCAGGAGGAGCAAACGTAATTTTATAAATAACAACTAATCTTTGCTCCTGCTACAACTAAATGGCAGCACCTTTTTATATTTTCTAACCTCTGTGGTTGCTTGTTGACAGAATCAGAATCAGATTTGCAGATTGGAGCCAATCACCTTCTCAGTGGAGCAAATAATATGCTGCACTCTGCCCTTGTCTTTGGCAGGGACAGCAGCATACCAGATGGTGATAGAGGAGGTGAGGATGGACTCCATGCACCATGACTGTCTTTGGCAGGTTGAAACTTCTTCAGTTGCTGCAAGAAGTACATCCACTGTTGAACTGCCAATATATTGACTCAAGGTTGAAATTACAGAACAATTAAAATAGATTTCCAATAGGCAACCTTTGAAACTTATGAGATATAATATCCTCCAGGCTTTGTGTGGACGATGTGTGTGACTGTGTGTGTATACACATGATAAAACTGGGGTAGGCAGGTTCATTTTGGCGTCATTTGGCAAAAAAATCACAGGTCATTTCAGAGAGAGGGTGTTCCTACAAACACAGATGTGCGTGCACATTGCTTCATTACATACCTCATTCAATGGCAGAGAATCCTGTCGAGAAAGTTGCTGTTTTAGTATTGGCAAGAACTGCCTACACTGCAAAGTAACCTGTAAAAGGAAGACAGACTCATTAATAAGAGAGTCTAACGATAAACAAAATCAAATGTGTCAGTATCGGTGAAGCATTTCAGAGATGGAGAGGAAATGCTGATCATAGTTTAGCCTTCTGCTCACTGGATCCAAAGACTCATGGCTGTGGCATTAATTCAAGTTCATGTTTATGAAGCTAGCTTGAGTCTCAAAACACAGCATGTCCTCCACCTCGCTCCGTGCTGCTACACACTACCTTGATGGGAGGAAAATGGGAAGCAGTTCTGGAGACAGACCCCAAGTAAGCGGCAGTAGCAACCAAAATACAGTCAGCACAACCCTGGACAGCCCTGACTCCCCACCAGATAAGTAAACTTTCTGTTGCTGTTGTTACACAGGTTAGACCTGGCACTACCGTTGGCCACCGGCCCGCTGTGACTGCTGACTTTTAGCTCCTGGACCTCACTGTTTTCCCAATTTGCGGACATTTAAGGACTATGTTGTTCTCCTTTGAGTTAACTGCTTACTGCTTTAAAAGCTCCCGTGATGGGTTGCACACATAACATCACACCCGTGACACACATGATAACACTCTGTCCCCCCATTTTGCTATTGTGCCGTTTATACAGAATGGCAAGGCGAAATAACAGCGTGAAGTTCCTGCCTTGACGAGGCAATGTAAAAGGGGCTCTTGTCTCATTTGTGGTTGGATAAACAGAGAAAGGGGGGAGGGGAGGGGGGGGGGGGGTGTATTTGGCCCAGCTGCAGGAAATGTTCACATTATTTGACTAACAAAATATATGCATTTTAACATCAGTTTGGACCACTCTAGCTAGTAGCTACTTTATAGTAGGCTGTACATAATCCTATACAGTGAGGTTTTCTATGGCACACTACTTTGTACTAGTAGGTTTAGTACAATAATGGTCTTTTGAGAGAGAGAGGAGGGAGAGAGATTTTCTATTGTAAGGACTCTAGAAGCCCATTTTCACTGAGACATATTGAGGTGAGAGGTGAAGAGACCCCTTTAACCAGTTTTAGCAAAATTCATACCAAAATGATACCTACAAACACAAGTACACTACCCAACTCAACTCAAGAAGGTTGATTAGACCTTATTGATTACATTACATTATAATGCTTGAAGATAATTTGGAATGAAGGGTTTGAATTATTGCATGTGATCATTATCAAATTCTAGGCTAGCAAGAGTAATGATGGTGACCCTGATGGTGTCAGTCCCAGGGTGCTCAAAGCCTGTGCCCCCCAGCTATGTGGAGTACTTCAGCATGTCTTCAACATGAGCCTGAGTCTCCAGAGGGTCCCCTTGCTGTGGCCCTTGCCCTTCCTGCCTCGTTCCTGTGCCAAAGACGTCACGTCCCAGTGGCTCCAAGGACTACAGACCCGTGGCCTTGACCTCCTACATCATGAAGACCCTGGAGAGATTCATCTTGGAGCAGCTCCGGCCCATGGTCAAGCCACTTTTGGACCCCCTCCAGTTCGCCTGGACTTGGAGTTGAGGACGCCATCATCTACCTGCTCAACCGTGTCTACGCCCATTTGGATAAGCCGGCGAGCACTGTGAGTTTTTTGACTTCTCTAGTGCGTTCAACACCATCTGTCCAGCTCTACTGGGTGACAAGCTGACAGCAATGGAGGTGGATGCCCCCCTGGTGTCCTGGATTGTAGACTACTTGACCGACAGACCACAGTATGTGCGCTTGCAACGCTGTGTGTCAGAGTGGTCAGCAATACCGGGGCCCCGCAGGGGACTGTCCTCTCTCCCTTCCTCTTCACCCTCACCACCATGGACTTCAGCTATTGCACTGAGGCCTGCCATCTTCAGAAGTTTTCTGACGACTCTGCTATAGTTGGATGTATCACCAAGGGTGATGAGGATGAGTACAGGGCTGTTGTGGATAACTTGGTGTGAGCAGAACCATCTGCAGCTCAACGTGGCAAAGACAAAGGAACTGGCTGTGGATCTGAGGAGGACCAAGACACCGGTGACCCCTGTTTCCATCCAAGGGGTCAGTGTGGACATTGTAGAGGACTATAAGTACCTGGGGGTACACACTGACAATAAACTGGACTGGGTTAAGAACACTAACGCTCTCTACAGGAAGGGCCAGAGCCGTCTCTGTTTTCTGAGGCGACTGAGGTCCGTCAACATCTGCCGGACTATGCTCAGGATTTTCTATGAGTCTGTGGTGGCCAGTGCTATCCTCTATGCTGTTGTGTGCTGGGGCAGCAGGCTGAGGGTGGTGGACGCCAACAGACTCAACAAACTGATCCGCAAGGCCAGTGACGTTGTGGGAACGGAGTGTGACTCTCTGATGGTGGTGTCAGAGAGGAGGATGCTGTCTAAGCTACGAACTATCTTGGACAATGTCTCACACCCACTCCACCATGTGCTGGTCAGGCACAAGAGTACTTTCAGTGGGAGACTCGTACCACCAAGATGTACCACTGAGCGCCACAGGAAATCATTCCTGCCTGTGGCCATCAAACTGTACAACTCCTCCCTCTGAGTGGCCCTGAGACTTCTTCACACACTGCAATAATTTAATTTAACTTGTGCAATAACCCCATTTCACCCTGACTGTATATATTCTGTTTGCGTAAATAATCTTGTTCAGTTTACAATATATATATGTATATATATAGATTTATTACGTTTATGTTTGTTAATAATTCCTGTTTATTTAACTATATATTTGTTAATACTACTGTTTAAATTTCTTATATTTTCACGTATCTTTCCTCTCTTGCAGGGAGCACCTGTAGCATAAATAATTTCCCCTCGGGGATCAATAAAGTATTTCTGATTCTGATTCTGATTCTGTAATGCAACAACAACAAATAAATAGTAGATGACGCAAACATGTGAGGTCATGTACTCTTCAAATAAGTGAATAAAGCGCTGCATAATGTAACAACATTTGATGTGGTTTAAGGCTTCAAGCCACTGAATAGTGTTCAGATAGATAAAGGGATGCTCTTATTACCCAGTGCATTATATATCAAATACCCATCTCAATTAAATCTAGTGTACAACATACAGGTGCATCACTATAACTTAGAATACTATAATAACTTCAGTATTTTTGTCATATACAGTACAGGCCAAAAGTTTGGACACACCTTCTCATTCAATGCGTTTTCTTTATTTTCATGATTATTTACATTGTAGATTCTCACTGAAGGCATCAAAACTATGAATGAACACATGTGGAGTTATGTACTTAACAAAAAAAAAGGTGAAATAACTGAAAACATGTTTTATATTCTAGTTTCTTCAAAATAGCCACCCTTTGCTCTGATTACTGCTTTGCACACTCTTGGCATTCTCTCCATGAGCTTCAAGAGGTAGTCACCTGAAATGGTTTCCACTTCACAGGTGTGCCTTATCAGGGTTAATTAGTGGAATTTCTTGCTTTATCAATGGGGTTGGGACCATCAGTTGTGTTGTGCAGAAGTCAGGTTAATACACAGCCGACAGCCCTATTGAACAACTGTTAAAATTCATATTATGGCAAGAACCAATCAGCTAACTAAAGAAAAACGAGTGGCCATCATTACTTTAAGAAATGAAGGTCAGTCAGTCCGGAAAATTGCAAAAACTTTAAATGTGTCCCCAAGTGGAGTCGCAAAAACCATCAAGCGCTACAACGAAACTGGCACACATGAGGACCGACCCAGGAAAGGAAGACCAAGAGTCACCTCTGCTTCTGAGGATAAGTTCATCCGAGTCACCAGCCTCAGAAATCGCAAGTTAACAGCAGCTCAGATCAGACACCAGATGAATGCCACACAGAGTTCTAGCAGCAGACCCATCTCTAGAACAACTGTTAAGAGGAGACTGCGCGAATCAGGCCTTCATGGTCAAATAGCTGCTAGGAAACCACTGCTAAGGAGAGGCAACAAGCAGAAGAGATTTGTTTGGGCCAAGAAACACAAGGAATGGACATTAGACCAGTGGAAATCTGTGCTTTGGTCTGATGAGTCCAAATTTGAGATCTCTGGTTCCAACCGCCGTGTCTTTGTGAGACACAGAAAAGGTGAACGGATGGATTCCACATGCCTGGTTCCCACTGTGAAGCATGGAGGAGGAGGAGGTGTGATGGTGTGGGGGTGTTTTGCTGGTGACACTGTTGGGGATTTATTCAAAATTGAAGGCACACTGAACCAGCATGGCTACCACAGCATCCTGCAGCGACATGCCATCCCATCCGGTTTATGCTTAGTTGACCATCATTTATTTTTCAACAGGACAATGACCCCAAACACACCTCCAGGCTGTGTAAGGGCTATTTGACCAAGAAGGAGAGTGATGGAGTGCTGCGGCAGATGACCTGGCCTCCACAGTCACCGGACCTGAACCCAATCGAGATGGTTTGGGGTGAGCTGGACTGCAGAGTGAAGGCAAAGGGGGCAACAAGTGCTAAACACCTCTGGGAACTCCTTCAAGACTGTTGGAAAACCATTTCAGGTGACTATCTCTTGAAGCTCATTGAGAGAATGCCAAGAGTGTGCAAAGCAGTAATCAGAGCAAAGGGTGGCTATTTTGAAGAAACTAGAATATAAAACATGTTTTCAGTTATTTCACCTTTTTTTGTTAAGTACATAACTCCACATGTGTTCATTCATAGTTTTGATGCCTTCAGTGAGAATCTACAATGTAAATAGTCATGAAAATAAAGAAAACACATTGAATGAGAAGGTGTGTCCAAACTTTTGGCCTGTACTGTATGTATATATATGACAAATATATATATATATATATATATATATATATATATATATATATATATATATAGTTTCTACACCACCTAAACTCTTGTAACTTTACTGGGTCATGAAACAGCCACCTGCTGTTAGGTAAATAACGTTACCTTCGGGAGCATGGCACTGACTTAATGAGCTCACTTCACGCATGATTAGCCAGTAGCTTTCAACCCATTGTGTCACAGCTAAGTTACATTAACGTTCCTTAGCAAGAACTTAACTTTTCCTTAACTTACAGTGGGCTGCTTGGTCGTCGCTAAAATAATAATAAAAAAAACTGTCTTTCACTCACCTCGTCTGTCAGCTAGCAGTATCATCATCTTCCTGTCAACTGAATTCAAGTTTTCCGCGTCTGCCGATACATCAGATAACTTCCTGCGTGTCATTTCAAAATAAAAGCTGTCCAGTGTGTCAGATGGACATCGGCGACCTCATAGCTGGCTACGGCCATGGAGGTCACATGAATGATTTGCTCTGTTAGTAGTCATAATTTGGTAAGTTAAAATGCAGTAGTGATCACTAATGCTATAAAATAGGGAAGGCTTGAAAGTTAAACACATTTGTTGTCTATTTTCAATCTCTTCGGCTTTGAAATGAACAACGCACAAACTCACCGATGTTGCTTGAATTGCGTTTGGCCTCAGAACATGCGTTGCTCGTAAATACTTTGGATGAGTCTCATGCCCAGGACAAATTTCCTCAAGGGGACCAATAAAGTGTAACTTAACTTGATAGATCTTTGCAGTGAATTGTTTGGTTTTTAGTTCTTCAAAAGTCCTGTTCATGCGTTCCCATGTGAACACCCTGTCTGCCATCTGTTATATGCTCTTGGGTCTAGTCCAGTCAATCACATAAATGTGAGAGATTGAGAGAAACAAACCGAACTCATTATGCCGAAATCACAAGCTTCAGTGATGCAGATCTGGGCCTGAAATCATGTCATCCCTCTGTTTTGTTGTTGTTTTTAAGCTGTGACTTAGAGGGCAGACAACTTAGAGACAAACAGGGCTGCCAGTCTGTTTGTGCTCCTGCCAAAGCTGACCAAAACACAGCCTGGCAACCATGCCTGACTAGGGCTCTAATGAGTGTTCTTGAAAGGGTCAACATCTTAGGGAGAATGAGTGAGCCAGACACAAACACACACACACACCCTCATAACTTCAATTACTAACTCACTAATTGCACATTTTTAGGAAGTGACACAGGCCACACCAGAGTGCATACTCAACAACAAGTACTCCCAAGTGATCAGCCTTTGAGTATGAGGTACCCTCTGCAGGCCTGACAGGTGGCTTTGTTCGCCCCGTCAAGGTGAGCAAAGGCAAAAACAATAATCTACGTAAAAAGTTTTTTAACAACCTCATGTATCCTTGGCAGAATTCTATATAGTAAAATACTACAAAAATGCACTTCTTCCATTTATTGTTCTGCAAAGATGCATGTAAACATCCTCGTAAATGGGTTCAGAGAAAGGTGCTATGGGCGACTGTAGGTTTTACAAATCACCATTAAAGGAGGAGCAGCATGATTAAACCTTTTACATCCCTGTTCAGGTTAGTGGAGGTTAGCTGTTTGGAAATCTTTAGAGCACCTGCTGTACGGGCCCTACGGAAGTCAAGCTTTTTTGGCTTCATGAACCACTGAACAACTTTTAAAGGAATGAATGGGTTGCCACCTCCAACGCTGTATCCAGTCTTCCTTATAAATCCATGGGAGATGCTTGTGTATGTGTGTGTTGCACTCTTCAAAGCACCCACTTCCTGCTTTCCCCTTATTTTAACATTATGTACTTATGTACTTTATATAATTGCTCAAAGTTACATGACCTAGTCATGTGACGTTACATGCTGTAGTTACATCACATTACGACATTACTTACATCCCATAGATTATCTTAAGTGCTATATTGTAGGCAACTGGATTTGCTTGAGTTTCTTGAAAACATTTCACCTCTCATCCAAGAGGCTTCCTCAGTTCTAATAGACTGGTGTGGAGTCACATGCTTTAAACTCTGTGTGGGTGTGAATCCTTGCAGAGTCATTAAGGTCACATGTGAATTGTTGACCCACCCGGCCATCGTGTGTGTTGTTAGGGTTAGATGGGCTCAGGTGTGAATGGGTGTTAAGTCATCTGGGGAGGGATCCCAACACTGCATTGGGTGTGTTTGATAAGTGGTGTCATAGACCATCTCCTCTATTCAGTGATGGCTGTTCCAATTTAATACAGATGAAACATCTGTCTTCTCTGGCCAAGATGTGAACATTCCTGTCCTCAAAAGAATGTCTCAAAAGAATGTCCCTTTTCATTTAGATGTAAATGGACCGCGGAGTCTTGACCTGAGGAGAAGTCTTCAAGAAACTCAAACAAGTCCAGTTGCCTATGATATAGCACTTAAAGCTGCAATAGGTAGAAAGCCTGAAAACTGTTGATTTTTGAGTCTCTTCTGAGTTAGTTTTCATTCGTCTCCGCCCTGAGCCCCTCCTACCAGACGAGCATGCAAGTATTTTATCCTACTTGGTTCTATTTCTCCCTCTCTGGGAGCCTCGGCTCTCCCTCACCGCGCAGCAGCCCACCACACACATACCCCCAAGGCTCAGCTCTCCCTCTCCGCGGAGAGCCCTCGGCTCCGCTCCCATGGCCGACCCTCGCGCCCTCCGGCCGGCCCCAGCCCCACCTCACCCTTCCCCTCCCTCCGGGGCTCCGGGGAACCGAGTTCTGTCTTCCTTTTTTTGTAGGCAGTTGTAGCCAATGCTAGAATACCTATTTTACCTGGTGCACTGTTCGCCATTGCCGCTTGCTCTCCCCTTCTGCCGGCAGCATGGGAACGTGCATATGCAGTAGAACAGCCAATAGGAACGCAGTGGTCTGAGCTGACCTTTGATTAGTTGATGAACATCGGCACGATACTGATTCTTTAGAGGCTGAACACAGAGCCATGGTGAGGTGCAGAAACCTACTGTTTGTCTCAGACCACTTGATTTACATTATGCTGAGAGGATATTATAAAATTTTTACTCAATTATACCAAAACAATGTTGCCTACTGGAGCTTTGAGATTACTCTGACCTGGATGACTAAGAATCTTCACCAACATCCTGTACGTAACAAACACACTTACTTTAAAGGGCCAGTGTGTAAAATGGGTTGAAAACAGTGACATGTAGCGCTTGGATTCTAGATTGCAGCGCTCACTTGCTCGCCTGTGCTCACCCCTCCCGTCGGCAAAGTTACGGTGGCCTCCGAGGACCAAAACACTTTGGAAAAATGGCCTCGTCCGCGACAGAGAGCAGCGTCTCTGCCGGTAACATATCCAAAGCAACGAGCAATGAGGTGAAGATCTAAACCATATTACGATATGTTATAGGTTATCAGTGAGAGGTTAGGAGTGTTTTATTCCTAATTGTTTTGGTAACACGAGCAAACAGCGCAGTAGGGAATTGAATTTGTAAAATGTTTTACAAAGTATTTTTATTTGATTCCCCAGTAGTGACAGCTTTTCACCACGGTCACCATGCACTGTGAAGAAGATAAATATAGCAATTTTTCTGGCACTTTTCAACATAACATGGGATGACTGACACTTCGTATCCTTGCCTTGATCAAAACACACAAACATTTCCCACTAAAAGCCAGAGTGATTTCAAGCAATCACCATATGGAGAGGCCTCTCAGAGCACAATGGATTATTAGGAGTGTACGCAGGGAAGCATCTGTATTGGTATGAAAAGGAACTTTTGTCTGAGAATCACAAATGTTTAACAAAACTCTGCTGTTGAATTAATGAGCTCAAATATAGTAACAATGTTTTTTTTAGAGCATGCATCCTTGAAATTACAGGAATATCTGCATTTGATTGGTCTTGATCTACATGTCAGGGTTGACATCCGATGGCAGTCTCATCTCAAACAGAAGGTAAAACTTTCATTCCCAGAGGAGATATCTCTGTCACTCTTTCTGAGGTCTGAAGCCCAGAAGCTGTCAGGCACCCATGGGATGATGTTTTTTTGGTGCTTTACTATTATAGGTGGGCAGGCCCTCTATTGCACCTGCTACTGCGATACCTCTAAAATTACTTAGAATTGTGAAAGCTTTATAAACCACCTTCCCACCTTGTGTATGGCACTTATGGTTTTGAGTCATAGCTTTTTTATGTATTGTTGTTGGTAATGACTCTGCTGAGAGCAAAGCTTGTAGGATGAACATCTAATGGGTGAGTACAGGCTTCATGTTGTTATACAGTGGGATCAGGGATTTAAATGTACTGCATATATATATAAAGCAATGCTGTTGTGACCGTTCACATTTTGGAAAATGCGCACCCGTAGTAATCTGTGTCAGTGATAACATTGGCTGCTGTGCAATTGATGATGAATGAAAAATTTAAAAAATGCTTTAATAAATGGTGTGATCAGGTGTACCATTTATTCATACAGAGTAGGCCTGTAATGAGTTGCTGTGCTTTTCTTAATAATTATTTGCTCTATGGTTATTAGCAGAGGTGGGAGTAAGTCATACATGTGCATGTGTCGAGTGTTAAGGCTCTTACAAACCGATGGTCAGCCGTAGTTCAATGTTAGGCTGTCTGTTGCCCTAGTCTTTGCAGTGTATCTCACACCGCTGGCCCTCGTAAGCCCATGTCGGCTTTTTTCATCCGATTCATCATGCAGTCGGCAGTGAAGACTGCAGAGCCCATCGGTGAATGAAATCACTCTGGCAGTTCAGCTCAGTGCATGAAGAGAAACAGAAGTGAAGAAAGTAAACAAATGACTAAAGTCAAGAGAGAGTGAGATCGAAAAAAACATGTTACATGAGGTAAGATTAGAGCTCTTCAGTAAAAATGTCTCTGATGGTCCGTGTTATTGTTCAGTGGCGTACAGTAAATGTGCTCTGTTCTTTTACCTCCATATTGTGTTGTTAGTGTGCTATCTGGCTAACTAGTGTCATGATGGTCTTCCTGTTTGCCCTTACAATTACAAACCACTGCCATCTGCCAGTGTGGAGAGTTATTTCCTCTCATGCTGGCGCAGAATGTACATGCTGGTTGGTCATTGCTGTAGTCTTTGTGGTGTGTTCATGTGCAACCTTTTGGCCAAGACACAGGCAACGCAACAGTCTGTTCTCGTTACCGCTATTTCTCTGACATCAGTGTGGTGTATCTGGGCCTTTTACCTTAAAGTCTCAAGCAAGTCCAAAGTTACTCTGTTGAAAATGAAGCAAGTCAAGACTTACTAAGGCAAAGGAAGTCACAAGTCATTAAAAACTCTGATGATCTGTCAGCTTTCAAGCTAACATTTGACCAGCCAATAACCTGATAAGTTCACTAAAAATACACATTTAAGTAAATTTCTTTGTGGATTTTGAAGTGACAGATGAAGTTGCATGTTGTGGTGGTTGCAGACTTTGCATTCTTCCCTTTGTAGTACCATCATAGATGACATAATGCTTGAACCGTATTTTATTTTTGGACTAGCCTCCATGATAGCTGCTTCTTGCTTTTGCCTCTGCTCGACTGCCGCGTCCAGTAGGTTACCAGGTTTTCATGCATTACATCACCAAATCATATTTTAAAAAACAAAATAGAACCTCTCAATATCTAGAAAATGCAAACATTCAATGAAAAAAGTCCTTCTGAGTCATCTGCCTCAAGTCTAAGTCAAGTCGTAAGTCATGAATACCAAGTCAAAGTCAAGTCTTTTATTAGTGTAAGTCACAAAAGTCTCAAGTCCTTAAATTTATGACTCAAGTCTGACTTGAGTCAAACATGTGACTTGAGAACCCCACCTCTGCTTATTGACATATTGTGTAAGCAACCTTTGTGTTGATTTGTTTGTGTAGGCTGGCTAAACCTGTATTGGATGTTGAAGTTGCAGCTGAAGAAATCAGGCTGTGGTGGTTTGAGTCCAGGGCAAGCTGCTAGACTGGTGTTGATAAATTTAATGCTTTCACTGCAGTGTGTGGCACCGATCAGAGGCTGGTTCTCAGGATGGGAGTTGCATAGTGATCCTCTCCATGGTCTGCTTTGCAATTTTCTGGAGTGGTTGTATGTGTCCATGCATGTGTATGTGACAAAAATATTTGCACCAGGCCAATCACAATTATGTTACACTGCTGGTTTGAGGACAGCAAGTGTTGTTGCAAAGATCTTAAAACCCTCTGAGGAAAATGTATGGTTCTTGGCTTTATAAATTAAAATTAGCTGAGAAATAGAGGATGTTGTTATATTAGTGTGGGAAAACTTGACTCGCAGGGAAGAAGAGCTACAGTGTCTAAGATTTTCTGCCACCTGCTCCACTTTAATCTTACCAGCAACATGATGTTAACAGCGTAACTCCTGCCATTTTAATTTGTCTCATGATGTGTCTCCTTCTCTTCAGTGCTGTCAGTGACTGTGTGTGGGACACAAGTACGGTGCACTGAAATTTGATTTCATTTGATCTGATTGGATTGACCAAAGGAAGGAAGTAATTGGATACTTCTATAAATATTTACAGAGAAAGAGAAAGGAGAGGCCAACAGAGACGGGGTGAAAATGACTCATCCTTGAACTGGGTTGAAATCGACTGTG
This sequence comes from Epinephelus fuscoguttatus, assembly GCF_011397635.1. Taxonomy (NCBI): domain Eukaryota; kingdom Metazoa; phylum Chordata; class Actinopteri; order Perciformes; family Serranidae; genus Epinephelus; species Epinephelus fuscoguttatus. The sequence continues at coordinate 12,831,271 of NC_064772.1, forward strand.
TCAAACCGAGAGGAAAATGTGTTCTCCCTGAGGAGAGTAAGACAGAGGAAGAGGAAAGAGGTGCAAGAAGAAGAAAATAGATTAAGAGTTCTCCCAAAAACAAAACAAAAACACACACAAGTGCAGAAACACCCTAGTATGAAGCATGTATGTGCATGCGATGCATTTATTGTGAGTGATGGGGTAACCTTCATGGTACCTACCAGTGCAAAACGCTAAGACATGACATTTGTCTTTTAGGGACCAGCCAGACAGGGTAACAACCACTAAACTATTTGTCTTTTAGCTTTGGTTCCTATTGTCTTAGCCAAGCTCAGGGACTGTATTCACAAAGCTTCCTAGTGCTAAGAGTTGCTCCTAGTGATGATATTCTAAGAAAATACTTAGAATTGTGATGTTTTTCTTAGAATTTTCCCTTAAAGCTAAGGCTAGGTCCTTGTAAAGATAAAACATATTCACAAAGCATCTTAGTCCTTAAAAGATGGAAAATATGTAAGGAGTAGGGAAGGGGAGAAAATAGTGGAAACACAAAGAAGTTGGAGAATTATTCTCCAAACGCTGGATGACAGTGAGTAAATGAAATGCAGCTGATTAGATCATGCAGGGTTAATATGTGTGATTAATTTCATTAGGGATACACACACACACACACACACACACACACACACACACACACACACATATCACACCCAATGCAATAATGCTATAACACCAGAAATTAAATTATCACAACACTAAGATATTTGAAAAACTGGAAAAGTGCAGGAGTGATGACTTGATTGGTTGTCAGAAACAAGCCCCTTCGTGAGCCTGCAGGGTGTGGACACCCCGTGGAAATTAAATGAACTGCTGACTATGAAAGTGTTGTCATTGTTAGTGTGATCACTCTGCTGAAGGAAGGTTTAGACAAACCCAACTCATCACTGCTGCATTGTTGGGTTTTTACAGTTTTTTTTAAATATCTCAGTGCTGTGATCATTTTATTTCTGGTGTTATAGCATTACGTGGGAAATGTGTGTGTATATCTAATGAGATCGACCGCAAATATTATCCCTGCACAATCTAATCTGTAGCATTTTATTTACTCACTCTCCAGCAGCGTTTGGAGAATATTTCTCTCTATCTTTCCACCATTTTCTCCTTTGCTTACGAAACTCTTAGAAGTCCTCCTCTCTGCTCCTCACAGTTTTTCACCTTAGGAGCTCTTTAGATGCTCTGTGAATAACTTTATCTTTCCAATGACCTAGTCTTAAATTTTCATCACTAGGAGCAACTAGGAAGCTTTCTGAACACAGCCCTAGGAATAAATGAGGATGTTTAAAATAATTAAAAAAAATGTATTTAAAGAGCTGACCAGTGCAATATGAGCACTGACATTTCAACACATACCAGAAATGTTTTCTTCCTCTGATCTTATCTAATCCCTCTCATCTGTCCCCTATCTGCCACTGATGAGTGTCCCACTCCTGAATGACTGAATTTCTTCCTGCCTGCTCAGCTGCTCGCTGTTAGCTCCAGTACACACATAGTTCGATGCTGACTCTGAATCTTTTTCAGCTTGTCATCAAACAGCAGCAGGTGGCAAAGATGCTGTTGTAAAATTCAAATTAAGTTTTTAAGTGTTGACAGTGCAGGACCATTTGGATCCAGTCACTAAAGCCATCTGAATATATGTTTTAATCAATATTTTTTTACAGTGGTATATGTGGTTTACTTGCCACGCAGAGTCATCAGTTCAAGTGTGCATGAGTGGCATGCGCCATTTAATGTGGTTACTTGCTTGAATAATCATTTGGTTTAAAAAAAAAAAAGTCAAAAAATAATGAAAAATCAAAGATGATGTCTTTGTTTGTTGTTGTCTTGCCTTGTTTTGTAAAGAATCAACGGGTATTCAGACCACAAGCATAGAAAATAAAGGAAAGCAGCATACATTCACATTGAGGAAGCTGGAACCAGAGAAGTTTTCTCAACTCAAAATGCTAAAACATAACTTTAAAAAACAAATCAAAACAGGTTCAACTTAATTTTATGTTGATTGATTATGCTGCCTGTTCCAGTGTTCAAACAGAATGCAAACGGTCCAAACGACACAAACTGGCATCTTGTTAGTCTGATTTTTGAGTCTGTGTTTCCTCAGATTTCCACACATATTCATATTTTGCTTGCCTATTTTGATGATGCCTGCTTTCTGACATTTGCTTCTAACTTTAACCTCCAACTTTGTTTATCTTCACAGTGCTTCTGGCAAACCCAATCACCAGAATAAATGTTGGCATTGTGCATTTCTGCAAACCACGGATATGTTACATTTGCACATCATTATTTAGCTGACATGACAGAACTTTTTACATTTCTTTATGTGTTAACATCACTGTGGCAATGTTTAGACAGAAATACCCCCACTTGGTTATGGTTTGGAAAAAATTAGTGTTTTGGCTGAAAATACCTGGTTCTGGTGGCACAATCATGGCTGGAAATGCCCTGATGTCTTGCTAAAAAACATCTGGCGGTATTCCATCAACGTAGCTAAGAATATCCAGACTAATGGTGCGTTCCAGGCAACCCGTAACTCGTGTTTTTACAACCTTCCAGCCGTGAAAGTGCACTGGAATGGCAGACAAACCCGTAACTTACCACCCATGAACTCGTACCAGATCTATGTACTCTCAGTTACGCTCTCTGATGTCACACAGCCCTCTAAACCAATTACCTTACTCCTCTAAACAACAATGGCAGCCCTATGGATGCAGTGCTGATGCAGGTGATACACGGTGAGAAAGAGACAAAAAATAACCCTCATGTTAACGCATTATTGGCAGCCGCTCTAACAGCTGGTTTCCAGTGCAAGAATACATCAATACAAAATACGTTTCCAAACACGCAGATAACGTAAAATAAAAAGTATAATACCATCTGTGACCTTATGCGCCACTTCTCCTCCTCTGTTTCGCTCAAATGAGGAAGGAACCGGCACCTTTGGTGACAGAAGTGATCATAAACAAACATAAACCCCGCACAGTCCGCCATGGTGCTTTGAGAGTTTGGCATAACTTGCCTGGAACGCCATGAAGTTGTGAGTCGTGACTTGAAGTGGTGACTTACGGGCTCAGAAACTTGCCTGGAATGCAGCATAAGGTGTCATCTTGAAGTTTGACTAAACGCCACCTCCCAATCTAGCTCCAACCCATTCCATCAAGTAAAATCAGCTGGCTCCAATTGACGCTAATTCAAGCCACACTAGTTGAGTGATTAAGAAAAAGGCAATACTGCAGCAATTAATAAAGCAAGGGAGATGGTGTGGCGGAATATTGCCGACAGGCTTAATGCATAAGTGACAAAAAAAATTCAGCAAACCAGGACTGCCCGGCAGCATAAGTTACCATGGTTACTGGGCTGGGATTCAGGTTAACCACCTTGATGGAACGGAGTTGTGGCTCAGGTTGATGGAACAGAAACCGGAGTTGAGCTCGATGTATCAGGCTTAGCCAGAACCATGGTTTCCATGGTTACCGATGTGAGGCTAATCTTAGCCACTTTGATGGAACAGAGCTCTGGCTCACATTAGCCAGACTTGGCCATTTAAGCCTGGATTTGCCTTTAGCCTGCTTGATGGAATACCCCCCTGGTTTGGAAGTGCTGCAATGCCAAAACAAAGTCAGCTCATACAGTATACATGTAATCTGAAAAACATCATTGTGGAAATGTTCATATGCTACGAATTAAATGTATACACGTTACATGTCCGTGGTTTACAGAAATGTACAATACCAACATTTTCCTCTGGCAACTGGGCTGCTCTTCTCAACAAATAAAAACTGCTTTACCACACCACAGCCTCCTGAGCTGAGCACATCTGTTCAGGCTTCTGTTTTAACAACTGTTATTTCTTGTGTCGTTTTTGCAGGTTGCCCACTTTAGTTTTCTCCTGTGATGACTTAGATATAGGTTAACTCAGTTAAAGGACTAAAAACACTCTTTGTTAACTCAAGGTGAAACCAACCGGCACAACACAAATAATAATAGAGGCCCTTTGGGATTTGCAGAGGTCAAACCTGTGACCTTTCACTTATGGAGCGTTGTCTCTTGACACTTCTCCCTGCTGCAATAACCTCAGAGTGCAGTGGTTGAGTTATAAAGAGAAATAAGTTTAGGCTTGGTGTTATTGATTGGCAGAGTGAGCATCTGGCTAATGCTGTTTGCCAGGTTCTGTTCTTTCCTTCAGGTGGAAGAGGAGAGTGAAATCGTCTGCCTACTCGACATCCTCAGGGAGCTCTCAAGCTTTATTCATCTCCCCGATAAGCCTTTATCTGATGCTCTCCTTTGTTTGCTTATTTACACGAGGATGACCCAGTCAGTGATCAGTAGGATTGCTGATACGTAATCCACTCACAGCTCAAAGACATTGACGGTAATGATCCTCTGATAATATGGAAGTCAGGTCAAGTGAGACATCTTAGTTAAAGCTCCATTTCTGCTGAGAGTAATCTTAGTGAACGTGGTTTGTAATGCGGCCAACTGAATTCAGATCTGCTCACTGATATTCAGAGGGAAGACTTGGGTGTTCATAAAATTATATTGAATATATGAACTTAACTGAGGAAAGGGCAATCTTACTAGTGACTCATCAAGTGGAAAAAAATTGAGGATAAATCAGTGTAAGGCAGCTGTTAACATAACTTTATAGAACAGGGGTATAAAAGATGGCAGATGATTTATTCTACAATTAGCAGCTGGGGTGCAGTGGACTCTCAGAGTGGAAAAAAAACAAACAAACTTGTGCATGAATTAGTAATTAAGCCAAATTAATAACCCATAAGCATGAATAAACAGGCAATAATGCACAACACAATATTGTTTTCGTTTTAACACACTTTTAAGGGATGTGAAAGACAGTGTTTTACAAGCAAAATCCAAAGGTGGCACAGTTTTGCAGTGGTTAGCATTGTTGCTTCAAAAGCAAGAGGGTTCCTGGTCCGAACCCAGGGTGAGGGGTTTGAACCCAGGGTAAGGGAGCCCTTCTGTGCAGAGTTTGTATGTTCTCCTTGTGTCAGCATTGGTTTTCTCCGGGTTCCCCAGCTTCCTCTTCCCCTAACCTGCATGTCTCAATCCAAAGACATGCAGGTTAGGGTTAGGATAATTGGTGACTCCAAATTATGAATGTAAGCATGAATGGTTGTTAGTCTCTGTGTCAGCCCTGTGATAGTCTGGCTTCCTGTCCAGGGTGTACCCTGCCTCTCACCCTATGTCAGCTGCGATAGGCTCCAGCCCCCCAGCAACCCCCAACAGGATAAGTGGCTACGGAAAATGAATGAATGGATGAATGTAGTAAATCAGACACCACTGCAAACACTTCATAATGACTGCAGAGGCCACAACAACTGGCAGTTTCTGTTAACACAGTTACTTTTAAAACACAAATGACTACATAATGCACATGGTTTTTAAACTAAATGTATTTACCATCCACCCCATCACCCTGTGTGACTCCCCAGTCAAATCTGTGGAGTCTTTCTGCTTCCTGGACTCCATCATCACCCAGGGTCTCAGGATGTACTGTACTTCCTGTGGCAACTGAAGAAGTTCATTTTGTCAAAGACAGTGATAGAGCCAAACCTTGGTATTTTTTTCTAAACACAAACACATGCTTTTGTTGCCTAAAACTAAATCACACGTATTGTGTTCGCCAAACGTAACCACTTGCATTTGCTGCTGAAGGAAAAAATGTCCATTTGCAATGTTGTGTAGTGCATTTATTTTGAAAGAGACTGTATGTAAACTGTACATATCCTGTGAAAACGGAAGTGTATTGTGAAAAGAGACAATGCATGTAACAGGCTGAAGTTGACATGCCAACAACCAATGCATCCAGGGTACCTTGCACGTCATATGTTGACGTGGAAAGTCCATGACCAAGTGTCGATATGTGGCAAGGTCCGAGTGAGAATGTCTTGCTCTTTACATTGCACATTGTTTTTGGACTTTGTACTGTGAACCCCTGCTCAGTTCAGTTTTCTTCTTTTTCTACAACTACCATCTATAAGAATAGCACGGCTCTTTCATTTTTATTCAGATATATTCCACATATTATTCTACATATCTACTACATACAGTAGCATTATGTTCAGTGCTGCCACAAGTGGCTGGAAACTATAGTGTAATGATGTGGACACAAGAGCACATACTGTCAGTTTCTCTTAAAGGGCCAGTGTGTAAAATGGGTTGAAAACAGTGACATCAGTGGTCAAATTCTAGATTGCAGGGCTCACTTGCTCACCCCTCCCATCAGGTAAATGACGGTGGCCTCGTAGGGACAAAAAGCCTTGCGCAGATAAGAGTTTTTCAGGAGTAGGTCTATCTAGCGACGAGGTGAATGTTTAGTTAGAAATCTAAACCATGTTACGATATTGTAATGAATCTCTCACGAGCAGGAGACCAGAGGAGCGTTCGGGAAAAAGGCCAGTTTGTTTGAGCACTCCAGAAACTCCGGTAACACTCCAGGGGGTGAAAGACTCCATCCCAAACTCTGACTCTTCTAGCGTAACACACACACTCCATACACACATACTCGTTTACAATACCTAGCAGGCACCCCCCTCCCCTCTCTGCTCCACCAATCTCCAGCCCGCACACTGACTGACAGCGTAGCCTGTAAACAGAGCTCAGCTGTTTATTTAGCCTAGCAATATCTCCGGACTATAGTAGCTGCAATGGACGACTTTGAACGCGATTTTGAAGAGTTTCTTATAGCGGACACAGACCCAGAGCCATACCTGTTTGAGCCGGAGCATACAGATGAGGAACTCCATGTGTTTGATGCTGAGCGGGCGAGAAGAGAGGCTGAATCCTCCACTCAAGTTTTGCTGCACAGAATGGGATTCGGTGCTACCATCATTGGGGAGATATATCATCAGGAGGAAAAGCGCCGCAGAGAGTGCATAACAAGGAGTGAAGTTGCATCTTCTTTTCCTCGCAGATGACGGTTCGGGTTCATTCTCTCCTGTTGCGTGGTAAGTGTGGTCCATTCGCAAACATTATAACTAAAAAAACTTTTCACTACTCTCTATCGACGAACTACTAACATTCTCTGCTGTTTCCTCCTTCTTTCTTCCTTCCTTCCACTGTTGGTTTATTTATACACGCGACATGCGTTCTCTGGCTGGCTGGATTGTCCGCTCGGTCTGCTGTACATGCATGGTGGCGCAAGATGGCGACCTCTCTAAAGCAAGGCCCTTGCTATATATATATATAAAAGCATATTTATAAGACTACGAAAACCAAACGAATTTTATTTTATAGCGATTGTACACTTATATAAACATATTAATGGGTAGAATATTCAGATTCAGATTTGATAATAAACAAGGCCAAATATTGCACACTGGCCCTTTAATAAATCACAAAGAAGAGAGTTCCTATTGGAAAGGTCATATTTACTTCCTGTAACAGATTTCAAGAATCCTGGACTAATTTAAATATTCTGTGTTTTGATATCCATCCATGAAGGGGGTACAGGAGGTTCACTGGATCCTGATGTGCCTCCATCAGCGAAATGTCCATTATTATGTAAATCTTTGCATCACATCAGGCATATATAAAGACTTCAACTGTTCAGCTGTGCAAATAGGTGGTAAGCACAAGGTTGCCCATACCTCTGTTGGCTGTCAACATTGTTCAATATTAGGCCCTTGATTGTTAGAACGTCAACCTTGAATCCATTGTCAATACCTGCTTATTCCACAAGGTCTAATGTGGGTAAAGCGCATATACTGGGGGACAATGCATTATTTTGCATGTCTTTTGGAATGGAAACTATATGGTCGGTCACACAACGTCCTCACAGACACCTGCAACCTTTCTCAACTTGTACACAACATGCCATCTATAGAGTCCTTTGTTTGATTCACAGCAGTGGGTGGGTGATACGAACTGTATGAGCATAACATGTTTTTTGACTTACAGTTTTGTGATTTTTTTTTTAATTGTTGAAGCATCTAATAATCTGTTTTCTCTTGTTTTCCGTTAAAACATACACCCATAAAGAATGGGGAAAGAATCACAAACTCCCTATGGATCACCTTTGAAGGCCCACAAGGGAAAAACGGTCATATTCATGCATGAATATATGACAACTCCTCAGAAGGAAAAAAAACTGAAAAGGGAGAAATTGGAGAAAAAAAAACAAGAGGCCCAAATGTATTTCCCCAGCTCATTATTAATTTCAGGGCCTGGGGCAAAAAAACGCCCCAAGCCCTTATTAATTTCTGACCCTGATGTTAACCCCTACTAAAATTTAATTTGCTGTGAGATGAAGAGCCTGCAGATTCTGCTCGGAAAAGTCGATGTGATTTTTAACTTTTTCCATATATGCCACATCATAACTATAATTTAAACTTTCTGAAGTGGGGTTGTATGACGTATTTATCCATAGTCAGTGTATTACCTACAGTAGAAGGCAGTTTGCGCGCCCTCAGTTTGGAGGTGCAGGCAGGAGTGCCGCCACGAAAGCTGCTGTAGACAGAGGCAGCAGCAAAACATATTTTAGCCCCCTTACAAAAAAAGTATAAGTTGAAGTGTATGCTACATTTGGAATATTTTTACTGCTTTACTCTGCTGTCAGAAAACCTTTTCAGACGGGGGACTGAAACCACTATCTGCACTCTCTTCAAAATCACCAGGAGTCTACCGCTGCCTTGATCACTGTGTTATTTATCAAATATTTATTGACTTTAAAACACAATAGTCACACAATAACACAGACACAATCACGGATTGAGGCAGTGGTAGTTCTCACAGTCCTGTGTTCTGCAAGGTAAAATAACTGTTTTTGTCAATGGAGTAGTGCTACACGATTTGATAAAAATGTGCGATTACGATTATGGTGGACAGTATCGCGATTTGCGATTGCGATTTGCGATTACAATATAATTACAATAAAATGTAATAAATAAATGGTATCATGAATCTTTTTGTTTGATTCAGTGTTTCCCTTACATTATATTAGGGGGGCACTTACCTGACATAGTTATTGCTATGGACAGACAGTGTGTCAATGACCATCAACAGACTGAGCACAGTCAAACAACTGTACACACAGCGGAGCAAGCCTGTGTTGCGTTCAGGCGTTGTCACGTAAATGACAAATTCCATCTCGCCATAGCACAACACAGTAGCATGTGAAGTGGGCTGAAACCGAGCAAAATTGCTCAATTTTTCATTTGTTATGGAGTCCATGATTTCCCTGTGACACTTACAAATGTTTGCGTAACTGTGCTTGGATGTTGTTTTATGAGGCTCTGGCGGCTTTCAGTTGTCTCATTGTCTTTAACGTTACACGGCTCGGCTTTCTCTCACATGCACTCTTCCTACTTTTCCCTGTGCTGTGCTGTCTCAAGTGTTGATATAGATTGATCGTGTTGCCGCGGTTGTGGCGACTTTAACTTTTACACTTACACAGCACGTCTTTCTGTTCAACGTCGCCATACCTGAATCCAAAGTATCGCCATGTAACAGACGTTTTTTTCGCCACCAACTCAGCCTGTTCATGGTCGAGCTCATGCTCTTCTTCAGTGTCTGTGTTGGTCACTGCTGCACGCCGGCTGCACGCACCAGGATAGCTTGTGGGCGTGATGTCAACAAACTCCACACACTACAGGAGAGGCAGTCACGTTCACAGGCACACACGTTAACATTTATTTAGCCTACATTAAATCGCAAATTGCAGCCTTTTATGTGGTCATGTAATCGCACAGCCTGACATCGCGATTGCGATTAGATTAATCGTGCAGCACTACAATGGAGTCTGGTGCTTTCAAGAGAGCATAGGTAATGACTTCAGATCTCTGTCAGAAAGTGAAGCGGTGAAAATATTCTAAACACAGCATACACTTAAACTGATATATATAACTGATACTTAAACTGATATTTTTTAGGTGGCCAGAATACATTTTGCTGCTGCTCCCCTCCACAGCAGATCATTGCTTTATGTCTGTGACGGTACTCCTGTCTGCTTCTCCAGACTGGGAGCGTGCTGATGGCCATCGACTGTATGTAATACACTGACTATGGATAAGTACCTGATACAACCCCAATTTAAAAAAAAAAAAAATCAAACTATCCCTTTAAAGGATTGAACATAAATTTAGCCAAAGAAAAAGACTCAAATGTGGAAAGTAAGCAACAATTACTTTCTCGCTGCATCTGAAAACACCTAACCATTGTGCATGGTATGCTGTAAAGCCCTCTGAGGCAAATTGTGATGTGTGATATTGGGCTTTATAAATAAAACTGAATGACTGACTGACTGATTGATTGATTGATTGATTGATTGATGTATAAAGCCATCAGTATTAATAGGTTATGATGCCATTGGTAACAACTCACCTTCTAATATCGACCTTTGACCTGTGTGAAGTCAGAGTTCGTTGATTTTGTTGGATTACTATGTTGGAATTAGTAAACACATAAAAGAGTACATAAAAAATGCTGCATTACAACCATGTTTGATCCATATTGAAGTTAATTTAAATTTGAAAGCAGATTTAAATGGCAAGAATTCATAACTGTAATTTTTGGGATTTTCATAAGTTGTTCTGATGGCGGCCTGAATAATGATACAAAATTGTTTGACTTAGCTTGGTATTCTTCTTCTTCTACTTCTTCTTTCGGCAGTTCCCTTTATGGGTCACCGAAACAAATCATCTGCCTCCGTCTTACTCTATCTGCATCCTCTTCTCTCACACCAACTGGCTTTGTGTCCTCTTTCACTGCATCCATAAATCTCCTCTTTGGTCTTCGTCTAGGCCTCTTGCCTGGCAGTTCCAACCTCAGCATCCTGCTACCGATATATTCACTATCCCTGCTCTGAACATGTCCAAACCATCACAGTCTGGCCTCTCTGACTTTATCTCCAAAACATCTAACATTAGCTGTCCCTCTGATGTACTCATTCCTGATCCTATCCATCCTCGTCACTCCCAAAGAGAACCCCAGCATCTTCATCTCTGCTACCTCCAGCTCTGCCTCCTGTCTTTTCCTCAGTGCCACTGTCTCTAAACCAAACAACATTGCTGGTCTCACCACCGTCTTGTACACCTTTCCTTTTAGTCTCGCTGGTACTCTTCTATCACACATATCAAACCTGACACTTTTCTCCCCCCGCTCCAACCTGCTTGCACACGTTTCTTCACCCCTTTTCCACACTCTCCATTAAGGCTGTACCCAAATATTCGGATATTCGAATATTCGTTTCTATGGGTAGGTATTCGTTATTTTTTATTTACTTTTTTTTTTTTCTTACATATTTTTTGGTGCTAAATGTAGTCTTTTTGTTGTTGGTAAATGTAGGTTATCAATAAAAATCAAAACTTTTAAATTGCATTGTTAAAAATGTGAAAATATAGTATCGCCTACCAACGGAGCTTGTGTGCACGGCACGCTTGAGCGCATCCGTCTGAGGCTGTGGATCAAGTTTTACCACTTTATCTCTATTCCCTCTAACTTGTAGCTGTTTTTTCATTATCTTTTGAATTTAATATGAATTATGGAACTGTTTTTGTCAACGTTTGTTTCCCCTGTTTTGTACAATAAATTATTGTTTAAAGTTTAAACAAGTTTATTTTGGAGTGCATGACACAAGTGTGTTTTGAAAAAGGCCGCAGACTGTCACCTGCTCAACGCATCAGTACCTTCGGATGCCATGACAGTAATAGCCAATAATGTCAAAATATCATTTACAGACTGATTTAACAGACGATCACTGCTGCCTGACCTGCAGGTCCATTTGCGGGGCCCGCGGGTTACGGGTTGACCCGCGCATCCCTACTCAGCTCAGTCTATAAATGCTGTACACAACAGTAGACATTATATTCTTTTCAGGCTGGCAGAACCAGCAGCACATCGGCTCTACAGTGCACGGCACTGCTGATTAACCATTTTATTGCAGCACAGAGTGTCTGCCAGCAACCAATTACTTGCAGAGGCTTCCTACAACTTGTTTCAGCAGGTCCGATTTAATCAGAAGACAAATTAAACAGGATGACTAGCCAATGTGAAAATCAAAAGAAAGCATAGAATAATGTACTGAAGGAGACTGTTGTGCCATCACATTTTTGAGAGCAAAGATCCGGTCGCTGATGTGCAAAACTCCGCAATACAATTAGGTCCGAAAAAACCCCGGAGGAGTGCTTCGCAAGAAGTCTTTGAAAGGAGCCGAGTCTGGCGTAAAACCGGAGAGAGCAGGCAACACGGCCGCAACACGGCCACAGCAGTGCGCCCTTTGTTTGGCCTTTGCCACCTCTACCTTCACCTTATGTTGAATCTCCCTGTACTCCTGTCTACTCTCTTCAGTCCTCTCAGTGTCTCACTTCTTTTTAGCTAACCTCTTTTCTCTGTATACACTCCTGTACTTCCTCATTCCACCACCAGGTCTCCTTATCTCCTTTCCTTCCAGATGCTACACCAAGTACTCTTCTACCTGTCTCTCTGATAGCTTTGCTTGGAAACTGAAGTATCCATCACTGTTTGTCTTTGTCACCAGCCCAGTCGCATTTGTACATTTCATGCAACATTTGTACATTTCATACCTATCAAATCAACGTTTCCAAAGTGATGTAGTTCTCATTTTCATGTAGTTCTCACTTAATGACTTTTTCATCTGAAAGGGATGGTGACAACTGTCAAGACCATCCATCTTCTAACCGCTTATCCTCTTGAGGGTCGCGGGGGGGCTGGAGCCTATCCCAGCTGACACTGGGCGAGAGGCAGGGTACACCCTGGACAGGTCACCAGACTATCACAGGGCTGACATGTAGAGACAGAAAACCATTCACAGACAATTTAGAGTCACCAATCAACCTATCCCCAATCGGCATGCCTTTGGACTGTGGGAGGAAGCCGTAGTATGCACACTCCGTACAGAGGGGCTCTCACACCCGGGATCAAACCAGTAACCCTCTTGCTGTGAGATGCACACCACTGTGTCGCCTGTTCAAGACCAACGAACAACAAAACTGGTTGTGTTTTAGCAAGTCAGCAGCACTATTTCCAGCCATGATTATGGTTCCAAAATTGAGCTCTTGATGCCAAAAAAAAGATCTTTTCCTAACCCTTTTTCCTAACCAAATAGTTTTGTGTCTAAACATAGCCGCATATTAACAGCAGTGTTGTTGAAATATAATGTTTCAACATAGGTTGCTATTGTACAAATGTTACATGTCTTTGATTTGCAGAAACATAAAATGCCAGCTTTCATTCTAGTGACTGGGTTAAAGTCAATACGTATCACCCCAACAACACTGGACTGCAGCTCTTCCTGTTTCCTCTTCTGGTCTCCTGTAATCACATGCCAGCACTTGCCAGAGGTCAAAGTGTCATTTTGTCGACTGGAGATTGGAGAACGAACTCTGTGTGCTAGTGGGTGATGTGTGTAATGGTGTGGATAAATGGATACTGATGCTTTTCCCAACTCAGCCACTCACTCTCGGCCAAGCAAGTCCCCTGGCAGAGTGAGCGAACGAACCTGAGACAGAGCACAGGAAAGCACAAATAAACACAACCGCCTTTCATCTCCCTCTGTTAATTTCACTCATCTTCTTCAAGGAGAATTAGTTTTAAAAAAACCCTTTTGATTGAAGGTTATTTACTCTTGTCTCCGTCTTACTCTCTTTTCTCCTCTGTACCCTTCCTTTGCTTTCCTGTTCAATCATCACTTTATTGGCTTGACAGCAAGAAAATCATTCAGATGGAAAACCAAGAGTATTTCACTTTGATCTCTTTGATGAAAAATGCCTTTGGTCATCCTCAGATTGATGCCGGGAGCGTGTGAGTGAGATGATACAATCCATACCCTAAGGAAGTGCCTTGGATATATTTTGATTGTTGGATTTTCCATTATTTATCTTAATGTGTTTTAATACGGAAACAAACATGAAAGTCAAGCAGCTGCACTTTGGTTCCATTTAGTTTGATTGGTCCAATAGCACATAATAAATGGAGATAATATGATTTTAACTGTGGGGTAATGTGCTAAAGTCAGAGGCTCTGTCAGAGCTCTGAGTTTGGTCATTTGCCATCACAAGACAGCTAGTGCAAGCTGTACCCTCTCCTGTCTGTGACACAACACAGCATTTAGTGTGCAGGAGTGTAACTGATTACATTTACTCAAGTAGGCTATTACAAATTTGAAGTACTTGTACTTTGAGTTTTCTATTTTATACAAATATACTCTCGCTCTGGTGCCTGAGTAACTTTTCAGATTGCAGTTTTCATCCCTTCCCCTGATAACCATGTATGTAGATATGGTTATTTGACTGTTTGTGGATATGTTTATAGACAGTGTTTGAGGGGAATGTAATGCTGAGCAAATTACATCTTCTATTAACATAGAGAGGAAATGTTGCAAATTAACCTATGTGGCAAGTCACAAAAATATTGATACTGAACATATCGGCCAAAAGTTCACTGATGACGAATTTCACTTATCAGTAAAATGTTTACTAACAATGTATTTCAGTTGTTTTCTGCCAAAATAGGGCATTTAGCAATACGGTACCCACTCATAGACCCTTTTAAGGCTGATGTCGCAATGACGTCATTGTATTCACTGGAGGCAAAACACAATTTGCCACCACAGGGCTGTAGGCTACATAGGAGTCTTTAAATGTTGTCTTGTAGTTTCACTGGGAGCCAGAATAGAAGGAGTTATGGCTCAAAACTTAAATTTTATCTCATGCCAGCCAGCACTGCCCGTCAACAAAAACAAAGACAACTATGGTTATGCGATAAGACGAAAGGACTGGACGGAGGCGATCATTTAAATGCTCACATGTGCAGCGCACACTTCGTATCAGGTTAGGGAAAAAGTATTGACTGTTGTAGGGATGAATAACGTTATGTGTATTAAGGGCTATCATGTCCACCTAGACAGAAACTGGGCAAAAATACAACATTTGTAATCACTCTCCTTGCTGCTGCTAAACTGTTAACTAGGTCCAACAGGTCAACCCACATCACTCCCATTTTAGTTTCTTTACCCTGGCTTCCCATCAGGTTTAGGATTCACTTCAAGATACTTATTCTTACATATAGAGCCCTCCATGGTCAGGCATCAGAATACAAAGTCCTCTCCTCCATCCATATATTATCAGCAGGTCCCTTAGGTCTTCAGGACCTACTCGCTGTCCCCCACTCCAGGCTCAAGACAAAAGGTGATGGTGCCCTTGAAGTCGTGGCTCCAACACAAAGGAACTCTCTTCCATTAGGTTGACGGTCTGCGGTCTCCTCAGACTTTTAAAAAACAACTGAGGACCCTTCTTTTCAAATTGTCTTGTGCTTGTTCCCTGGTGTGTGCTTTGTGGGGTTCCCCAGTATCTTGTATTTGCTCTATGTTTCACTTTCTTTTTGTTGCTTTGTTTTTATTGATTGCATGTTTTATTGTTTGGCTTGATGGCTTGATTGTATTTTGAGAAGCACAATGTGAATTTCATTTCTGTGAAAGGTGCTATATCAAATACATCGTATTATTATTATTAATAGCAAAACCAACAACAATAATAGTTAAAATTAAATGGAGAAAAAAACAAAAAGGAAAAAAGTGTGTGTGTGTGTGTGTGTGTGTGGCTGGGTGTGGGTAGTGGTGGTGAGGGTGGTGGTGGGGATGAGGGACGGTAATTCATACCTGTCCAAAACAGTATGTCATTTTGTGTTGCTGCTGTTGGCATATAATTTGTTCCATTTCTCAAATTGGTCTCTAACTGTGGAAGTTAATTTCTCCATTTCTCCATTCTCTGTTCTGTTGTTGTTATCCATGCATTAAGTTAGGGCATGATTGAATTTTTTCATGTCCTCCACACTTGCTTCATGGCTGACACACACACTATGTGAAAAAGGTTCATTACGTTCTGTTGTGTCTGTTCACATAATTTAATTTCAAGTAGGTTTTCTATCTGTAAGGGCTCTTTTAAATCAAATAAGAATTGGATTGCTGTCTGACCCTTGTCCCAAAAAGGTGGAGACACTGGGCAGAGGAAAAAAGGGTGAGTATAGTTAGCTGTTAGCTCTCCACATATGGGTAACATTTCTCACATTCATTCAGAAATAGAAAATATCTCTTATTCACTTTCCAAGCAGACTCTGTTTTTGGATTGTGTGATAATACATTTTTCTCTTAAAGGGATAGTGCACCCAAAAATGAAAATTCAGCCATTATCTACTCACCCATATGCTGACGGAGTCCCTGGTGAAGTTTTAGAGTCCCCCTTGCGGAGATCAGCAGGGGGAGCGGCTAGCACACCTAATGGCTGAAGGCACCCCAGACTAACGTCCAAGAACACAAAACTGAAACCACAAAATATCTCCAGCATGCCCATCTGTAGTGGTCCTGAAGCCCCAACATAAAAAGCTGTTTCGAAAAATGTCATTTGAACTCTGTTTTTAGCCTCACTGTAGCCTGTAGCTCTGACTGCTTCTCTGTGCTCCGCGCTCGTGTGTACGCATGGTTTGAGTACAAAAAAAATTCAGGTCAGAAAATACTTTTGATGAATTTCTTTTAAAACTTTTCTGTGCACGACAGATTTGTGCGTACAGGCTGTTTGTGAATGAGGTCCTATACCTGTGGGCAGTACAGAGCCATGCTGTGCCTCTGTCACCACAGAAGTTCACAGAGGATTTTGTAGTGATGCCGGTCCTCAGATGTTACTTAACCGCAACCGTGGAGAATGCCCACCCAGAGGCCAAAAGCTTATAAACTTCCTTCCACAAAAATAAAAAATAGATGTTGCCCAGAACATTAGTGAGGAGAATCCTGATTTCTGTTGAACCTAAAATTGCTTTTATTTTTAACTACTTTTCCACCCCTTACTTCTGCAGCAGAAACAGTGTGGTCTCACGTTAAAGTGTTTTTTTTGTGACATATTCAGAGTAGTATTATCATCATCCAACTAAACAGCAAAAAATACTCGATACCAATGTCACATAGGCCCATAGCTCAGCGATGGTCTGCGCATAATCTAAGTCTCAGATGATGGTGAATTTTTCAATAGTGTTTTCAGTGTTTCTTTATTTTCCGTTTTAAGATTACAGATTGCCGTATACATCTCACATTTTACATCTGACATTTTACTTTCCTGTAGTCACAGACACTTTTGCTACCGCATCATCACATATGAAGCAGCCTCCTTCATTCATGGTTCTGATGATGTTGCTCGCAATTAACACCCCCGCCTCAACCCAGAGTTGACTGAACTGGTTGATAAACAGCTCCGTAGTACTGTTATCCAGGCGGCCAATGTTAGGGTTAGTCAAACCAGATAACGAGAAGATATCCTGGGTAAGTTGACCTGGCTTTGTAGTATAAGCCTCTGGTTAATGGGAGAAATCAGGTTAGGGCAGGGAGTGTGTTTACATGCACCAAATTAATCTGATTACTTTGAAAACATGTATTGACATGCAGCAGGGTTGGAATCAAATTTCTTTTCTCGCCAGTCTTTGAGGTTTCTTGTTTTTTTTTTGTTTTTGTTTTTTTTAAATTGGGTTACTACAGACAGCTGGGAATAACCAACCCATTTCAATGCATGTAAACACACCCTTGTATTGATGTGATTCAAGGATGTAACAATGCACGGCTGCACTGTCTTTAGACGGCCGCAGTGTCAACAGGATGACCCCTCACATTTGGTGTTGGGGACCAAATCAGTAAAGTGTAAGAGAAAGTTTTTTCAGATGGGTGGAGGTTTGGTAAACACATTAAAGTGCCAATGAAATCATTTTGTTTGATAATTATTTCTATTTGAGCACTAGGGATTTATAAGTGATATTGGATATGCAAATAAGGGCATTTTTTCAGTCAAGCACACACACAACTACCTCCCCCACCAACATTTGTAAGTGGGACCAATGTGGGCACAAGATGGGCTGCAAAATGGGCCCAATATGGTATTGTCCACGAATCCATATTGACCCTGTGCCAATTGCTCACATGGATGGGTTTACCCAAGTGTGTTCCACATTGGTTATGCTAGGGCCACCTGCACCTTATCTGGGGCTCACTTGGGTAAACCCACCCATGTCGACAACTGGCATGGGATCAATATGGAACCCGTTAACAATCCCATATAGGAGCCATTTTTAGTCCATTTACTACCCATATGAGCCCCACATGCAAATGTTAGCTAGATCTGTTTTTCAAAATATGAAAATAAGGTCTTAACAGAGTAGCTACGGAATACATGTGGAAATATGATTAATTGGATTATATTTGCAGGAAATAAAGTTGTTTGCCCCTGCCCATATTTCCTGACGGCTGGCCTGTCCTCAAATCCCCTCGATTTCACTTGGGCAGCTTATGGCACCCCCTGCTGCCAACAAAATACCCTTTTTTTCTACCCCCCTCCCCCCATTAGTATGTATTTACAAATGATTCATATGGCTCACATTTTCAGGTCAGAAAATTGGGAAATCGAGATTAATCAGGAAAAATCACATCCCTGCAAAGTTGACTGGAGCCAGCCTACAACCCCATGAGACTAATAAATGGTTTTTGTCATTTTGTGGCAAGAACATATGACTCAACACAGCTCTGGGGTTAAAGAAGAAAAGAAGTAATAAAGTAAAGATTGGTCATAGTCAGTTATGTTTTCCACCCATGTCCACTGATTGATCAAATCAACCTTTTTCGCCTCGAGGCAGGAAGTATTGTTAATTCCACCTTCCTGCCACAACACTTGTCAATCATCTTGAATAGCTCAAGATGACATCTTGCCCCAGGCTGAGGTGATCAGCATCCATGAAGACACACAGCAGCAGCAGAAGCAGGAGGAGCAGATGGTGAAAAATAATACAACATCTGCAGTACAAACACTGTGTGATTCTAATTAGGTCTGTGGCATATTCAGTTAAGGTTTTTTGGTTCTTCCTGCTGTCTGCCATTAATGTAACTGTAACCTAACACACTGTATTCCATTTACTTACACATTATCTCTTGGCGCCAGGCAGTGGTGGACTGTGATTAAGTGTATCTACTTATAAGCTGTACTTAAAGGAATACTTCACCCTATGAATTACATTTGTATATCAGTTACCCCATGTTTTGCCGAATGGAAAAAAACATTGTTTTTCTTGCATGCCGCTGGTGAATCCAAAAACTGAGAAAATGTTACATGAATTGACAGCCCGTTCTCATTTCCAACTCGTTAAATACCGTCACTTTGTCAAGGCTTTCGGTGACAGACACTGATGCAAAAGGGCACCTTTCACATAGATTTGATACACTGTTGGGTGGACAGCCTCAATTAGAAACACTGCCAATAACAACGTGATATAAGGAGCTGGAAAGTCCCTATAAAGTGGGTGGGAGAGAAGGCAGATGGGTCCAACAAACCCCGGACTTTCACCCTGTAGCCCACTGTTTGCTTCCAGTGTGAATGTTGAGCCAAATCATCATCTTTTTTTCTAAACATACTTTTGTTGCTCGAGGAAATAAACATAAATACAAGGTGTTGTAGGTTTACTTATAGGATGGCACACGCTCTGCCACAGCTCAGTACTGTAGCAGCACAACTCCACCTAATAACTGCCTCTCTGTGCACTGTGCTCACGTGTGCACGCGAGACCAGCGAAAGCACGTGAACACACATGGTGCTCATGTCTCACTGTCTTGCACAAGCACGCACACGTGAGGGCGGAGTAGCCTACAGAGAGGCAGTTAGAGCTACAGGCTACAATGACGCTAAAAACAGAGTTCAAATGACGTTTTGCCAAACAACTTTTTATGTTGGGGCTTCAGGACACTTGGATCACTACGGACAAGCAGTATGGAGACATTTTGTGGTTTCAATTATGTGTTTTTGGACGTTTGAATCTGGGGTGCCATAAGCCTCCATTAGGTGGAGTTTTGTTGCTACCCCCTCACCCCTGGGATTTCCGCAAGGGATGTGAGGACTCTAAGGCCCTGTTTATATGGCAACGATTTCAACTGAAAACGGTAAACTTTAGTTGCATTTTGGCTGATCGTTTACACAACAGCGGTGTTTTGGGTGCCTGAAAACACAATGATTTGAAAACGGGTTCCAGAATGCAACGTTTTGGAAACAGCAGCGTCTCCGTTGTCATGTAAATGTGTGTGGCAATACCAGTTGAACTGCGAGAGGCAGATCTGGAGAATTAGCACCAACAACGCCACTTTAGGATTTGCACCTAAATAATCTACTTTTCACTTTAATTTCTCAGAGGGTTTCCCAAAAATCACCCATACACAGGTAAGTTACACAAATGAATACAGGCACGATGTAAGAAGTTTAACAAGTTTTATTACTCACAATAAAATAATTTCTTTATTAAGTTATTTCTCTTTTTAAAAAAAACAACAGTTATATAGTTCTTTTTATTTCCAAAGGGTACAATATTAATCTGTACCAGTGACTCAAAAATTAAGTTAGAAAGAGAGTCAACAACTTTAGCTGTTTTTGAGGTCAACTGCGCAAATAAACAAAAAGAAAGAAAAGAAACCAAACAAAATATCTATATACAAAACAACTGCAAACTCAAATCAAAACGAAAGAAAAACAAAAATAAACATGCTACATGCATAAATTTAGCAAGTCCTCAATGCTGTGTTAACTGCCCACCCCCCACTAAGGAGTCACAGTCTAAGGTCAGTCTTGAACTACAATAGACTACTTTAAAAAAAAAAAAAAGGGCGTCTAAACGATGAAGGCAGAGCAGCAGAGCGGCAGAGCAGCTGTCTAAGTGAGCCAGGCAAAACAAAAAGAAAACAAACTATGGAGGTAAGAGGCAAGGCAGGGCAAAACAGCAGCCTAACGCCAGGCAAACATTAAAAGAGACACAGAGTGAGCGTTAGTAACCGATACAGAAGCTACATAAGCACTAGCAGACAAAATAACATTGGGCTTGTGGCACTGTTTACCTGCGTGGTCAGCTGTAGCCTGCACAAATCAATAATCTAGCTGTTGGAAGCTAACGGCGGCAGCGGCGGCTAACCGGAAGGGGACACACACACACACCTCGGCTCAACACGCCAACCTGGAACAGAGAACTGTCAACATGGCACCTTATAACATCTTCACAGCATCATAAGACTGTGCTACACATACCTGGAGAACGAACACACGGCACGTACTACGCCGGGAAACCACGGCTCGGCGGAGCTGCACGCCAACCAGCACTTGCTTCAGCAGGGGAGAGAGGATGACTAAACGACAGCGGGGGGGTATATGGACAGGTCCGCATTAGCAGCCAATAACGTGGCTGCACTACAGGTGCCGGTAAGGGGCGTGACACATACCTGCCGCGATCGCCATGCCTGCTGCAACATAAACAGACTGAGGGACACAGAAAAGAAATACAATATATACACTGTAAATAACCACCCGGTTACACGTGCAATATGCAGTTCCTCTGAAAACAGAGACTTTTCGCACATGTGCATTACGGTTCCACTCACGAGGCATGCCGACCGTCACAACAACAATGCCGAGCTCTGTATGTGCTGCTCACCCAGTTGATTTGAAGTCAAGTGTAGATCTGTTACTGTAGCAACTCCACCTCCAGACAAAGTTGTCTGTGGATGCTTTTGCCATTGTGTCATCTTTGTTTTGGTTTGTAATCACAGCGTTGGAGAGGAAGGCGCTTCAATGCAGGCGCATGGCGTCATGCCGTGGTGTTGCTTCGCAAATTTACACTGCCACCCAATGGCCTGGCGTGCATACTACAGCGTTTCCAGTAGATTTTGTGGCTCCGTGTGAACGGAGATCGTTTCAATAATGTTGTCATATAAACGCAGAAGTTTTTTAAAACGCAAAGGACAGACTTTTCCGTTTTTACTGAAATCGTTGTCATATAAATGGCCCCTAAAAGTTCACCAGAGCCTCCCTCGGCATATGAGTGAGTTGGCTGAATTTTCATTTTTGGGTGCACTATCCCTTTAATGACTTTATGTTGCCCCTCATCGCCTCCTATTGTTGTACCTGAGCATCATTCAGCCCGTCCTGCTGTAATGTTCCACCTGCTTTTTTAACATGTTATTGGTTGCTAACAGAGCCTCAACTCACACACATAACTAACAGTGCTGCCAGGATAATTGGTCTCCCCACACCTAACCTCACAGAGTTTAACATCGGGAATATTGCACGCATTGTGACCTCAACAGGACAGGACATCACACACCAACTCAATCACCATCTCACCCCCCTGCCCTACAGGTGCAGGTACCAAGCATTGAGGTGCAGAGGGGCCCTCTTTGGGAAGACTCTGAAGCTCATAGCCATAGCTGCCTTAAATAATTGGCCTCACAAAACAGGCCTGAGTGTGCTCTCCTGTCCGTGTTGCTACAGTTATTCTGTCCTCTATGTTACTGTGTGTCATTGTCCATGTTGTTACTGTGTTGTGTATTTGCTGTTTGTACAGTGCAGGGGAAAAAATAATCCTAAGGGACAATAAATATCAATATCAATATCTCTTTTGAAAAAAAGACTCTAAAAAGCAGTAACTGTACATGTCCTGTGAAAACAGAAGTTTATTTTGAAAAGACACTAAGTATGTAACAAGCTTAAATTACGCCCGTGAAACTGATCATAGGTGTGGCGAGATGGGGCCACCCCGTGGCACATCGAAACCGAAAGCCATAACTGAATTTCAGGAAATCCGCTATGCTGTGTTAATATATAGGCTAGTTGAAAACTTCACGTACTGCAACCTGGCCTCACTCCCAACTCGTCAAATACTGACGCTTGGTCAGTGGCCCTTGGGGTCAGATACAGATGCACTGTTAGTGGTGGTTTCAGACCATACCTGTATAACAAAAATGTACAACACGACAGCTCACTACAGATGATTTGCCTTCACTGGTTGGAGAAGTGAAGCTAAAACATCTCAACTGCCCCCTGGTGTCTGGCTGCACTATAGGTCACAAACCCTGCCCCCTCCATGTTAGCAGGTGGGACATGAACAATCTAAAAACTCAAAGTACACGTTAATTTTTTTTCCAAACTTGGTTTCTGTCATTTTAGGTAGTGTTTGTCATGCTACTATATATTCAAGTGTTCATTTAGTTTTCAGTAGTTATTTGATGCCATAAAAAGGAGATTTTACATATGATTGACAGCTGTGCGTGGTAATCGGTTTGCTCGCAATCAATGGTGTTGCTCATGATTGGTTGAGCAGGCGTATGGGCGGGTACTCGACGCCTGCGGAGATCGCTGCACAGACTTTAGCTCCAAATGACATCATCAGTGCAAGATGACAGCAGCTGTATCCAGGTTATTTTAGCTTCATTTTTGTACAATGGGAGGAAGTGGAGATGTCGTCCATCTTTATATACAGTCAATGGGCCCTATTTAGATGGTCTAAAACACAAAGCGCCAGGCGTGCAGCGCATGGGCGTGTCCCAGTCACTTGCTAGTTAGACAGCGCGTTTTCAGACTGTGCGTCATGGCAGAGAGTCTAAAAGGGTTGGACTTTGTGAATTATTCATGTGTTTTGGGCGTATCATTCAATAAACCAATCATTGTGATTTACATGCCAAAATGATCACAATTCAATTGGGAAAGACAAGTTCATTTTACAGGCTATGCATCATCAGCCCGTGGAGGTCTGCTCGCAGTTCTGTATATTCGGACACTGCGAGCTTGGACCTCCCGGATTATGATGACCATTATTACTGCGATTAGATCATTCTAATTAATGACTGACCATTAAGACGTGTTTCTGATAAATATTTTAATGTGCACAATAATAACCTTTCACATTGTAATCATATTTTATTTATGTTTTGCATATGTGTGGCTGCTCCGTGTGTGTCTGAGCAGAGTGCACGCGTGTTGTGCACCCATCTAGAGATGCATATTACTAACTTGTTTAACAGCGAAATACTGCGCCGTTGACTTTAGACCAGGTTTTTGTTGGTCAGAGGTGCATTTGCTTTTTACGTCATCTAACTAGCAACGCGCCATGACTGCGCCCGACCACTCCTCATTTTTAGACCAACACACCCAGAGAAGCGCAAGTTCATTTGCTAGTTAGACGACGAGGGCACAGAGCGTGAAAATGACAACTGCGCCTGTATCTAAATATCAATGACACTTGCAACATGGATTATGCGCCCTCTGCTGTCCGCTTTAGACCATCTAGATAGGGCCCTATGTTTGAGACAAAATGATGATGCTCTTAGCAACTACCGTAGTATGAAGAGAACCTTGGACTTTCACCCGGGGGCTTGCTATTTGTTTCACATGTACAACCAAAAGTTAGTTTTAATTATTCAAATAACAATGTAGTGTGCTAGTACGTGTAGCATGCTACGCTAGGAAAGTTCATGTCACGTGATGTATGTAATATGATGTACATTACTTGACGTTAGTAGTAAACCATAAACCAACCGTTTTGTTGCATAAACCCAGTAAATTAAAAGTTTTTAACTATGTTTGATTTGAAGTTTGATTTGAAAGAGACTGTTTGCATTTAACAAGCAGAAACTGTGCATTTTCTGTGAAAACAAAACTGTGTCTCATAAAGACACAATGCGTTTGACCAGTGTTGGTCAGTAGCATCACTACAAGTAGCAACGTTACTGGCCTAACTACATTTCTCAGTAGTGTGGTGGTAACGTGATTATTCAGATAGGCTTGTTGTCCTTTTCCTTGTTAAGACAAATACACAGCTTGAAGGAGTACATATATTGTAAGAAACAAAACATTTATTGAGAACAGGCCTTCTCAAGTTTAGAAACACCACACAGAGGCCTCCAATTATTTTCAATTATTTTAGTGTGGGTGGGGGCAGCTATTGTATCAGGGTGGCCTTAGCCCCCTCTGCCCCCCCTTTGGTGGCACTACTTCTACAGTCTAATAACAAAGTCTACATATGGATATTATTAATGTGAAAAAGTTGCATATTAAGGCTTTGATTTGAAAGTTATGAACACTACAGTAAATCGACATAACTTTCTTTTCTCACATCTCATTCTTTTCCTCCTCCACACTCGGTGAAATAAAGCAGCTCTTTCACACTGTAACTTATGCCAAAGGGCAAATAACAAGAATATGTATGGCTCCCACATTCCATAGAAAACGACAAGCTGCCAACACCTTTTCAGAAGGCTAGTGCAGCCCTCTCATTATGGCACATGGCTGTCTTCACCTTTCACCTCCATTAACACTTTGCAAAGACTAAGATTATATGCTTTTACAATAGACACTAACGCCTGGGGTGAATGGACAAATACTGTCAAGGCCACCCTCCCATTTTGCCGGTTGGCCTTCAGTCTCCATCGGGAATCCTGCAATCTGTGTTTTTTTGTTCCCGTACTTGTTGCCCCCTCGCCTCTTTCCTGTCTCGCTCTGTCTCTCAGCTGAAGTCGATACACCTTAATGGCACGGCTCCTACTGCTAATGACCATTATCGGCAAAATGTCTAAATGTCACTGGAATTAATCGGAGCTATTAACTGACAAATTAGTGTCACACTAAATAGCAAAATAAAAACATTATCATCACTCTGCACCACATTGTGTGCACTTCTACATGATTCAGAATGTGTAGAATCTTAGAAAAATGCAATATCTCCATTATACATCCATATATCTACTGTATTGTAAGCAATTTGCTCAAATCTGTCGGAAAGTTGCAGAGGTTTGAATCCATTTCACAACCTTCAGCCATCAGAACTACTCTGACGTGCTCGACCACATGTTGAGGTAAAATATGATAAGTGATTCAGGAGAACAGATTTAATGAATTCACATCATTTTGTGTCCCCAATTCACCTAGAAATGTCAGATGAGCCCCCCGTGGCTGCAGTCCTGTTTTTATCTCCATCTATGCTGTTTGCATTACATCTCCTGTGCACTCCATGGCACTGAAAACAAGACCAAGTCCATTTCTGTTTTAAAATAAAAAAAAATAAATCAATAAATCAATTTTGTTGTGTTTTTGTCTTTGTTTGAGGCCTGAGGCCAAAAGAGCAGGAAGTAAACATCAAACCTCCTCTCAGGAAGTAAATTAATTGGTATGTTTTTACAAAGTAATACACACTTGTTAATAGAAAATTGGCTCAGAAGATGGGAAAGTTATGTTTCATTTCAGTGTCATAGGTAAAAAGTACCTCATGGATGTTTTTTTGACTCACCAAAACATACAGTTTGTACCCTTGAGGCATGAGTTCATTACTGACTGGGCCTACTAGATCCGGGCCCAGGGGCTCATTGGCTTATGGGGCCTCTAAGCCAGAGCCTTTTGAGAAGTCCCACTGATTCTTGTTGTCACAGTGTGTACTTCTGACCTGCCACACATGCCACTCTCTCAGTTAACTCAGGAAATTTCCACTCATCCCGCCTCTCCACCACACCTACTTGCCAGTCTATCACCTGTCCACACATCTCCCGCTCCTGCCGGTCCACCACATCCACCTCATCAAGCCAACTGCTCTCACCTGTGGATCATTACCTCCTGCCAGTATAAAGACTCCTGCTTTACAGGATCTCATTGCCTGATTGTGCTTTGTCATTCAATGCAAGGCTTTCCAGCATGTCTTCCCAGACTGCTTTTTCATTCCTGACCTTACCTGTCTCTAACTTCACCTGCTCCCCAGTAAAGCACTCAGCCTTCTGTCTCCAACCAAGAGCTCCACTTTCATGTTCCTGATCTCTGTTTGCATGTTCACTGTGGCTGAGTGCAGGGACTGCCAGTCACCTCTATATTGTGAGTTTACCTGCTGCCTGTGAGTTCCTGTGCTTTGGATTACCTCACCACATGGCTGCACATTCTGCCTTTGTGTGTTTGCCATAGGATCCACTCATCATCACCGCTGGTTTCTCGACTCTTCGCTGGTTCTGACCAACCTAGAGTCAGCTCCAGACAGTATTACTGCACATTACTAAACTGTTTGCTGTTTGGGTGCATCCAGCGGACACCTGAGACTCCTCCTGGACCAAACCTGTGCCCCGGAAGCCTCAGGCTTTTTAATCTTGCATCCTGTTTCACTTGCCTGTTTGTTCTGTGTGTTGAAGTGGTTTCATTTAAGACTATAACAAACTGTCCTGTTTGTGGTGCTGCTATTGGGTTCTTAACATACCTGCAACACTTGGTGGTATATAATGCTATAATCAGTGTGAGAGCTTTTATGTGTCTGCTGTATATTTGAAAGTTCAGCTGAATTCTAAAACGTACCTAATTGTGATGGAATAGACGAGACTCTAAGGTCTGTTACATATGTTGACCCCCCCAAATGTCAACCAGTTTAACTGTCAGTGAACTAGTCAGTCAACCAATTAATCAGTCGACCAGTCAGTGGGTTAATTTAGCAGTAAATCAGTCAGCCATTTAATTTGTCAGTCAGTTAACCATTTAATGAGTCAGTAAATTAACAATTTAACCAGTAAGTTCTGGAGTGAATCCTCTCCCTCCTTAGAGTCAGGCACCTTGACTGCTGATTTACCTGTTTTCAACAACAATCCCAAGTTGACAGCCTTTTCCTACCTGCCCCTTTCTGCAGCTCCCTCCAGTGGTTTGACCAGAGAGAGCACCACAAATAGCTTTGGATAAAAGCGTCAGCTATATGAGTGTAATGCAATGTCATCATAGTCTGTATAAAAATAATAGCCACCGTGACATCACCCATTGGGTTGTGGACTCCTGTTTTGGCCATCGCCATCTTGGATTTTTGGAACCAGAGGTGACCATATTTGGACAAGAGATATTTGGAGATGCGGAGGAGTGAAGGTTGGATCTGCCTGAGAGCCAGGGACCCTATCCACAGACAGCCTATTGCTAAAAGTGACCACACTCTTATGTGTAATTTCAACCCTTAATAATACTTAAATGGGTGGATTGTATAAAAACTTATCCCCTTTACAGTTGTCATGAAGGGGAAAATTAGCTATAGAGACCAAAACCTCTTTTGTACCAGGCTGTAAACATGTTCGCTTCTGCTGTAAAGTTGAGCATTTTAACTTGGGGGTTTACAGGGATTGACTCACTTTCCAAGCCAGCTTCAAGTGGCCATTTAAAGAAATACAGTTTTTAGTACTTCCAAATAAAGACAGAGCACAATGAATTCCATTACTATATTAGCCTACATAGCTAAATTAGCTTCAGGCTCTGCAGTTTGTCTATCCTGGTAAGACCATCCTGATGACATGAGCTCAACATTCTGCACTCTGTATTAGTCTGTACTCGGTGCCGCCTCAAACACTTTCCAGTCAAGGCCAATCAAGGATCTGCACTGTAGTTGACGATGTAAGCAGCCAATCAGGGACTGCATTGTAGTTGATGGGGAAAAATACAGGCTGTAGCTTGCAGAACAGTAATTAGGGCTCCTGAAGCAACAAGCGCTAACTCAAATGTTAGCAAAGACAGCAGTAAGTGAAGTTCTTGCAGAAATATGGTCAATTCAAAGAAGAAGAAGAAATACTTTATTAATCCCAGGGGGGAATTCAATTTTTTTTACTCTGTTGTCATGAACACACAGGCCTTAAATACACACACATGCACAAACAGGACCTATACATGTATTAAATGGAGAGACGTCAAAGCAAGGGGGCTGTCTTGGACCGGCACCTCAGGCAAGGGGTCCAGTGCCTTGATCAGGAGGCAGCCTGGCACCTCTTCAGCTACCAGTCCATACTCCATTAGGGATGCACTGAATATTCGGTAACCGAATATATTCGGCCGAATATTGCAAAAAAACACACATTGGGTATTCGGTGGAATAAGTTAAAAGCAAGGCTGAATAATAGCGGCGTGTTTTGATAACGCAATCAAACAGCGTGCCGTGATGGGCGGAATAAAATGTCGGCAGTGTGGCGATCCGTCCGTCACGGCACTCGCATTTGCAACTAAAACTAGTTTTGAGCGAGCAAAATAGGCTTAAATCATTCGGCACGCTGTGCGAGCAGCCTACAGATTTCAACCAGCAGCAGAAACGAAAGGTGAATCCCACTGATTGTGGGTTGAACGGGGATCACAGACACAGACAGCAATGTATTCCTGTCAAATACGGCGGCCATCGGCTTACCAGCGACAGATAAGTCGGCTCCAATAATATCCTCTTCTTGGCGTCATGACTGCCCAGAAGTACCTGAACAGCCAAGCCAGCCGAACACAGGTATGTGACGTGTCAGAGGAGAAACGAGCCGTCCACGGTCCACAAACCTCACCGCATTTTCGGCACTGTTCTTTACTTATGAAGGGACTGTCAGGGGAGGAGGGTGGCTGGTTGATTCTTATTTTATTTATTTATTTTATTTTGATCCCCCCTATGTTCATCACTTATTGATGCTGTTTTTGAAGTATGAATAAGTCAATAAGTAATTTATTCCATTGAAATATCATTGATGTATTATAGAAAAGTGATTTATCTTTTTATAAATGACAAAAGGCACATCTGCCTCATTTTCGCTGTGGTATCGTGATACTACTCAGAACCATGATATTTTCATTGGTATTGCACAGTGGGTCCCAATTTTGGTACTGTGACAACACTAATCTGGAGGGGGTTCATCTGCAAAAACTAATGAAAAACTAAACAATGATATTCGGTATTCAGTACTCGGTATTTGGCCAAGCGTTTAATAATATTCGGCTTCGGCCACAAATTTTCATTTCGGTGCATCCCTATACTCCATATTTGGTCTGGATGGGGGCTTGAGCTGGTGACCCTCCAGTTCCAACCCAAGTCCCTATGCATTAAGCTACTGCTGCCCCACAGTTAACAACAATTAAACAAGAGCAAGAGTTTGCAGTCACAAGTTTCTCAGAAGAAAAGATGGTTTTTGCCATTCGTCCAACTGGATTTGGCAGAAGCTTGATTTATCAGCTGACTTCATTGGTGAAGGAATTTGCCTGTCAAGGTGAGCACTTCCACCCACTGAAAGTGTTTGGGTCGGCAGCAGGGCCAGACTGTTACAGAGAGCGAAACAGAATGATAAGCTTACGTCATCAGGATGGTTGTACCACGCTACGTTTGTCTGGCCAAATGAGCAAATGCTGCATACAGAGTGTCAGGATCCCAGTTTCCCATATGTTCATGCTGATGCCTCACAACTTATTGCTGAAAAGGTCAGTGTTTCAGTTCTACAGCCTGTAGAAACGTAGTTGTGTCTTTACCATGTTAGGTAGTGCATCCAACAAAGCAGTCTTTAAGCATTTTTGCGTTGTTTGCTAGCAGACATAAATGACAAGGAGGCACCTTCACGCAATACATGGTCAGTGGAAAGCAATGAATTGTTTTTCTGTCTGGCGGGAGTTGAATGTGCTTTGTCTATTGGATTCATTTTTTAGCCCCAGAGGTTGAATGTCTTTCAATTAACCTTTTAGTCAGCCAATCAGTCAAGCCTTCAATCTGTCAACAAATCAGTCGGTCATCCAATCAGCCTGTAAGTCAGTTAATCAGTCATCCAGTGCGCAAATCAAGCAGTCAGTCATCCAATGCATGAAATGTACCCTTCATTTATCTCATCCTTTGACATTAACATTGTGCAACAAAATGCAACAAGTCTTCCTCAGCAACTGATGCACTTTCCCTTTCACCAACCAGTAACATGGTGCATCATCTCTGCAGCTTCCAGTAAAATGACACCAGTCTGATGACTGAGGGCTTGATGGCTGCATCAATTTGATTTCAGCTGTGTTGTTATGAAGCTCAGTGCAGCTTCAATCAGGCAGACTTTCTTTATGCTTCATTCATTCGCAATTCTCTCTCCTGATGCTTCTCACCCCTGCCGCTTCATCCAAAAGGCTGATTTTGGACGTTCACTTTTCCAGGTAACCAATCAAACTTTGCCACAATCTCTATCAGCCAATAGTATTGCTCCTGTCAAACTTTAAATCTGGTCTCCTCTCTGCTGCAGTCAGCTGTCATTATAGGCAAATTGCTGTGCCTTCCCCCACCCAATTCACCTCCAAGGCACAGTATCCAGAGCCCAGAACAAGCCAATCAAAAGCCAACTCCTCTTCAGATCCAGATCCTTAAGATCCTCTATATCTCATCACTACCACTCCCATCACCAGTGTATAGACTCCACAGGGGGTTCCCTATTCTACTATGGCTTTATCATCGTCCTTTAAGGAGAAATTCAACACATTTTAAGTGAAAACCCAATCACTGTTGATTGACTGGTGAAAGCATTCAGTTTTTCTCAGTGCATGCTGCATTGACAGAGAGGCTGAGTTTTTCTGAGTTGTCTTTCTTGCACAGCCGTTATTGAAGTGCCTCTGTGCATTAGGATGCATTGCACCCTACCCACATGATGCAGGTGCAGGTGAGTGTCTCAAAAGCGGATTTGTTTATAAAAAATAAAGGAGCCTGAAAGAAGTTACTCAACAGTTCAACTAGAACACCAGAAAAAAACAACATAAATGCAATAGTGTTATCAACAACAAACATGCCTTATTGTGTAGTGCCGGAAAACTTTGTCTCACCGTCCTCACCAAAAGCTATTACTTTGTTGGCTAAAACATAGTATTAGGTGACAAAAATACTCACCAACTGATCATCTGCCCTCTCAGCTCTGCTGTTTTTGTTTCAGTTTATCTTGGCAATCCTAAAAAAGTCTCCAGTGATTTTCCAACCAGCCACATTTGGCCCAACAACCGGCGAGTGCCGATGTATTCAAGCACTTCATTTAAACTCAACAGAAACAAAATAAAACTCACTAAAACCATCATGGTTGGTTAGTCCATGGCTTCAAAATGCTAAACTCTGGCTCTACACACTGTTTTTCCCACCATCTTTCAGCAGATGACGGTTTGTAGTTGGTGACAGCATCCAACAACTCACTGTTTGCTCTCAGCAGCTCAGATTCTGGATGGTCCCCCACTGGCTATCCCCTTGTATGGCTCAGCTGCAGCCTCGGATGCTTTCTGCTGCATTTCTTCAGGTGGGGTCGCTGTAAAAAAATATCCTCGCCCATAACATCCTCTTTTTTAAGATTTGTTCTTTTGGTTTTTTGCCTTTTATTAACAGGACAGTTTAAATAACAGAAAGGGGAGGAAATGCAGCAAAGGGCTGTGGGGTGGAATCAACCCTGCAACTGCTGCAGCATGTTGTTTTATGTCACACTATAAACCAAATTTTGATATGTGAAGTTAATGTTGAAAAACTTCAAAGTTATCCTTTAAATATTAGTCCATACCCATTGGTAGCTTTGTCACCTTCTACCTATGCCAATCCTCAATGCCTATGTGCAGTTTCACATAGATTGACCACGTTAGTGAGTAGAAAAACGTGGGACAGACAGAATGACTGACTGACAGTTTCCGTGATTATGTACAGCATACCATACCATGACTTAGTCATACCAAAAATTAGAAAAAAACAAAAACATTCGTCCACAGGGGGAGCCACAGCGATCGGTCACATTTTAGCCATTTTTAAGCATTTTTCTGTTGTTATAGCGCCACCCAGTTGCCAATTAGAGTTAAATTTCTGAGGTCACCTTGAGGCATCCTGTTCTACATATCTACCAAGTTTAGTAAAAATCGATATAGCAGTTAGGCCTAGATAAGAAATTAGTTCTCTAGCGCCCCCATTTTGTTTGATGGGGTCAATAATGGAGGGGTCCCCTCAGATTATGTGTGGTCATATGCCTACAAAGTTGTGTGGTGATCGGTGAAACCCTTGAGATGTTATACACCTTTATGTGATGAGCCACGCCCTCCACAATATTCATTGCCTTATAGAAGCTCAGTTTTAGTAAGTTTTCCAACTCTTGCCAAGAGGGAACTTTAGATATTGGTCCCTAGATTATGTTTACTGAGTTTCATGCAGATCGGTCAAACTTCCTAGGAAGTCAATTTTAAACGTGCAATCTGTAATTTTCTGCCGCTAGGGGTCTCAAACCAAAACAATAACAGAAGACGGAGTTGGATGACGTCATGAAGAAGCGTGGGATCATGGGAGTCTTTTCATACCTCAATGGTTAAATCATCTGTAAAAATTCTTGGTGTCACTGTAGACCAGGCTCTGACTCTGGACCAACATGTGAAGTTATTGATCTGCTCTTGCTTTTTCCAGCTGAGGAACATAGCCAAACTCAGACCCACTGTGTCTCAAGCAGAGATGGAAATGTTGATCCATGCATTTGTTTCGTCACGTCTGGATTATTGCAACTCTCTTTTTACCTGCCTCAGCAAATCGTCTCTGGATCGCCTACAAGTAGTCCAGAACGCTGCTGCCAGACTGTTGACCAGGTCCCCCAAAAGGTCTCATGTGACTCCAATTTTAGTTGCTCTCCACTGGCTCCCCATCAAATTTAGGATCCAATTTAAAGTTCTTGTGGTCACATATAGAGCTCTGCATGGTCAGACACCGGCCTACATTAGTGATCTACTGCAGCCTTATGTCACCAGCAGGTCTCTGAGGTCCTCAGATCAGGGCCTGCTGGTAGTTCCTCGTTCTAGGCTGAAAACCAAAGGAGACTGCGCTTTTGAGGTTGTGGCACCTAAACTTTGGAACTCTCTCCAAATGAATTTAAGATCTGTGGACACTGTGGACACCTTCAAAAAGCAGCTTAAGACCCATTTGTTTAGACTTGCCTTTGTTTGATTTTTTTTTTAATGTTCTGTCTATGTTTTCCCTTTACTGTGTTTTATGTCTATATGTATATTTTTAGCTTTATTGCCTCTGTAAAGCACTTTGTGACTTTTATGCTCTTGAAAGGCGCTATATAAATAAAGTTTATTATTATTATTATTATTATTATTATTATTATTATGATCATTATTATTATTATTTTTGACCAAATCCGGCCCGACCGGACAGCCACACTCTAGTGTGTGTATGTGTCCCCTATAGGGGCCTATCTGAATTTCTGTCCTTGAGAGATATAATTTTGTAATATAACTGAATTTTCTATCCATACATATAAACTTTAAATATATTAAAATTATAAGGCATCTTTGAGTAAACTGTGAGTATCATTTAAGTAGACTATCTCGTGGCCGGGCCGAGTGTCCTCTTTTTTGGAAATCAGAATATGGTCACCCTACGTTACTTGTCAAATATGAATCAAGATTTTGTTACTGCATTGTCTGTTTTACGTGTAAAATGAGAAAGTTTGTGACGCTGTCACCATGTTGAAAACGGCAGATAAAAAAATCAGACACCGCCCACCCGTTAGATCCAATACTGAGTATCAGTACCATAATAATGTACAGTTACATTGTTATACACAGTAATCAACTGATAACTGTGTTACAAAATGCTGTGTAACTGTTAATGACAGTCATAACCAGTGTGGCAATTACATAAGCACAAAACCATCGCAATAAACCATTGTACATAGTCACACCAATGAGACATCATGCACCACTTAGTATTTAGAAAATTTAGACTACTGAACTGAATATATAGCAAAATAAATGATTCACTCCACATAAATAAGTAAAACTAATAGCTAAAACACGTAAGTCTTCTAATGTAGCAACCTATCTATTGTAAGCCGATCATGTCCTCTCTGTATCTCAAGATTTTTTTACCCTGCTTTGTGTGTCTCTTGATGTGAATATGTTGCAGGGAGATAGTAATAGTTCCTCATTGGAGGAAACTATGGATTTGTCAGATAAGACCTGGAGTCCCTCTCTCCATAGTGGCGGTTCATCACAGGAGAGAGCAAGAGGGAGAGGAGAGAGAGAGATGAATGTTACAGCAGGGACAAGCAGAGCAGCAGGAGAGAGCGGAGAGTCAAGAGGAAGACCAGCAGCTAGAGGGAGAGGGAGAGGGAGAGGGAGAAGGAGAGGAAGAGGAAGAGTAAGAGGGACGAGGGGAAGAGTGTCAGCTGGAGGGAGAGGGACTGGTACAGCATTTGGAGTGTCGGAGGAGGACAGAGTGAGGGTGGAAAGGCTGCAGGAGGAGAGGAGGTCACAGACACAGGTGTGTAAGGAAATACTGCAAGTGTCCGAGACAGGTAAAGTTTGATGGTTTGAGTTAGATAATATCAGCCATCAGGCTTTATAATTCTTCAATAAGTGGTAGATGAGCTGCCAGACAAGTGAATTTCCCCTTGAGGAGCTGATAGAGAACATGTCACAGGATGATGCCAGTGGACTTTTACAAAGGGTTATGGACAGGGAACCTGGTCTCATTTTTGATGTCCTGCAACCTGCTCATCAGAGACCAGAAGCACCAGTTGAGGGTGGGCCTCAATGGTGCCGATGCACAAGGTGCAGGTTAATGCCCACTGACATCAAAAATAAATGTTGTCGCATGGATGAGGCCAACTGTATAAGTAGGTTGCCCCACATGGCATTGTTCATTTTAGATGAACATGTGTTGCGCCTCTCACGGCGATTAAGAAATGACATATACGCACTTCACGACACACAGGAGCCTGGGGATGACAACTGGGAATACCGCCACGCTGCCGACAGGAATTTCGTTTTGTGGCGGTGTGGTGCACTTGGAGAAGGAAACTGGGTTGTCATCCCCTGACCCTAATGGCCAGTACACTGGTTTCATACCAGCTGTACTGTGATAACTTCTTTATATCAATGTTACTTTTTGTTGTTTAGGATATTATCTGTACAGTTTGGAATTGTTATATTATAATATATTTTTAATTGTTCCATAATTAGTTCACTCATTGTTCAGTTATTGTCACAGTAAGAGTAATAGAAGACATAATCTATGTTTTTTATATACAGATCAAAATATTTATTTCTATTTCAAAAAATGAATATTGATTTGTACAATTTTTGATTTGCATTGAATGTGTGAAAGATATTATTTACATTTACATATAATTACATTTTTTACAATTAAAGAGATGTGTGGTTCGAATGACTGAGGATGTTGTGCAGGTTCAGCTCTCGTCTCTTGTCTCTTGAGGTGTAGAGCTGGCCCCTGTGAGGCAAAAGACATTGCATTCAGATGAGCAGGAATAAAAATAATTTACTACCTAAGAAGAATATTGACTAGGGAAATACCACTAGTCAATCTGACAGAATAGTATTCGTATCATACTAAACTTCTGCTATTATGGGCTGATGATAGATTACTTTGCAGGATATGTACTGTATACACCATGAATACTTGGAACACATTTAGCTTTCCATACCTAGGCCTCTACTGATGTGGGACTCAAGTATGGAGTCAGTTGAAGGAGGTGGGACATTTGGAAGGAGGCCGAGTGTCCTGGGATCATCAGGCCTTAGAATCCTTCGCCTTGGCATTCCCTTGTCTGACTGGAGTCTCTTCTACAAAATGGCTGCCTGCAGATCAGGGATGTAACTGTAGTCCTTTGCGACTCTCACAGCGTAGACAGTCCATCTTGCAGATTTTTTCTGATATTGTCGTCGCATGCTATAAAGAAAAATATGATATTTAAAATCCCTAATGTTTAAATTTTTTGTTATATACATAAGCATTTTTTTAAATATTACATGGTGGTAATAAACATGTCAACAGGTTGAGATTTCAAATGAACAGTTCTTCATAAAGTGAAAAACATACCCATACAGTGGTATCAGTTTGCAAACATACATTTCTGTGTGGATGAGCTGCATTGTCTGCCCACGGCCCCTTGTGGGATGGTGGTGTGAGAATTTTTTTTAATCTTACATCTTTTGGCCATCTTTGTTCAGCACTGGTGGTCGGTCTTTATGGTGGTTGTAATCCAGGGCTGCCAGGAGAGTCCTTGCCTCATAGACTGGTGGTGAGAAGCTGAACCGCTTGCTTGTGTACATCAGCAAGTGGTTATGAAAGGATTCAAGCTGACAGGTAGATCTGAGGAAAACATTCATTATATGTTCATTCATAAAACGATGCTACAGACAACAGGAAATAATATACTTTAGTCTTAACAGCTTACTTCACTATTTCATTTCTTCACAAAAACTGGTATCATTGTCGACATACACAGCTTGTAGTTGGCCTAAAAATATATTACTATGCCCATTACTTGGCTTCATGTAATTAGGACATGATTGACTTGAAACAGGCATGTAGTTGATTTCTGAAGTTACCTGAAAGGTAGATAGCGGTGGACATCTTTGAGCCACCTCTTGTTGAGCACTATAGCTTGCAGTGCCTTGTGAGCTTGTGAACCACTTTCCAGCCATTCTTTGTCATGGTTCTCAGGCAGGCTATCACGTACGCAGTGGCCAAGGTACCATTTGTGCTCATTCGTCACACGGTGAAGCACACCGCTCCAGAGTTTCTGAAAGACATAGCTGGTGATAAGGCCAGAGTGTGGAACAGCAAACATGCATGGGTTGTGTAGGTGTTGTTAATGGTGTTGTATTGAGTGCGCTGTGCCCAAAGACAGGTGGTGTGTCAAAATTTAAGATCAACGGCAAAAATGAAAGCTTACTATACATAAGTAATAGCATTGATAAACATTAACATCAATTCTGAGTTAATTTCTGAGTACATATGAATGATACTTTATCTTGTCACTTACAATAACAGATAACACCAAGTGAGATGTGTATTACTTACTAGGAAATGCTGTACTGTCTCTGCCGTCTTACAAGAAAACCAGAAGTGGTTCATTATGTCTTTGATCCACTGCAGCAGGATCTTTTGTCCTGACTGCTGACCTGCCTAAATGCATAAAACATGTATATTTCATTAGATATCTTAGATGAAGATTTAGTTTACATATCCACATGCAAGTTCAAAGCAATCTGTAATAAACATACTTACTGCAGCAATCTTCTTGGAAAGATTCTTTGCTCCGTGCCACATATCCCATGAGTGCACTACTCCAGAGTCCTTGTATCGACCAGTCTTTGGATCTTTGAAATAAAAACAAGTCAATTAATGTCAGACCAAATAGAGACTACAGACTAACCATACACATCTGCTAAACTTCCCCAAAAATTTGAACAACTTACTCATAAGAGATGTTATCTGTGTGTGAGCATCGGTACATATTTCTGTCAGCTTAATTTCTGTAAGGAGCTGGTCCATGGTGGTCAAAAAAGCCTCTCTTTCCATGATCACAGAGTTGTGCTGGGTCTGCCTTTTGTCAATGGTCACAACAGATATGATTTCCTTAGAATCATTATCCATGGTGGTGTAGGAGCAGTACTGGGCACAGTGGCCAGGACTGTCCATTCTTCCATTAGCTGTAAAAGTCAAACAAT
Organism: Epinephelus fuscoguttatus; assembly: GCF_011397635.1. NCBI lineage: Eukaryota > Metazoa > Chordata > Actinopteri > Perciformes > Serranidae > Epinephelus > Epinephelus fuscoguttatus. The sequence goes on from NC_064772.1 coordinate 12,869,361, forward strand.
AAATGTAACAGGGCAATATAGGCCAAAAAAATAATATTCATAAGCTAATAAAGGAACCGTTAAAAAAAACATTCTAATGGATATCATGACATAAGGGCTTTGTACATTGAACGTCATTATGGTATTGATTTTGTATTTGGAAAAAACATAGGATATACCTAGAACAACAACACCATCTTTATTCTGCAGACGTTTGATTGCGGTAGACCTCTTCTCCTCCCAGAATTCCTTTATTGCTCCCAGGCAGTATGTGTCTTGAATGTTGAAAAAAGTGTCCTTCCCAACAAAGCCCATGTTCATATAATTGAAAAGGTGTGACACTTTGTAGTAGTTGTTCCCAGACAGGAGTATGTTAGTAGCCATCATGAAGTCCCCTGCCTGCATGCTGTACTTGAGTATGGGCTGAGAGTTCCACCTGCATATTTGGTGGCCGTTGGGACATACCTGTTAGATAAAGACACAATAAGCTGATTGATAGACAGCGTGCAAAACAGAGATTTAAGTTGCTTTGCATGGGGTGTAGTAGCCTGACCACAATTTGGATGTTTCTTTTTTCTTATTATGCAATAGTATACATGTTGTGGTATTAAGAATGATTTTTGAACTCACCCATTCGATGATTGTTCCTGTGTCCCTTGAAGTCAGATTTACTTCAAAAGGTGCTGAAACCTGGCAGGTCTCATTTGTCACACTGTTTGTGAAATTGCACTTCAACACAGGTAGCCGTAGAAACGAAACGAGCTGTTTCAAGTTGGCTTCATATGTAATCGATGCCCGTTGTCCTATTATATCATACTCGCACATGACCTGGTGGCTATCGGATGATGTTTGGACATTTTCTTCCAAGTGGGGTGGTACTTCATCCTCTGTAGCAAGATGCACAGTGTCGTCTAGACTGATGACCGGAAGCTCCTCTATTGTCCACATGGCTTGAATTCCTCCACCAGCTCTGTCAAAATATAGAAAAACATATTATTTTTATACCTGTCAAAATGTATGTTTTTCTACTCTTTTTATGAAATGAACACAATAAGAGGGAAAATTATCATAGACAATAGACATTAATCTTTAACTATCTTGTAACATTACTTATCAAGCTAACAATCCATTTTCAATGCATTTGCAAATAAACTTGGCAAATAAAATTGATTTTGACAAACCTCAGACAAATAGGTGGGATGTAGTCCTCATCTGAACTACTGTCTTCACTCACTGTTTCCCATGTGTCATCATCATCTAGGTCTCTCCAGTCAATCCTGAAAATAAATACATAAATAAATGAATCACAACTCACTGGACTACACAACAAATTCCACAAAGGGGAAAAAGCTTACAGACTGAGTTTGAAAGAATGCATCAGAAATGTACTTACACTATGTTTTCAAGGTCATTTGTGTCTTCATCCACGCTAATAGTGGACTCATCATGAACACTCAGCTTAGAGAAACTAAGAAACAAAACACCAAAAGAAAATTATAGTTTAAAACTGGGGTCCGTTTTACGGACAGGGGTGGGAAACAAACATGCATCACATCGGCCCTATCTGACTTGCGATGCCCACACATATGGTTTATAGGCTGTATTGTAAGTAATGATAACATGCTGAAGGAATTTATAATATAGCCTTGTGTAAATGTAAAAACGACCAATACCACATTTCCTTTAAAAATTACCACGAGTAAAAGTTACCTTTCATCAAGGACATTTTTTTCTAGGTCTTCAACTCCAGGCTCCTGGAAGCATTCATCTCTGTAAAATAAATTTCTGTCATTTGATCTGCGTGCTTATCATATGCAGCAACTTGTGACATTCTAATATTTCTGTATTTCAGACCTTTCTGATGGAGAGGCAGTGGATGGTGCTATCTCAGAGAGGGTTTGGAAAAGCAGTCCATGTCTCTTGCTGGGAGTTGAAACAGATGGTCCTCCTTTTTGGTAACTGTTGATATTGAAAAAAGGCTTCCAAATAATTCTTCATCTGAGAATCAAAGCTTATTAAAACAATATCCTCATCTTTACAAAATAAGACATTTTTTTCACATTTTGTAAAGCCAATGTAGCAGATGTAAGTGTGTGTTCCCACAACCTAAAATGACATGAAAAGAGAGTAACATACCCTGTACATTCCTTAGTAGATCTGTATATGAATAATATGTATAAGGCGTAACTAAGTGTTGACTGTAGTTTGTACAAACTACAGAAGCCACATAAGAAACCCTACAGAGTTTTGTAGTTGTGAAGTGTGTGTAGTTTGACACTTGTTGTGAGCAGCAACATACAGTATATACATAACTGTGTGCTACTTGACAATAGAAGTCACTCAAAATATGTAAAAAATTGAGTGCAAAAGGATTTTCAGCTAAATGTTATAGAGTTATATCATAATCATTTAGAAGAGCATTGTCTTATTGAAAAGTACATTCAAGTGTAAAAACCTTTTGATTCTTATCAACACACCACTTCCTATTTGTTGTTTCTAGTCTGTGTATTGGTTTATCTGCTGCTCTCATGACACATTGTCCCTATCATGGTTATCCAGGTGGATCTCATTCAATCGTTTCTGTCTGATTTTTACATCACAAGCATCTCTTTGCATCTACACCACGTCAATTGTGCCGGATTCATCATTTGAACTGACACTAGTTCTGCTGAAAAAGTCATAGCTCTTTTTTTTTAGCCACTGTCTCGCTAACCTCGGTTACTTACACTCTATTCAGAAATGCTACTTACTTTAGCTGAGCGGTTAGCAATCTGCTAGTTATTTGAGCAAACTGCTAGTTACTTAGCTTTACAGTTAGCGATGGCTTCTCCCTCTCTGCTGCTCTCTCTTGCTCAGTGCGTCTTATGTTTAGCTATTCCTCTGTCTCTTTTATAAATGCAGTTCATTTACCGGCATCAGCTCAGCATTATAGAAACCTATTGTTAGATGTTGTGGTTAGCCAGCCTCTGTTCCACACCGCTCCGCAGCAGAGGCCGCTGGCCGGAGCGCTGGTGCCCCGGTGGGCAGCAGTGCTTGCAATACACTCGTGGAAATGATTAATATTTCGATAAAATCAGCCAGATGTTTGCTTACCTGTCTAGTAGAATACACACAAGGTCGGCGTCAAATTGTAGTCCTAGACTTTCACAAAGCTCTCTCCATCTTGGAAAGGCCACGGCAATATTTATCCTGGATTTAGCTCTCTTCTTATCCCAAATTCTTCTGGGATCGCTTGGTTGACCCGTACGTTTCCGTTTTACCGGGTTTTACAGCCATGATCCATGGCAAGTTAGCTTTGCCTAGCAACAGTAACATTCATTCTCTGACGTCTCACCTGGTCTGCTTCTTCTTCTTCTCCTTCATTTAATGTCTATGTCATTGACATGCGACCTAATGACACGGTCCGTAACTGTTGTTAATATTTCATATTTATCTGGGTTTGAAAAATTGTTGGAAACATCTCTGTTAATCAAAGGACACAACTAAACAAAATATATAACATTGGTTTATTCGTTTTTAGACATTTTTATGTGGAATAACTACATATTATACCTTTAAGTGTTTTTCAAAAAATTCAAAATGGCGGAAAATCTATATGACCGGAAGTTATGGATTCTTGGGGCAAATTTGTTCCTCACGAGGAGAGGCATCTCTGTGCAAAGTTTCATGTCTCTACGACATACAGGGCATGAGATATGCCCATTCAAAGTTTGCATTTCAATTGGTTGCTATAGCGCCCCCCTTTGGCCAATGGATGTAATATTGCTTCATTTGCATCCTCCCATGACCCTCTACCACTGTGCCAAAATGCACATGGATTGACCAAGTCAGTGAGGAGAAAAACGTGAAACAGACACAACCACACACACACACACACGCACACACACACACACACACACACACACACACACACACACACACACACATACACAGACAGTTTTCGTCATTATATAGTAAGATGACATCACAATGGTGTCTAATCGCCTAAATACTATTTACATTTGTCAAACTTATGTACACATGTAAAAAAAATATGATTTTCATTCAGAATGAGTCTCTCCTGATTGAAATAGCTTCACCAACACTGACAGTGTCAAGCTTCAGTGTAGCACCAAGCTGGCTGCAGCTGATCATAAAATATTTGCTTGTTTCACTTCATGTTTTCCTGCATGATTTGTTTGTGTGTGTGTCCATGAATCCATATTTGAGTTTCAAAGAAAGGAAATGGTGAGATTCAGTTTATTTTTGAATTGTCAGGGTTTCGCTTTGTGGAAGGTGCTTAAAAAAAAGTGAGGTTTAGAGGTGAAATGAGGTTGGGTGTCACACTGTGAGGTTGGAGCTTTGATGATTTGCTTTGAATGTCAACAAACGTCACGCTGACGGGTTTCCTCATCACGCACAAACGTCTTTTTTCTCATCAACAGAGGGTTTTCTACTTGATATATGAATCGTGTCACAAAGCTATTAAATGTTTTCTAAATTCTGGATTACTTTTGTTGCTGTGGTGCTTTCAGTGATGTGCTGTGTCCTGAGATAACTTAACCAACACGAATCAGTGATTTGATTTGATTAGACCTTCTTTATATATTCTTTTCCCTCAGGCTGACTTTTGACTCAAGCTCAAAACAAAACATCATCAAAGTTCAAAAATAAAATGTTTTGGTCATTTTCGTTGAAGAACATCAGAACAACCAGCCTTTTGTTGAATTATTGACATTATGTCAGAACTTCTTAAATGTCACAGACTCTAGAAAGTGTGAAATATCCATGTCGAGCCCTGGTTTTCTACTCATTTGTTGCAATAAATTTACTCCTCATGATCATAAAAAGACTATAATATTAAAGATTAATTGTATGATATTGTACAAATCTGATTGTTGGCTATATGTCAAATATGTAAATGAAATAATGAGAGGATAGTCCCTTGAGAGACAAAAGTTCAGGGAGATGTGCCCTGCACTCAAGTTTTCATGAACACTGCTACATTTTTTATAAAACAAATTTCATTAAATTAACTCATTTTGTTTAATTAATAATTAATGTCTCACTGAGGTGCAAGAGTGCATCCGTTGGCAAGGTTACATTTGAAATCAAAGGAAAGGAAATGGAGACATGAGAGAGCAGAGGAGAAACATTGTGTGAGTGTGTACAATACGTGTATCCGTTTCACTGCATCACCTGCATAATAAGTATGACATGGCCTATTATTTTATCTGGCTGCCCCTCGCCAGAAAAATGTCATAATTGGTCCTTTTATTTGAACTCATGGTAATGCCTTCCTGATAAGTGACAGCGAACAGTGCAGCCCGCTATCTTTACATCCATAATGGACAGTTTCACAGAACATCTCATTTCACACCTCACGATTAACACGCGTCACATCACAGACCTTTTCATAATTAAAAAACCATCTGTCCCAAACTTTAAGCATACAGTTGCCACATGCAGGTATTGTAGAGAGAAGGAGTTTGCCATTGATTCTTGTTAAGCAGCTGGGTTGGAATAATAAAGTCTTTTTCACTACTAATGACTGGGCCTGAAATGATTAGTCACTCAACAGAAATACAATCTGCAACTGTTTTGATGATCAATTAATTTCATATTTTATGGCTCTTAAAGGTGTAGTGTGTAGGACTGAGGGGGATATCTTAGCAGAAATGGAACATAACATAGTAAATATGGTTTCTTTAGTGTATTATCACATTAAAATAATAATTATTGTGTTTTTGTTACCTTAGAATGAGACGTTTATACCTACAAAGGGAGCAGATGGAGTCCACCATATTCACTGCCATGTTTAGCCCAGAAAAGACAAACCAAACACTGGCTTCGGATAGGGCCATTTGTATCTTTGTGTTTTTGCATCGGCCGCCATAGTTAAAAACCTATCTTCAATGAGGAGCGCAGGAGAAACTCTGATTTGTGATGTGTGACTGCTTTATTCAGTGTTTTATCCAATCTGCAGACAATTCAGCTTCCGGTGGCAAAACCACCTGAACATTTGGATTTTAAGTTATCAGAGAAAAAAGGTGAGCACACTATACTGTAGCATATGGTGGGCAAGCTGCCGCACAGCATAGGAGGAACACTGAGCGCATTTACATGCACACTAATAAACCGATCATTATCTGGTTTCTGGAGTTACCTGATTATTCAAGTGGTCATGTAAACAGCATAATCCAATAGGCTTTATCAGATAAAAGCCATTATCTGATTACGAGAAATCAGATAAACACACCTAGCTTTTTCCCCAATAGTCAGATTATTCAGTGCATGTATACCCTTTAATCTGGTTTCTTTCGGGTTTTGCTATTTTATACTCCCACTCCACTACATTTTAGAGGGAAATATTGTACTTTCTACCCCACTACGTTAATCTGACAACTTTTGTTTCCTTTCAGATAAAGATTTTACATAAAACAATATATTTTTATATTCTCAGTGTTTAAATTGTCACTTTTATTTTATCTTACTTATATGTTATGCACTTTGTGTGACAAGTTTATATACAATACACTTGTATATTGCTCTTTGCAGTACTTTTACTCCAAATCTATCCAAAGTATGTAAAATTGGCTCCACATTGATAAACTACACACTAAAATGTTCTCACATGTATTTGTTAATGATAAAAACAAACAGTACTGTAAGAATATAAGCTGTCAGCATGATGAGTGCTTTATTTTGCAAATATATGACTTGCGTACTTTTTGAGGTTTTTCAAGGATATGAGTACCTACTGTAACAGGAAGTTTGAGTTTTATGTCATGTACTTGAGGAGAAATCCAACTGAAGGACTGAATCATGTAAACTAGGTTTTTCTGATTATCAGATTATTGAAGTGCACGTAAACGTGTTAAATCGGATTATTACCATTACCTGATTATTCCCAGTTCTCTGATTATTGTGTGCATGTAAATGTGCTCACTGATTTGTGATGTGAAACTGCTTTCTTCAGTGTTCTTAGTGGTTTTACTCACCTGGTCTTGTTTTGGAGAAGAACAGGCCTCTGCTAATAATACAGCTCCCAGTATACTTCCTGAAAAAGTTTCTGCTCGTTGCTATCTGCAATCCTCCCTGCTACATGCCACTAAATCCCCCTAAATCTTACACACTAAACCTTTAAATGTGGCATTGTGCTGCATTTGTCACCTTAAATTTGTACCGATCACATTGGCTGACATTTTTAATGTCAAACAATTGATCAAAAAATGATCATTAGGTTAATCAATAGTGACATTAAGCACGAGTTGGAACCAATAAGGTCAACATTGGTGTCTTTGAACCATGACTGCCATGAGGAGTGTTTTTGTAAAAAAAAAAAAAAGTGTTTGTTTGCAAAAACAGATAAATCCATTTTCATTATTTTCCTCAATCATGTTTTGTGCATGCCAAAGAAAATCAGTTAAACTGGTTTTCATTGTCTTGGCAAGAGATGTCAGACTTTTGAAATGTTCATAAATCATGGTTAGTTTATTGTGCGCTCAAAGGGGTATTATCAAGTTATGTTTACATTCAGACTGAGTATCTTGGGGGTCTAACAAATGTCTTGAATTTATTATATTCCTCATATATCATTAGCAAAGTCTATTTTATTATATTATAAACCCTGCATTGTTTACATCCACATTTACTTTCTACATGTTGCCACTAACAACTATGGATGAAGGAAGCAGCAGAGGCATGCATCTTCATGCATGACCTTCTTGTAAAAACATTACTCCATAGCATCAGTAGAGGTCAGAAACTCGACCTAGTCGCCAGTAAAAATGTTGGCATTGTAAATTTCTGCAAACCACAGATACATTACATTTGCATGTTATTAGAAGATATAGAATTTTATCATTGTTATATATTGCTGGAAAGTACTGAGAAAACATGATGTAATAATGAATTATTATGGGCCACATTGTCCCTGTTGATTTTCTAATCGAACTTTTGCTTTGACGGCTATTAAACTGAATTATGTGGTACAACAAAGGTTTTAAGAAGTCTTACATGAAATGCAAAAACCCTCAAAAGGTAATTGTAGTTTTCACTTAGGTCTTGGCTGATGTGGTGCACTTCAGCACAGTTAAAATCACTTGTAATCCATGTTTGTTAGTGTATTTGTCTTCAAACCAGTCACCAGAATAAATGCTTTAATTGTATCTTTCTTCAGACAACAGTATGCAGTGTGTTAAAACTTTAAGTTTGTTTATGTTTCAGCATCTCTGTGGTAAACATGGTTAGGTTTAGGCACAAAACCCACGTGGTAGTGGTTAGGAAAAGATCATGTTTTGGCACAAAATATCCAGCTTTGTTGGTAGAATACCGGCTGGAAACACAAAAATATCCTCCACTTTTTGTGGCACTATCCCCACAAGGATAAACAGCGACATTTGGTGCCTACAAAGCCTCTGGAAACACAGTGATGATTCAGTAAAAAACATCCATGTTTAGGGGGGAAAAGTGGCAGAAAAATGGTGACAGGTCCTTGAAAACACCCACATTTTGGGACAAAAAGCTGAAAAAAAGGGACAGGTCCCTGAAAAACCTCAACATTTTTAGTGCCTTGAAAGCGGCAATAAAACAGTGACATGTCCTAAAAAACACCTACATTTGGGGACAAAAAGCCGCAGGAAAAACAGTGACTTGTCCCTGAAAAACACCAACATTTACTGCCGAAAAAACTGCTGGAAACACCTTGATGATTCATTAAAAAACATCCATGTTTGAGGGACAAAGCAGGAAAACCATGACAGGTCTTTAAAAACACCTGCATTTGGGGACAAAAAGCTGGAAGAAAAATAGCAACAGGTCCCTGAAAAACAGACATTTGGTGCCTAAAAAGCTGCTGGAAACACCTTGATGGTTCAATAAAAAACACCCATGTTTGGGGAGAAAAAGTGGCAGGAAAACGGTGACAGGTCCTTAAAAACACAGACATTCAGGACGAAAAGCTGAAACAAATACAGACACAGGTCCCTTAAAAAACACCCAAGTTGGGTACCTAAGAAGCTGCTGGAAACACACTCCTCCTCTATTTCTTCTTTCCTGACCCGTTTTTTTTCTTCTCTATAAGCCCATGTGATTTCATAGATGTTTGAGCTTTTAGTGGCTTCTAACCTCTCCGGCACTTTTCTTTTTGTAATCTTGTAAATTTTATACTGTCTGTTTTTTATTTTATGTGCAAATAAACTAATCTAAACTAAAACTAAACATTATTCATCCCGTTATGTGTTGCCACGCATGTTTCCTCCTCCTGCAGCTGCCACGGTGTTGGCCTTTTCTGTAAAGTTGCTTTTCTCCTCCTCATATTTTAGTAGAATTAATCTCTGATCCTCACGAGAAACACTTTTTTCCCCTCACATACGGCGCTCTGTGAGGACACTCAGTGACGCTCAGTGACGCTACGCTTCTCTCATGATTGTGATTGGTCCGCTGCGTGTGTGTTCACGGCTCTTGATAAAGCAATCCTGGGTTGAGTTACCGAGTTGATATCCAGCGTTGTGATACCGATTATCCTGACTGCCATTGTTAGGGTTAGTCAACCCAGGATAGGTCTGGGTAACCCAGGAAAGGTTGATCTCGCTTCGTGATACAGGCCCCAGGTGTCTCTCCTTGGTGTCATGACATCCACCATCCCCTCAACCTCCCAATGAGTATCAGCTTATATATTACAGAATTGATGCGTATGAAACAAACAAATGTAATGTGTTTATGGTTTACAGAAGTGTACACCACCAACATTTTCTTCTGGTGCTGCAAAATCTCCACAAGGACGTTGAAACGTATTGGTGAAAACACAGAAAAGCAGATATTGACAGCGAATGATTGTCAAAAACAATCAATAAAAGCATTTTGTCACAGGGAGCTCTTGTCTGAGAGCCTTTGAGTCTTTCAGAATTCAACTCATAGATTAAATCTGACCAGCGGTCGAATCCAAACCTTTTAGGCTCCCTTTGCCACCGATCCCTGCTGACTTTAAGATGATTGGATGTTTTTAATCTCAGAGGCCTATATACATATCGTAACACCCTAGAGAATACAGACCTATCTACATAAGTATCTGTTGTCTTGATTTACCTGGTTTGAAATAATGATTGGCCTGACACAGTGTTTCAAATGAGCTCAGAAGAAATCGGTCCTTGTCCCTCAGGCTGTAAAGGGCTGATCTCTTCCCAGGCAATTTATAGATTCTTTCCTTCACTTCGATCATCATGCGTGAGGAATCAGTGATGTCTCTTAATCAAATACATGTACAAGAGTGCAGCAGGAAATCTATAATGAAGGTTTACATTGGTTTATGTGAAGGAAAGTGGAGTCCTGCTCCGCACATGCACCTGCCACACAGCTTTTCAGTCAGATTCCCTTATTGTGTGCGTTATCCCCCCAAATATCTACGGTTTGATGATGGTTTGAGACTATTGCACACATACATGCACACACACACATGCTACACGCCCCCCACCCCCCGCGCCACATCTTGAGGGTTTTGTCCCCCAGCGCGTTAAAAGGCGCTGTGAGTGATAAAAGCCCGGGCGCACTCAGAGCTGGACGGGCGGCCGCGCAGGAAAAGGAGCGCACCTCTCCGGACTCGGAGCGCACGGCGGAGGGGCGGATCCAACATGACACCGGCATCTGCTCTCTGAATCCTCACTCACCCCCGACTCTCTTGGACTGGATAGTCCAGCCTTTACAACTCTCTTTTGTCTTTATTGAAAGCTGCCACATGCGCGCACGGTGCAACAGAGGACTTCCCCGCGCGCCTTCGCTGCTGCTCCGGATGGGCTGACAGCGGCAACATTGGATGGTTCCGTCCCGCGGTGCAAACTTCGGGCTGGTGCAAACTTCGCGGCTCAGCCCAGTATGATCGTTTGCAACGTGAGTCTGAGCTGTGCGCACTGTCCCGGGGGAGGAGCCGGCGGCACGGCGGCGACGGACGCCTACGAGGAGGTGTCCGGTTCTCTCCCTCCTCCGTCCCTGACTCCGAGGGGGCACCTGGTGGTGGCGGTGTGCCTCGGCTTCATCGGCACCTTCGGGTTCCTCAGTAACTTCCTGGTGCTTACGCTGTTCTGCCGCTACCGGACTCTGCGCACGCCCATGAACCTCCTGCTGGTGAGCATCTCTGCGAGCGACCTGCTGGTCAGCGTGCTGGGCACCCCGTTCAGCTTCGCGGCCAGCACCCAGGGGCGGTGGCTGATCGGACGCGCTGGGTGCGTTTGGTATGGGTTCGTTAACGCATGTTTAGGTGAGCAGCTGTTTACATTTTCTTTGGCACGTGTCACTGGAGACAAGTGAACACATTTCAGGCTGTAGTAACGAATTAAATCTTTAAATCTAAATCTGGTCATCCGCTCATTTTCACTTCTGAGAGGAGAAAAAGATTTGATTTTGCCTCTTTATTCTGCCGCCAGTTAGACAGGGTCTGTGTGGTATTTCGGACATGGCCTTCGTTTCTTAGCATAACTCCTAATTAACTCCAAATGTCGCTGGAAGTGTGAAAATCTGGTCCCCAAAATGTCCTTTTTCAGTTTAACCACTTTGCACGTTATGCCCTTTATCCAAAAGGATTCCACAAGCACCTAAAGTCACAGCACTTCATCAGTTCTTCATCTTTCAGGGTTTGCAGCTTTAGAAACAGCAGTATAATAATCTAGATTTCCTCTGCAAGATTTTTTTCTCTTGCAGCTTGCAAGAAAATGAAGAAAACATGCTTTCATGGCTTGCAGCAAAATCCTGTTAGCCAGTTTCATTCTGCAGTTAATTTTGATCACAATCCTATTAATTTGTGGAGGTAATGTGCTGTTCACTGCTGATTCTGTTCAATCTAGCCAACTGAATTTCCCACAGGGACATACATACTGTAATGTGATAAGGTAATGTGTCATAATTCATATTTAGTCCCAGACATTTTTTTAGGGAGGATGATAGATGCAGAGGAGATGAATACTAAAATAATCATAAAGCATGGAAAAAGCATTTCTGATCGTATTACATAATAAATCCGCTCTTGTTAGGCTCTCCAGATCCTGAGAGGTTGTGTCTGGTGTTCATGTGTGCACACAGGACAGTTGACAGAGCTCTTCACTGGTGTTGAGATCAAATCTGTGACCTCGCACTTTAAGGACAATCACACTAATTGCTGCCCTTGGCTTAATTAATGTCACCCCTCTGCTGAGAAACTACTCACAAACCTATTTTTCTAGCCGTCAGTGTTTTCTTGCTCTCACTGAATTTAGACGTTTTTCTCTTTAGACTTTAGTGACTCTGAGTGCACATGTGTGAAGAATCAATCTTTCAATGCACTAAAAGTACAGATCTCTTTTCTCCTTCACTCACCTTCTCGTCATCGATCTCTGTTAGTTTTATTGCTCTCTGGAGTGGTGTTGATGCTCTAAAATCTCTTGTTTTCTCAACGGAGCGTGGACTTGAAGCACTGTGAGGTTCAGTACATGTTGTTGCTCTTAAATCGTCTGTTTCCTCTCTGGAGCCTGGACTTGCAGTAAGGTGTTGTTGCTCTTAAATGTGTTGTTTTTTTTCTGATATGTCCAGACTAGCAGTGAGGTGGTGTTGCACTTAAAAATGTATGTATGTTTTTATGAGTCTGGACTGGAAGAAAGCTGCAGTAAGGTGGCATGCCTGCTCTGAAATCAGTTGTCTTCCCCTGGGAGTCTGGACTAGCAGTAAGGTGTTATCATTGCTCTTAAATTAGTTTTTAATGGAGACTCGTAGTAAAGCACATGTTTTGTTGTTCCTAAATTAGTTGTTTTCTCTAGGGGGGTCTGGACTTGCAGTAAGGTGTTGCTCTCAAAAGTTGTTCTGGACTTGGAGTCAGGTGTTGTTCCCCCTAAAATCTGTTGCTTCCTCGTCGGAGTCTAGACTTGCAGTAAGGTGTTGTTGCTCTTAAAAATTTAGTTTTCTGGGGCGACCTCTAGCTCAACGGGTAAAGTGTACGCTACATGAGTCTTGTGCAGCAGCCTGGGTCCGATTTCAGCCTTTGCTGTAGAGGTCATTCGTGATTTCTCTAACCCTTTCCCGTCTCTCTCAAGCTGTACTGTAATAAAGGCACAAACCCTAAAAACATAAGTCTTTGTTGCTCTTAAATCAGTTGTTTCCTTAATGGACCCTGGACTAGTAGTAAGGTGTACTTACTCTGAAATCAGTTGTTTTCTCTATGGAGTCTGGACTGGAAAAAAGGTGCAGTGTGGTGGTATGGTTGCTCTGAAATCAATTGTTTTCTCCTGGGAGTCTGGACTAGCAGTAAGGTATTATCATTGCTCTTGAATTAGTTTTCTTATTGGAGTCTGAGCTTGTAGTAAAGCATATGTTTTGGTGTTCCTAAATTAGTTGTTTTCTCTATGGGGTCTGGACTTGCAGGAAGGTGTTGTTCCCCCTAAAATCTGTCATTTCCTCTTTGGAGTCTAGACTTGCAGTAAGGTGTTGTTGCTCTTAAAAATGCGTTTTCTGGGGCAACCGTTAGCTCAACAGGTGGAGTGTTTTCCCACATATAGGCCTAGTCCTTTGTAGCAGCCTGGGTTCGATTCCAACCTGCAGGCCATTTCTGTGTGTCATTCCCATTTTCTCTGCCCCTTTCCTGTCTCCCTCCAGCTGTAGGCAAAAACTCCACCAAATAAATCAATCAAAAATGCATTTTGTTGCAGCTGAGTCCGGACTCACAGTGAGATATCGCTGCTCTTCGATAAGTTGTTTCCTCTGTGGATTCTAAACCTGCTGTAAGGTGTTGTTGTGTTGTTTTTTTCTGAGGTGTCTGGACTAGCACTGAGGTGTTGCACTTAAAAATCTATTTTTAGCGTGCCTTACTCACAGTGAGGTACAGTAATTTTTGTTTTTTTCCCTGTTAAATCAGTTGTTTCCTTTATGGCGTCTGGACTTGAAGTAAGGTGTTGTTACTCTCAAATCAGTTGTCTCTGTGGAGTGAGCACTAGCAGTAAGGTGTTGTTGTCACTTAAAATGTGCTGTTTCCTTAAGGGAGTCTGAACTTGCATTAAAGCATGTGTTTTGTTGCTCCTAAATGAGTCTTTTTCTCCATGGAGTCTGGAGTCTGGGCGTAAAGTAAGGCACAGCCTAAATCTCTTGTTTTTTCTTTGGAGTCTGGATTTGAAGTAAGGTGCAGTAAAGCGGTGTCGTTGCTCTTAAATCTGATCTTTTCTTTGTGGAGTCCGGACCTGCAGTGAAGCGTCCCTGGAGTCCCTGCTAACATGAAGGTGTTGGTGCTCTGAAACCAGCAGCAAGGTGTTATCGTTGCTCTTGATTAGTTGATTTCTTAAAGGTAGGATCTGGAGGATTTTCAAACTAAACAAAATATAGACATGTACAAATGAAATCCTGCTTAATCATCACCTATGGGCTTCTACTCATGTGTGGTGGTGACTGTTTGCAGCGCTCCTGCCCTTTAACTGTATTTTGATGTTTTTGTGAGCTTGGACCGCTTCTGCTTCCGCACCAGCGCGAGCCTTGCCTGAACCTCTTCTGTGAAGCCTTCTTCCGTACCTCCCGGCTCCGTACACCTGGGAGAGTTGAGCCTGATAGGAGGGGCCAAATTTGAATGTGTGTTTACAAACAGCAACTGGAAAATCCTCCAGACCCTACCTTAAAGGAAGTCTGAACTTGCAGTAAAGTTTTGTTGCTCTTAAATGAGTTATCCATATGCAGTCTGGGCTAAAGGCACATTAAGGTGTTGCAGCTCCTAAATCTCCTGTTTTTTCCTGAGAGTATGAATTTGAAGTAAAACGTAAGGTGCTGTTACTCTAAAATAAGGAGTCTGAACTTCCAGTTAGGTGTTGGTGCTCCTAAATGTGTTGCTTCCTCTATAGTCTGGACTTGAAGTAAGGCAGAGCAGGGTGCTGTACCTACTAAATCTCTTGTTTTCCCTTTAGTTTGGACTTGAAGTAAGGTGCAGTGAGGTGTTGCTGTTGCTCCTATAAATCAGTTGTTCTCTCCTCAAACCATTTTTGACCCGGACTCTGTTTTCTATGTTTCTGTATTGAACAACTGCCAACTCAGTTTCTCTATAACTCCACTATACAGCTACTGACGGGGTCAATAGATCCCAATACAATCCTGAAAGCTTCATGCACATCTTTCAACAAACTGACATGTACTCTGTAGTGAGACATTCACAATTCATATACCTGATTTGCAGTTTATCCATGACCTGGGATCTTTCACAATTAATTCTGCACAGCGTGTTTCAGTGGTGTATGTTCAGAAGCATCTGTAGGATATACAAGCAATAACCAAAAACATCAAAACTGTATATGAGAGGATCACAGGCTCATATTGAAAAAGACCAGAATGAGATGCTTTGGAGATTGAATTCTGGACTGGGATGCTTATTGGCTCTGAGGAGTGGTGAGATGGAGACGGGTACCCTGACATCAAAGATTTATGTGAGTAGTTTGGTCAGAATTGATCAGATTGTGGAAAAACAAGATGAAATGCAGCTCATTTTGAAAATACCCTGAAATAACCTGAGGGTTCGAGGTATTCCACACTGTACTCTGGCTGATGAACGCTTGGAAGCAACAGTAAAAATAGTGTACAGGTGTAACTGTTACCCAAAAAGACGTTATAGTACCTGACAGGATCAGCTGCTTTTGTCTCTTTCATTTAAACTAAATATCTTTGGGCTTATCTGTTAATAAAGTAATTGGCAGATTAATCAATAATGGATATGAACTGCTTAAGTGAATGAATACAGCATCATCTTTAGTGGAAGAGAGTTACTTTTTGGAGGAGAGTTAAATCTGATCCTTTGAACCATTCTGATGTAGATTTGAACTCTGCAGAGTTCAAACTGAATTGTGGTTTGACTGGAAAAAATTGCTGCCTGAGGAGGAGACTTAGCTTACATTGCCTCTTTAGAAGTGCATATTAAGCTACAGTATCTTTGTGTTAAGTGCACTAAATCTGTGCAATAGCTGAGTAAATATTTTGCATGCAAGTGGCTTCACAATGTTCCAGTATTGATGCATTTGTTCGTATTGTTTGGGCAAAAATCAGAAAATGCACAAAGTGAGTGTCCTCTGATCAGTGGCAGGCCATTTGTTGTTAACTCTGATGCAAAGACAACAACCCAGTCACCAGAACAAAATGTTGGCAACAAATCCGTGGTTGGCAGAAATGTATATTTGTAAGTTTCATATGTATCATATAAACTTTTCTAAAGTGACGTAGTTATGATTACATGTATATATGATGACTTTGCCATCAGGAGGTGGAGGGGATGGTGGATCCCGGTGAGAGTGCTGCATTTCCAGTTGGTATTGTGCCACCAAAAGCAGATATTTTAAACCAAAACATGATCCTTTCCGAACCATAAGGATTTGGTTTTTGTGCCTAAGCATAGCCACACGTTGGCCACTGTGTTGTTGAAACATGAAGAAACGTAAAGTTTCAACATGTTACATTTCTGTGGTTTGAAGAAACTTACAATGCAAATATTTAGTCTGGCAAGATGGTTGAAGACAAATACACTACTGTTCTTTCCCTTTTAATTTTGACCCTCCCTGAAGCTACAGATGTTTTTCCCCGAGCCTCACTGAGTGAATGGTGGGAATGCATGACCCAAGCTCCATGTAAATTAGTTATTCATTTTTTAAGACTTACCCTTTGATGCTTGAAAGTTAAATGTAAGCAGCTGAAGAGGAAATCCTTGAGTTGACAAAAGCCTTTGAGTCATGCAAATGCTTTATTTTTGGGTGAAAATGCCTTGTTGATGCCAGAGGTCAGAGGAGAATGGTCAGACTGGTTCAAGATGAAAGAAAGGCAACAGTAACTCAAATAACCACTGGTTACAACCAAGGTCTGCAGAAGACCATCTCTGAACCAACAACACATCCAACCTTGAAGCAGATGGGCTACAGCAGCAGAAGACCACACCAGGTGCCACTCCTCTCTGCTAACAACAGGAAACTGAGGCTACAGTTCACACAGGCTCACCAAAACTGGACAATAGAAGATTGGAAAAATGTTGCCTGGTCTGATGAGTCTGGATTTCTGCTGCAACATTCAGATGGTAGGGTCAGAATTTGGTGTAAACAACATAAAAGCATGGATCCATCCTGCCTTGTATCAACAGTTCAGGCTGCTGGTGGTGGTGTAATGGTGTGGGAGATATTTTCTTGGCACACTTTGGGCCCCTTAGTACCAACTGAGCATGGTTTAAACACCACAGCCTACCTGAGTATTGTTGCTGACCGTGTCCATCCCTTTATGACCACAGTGTACCCATCTTCTGATGGCTACTTCCAGCAGGATAATGCACCATGTCACAAAGCTCAAGTAATACAGTATTACATTGTGTTTTTTTCAGTACTTTCCAGCAATATGTAACAATAACCTCTGATTGGAGGAGTGAACACTCTCCAACACTTACTCATCAGTATCTCACCAGGGATACACATTCAGTCTGAATAGCGATGATGGACCACTTTCAGGCCCCACAAAACAGAAATGGATCTACTCAGGTTGGCAGGACTGAAGTAAAAACAGAGCCGAGACTTTTCATTTCACCTTTTTCCTGCCGGTTCATTTGCTCATTCACTTAATGAGACACTGTCCGTCCCGTCCTGCTGCGGTTACCCAGACAACATCAGAGCTATTGTACCGTGCAGCTGGGCACTGTTAAGCCTGTAATCAAGTCTCATCAGGTCACTACTGCCGGAATAAGGTCTTCATCATGAGCTCACAGTCTTTTGCTGTATGTCTTTGTCCTTTCTCTCTGCTGTCGTCCTTCAGCAGTCCACTGTCACGATTCTGGATGGAGCAACAGGTGCAGGGATATGTGAGAGCCAAAGTTGGGTAATATCTGAAAGAAAGAGAGAGGTATTAGTTGTAAATCTTTTGGCCACGTCTGAACACTCTGAACTGGCTTGAATAGAAGGCATTGGCTCAGGTCACCATGAGAAATGAGGTTATGCTGGAAATCAGACAGTGTTTTGTACTGCATATTGTAAAATCCTCAAACAAGCTGTAGGTTAAATATAAGATCTTGTACCACTCCAACCTATAGCTTAACAATTTTGTGTTTATAAGTGATGCAAGACACAGCTTTTCCCTGCATGAATATGCCTGATTTTTTAATATATATATTGTGGCACTCAGCTGTGATATAGCACTTAGGATTACCATGACCTGGATGACTGAGAATCTTCATCGACAGCTGTGAAAACTTATTCAGACTTACAGAGGATACTGAGGTCAGGTTCAGTCAGGCTTTAAACTGAATTTATTGATACAAGGATGCATTGCTGCATGCAGAGCTGAGATGATTACTGTATATTGATTAGTAGATCGAAGTGTCATTGAAGTTTATGCTACTCAAATGTGACTCCAGTTGCTTTTCTATATTTTACACTATTGTAGATGTCTCCTGAGGCTTAAGATAAAGTTAAAAATGAGTTTTTTTCACAGATTAAAAAGTTGACATAGTACATTTCTGCAAACCGCAGACGTCTATAAAGTGATGTAGTTCAGATCATGTGTATATGAGCTGTGTTTCCTGTCATAAGGCTGAGAGGGTGGTGGGTGACCTGACACCTAGATGAGACAGCTTCAAAGCAGCAGACAGCAGTGGACCACTGTTTGAGATCAACTACAGCAGGTATTTTTAACAACACGTGGAGACATTTCCAGCTGTGTTTGTGGCAACAAAACCTGTTATATTTTAGCAACACATCAGGACATTTCTAGTGAGATGCTGGGTCGTTACCATTCTTGTTGGTGGCAACAAAGCTGATAATGTTGTTAATGACACATTGGGACATTTCCAGCTGTGTTTGTGGCAACAAAATGGATATTTTTTAATGACACCTCGGGACACATTCAGCAGTGTTTTTCGTGGGGGTTTTTTTCGTATTATTTGGCAACACATCAGAACATCCCCAGCCCCTTTTTGTGGTGACAAACCAGATATGTATGTACATTTATGGTGAGATTCAGTTCATTCATTCATTCATTCATCTTCTAACCGCTTCATCCTCATGAGGGTCACGGGGGGGCTGGAGCCTATCCCAGCTGACATCGGGCGAGAGGCAGGGTACACCCTGGACAGGCCGCCAGACTATCACAGGGCTGACACACATAGAGACAGACAACCACTCACGCTCACATTCACACCTACGGACAATTTAGAGTTATCAGTTAACCTAATCCCCAATCTGCATGTCTTTGGACTGTGGGAGTCCAAAGGAGGAGGAAGCCGGAGTGCCCGGAGAGAACCCACGCTGACACGGGGAGAACATGCAAACTCCGCACAGAGGGGCCCGCACCCGGGATCGAACCGGCAACCCTCTTGCTCTGAGGCGACAGTGCTAACCACCACACCACCGTGCCGCCCAGATTCAGTTCAATTCAATTCAATTTTATTCATAAAGCCTAATATCACATATAACAATTTGCCTCAGAGGGCTTTACAGCATACAACATCCCTCTGTCCTTTGGACCCTCACAGCAGATAAGGAAAAACTCCCCCAAAAACCCCTTTAACAGACTTCCAGGATGACAGACGTGCAATAGATGTCGTACAGAACAGATCAACATGATAAATTAACAGTAATCCGTATGACACAATGAGACAGAAAGAGAGACAGAGACAGAGAGAGATGCAGGACAGACAGTAATGACAGTAGCTTACAACAACATTAATTTAAGTAATAATATTATAATTATGATTTTGGCTATTGTGGTACAATATGTTGTGGGTATATATTAATATAGCATAGTATATGTATGTGACAATAATCATGTGTGTATAATGACAGTAGAAGTGTGACTAATGGTAACAGCTGCAGAAGAGGCATCAGACAGGACCACGGCAGCACAACCACATCACACAATCCAGGCACTACTGCGATACGGGGTAAAGATTTGGAGCACAAAGGCTCCGGAGAAGAAGCCGAGTTAATGACATGCAGTAGAGCCGAGTTAGCAAGATGCAGTAACAGGACATGAATGTTAGCAAAGGAGAGAGAGAGAGAAGGAGAGGGGGTGCTTGGTGTATTATAGGGGGGTCCCCCAGCAGACTAGGCCTATGTCAGCCTCACTAGGGGCTGGTCCAAAACAAGCCTGAGCCAGCCCTAACTATAAGCTTTATCAAAAAGGAAAGTCTTAAGTCTAGTCTTAAATGTGGAGATGGTGTCTGCCTCCCGGACTGCAACAGGAAGATGATTCCACAGAAGACATGCTTGATAGCTGAAGGCTCTGGCTCCTGATCTACTTTTGGAGACTTTAGGGACCACGAGTAACCCTGCATTCTCAGAGCGCAGTGTGCTGGTGGGATAATAGGGCACTATGAGCTCTCTAAGATATGACAGAAATGTTGAGACATTTCCAGCCATGTTTGTGGCAACAAAACCAGATATTTTGTTAACGACATGGAAGGACATTTCCAGGCGTGTTTTTGGCAGTAATACCAGGTACTTTTACAGCAACATGCCAGGACATTTCCAGCTGTATTTTTAGCAACAATATTGGTAATTTTTCGGTGACATGAGACTTTTCCAGCCATGTTTGTGGTGAAAAATACTGTTTTTTTTTGTAACGACTTGACAGGACATTTCTAACCTTATTTGTGACGACCAAACCAAGTGTCTTAAGTCAAAACACAATCTATTCCTATCCCTAACCAAATGGTTTGTGTGCCAAACCCTATCCACGTCATTGTCACAACATAACATTGTAAAACAGAAACATAAAAAAATGTAAAGCTTCATATGTTCTGCTACATATGAAATGTACAATGTGCAGAAACAAACATTGCCAACATTTATTCTGGCGATTGGATTACATTTTTTACTCCTCTTTGACATTTTAACTAATTTACCACTTATTCAATAAAGAAAGTGTGCAGTGAAGTAATCGTGTGTAATCGTGTAATTGTGCTGTCTGTTCGGCATCTGGGTCAGAAACAGTTTGATTTGGCACAAGATTTTTTGCTATCAGTTGGACCTGAAACAACAAAGAAGAAGAGAGGGAAAGAAAAGGTGAGACAGAGGTGAGGTAGAAAATAACAGAGGGAGAAATAGGAAGAGGGTCATACAGATTTAGAGAAACAGAAAGAGGGAGAGGGACAACGGAAAAAGAGAGAGACAATGAAAGATGATTAGTTCCTGTGCTGACTCAGGTGCAGGACATTGGGTCATTCGTTTTAACATAAATCTATTCCACACCACTCACAGAGATGGTGAGGAAGAATTCGGCCTCAGGTGAAAAACCCATTAAAATGCATGGTGGAGAATCGAAGTGGGCCATGTTTGAATCAAAGCCAACATTAGGGACAGATACGTTCCCCCTGAATCCCCACCAGGCCCAGAGGAGAAAGACCATGCAATCTCTATACGAAATGATGAATGAAAAAGTGGTGGCTGTTGAGAGAAGTTTCCCCTGTTGCTGAGGTAGCAGACCATTCATATTAAAAGAATCCACTAAACTCGGCTGAAAAGAGCGTGGGTGTCGTCGTGAGATTCATTTATCCATTATTATATAATCATGTTGTAATTTCCACACGGATTTAGTTTCCTCATCCTTGTAATGATTTTACAGGTGATTGATAATGTGCCTTCGGTTGTCAGTTTGTTCTTTGTCATTAGTTCATCTGTCAGCTCATTACGTGCAATTACACAATCATACAACAACAATATGTTGAGATCACAAGATACTTATTGTTGCAATTACAAGACCATAATTTTGTGATTACAAGAAGACAGATGTGGTTACTTAAGTCACAAAAAGATGATAACCTTATCATGCAAAAACTAAACAATAAAGCTTTCTGCCATTTCCTTCAGCCCTATGGAGTGTTTTCGCTGCTTTTAGCTCATTGTTTAGATTTCTTGGACCGCAAAGTCTTATCAACCTTGTTTCTGGCAGTTTTTTCCAGCAGAAAAAAAGCTCTAATAAACCCACTGTATGCTACCAAACAGCATAAAGACAAAGTCGCTCAATGAAGTTCTGTATAGCATCTGAAGAGCCAGATATTTCCCTCAGGAGCACGCTAGGTGGAGACCAAAAAAGAGCAAAGTGAATATTCAGCGGTCGCCAAAGAAATGTTGGCATTGTACGTTTCTGCAGACCACAAGTCGTCACATTTGCATGTCATATGTATAATAATGTAAGGCAGTTCACAATAGTTAAGTTTGTGCCCCCTCTCTTACCTTACAAATGTTTCCTTGTTGGTAGATGTAGCATGTTGTTTGGTTAGCTGACGTGACAAGATTACGTATGAAGACAGCAAAGGTTGAATGGTACGGACGGAACAGTAGCCTTCACTGATGTAAATGGCTGTATGTTCAGTACTCAAATGCCAAAGTTAATTTAAGTGCTGAAATGGAAGATTTCTTGTCGTGTGAAGTAGGAGTAGCCTAGCTAATTTTAAAAGCCGAAAGGAAGACAGTATCAACGTTTCTGAAGTGAAGTAGCATATGAGCTGACTTTGTCATCGGGAGGTGGAGGGGATAGTGGATGGTGTGACACCTAGGTGAGAGGTTTGGCAAGCTGCAGACTACTGCTCAAGACCAAACAACAAAACTAGTTTTGTTTTAGAGTTCTTCCAGCAGCTTTTAGTGAGAGTTTCCCATTGCTTTTTATTCACCAAATGTATGGGATTTTAGTGACACTGTTGTTTTTTCATTAGAGGTGGTGCCACAGAAGGTTGTTTTTTTTACAGAGAAATCACTGGTTTTGCCAGCAGTGGCAACCAAACCAGAAAATTTAAGCCAATACATGATCTTTTCCTAACTATAACCAAGAGGTTTTTCTTCCTAAATCTAACTGAACATAAACCACAGCATTGTTAGAACGCAGTAGAGCAGTTTTAACTTACTGCTACATAATAACGCACAAATGTAACATAACTGTGGTTTGCAGAAACAATGGAAGGATTTATTCTTGTGATTTGAGTTCAGATTTTGGGTTTAAATTCATCAGATGACAAAATTACATATTAATGCTAATGTTGAGTCTGTATGTATAATAGACCACTGGTAGGTGGGTAGGTAAATCAGCTTTACAAGATGACAATATGCCCATTATTAGTTTATCAGCCTGTTCTGCTGCCACCAGGCGCCGACTGATTATCAGAGTTAAGTAAAAAGACCTCAAACTCTCACAAGATCAGTCTTGTGAGAGTTTGAGGTCTTTTTTCTCAACCTCGGCATTACATACTCTTTGTTAACACCTCCCTCCACTAACTTCGCCACGTTGGTCGCTAGCTCTCCCTCTCAGCTTGATGTGGGCCGTTGGAATGCATTTATCATGATAGTCGGAATGTGGGTGCACTACAGTTGCAGCATCAGCTGATTTGACCACAGAGAAGTGTGTGACGGCTGGTTTGACCACATTTAATGGCAGAACGTGCCGCCCTGTAGCTAGCGTCTAAATTTATTTAATACTGAGTGTGTTCTTTGTGTGAACATGTAGTGTGAATACAGTGTGACTTTTGAGTCTGCTGGTTTTAACTTAGTTCTGTGTGTAAACAGTCGACTGTTTTGCAATGTTTTAAATAATTCTGAAAAGCAGGTGTAAGGTGATTATTTCATTAATTCAACTGTGGAAAACCGTAGAAAATTAGTAAAATCATTTTACATATTAACCTAACACCAACAATACAAATTAAACAACTCTTTTAGGGATTTGTTGATCTACAAGTTTCAGTTTGAATTTTGTGTGTTAAATTGAGGCTGCTTCTTGTTGCCAGTCCGCCCCTGGCTGCCACTAACGTGGCTGAAAATATGAAATATACTCAATGTATTGTGGCTTTCTTCCATGTTGGATTCATACAATGACTATATCGTATAAATTGTCATGTCATTTCTTTTCCAAGCCACAGGCACAAGCATGATCCGTCACAATTACTCCCCCACCTCTCCAGACCACTCCTTCCTTGGTGATTATGAGTGAGCGTTTTTGTATCTGCAGGGCTCTAGACCATGACCATTTAGTTGCTTTTTATATATATTTATATATATATATATATAACATATTTAAAATATATATATAACATATTTAAATATATATACAGTACAGGCCAAAAGTTTGGACACACCTTCTCATTCAATGCGTTTTCTTTATTTTCATGACTATTTTACATTGTAGATTCTCACTGAAGGCATCAAAACTATGAATGAACACATGTGGAGTTATGTACTTAACAAAAAAAGGTGAAATAACTGAAAACATGTTTTATATTCTAGTTTCTTCAAAATAGCCACCCTTTGCTCTGATTACTGCTTTGCACACTCTTGGCATTCTCTCCATGAGCTTCAAGAGGTAGTCACCTGAAATGGTTTTCCAACAGTCTTGAAGGAGTTCCCAGAGGTGTTTAGCACTTGTTGGCCCTTTGCCTTCACTCTGCGGTCCAGCTCACCCCAAACCATCTCGATTGGGTTCAGGTCCGGTGACTGTGGAGGCCAGGTCATCTGCCGCAGCACTCCATCACTCTCCTTCTTGGTCAAATAGCCCTTACACAGCCTGGAGGTGTGTTTGGGGTCATTGTCCTGTTGAAAAATAAATGATCGTCCAACTAAATGCAAACCGGATGGGATGGCATGTTGCTGCAGGATGCTGTGGTAGCCATGCTGGTTCAGTGTGCCTTCAATTTTGAATAAATCCCCAACAGTGTCACCAGCAAAACACCCCCACACCATCACACCTCCTCCTCCATGCTTCACAGTGGGAACCAGGCATGTGGAATCCATCCGTTCACCTTTTCTGCGTCTCACAAAGACACAGTGGTTGGAACCAAAGATCTCAAATTTGGACTAAATCAGACCAAAGCACAGATTTCCACTGGTCTAATGTCATTCCTTGTGTTTCTTGGCCCAAACAAATCTCTTCTGCTTGTTGCCTCTCCTTAGCAGTGGTTTCCTAGCAGCTATTTGACCATGAAGGCCTGATTCGCGCAGTCTCCTCTTAACAGTTGTTCTAGAGATGGGTCTGCTGCTACAACTCTGTGTGGCATTCATCTGGTCTCTGATCTGAGCTGCTGTTAACTTGCGATTTCTGAGGCTGGTGACTCGGATGAACTTATCCTCAGAAGCAGAGGTGACTCTTGGTCTTCCTTTCCTGGGTCGGTCCTCATGTGTGCCAGTTTCGTTGTAGCACTTGATGGTTTTTGCGACTCCACTTGGAGACACATTTAAAGTTTTTGCAATTTTCTGGACTGACTGACCTTCATTTCTTAAAGTAATGATGGCCACACGTTTTTCTTTAGTTAGCTGATTGGTTCTTGCCATAATATGAATTTTAACAGTTGTCCAATAGGGCTGTCGGCTGTGTATTAACCTGACTTCTGCACAACACAACTGATGGTCCCAACCCCATTGATAAAGCAAGAAATTCCACTAATTAACCCTGATAAGGCACACCTGTGAAGTGGAAACCATTTCAGGTGACTACCTCTTGAAGCTCATGGAGAGAATGCCAAGAGTGTGCAAAGCAGTAATCAGAGCAAAGGGTGGCTATTTTGAAGAAACTAGAATATAAAACATGTTTTCAGTTATTTCACCTTTTTTTTGTTAAGTACATAACTCCACATGTGTTCATTCATAGTTTTGATGCCTTCAGTGAGAATCTACAATGTAAATAGTCATGAAAATAAAGAAAACGCATTGAATGAGAAGGTGTGTCCAAACTTTTGGCCTGTACTGTATATATATGTATATATATATATATATATATATATATACACACAACAAAACAACAAAACAAAACTGGCATATTAAATTGATATTAAAACACTTTAAAACTTACACCTCAGGGATTCTTACCTGTCGGGATTCTTCGGGAAACGGTGGAAGGCCAGGTGCGGGGTGTTTCACTGATAGTTGTTGCAGTTAATTGCACTACACTGTTTTCTTTTACTTTTTTTCTCCTCTCTCCTTGACATCTTACATGTTGTCTTGGCGCAACAGTCCAAACTCAACAGTCCAAAACGGCAGCAGCGCCCCTAGTGGCTGTTGGCAAAAATTCAACGGAGCTTCGCCTCTTGGTATCCATGCTCTTTGCCGCAGCTTCATGAAGGGGCAGAGCTGTCCTCCCTGTCAGTCTCCACATTCTGTGGTACGGTCCACATCCTTGTCCTCGCCATCATCATTCATCTGACTATTACTATCTGACCTATTTAAAGTAGCAATCTGAATTATGAAATGGTTCTAACGCTAACTGCAGCGGGGGGGCCACTGGCCGGACTCGAGCCCGGGCCGCTGCAGCAGCAGCCTTGTACATGGGGCACCTGCTCTATCCACTAATCCACCAACGCCCCAGGTATATAATAGTTTAGTGGAGATTTCAGTCTGCAGATACACTGATCAGCCAAAATATTTAAACCACTGACAGGTAAAGTGAACAACATTGATCATCTTGTTACAGTGCAGTGTTCTGCTGGGAAATCTTGGGTTCTGACATTCGAGTGGATACCACCAAACATGCTCCACCCACCCACCCACCCACCCACACAAACACCATTGTAGACCAGACACCCCCCATTATAGCAGCGGCACTCCCCAGTAGCATTGGCCCCCCAGCAGGACAATGCGCCATGCCACACCACAAAACCTGCTCCCCCAAAATCTCCAGATCCCCATCTGTCAAACATCTGTGGGACATGCTGGTACCCTACCTCACAACCCACAGGACTCAAAAGATTTGAAGCCAACGCCCTGGTGCCAGACACCAAGGGACACCCTACAGAGGTCCTGTATTCATGCCTTAACAGGTCAGAGCCAAGTCCGGTCCAAGGAGGACCCACCATGGATCGGGGGTACCTCTGGGGTACCAGCACGTCCCTCAGTGGTTCAGGTTGGGATCTGGGGTATTTGGAGGTCAGGTCGGCGCCTTGAGCTCTTTGTCCCGTTCCTCCAGTCCTGCCTGAGCAGTTTTTGTGATGTGACATGGTGCATTGTCCTGCTGGGGGGCCACTGCCATTGATATGTGCCGTTGACATGAGGGTTTTTTTTTGTGTCTGCAACGGTGTTCAGGTGGGTGGAGAGCATCAGGTAGCATTTACATGAATGCCAGGACCCAAGGTTTCCCCGCAGAACATTGCACTGTAACAAGACGATCAATGTTATTCACTTCACACACCAATGGTTTGAATGTTTTGGCTGATCGGTGTATATATTGTGCATTGTGATAGCCTAAAAATATTGCAATGTTATTTAAAGGCCACATCACCCAGCCCCAATTCAGGGCTTCTCCAGGGTTAGCCTATTCATTTCTTTGAATTCTTGGGGGAAATAGTGAGCGTATTATTCTTGATTTAGCCCACCGATTCCCCAACCTTTTTGGCTTGTCACAGTCATAGACAAGCAATTTGTGACCCCTTGTCAGAGATTGTTTTCATTCATGTCCTAAAGGTCCAGTGTGTAGGATTTAGAGGGATATATTGGCAGATATAGAATAGAATACGTTTGTTTTCTTTAATGTATAATCACCTGAAATAAGAATAGTTTTGTTCTGATTACCGTAGAATGAGCGGTTTGTATCTACATAGGGCGCGGGTCCTCTACGAGGCCACTGTTGCACGGCTATGTTTCTACAGTAGCCCAGAAGAGACAAACCAAAAACTGACTCTAGATAGGGCCAATCGTATTTTCATGTCAGCTACTGTATTAGCAGTTAACTGCTTTATTCGGTGTATTTACCGGTTCAAATCACTAAGTCTGTTTGTTTTGGAGACAAAGCAACCTCTGCCGATTATTCAGCTCCCGTTAAAAACCTCCTGAACAACAAACACTGAAGGAATTCTAACAGGAGTGCTTGGCACACAGGAGAGGTTTCAATTGGTTGCAATATGCAGTCCTCACCACTAGATGTCACTAAATCCTACACACTGCTCTTTTAAAACTCTGATATTTACGATTGCAACATTTTCTGTCTTTGGGGACTCCTAGTGGTGAGATAAAAATTGCAGGTAGTCAACAGTCCATCGTTAAAACTTATTCATACAGAATAATGCCCTTCAATTATGAAAATATTTTACACCTAAGGACGTTCATGTATGTCATATTTTTTCCTCCACATTTACTATTTAAACATGTCATGTTAATGAAGTGTCTGTTTGACCGACAAAGGCAGAGTTGTGGAGTCCACGTGCTTTATCTAACCAGAGAGCGTCAGTAATGAATCCAGAGAGCTCTTACTGCCTCTTCATCCACCTGCGCACACACACACACACACACACACACACACACACACACACACAAACAGAAAATAATTCCCATTATTTTCAAGACTCTCACTCTTGTTGTTGCTCTCACCACATTGTGCACCGACAACCCCAGCCTACTGTCCGCACCAAACATGCACGGTGTCAGCCAATCAAAAGCCTTCATTATGCACAGAGATGCTGTGATTGTCTGTAATCAAAGTCTCTGTTCGTGGGAGACTCAACGAAATGGAAGTAAAGTGCTTGTGGACCAGCACTTTAGGCTATAGGTGCTGATTAGCTCTGATTTAAGACTTCATCACTTCAGCACCAATTTACTAAATCTGTGTTTCTGTGCATGTTTGTATTTAGTGTGGACAGATTAAAGCCGCTGACTGTGGAGGATGGACTGTGATGATGCATTTAGCTCACAATCTGGGTAAAGTCACGATACAGGGCTCATGGTTTGATCCACCCAATACTTTTACAATGTTTGACAGAAAATAAACCACGAACATAGAAAATCATTTATTTTATCTTAAATTTGAAGTTCCATATTTCATCAGGGCTACAACAGAAAAATAACTGGCAACTATATTTGATAATCGATTAATCATTTAAGTTATTTTTTAAGTAAAATTGGCAAGTGAATTGTGAGATTTGCTGCTTTTTCTTGTCTCACAATATAATTGATTCTCTTTTGAGTTTCAGCTGTCATAC
The DNA here is from genome assembly GCF_011397635.1 of Epinephelus fuscoguttatus. NCBI lineage: Eukaryota > Metazoa > Chordata > Actinopteri > Perciformes > Serranidae > Epinephelus > Epinephelus fuscoguttatus. The sequence continues at coordinate 12,898,210 of NC_064772.1, forward strand.
GGACAAACAAGGCATTTGATTACACATCCTTAAGCTCTAAGAAATTGTCATGGCAATATTTTTATTGTTTTGTGGTGTTTTACGGACCAAAGGATTAACCATTTCCCAAAGGAAACAATCTGCAGATAAGGAAGAAGAAGGTCAAATACTGATAACATGTACTTGAGACTGTGCTCCATTTTTCAGCTCCTCCAGGTGTCGGGCCACATTTATGCCACAGTATTTTGCTACACACCTTCTTACTACTTGTTCTGCACTTCCCCTTCCTCAGGCATTGTCTCCCTGATCTCCCTGGCTGTCCTGTCCTATGAACGTTACTGCACCATGATGAAGCCCACTATAGCTGACGGCAGAGACTTCCGCCCGGCGCTGGGAGGGATCTGCTTCTCCTGGCTCTACTCTGTAGTTTGGACTGTACCTCCACTACTGGGCTGGAGCAGATATGGGCCCGAGGGTCCCGGCACCACCTGTTCAGTGGACTGGAGCACCCAGACACCAAACAATATCTCCTACATCGTCTGCCTGTTTACCTTCTGCTTGGTCCTGCCGTTTAGCGTCATCCTCTACTCCTACGGCAAGCTGCTGCACGCCATCAGACAGGTGCGATTCTGCAAATGTAAATGTTATATTAGAGAGTTTGTTCCAAAGTGAGATAATTATCCTTTGGTAAAAACATATGCTGACTCTGTCCAAAACTCAGAGGGAGTGTCTGCGAGTGCACTGGATTGGAATATTATCAGCCCATTAAATGGCCTTTATCTGTGGATATAAGGATCATGGGTCACGGGCCTGCTACACCTACTAGTAGGTTCAGAAGGTTGTTATCAGCTCATTTAAAGGCCATTTTGCCTCAACGTATCCTCATAAATCAATACATATGAGATCCTACAAATTAGTATCCCACAAATGACATTAAGTCCTTATCGTAAAGTTAAGAAATGAACGTAAAGTTACAGACGTCCAGTTTAAGCAAGTAAAGTTACTGTGGCTAGGTTTAGGAAAAGAAACAACATGATGACGTATTTTAAAACAACTCAAAGTTCACACAGTGCTGAACACCAGTCTGCCCTGGGAAAGTCTTGGGGAAAAGTCCTGTGTTTTGTGACCCATCCACTGCATCAACCTGCTTCTCGGGACCGCCTTGTTTCTTTACTACTGTCAGCGAGGCGGCAATCTCTGAGGCAGAAAAATTATGCTAATATGAAATGCCAAAAACTGCAGTTCTTTAAATGGCTATTTGAGGCTGGCTCCAGATGCCAGTCAATCCCCATAGACTACCTGGTAATAAGTTACCTAATTTCCCCCTTTAATGACAACTGTACAGGGGGGGATTTTTACATCACTTGAAGTCATGCTTGAGTCAGGGCGGCGCGCTTAAAGTGACAGGCTGTCCATTATTTTTTACAGTCTATGCTGTTTGCGCCTTGGTCACATGATTGAAGCTTTTCAAGATACTTGGGTTATGTATGAATCACTGGTTCACCACTGGCATTACTTCTCATAGGAAAATGTACAAACAGTGTGTAACAACAGCCTGTGTGGTTTCACATTCACTTTTTCTTAGGTTTAGGTGCCAAAATGACATGGGTAAGTTTATAAAAAGAAAATGGTTGGGCATAAATACTGGCTTCACCAAGTCCTTTCTTGTACTCAGCCACCCCTACCTCCCTCCCTACCTACATGCAGACTATCACCCTGTATGCAGACTATCTAGAACATGGAAGAAAGTCCCATGAAAACGCTTTCTGGCAGAAAGTTTCATTTCATGGCCTGATAATGGCCTTTTTAACCTAATAGTAGATACGGCTGGCCCCTGCTAACTCATATCAAAGACACTTATTGCCATTGATGACAGCCATTTAATCGCCTAAAAACAGCCAAATCAACTGAAAAGCCGGTAAAAGCGTTACATGGTGAATTTAAGTGGGGAAAGTGTGTTCAAAAGTGCTTTAAATAAACTGATCCACTCCTGTATCAGCAAGCCTCCAGCAAAGTTTTAATGGTCGATCGGGGGCTGCAGAGTTGACAAGAGCATTGTAGTCATGCATTAGCTAATCTTAACAATCTCCAGTCAGGTTTGACATCTGGACAAAGTCTACTATTAAAGCTGCCAACACCAATTTATTCTTTTGACGTCTGCTTCACACTGCTGCTGACTCCCAGAGATTCCACTGTGACATTTTACTGTTTTAGTGTCTGAAGCTTATTTGCCGAATGTAATTTAAACCTTGCTGCAAGAACAGTAGACACAAGAAAGGTTGAGACATGATCCAATTTCTGGTTGACCGACATCATTTGTGTCCTGATTTAATTGCTTGAAGTGTACTGGCTGCTGTAGTGTATTCTTAAATACACTGCAATTTAAAAACTTAAATGGTGGCACTTGCATTATGCTAACATCAAGGATGGAGAGAGAAAAGTTTAGGAGATTTGCGCATTACAAATGAAGACACAGTTTGTGTGTGAGTGCACGCGCTGTCTTAGAAATATATATGTTTTAGTTCAGAGTTGATTTCTCTCTTTCTATTTCTCTTTAACTGATTAATAAATTAAGAACAGAAGATGAGGGCACAATGAGATGTCTTAATTGAAGGAGTGCCCATCAAATATGGAGAGTAGTGTGGAAAACATGAAAGAAATATTTAATTTATGTTTGTTTCATATCATCAATTTGAGGTACAGTCTCCTGTCCACGGAGATTTATGGTGTTTGTTCAACTTTCCTGCATTATTTCAACTTTTTAAAATGTATAAGTGCTAACCAGGCCATGTTTTGGGGCATTGTGTTAGTACAGGCAGAGCACTTGTATTAGCTGATTGGCATTAGATGCTTCACTCAAGCTACACCCTCAGTGGCTCATTAATTAGGTGCTTGTCTACCAGATGAAGAGTACACCCAGTCACGTAGATGTATGTGTACACTTAACATAACCTGACCTTCTCATCGTTTATGCCAGCCTTAATGACTTTCAAAGCTATTTCTGTTACAGACAGATTTCAAATGTTGGAATAAAACCATAAGAGTTTTGTTACAGTTGCTAAAGTCAGTCCAAGCTGTCTTAAGTCATTCCCCTACTCACCTTGACGTTCTGATAAAATCAAACAAGTCTAATATTATCATTAGTTTTAAGCCTGGGCTGTGGTACTTTAAACAACATTTGGTTCTCTGATCTGAGGGATCTTGGAGCAGAATAGGGGGTTTTAGGAGTTCTGAAATGCAAGGTAGAGCCAGACCATGTAGAGACTTGAAAGTAATCAATAGAACCTTAGATTGCATTCTGCACTGAATGGGGACCCAGTGTAATTCAGCCTGGACTGGGCTGATATATTCCTTATGTCGAGTGTTTGTGAGGAGCCGTGCTGCCGCATTCTGTACTAAGTGTAAATGGTTAACTGATACGTCATTAAGGCAAGTAAAGTGGATACGTTGTTCAGTTATGTTTGTGGGAAGGTTTTTAAATGAGTTGCCTCCCATCCCATGGTAGATTATATTGATGCAGAACTGACAAGAATACTGTTCACATATGACGTCTTTTATCTTGTTTTTCCAGACTATGTGTTTCTGCAGACATGTAAGGAATTGTTGATATGTCATATTTCTTGAAGGGATTTGGCATAATATTTTCCAAAAAGGGAAATGATCTCAAAAGGAATCTAGTTGTAGTCTTGCAAATAGAGACCCCGTAAGATCCCCAGGCTTATAGTCTTGTCTTTAGATGTGAGAGGGAGTCAGACTTAAGTAATTGGAAAGTGTTTTCAAATTGTTTTCAAAGTCTCATATTTCAGTTTGATTAAACTGCCTCGAAAAAGGAGATGATGTCTGCATTAACTACAGTTTATACAGTGTGCAGAGCAATGCTACGTTTTCTAGTCTAGCAGTGTGATAATGGGGTAAATATAGTCATAAAACAGGCAAGAATAATAACTTCTCCATTTCTGAACACAGTTCATCTGGGTTTATATTGGCTCAGGCTGGGAAGAGATAAACTCTGACATGTCACAGCCAGTCAGAGACTGCAGTGAAACAGAAAACACATGCCTGATTTAGGCCCTTTTTTGTGCTTCAAAGGAAATGAATGGGAATACTGATAGGCTGAAAATATAACGCGACTGTACCTTTACATATGCAGATATCATCATGCCAGCATTTGCTGCTGCAACTCGCACCATCATCCCAACCTCTGTCTTATGTGTCAAACTTTTGTTGACTTCAGTAAGTCAGTAAGACTTCAGTACTAAGATCTAAAGGTTATGTGTTTGAGAGGGATTTTTTTTTTTTTTTTTTTTTTTTATACAGTGAGTTGAGAGCAGAGCCTTTTCTGCCAAATCTATAAATGGTCAGCCCTGTATCTGACTGTGAAGTGCTGCTTTGGTTGAGTTGAAGTTAAAGTGAAACAAAGTTTAGCCAACTAGGTGAGAGTAGCTTAGAGGAAAGTAACGAGCTGTACCGTCTGGTGGGTGAAAAGTTAAGCTGGACAGCTGCGCAGTAGTTAGGCAATGGGAGGGATTGTCTACAGACTGGTGTTAATGACAGGATTACAGTTGACTGTCTTCATTACACTCTGCTGAGGGGCCTCATTAAACCTCAAGGCTGCAGACCTTCACACCCACTGTCAGCTAATCACAAGAGACAGAAACTCTTCATTTAGCTGTGTCTGTGCACATGTGTGTGTGTGGTGTACCAGGGATGTAGCAACCACATGATACCAAGAGCATTCATATTGTAGCTTGTAATGTGGGGGTTTTAATGAGCTGAGGAGGAGTTGATATTCTACAATTACACACAAATTATACACAGTGGGTTTGAAAGTTGATCATAATTTCAAACTCAATAACTTAAAATGATTTTTTTGCAAAAAAAAACAAAAAACAAAACCAAAACAAGACAAAACAAAAAATATGACCATCATGCTGGGAGGTAGAAGTTACAAAAACCTCTCTGTGTTGGTCCTTTTGAAAGTACAGTGCTCGCTTTTGCCTTCATTCTGACAATAAATAATTTCTTTTATATAATTTATTAGGCAGCTCCATGCAAACAGAGTGTGTCTTTGAATTACACTTGCCTCAGTGTTTGGTTGTGCGTCATACGGCCTGTCCTAACTTTGTGTGGGATGGTTAAATGTGTTTGTTCGCAGCCATGAACCGCACTCTGTTCGTCTCCGTGAGCCCCGGGTGTCAGTGTGTTGATGCTGTTTGCACAAGCTTTTAATTTGCCACACCGTTTGTCGGTTCATGTGCAATGCTTTTGTGGGTTCCTGCGATGCCTGCAAGCACACTGATCTTTTTCTTTCTTTCTTTCTTTCAGGAGTAGCGTCACATTTAATGTGCATTTATATGAAATAATAGCAACATAATTGAATACAAAGTATAAAATTGGATAAAATTTCCTTAGTATTGCAAACATTGGCTCACTGGAAGACTGTAACAGAGGATTACAGGAATGGTTTTTACAGCTGTAGCTTTTCCCACCCAATCTTGCACCTGTTGTTATTGTATTAACATTAAATGGTGCATTAAGATAAAGCATGAATTAGCTGTGAAAATACAACTGTATTTATCATTTTTAGCCAAAGTCTTGCCATACCAGGCAACTTTGGTCAGTCTACCACTTTGGTCCAGACTGAAATATCTGTTTGATGAATTACAATGAAATTTAATTCGCAATTTTATAGACAATCATGGTTCCCAGAGGATGAATCCCTCTGACATTGGTCATTCCTTGACTTAATATCCGGTGCCACCAGCAGGTTATGGTTTTCAGTGATCCTAGAAATAACTCAACATCTACACAATAGATTGGTACGAAATTTGGTGCAGTCATTCATGATTTCTGAAAGATTAATCCTGCTGACTTAACTGATTCTGTGACTTTTTATCTAGCACCACTATGACATTGACATTAGTGCTTTTCAGTTAAATGTCTCAACAACTATTGGATGGACTGCTGCGTTTGTGACTTAATGCCTGCACAATTTATAACATTCCCATCAGATTTAGCTGTATTTTGTCATTTTTTCTAAATAGCAAATGCTAGCATGCTCAAATTAGTTTAAGATGGTATACATTATACCTGCGTAACATCAGCATCAGTTTGCTTTGTCATTGGGAACATGTCAGCATGCAGAGCGCTTAACTCAAAGCTTTGCAGTGCCTTAGTACCAAATTAAAAAAGAGCACAGCCTCACAGATCTGCTAAAGCTGTAGACTCTTAGTCTTGTTTTACAGACCCTTTCCTGTGCCTCCGTGCATCATTTCTAATGTCCATGAACCCTGATTACTGATATAAATTCACCTAATACCAAAGTGGCAGCATAACTTTTCCACCGGGGGATATGGTACTAGCTCTGTGTATTTTGGCCATTTCTTTATTTTTAGACTTAAGTATTCTGAAAGTATTTCTCACGTCACAGAAACCACTGACTGGCTCTTCTGTTTTTAATGTTATCATACTGTCAGTGATGTGTCAAATATGTGATTTGTTCAGGTGCTCTGCACGGATGACACCTGCCTGCTCCAGCTCTCTAAATCTCTGTGCACCACAGTTGCCTGGCAAACATGGCGGTGTCAGCGTCAAAAGGTGCCCGAGGCCTGCTGATAGACGATGACCTGATATTTTTATGTTTTGAACATCATTACTACAAGCTGGTCTGACGGCTTAGAAGCCAGCGGGCATACCTCTGGTGGTTGACCACCAGCTGGTCAAGTGGCCTTCTAGGTTCTGCAGTGTTGCCAGTTTGGTTCAAAAACATCATTACCAGAAAAGAATATCAATACTGAAAAATAAGACATATATGTGCATTATGACAATGCAGGAGAAAATTTTGCTACCCTCCTCAAGCCTATTTTTACCCACGTAATCCATCCTAAAGCTGCCCAATTTGGTAACATTTTTGGGGTGTAAAAGGTTTCGCTCTGGATCCAGTTACTGTCAGTCAGTGACATCAGAAACATTCCAGCTTATTACCCACATACCACTGTTTGGCCAGCCTGGTCTGGCTTCCAAAGTGTCAAATAGTGCTGCTTGGGCAGTGGCTCTCTGCATCAGATATGGACACACAATGCACCCTTTAGTGTCTGTACAAGAAACACCAGGCTTCAACTAACTCTAATGTAAACCCATCCCCATCATTATTAGACATTCAGAGCAACAGACCTCGTATAAAAAGAGTGAGAGTCTACTTAGGGTGAGTGGGAAAGGAAGTGGACAGGTCCAACAAGCACAGAACTTTGACCCAGGAGACCAACATTTCCTGTGTGATACTAAAAGTCAACATTTAGTCATTTTGTCAAATCTGCCATTAGTTCAACACATTCTCACTCCGACCTCGTCCCATGTCGACGTTTGGTCATGGACAAAATACAACAGGAAAGGTACCCTGTGTGCGTTAGTTGTTGACATTCTGGGACGCCATGTCAAGTTCTACCTGTTACAAGCATTGTCTTCTTTCAAAATGCACTTCTTTTCGTGCAGGAAATTTAACGTTTATATACAGTCTTTTTCAAAATAAACCCACTACATCAATACAACAAAAGCACATGGTTGTGTTTAGGAAAAACCAGGCTTTGGCTTTATAATCTTACAGGACGCGAAATTCACCACCCCTTCTGCCCACCCTAGTCGGACTTTCGTCGCTGTAGCTTTTGTTCTTGTGCCGCCACATTTCCCCCTGACGCTGCCAAGCGCCATTAAACAGCGACTGGCCAGGTATCATACCGACATTAAAGGATGGATTTTTTCCATCAGTGTCTGACGCTGCAAGTCACTGCCCAAGCGCCGGAATTCGACAACTTCGGAGTGTGACCGGGTTGATTAGTCACATGAATCGTCAGTCATTTGTTAGTCACAAGAATCATTAGTCAGTTGTTATTCATGTGGATCAGCTCACATGACCAGTGTCAACCACAATCTTTTCTTAACCCTAGCTAACCAATACGTTTGTTGCCCAGACTCAAACTCCAAGATGCATGCACAACAAATTTATACACACAACATAACCATAACAAAAGCGATTTTTCATTAAAATATGTACTTCCCAATTGGAATCCCACAGGGAACCCTAATGGATCACACGCCACTGCATATTACACTGTTTTCTTGCACTGTTTTCTATACACAAGTAAATTTGGGGATTGTGTGACAGACAGATGGAACAATCCAAAATATGAATCATGTTCAAATCACGTCAAGAAAACCATCTGTGAGCAAAGCTGTATACGGAGCCTTAAAACATTAATGTCACCAAACAAATATGAAAATAAGAAGCACTAACGCAGCAGATTCAATCAGCAGCTGGTTCATCAAGTAGTGGTGGTTTGTGTTTTCTCAGGAACACAACCTGCTTACTGCAGTGTAGGAGAAGATTGACTTAGTTAAAGTCCTTGTACACAAGATGATTTTCCATGAGTGGTCATGCAAGACTCCTGAAATTAATTTGGGCAATTTTCACTCACTGGGGATGGGACACTTGTGGTGCCTCTTCTCAACTGTTGTAATTTTCAGAGCTGCAGATGAATTCACATCTGCTGGAAGTCGTCATTAAACGCCTTAAGTTTGATGAAGTTGAGACAGAAGGAGAGAAAGTGACTCTCCAGATTCTGTTATTTAGCCGATGATGCCTGCTGAATTAATTTAACTGAGAAACAGAGGTAAACAGTGCCAGATGTACAAGTGAGAAGTACAGGTGGCAGATATGTTGATGGATCCTTGTAGGCAGATTTAAAAGTTTCAAATACCAACTTTATTACGTTTTGATGAATAATTTATTGATGCTTTACAGATAGATTAACTTATAAATCACTGGGGAGAGAACGTTTGGGCTGGGAGATGTAAAAATCTTTTCCTGCACACTTACTTTGTCTTTTTGCTTTATAGTATCCTGAGGACAATCCCCAAAAAGAAAATGTAGCAACAAACCCACAGCAAACCTTCCCGCCTTCAGAACTATGGAGCATTTTACCATCTTTAAGTTCACTGAGTTCTCACCACCCTCATCAGCGTTGTTTCCAGGCACAGCAGGCAGTTCTTACTAGCAAAAAGGCTACCTGCCCTGCACCAAAGGGCAGCTAAACATGGATAGCAACAAGATGGTGAAAGCAGTTAAACGTTTAGCTGCTTAAAAGCCAGATACTTCCCTCAGGAAACCAAAACAGAGCAAGCTGATCACGGCCACTCACTATTGTAATTCCAGCAGACAAGCTGCAGCACGTTTCAGCAGTGTCCGAGGAGCTAATAAAAATATGCACCTTGTGGATTTTGATGGAGCTGCAGAGCAGATTGAGTTTTCTTGCTAACAGGCACCTTATGTGAAATATAGATATGAAGTTAAGAGGATGAATGTATTCTTGATAACTTCAACACAGCCAGAAATCTTTGACCCATGTTGCTCATAACTGGGATTTGAATTGTATTAACATTGTCTGTGGATGACAGCACAACAAAGTAGGAAATGACAACAGATATATGAATAAAAACATGGAAGGTCTTTGGCAATCAGACCCCGTAGAGATGGTATGATTTAAGGAGGGTGATGAGTCCATAGTCGAATAGGGAGCCCCCCTGGGGTCTAGACGCTGGTGGTGGTAGAGGAGGTGGAGATGAGAGGAAGATGGAGAGGTGCTGATGATCTGGATGAGTAGAGCAGATTTAAAATTTTGCAGTGGCATCCTGATTGGCAGAGAGAGATTGTGGCAAAGTTAAATTGGATAGCTAGAGGAGTGAACACACATAGTCGGCTGATTAGAGGGAATAGTGAGAGTGGGATGGAGAGAATTGTGAAAGGATGAGCACAGAGACAGTCTTCTTGATTGAACTTAGGCTGAGCTTCATCTGAATCAGATAAAAAAAGAAACCATTAAACATTACGTTGCCTGCATACCTACTTATGGTAGAAACACAAATATCAAGGAAAAATGATCAAATCACCCAAAACAGCAAGTCTACAAAATTTTGCTCATCTTTTAAAATGAACTATATCTTCTAAAATAGTGCCTAACTTTAGTGGATGGTAACATATCAGTTTTAAAATTTATCTGCAGATACTCAAAATGAGATCAGATTTTTAAGTATGTGAGTTTTGAGCCATGACAAAAGCCAAAATGTGGCCTCTAACAGAGGGAAGGGCTTGCTGATTTTTGGAGATGAGTCCCAGAAAACTTTTGAGCCCTACTAGTTGGTTAAGAGAAGTGAGAAGTTAGCAGTCAATGACAGTATAAACCAGTTAATAAAACAGGTTTTTCAACATTTGTGAACCACTGCAACCACGAGAGGTCCTTGAGCACACAGTCATACATGTGCACACAAAATATGAGGCTGATTGGCCCAGTAGTTTGCTAGATTAGTTGTAGACAGACAGACACACAGCCAAATGGATGATCCCATCAGGCTTATGCCTGGGGGAGATATTGATTGACAATGGAGAACTGTTTGCTTGTTAGTTTAATCAAGTTTTTCAGGCATTAACTCTTTAACTTCACTGTTTTCTGCTGAGTTCAGTCACATTTTGTTCATTACCTCAAATGAACTGCAGAGCAAAATAAAGAAATTAAATTACAGCCCATATGCAGTTTTGGTGTCACATACCAATGACATTGTGGGAAAGTTGAGACAGGCATTTGTGATTGTGTTGGTTGATAAAGCCCAATTTGTGCAGAGTTGTCGGCGAGCCAGAAGGCAGACAGATAACTGTCCTTATCTCGCGTATTAGCTTTTGCAAGTGTTTATTCTTGCTTGGAGCTGCGTGTAGCACAGTCAACGCACAACACACAGAGCTGATTTGAATCTTACATTCATAGCTGCTGGTGATCCACTGCAGTTTATTAAGCTATTACCCAAATTACCAAACTGATAACTGAGTCAGCTTCATTAAACAAACATGTTGCCAGAATCTGAAAACAAGAATCGTGCAGATATCCGCTTCAGTTAATGAACTGATAACAGTCCTAATCATTTCCACAGCTTTGTTATGATGATGATGATTTATGATATAATCTCATATTGTGTGAAGATCTTTGGCAGAATTGTTAATTAACCACAATGAATTACAACTTGATGGGAAGACAGACAAGAGAAAATGCTCAAGGTGATTGAGATTGGCATCAGGCAAGAAGTGTGTTTAATTTCTGCCGTCTACATATTGTTTGTCTGTGTGAGATAGTGTGTGTTTTTGGGTTTTGCGTGTGTGTACTGGTGTCTTTCAGCAGCCTTGGTGTAAGGTTACCTGGGGGGGAAGATAATCCCCTGCCAAACCAGCATGCATTTTCCTCACTTGCAGGGCACACACATGGTCATTTTGCAGAATGCGATTTAATCTCTGTGTGTGTGTGTGTGTGTGTTTTTATACTGTATGTTGAAACCTGAAACACTGCACAATAGAATGACACAGAGGGCAGAGGGGACTTTTTTGCAGGCGGCTTTCACAGTTTTTCCTCTCACTGTGAGCTTTATTTGTTTTCATTTGGTATTCAATATCATTTTTTTGCGTTATTAAAAAAACGTGAAGCGTTTTGTTCAGCATGAATGCACATTATGATACAGTTGTGCATCTATTTGCATATTTCTCTCTGAAATATGAGTTGTTTACTTCTTTCATACCATGGATATTACACTAATAGCTCGTATTTGCAAGAGTGATTACATCTGTGTTAGCACTTGTAATATAACAGCAACACTGTTTCTTCTGCTCCATAATAGCTTTTTTATATTGTCTAATCAAAACAGCAAATAAACTGCAGATTATTGAACGTTTGAGAAGTACAAATCCAATAATATTCAGTTATTTTTTATACATAGTCCAGGTTAGATGAATGAAGTCCCTGGTTAGAAGTATGGGAACACTTTTTATTTTTCAGTGCAGTTTGCAATGATATGAAGGTAGTAGATTTACCAGTCAACATCAACCGTAGCCATTGCAGACTAAAATGACGACCAGTGTCTGGCTGATGACACTCCTCCATGGCTCTACCGTCTTATCCAAACATGATCACTTCTGACTCCAAAAAACCAACATGACGATGACCAAAAGGCTGAACTCAAGGCTTTAAAACAGCAGTCCATAAACCAATGGGTGACATCACAGTAGCTACCGCCATGATTATATAGTCTGTGATTGCAAGTGATGCAAACAACACTTTAAAATCTGATTTTGATCTACCTCAAATTGTGGTTTGGATGTGATTTGCAAATATGTCATTTCATTGGTATTTTGCCTGCCAAACTTTTTAAAATCAATTTGGATACGGTCTGAAAATGCCAAAAATCAGATTTAGGCTGACAGTCTGAATAAGGCCAGTATGCAGACTGAGATACTGTTTCACAACTCTCCACACACACACGTGGAAATAATATTGCTATGATGACCACCATTGGTTTTCTTGGCCTTTAAATTGAGCTCCATGACATGACAGACCTGCTGTGACTAGTTATAGTTGCTATGCTATGATTGGACAGATATTTGGAAGAAGGGTTTTGGGAACAGGTAATTCAATGCCAGGACAACAGTTTTACATTTCTGATAATTTCACAGCCGTTGAAACTGAAACCTTACCTTTTTTCTTTCTTTTTCCTTCTGGTGGGGAGAGTGGGCTCAGCCACGTGTCTTTGCTAAAGGAGATAAGAGATACTTTGTCCCCCTAACTGTCCTTGTACATAAAAATATTTTGTGACGTACTTGATGAAGAAAGGAAAGAAAAGTACGATTATTTAGTGCCAAGATATGCAGGTTGTTTGCAGTTTGTATGGATATTGAGAAAAGTTGCGGGCTCCTTGAAAGGTAGCATTAAATATCTATACTCTCCCCAATGTTCCAGGGCTGCCTCTGCTCGGTCAGGTTAAGTTGTAGACTTTAAGATTCAGAGTGGATTTTCAGTTCTTGCTTCTGCACAGAAATGTACAAATGTGTCTCCTTTGTCCTTCCCTTCAGTATGATGGACAGTCAGGCTGTAGACTTTCCACCTATTCAGGTCTTTCTCCTGAAGCACAGACTGATTTTCTAATTTGTTTTGTTTGGGACGACTGCGCACAGAGAGTGAATTTAAAATTTGACCTTGGAACTATTGGAAAACCACACAAAAAAGTTTTCACTCTAAAGAAACTATATTTGAAAGGAATTTAAACCAACATATATAGCAGTTTCTCTTAAACCCTAAAATAACTTTCTGTATCTCATATTACCAAATTCTTCCTAAGCAAAGCTAATTAGCTGCTGTCTCTAGCTTTACGTTTAGTGTTCAGACATGAGAGTGGACTTCACTTTAATGAGCCATGGGTCAGTGTTTCCCCCCCATACTAGTGCAGTTTGATTAGCGGCAGTGCTATATAAACATCTCCCCATACACTCACTATCTCTACTTTAAAGGGCCAGTGTGTAATATTTGGCATGGTTTATTGTCAATCTGAATCTGAATCTGAATATTCTACCCATTAATATGTTTATACAAGTGTATAATCGCTATAAAATAAAATTCGTTTGGTTTTCGTAGCCTTATAATTATGCTTTCATATATATATATATATAGCAAGGGCCTCGCCATCTTGCGCCGCCATGTATGTACGGCAGACCGAGCGGACAATCCAGCCAGCCAGAGAACGCATTTCGCGTGTATAAATAAACCAAGGAAGACAGCGGAAGGAAGAAAGAAGAAGGAAACAGCAGAGAGTGTTAGTAGTTCGTTGATAGAGAGTAGTGAAAAGTTTTTTTTAGTTATAAAGTTTGCAAATGGACCACACTTACCACGCAACAGGAGAGAATGAACCCGAACCGTCATCTGCGAGGAAAAGAAGATGCAACTTCACTCCTTGTGATGCACTCTCTGCGGCGCTTTTCCTCCTGATGATATATCTCCCCAGCGATGGTAGCAGTGAATCCCATTCTGTGCATTCAGCCTCTCTTCTCGCCCGCTCAGCATCAAACACATGGAGTTCCTCATCTGTATGCTCCGGCTCAAAAAGGTATGGCTCTGGGTCTGTGTCCGCTACAAGAAACTCTTCAAAATCGCGTTCAAAGTCGTCCATTGCAGCTACTATAGTCCGGAAATATTGCTAGGCTAAATAAACAGCTGAGCTCTGTTTACAGGCTACGCTGCCAGTCAGTGTGCGGGCTGGAGATTGAGCAGAGAGGGAGGGGGGTCCCCACTCGGTATGGTAAACGAGTATGTGTGTAAAGTTATGAAGTGCGTCTGTTACACTAGAAGAGTCAGAGTTTGGGACAGAGTCTTTTACCCCCTGGAGTGTTACCGGAATTTTTCGAGTGCTCAAATAAACGGGCCTTTTTCCCGAACGCTACTCTGGTCTCCTGCTCGTGAGGGATTCATTACAATATTGTAACATGGTTTAGATTTCTAAATAAACATTCACCTCGTCACTAGATAGACCTACTCCTGAAAAACTCGTGCGCAAGGCTTTTTGTCCCTATGAGGCCACCGTCATTTACCCGACGGGAGGGGTGAGCGAGTAAACCCTGCAATCTAGAATTTGGCCACTGATGTCACTGTTTTTAACCCATTTTACACACTGGCCCTTTAACTAGCCAGAGTCGGGGACAAGCAAGGATTATATTTATTCGCCATTGATCTTTATCTATGATATTTGTTCTAAAAAGTTTGAAGGCTGATCAGAAGAGCCGATCAGATGATGTAAAACATGTGAGAAAATTTCTCTATACAACGCTAAAATAACTTCATCAATCTGGCAGTTCTGACAAGCTGCAGCTCAGACTTAACATCCACTGTTACATTCATGGTTTACTGCTAACCTAATGTCCAGCTCACCTGCCTTTCCCGAGTACAGACACATCATCTCTCTCCTTGCTTGCTACACACACAGCACTTAACGCTGTAGAGGCTGCTCCACGCTCCGCTGTTTTCTTAAAACGTTTACATTTAGCTCTATTTGTAGGATTTAAATCCGTTTTGTCTCTGCAACAAGAAACACAGGGTTGATTAGGGGAGACGGGGGCAGTTGTAACAATGTTTGGTTTTGATGTCATCACTCACAAACCTCTTGAACTATTTGGATACAATTATTATGTAGGTAAGTTGTATCTGTGCTCTACTTATTAACAGTCATCAGTTGTTTTCACAAGTAATGTTAGTCACAAAAAAGGTTGTTTTCAATCACATGATTCTTATGACGCACAAATTCAGATGGAGGGCAGGAAGTGATAAATCCATACACTAGGTGAACTGGATACAGCAGGAAATGATTACATAAAAGAGTTGGATGAACCTGCAGGCAGCAGGTATTGTCAGAAAAATGAAACTGGATGTGAACCTGATCATCGTTAGAAATGATCTCATCCTCCAGACCTCCTTATGTTACAAATGTTTATAACGTCACATGGTGAGCCAATGGTAGAGTCTAGTGGACTGTAAGTATTATGTGTGTGGTTGGGTACATGACTGGAAAGATACTGTCATGTTTTTGGCCAGGTGGGTAAATGAGTGCAACTGTTTGGTTGCAACACCGCTGGCCTGGCTTTATCTACTATTTTCTACCTACTAGGTAGAACACTAATGCCTTAGTGTTTACATTTGAAATTAGTTAACCGCTTCTCCAGACTGAAGAAAAAAAACCTCAGAAACTCAACACAGCGTCAAAATATTTAAACAAATCCATTTACCCGAACAAAATTGATCAGAACTAGAAGACATCGTAGGTGCCTCCTGTTTTCAGCATTTCTTCTCTGTTGATTCATCAGATGGAGAAGAATGAACATAGCACATGCCACAACACAAGCGCTGGAGCCGGCATTTTCATTGTGTCGCTACTATGCGTGACGTATGCCTGCACGTTGGCCACGCCGATTTGCATGAAGTGGTGTCCCATTTCTTTGGGAAGGCTCTCTACCCTAATATTACTCACTTCCCTCATCAAGGGTTATCTTGCAAACGAGGGCACTCAGTACCAAGTGGAAGATTTAAGGGAAATGGGACAGGCCCTTAAAGTGGCCCTTGTTTCTTCCCAATCAATCACTTGGACCAGCTGTAAACAGCACCAATCATAGGCATCTGTACAGTGTTGTATTCTTTGCCTCCAGTTGTCTGCCATCCATCTGGACAGCACACCGATGTATGATGTCAAATGCAAAGACTCTATTGATTGTAACATTAGATGTCAATTGTTGCATCTGCCCCCACATGCAGGAGGGATTGTGACAGGACATTATGGGATGCATTTTATTACATGTAATTCAACCTCCGCAGCTGTGTACAAATGTATGTCTCAAGCCCCCGTCCTGTCAGCTGACGTACTAAATATCCTGCAGCAAGAAAATAAAACCCATGTGCTTCAGCATCACCACTTCTTAGTATCTCTTGGTACCCTGATGTACATCATCACTGATGTCAAACCAGCAAGATGATGGAGTAAGTCCTTGTTCACCTGACAGTATCTGGTCAGTTATTGACCTTATACTGTCACATGTCATGACATATTACAGTTTTTGCGGTATCTTTTGCACTCTGTCATTAGGAATTACTCCAGGCAGAGGCCTGAAATATTCTTTTGACATCCTTCGACAACCTGTCCGGCTGACACAGCACCTGTAGGCAGGATTGAGAGGGTGCATTTTGCTTAGAGTAACACGGAAGTGATGATTTATTTCTGCCAATTGATTAAGACCTTGTGGAAACTTTGGCATGTTCAAGTTGCTCCGTGCTTGGGTAGAACAGTCAGGGCATATTTTGGGTCATACTCTAATGAACTGGCTTCAGGTTTCTTTTCTACTCCAGATAATGTCACAGTTGGTCTTATTATAAAACACACACACTCCAGTGCAGGTACAGGATGTAGCAGTACAGTAATATTAGTGTCTTGTGCTAAAACTGTTGCAAGCAGAGACTCTGAAAAATCTCTCCATGGTGAGTTCAAGTATGTTCAGACATCTGAGACTTCTGAGATGCCAAACAGCAATCCCTTTAATGCCATAAATGATCATATCATTTTCATGATGTCCATGTTTATGTGTTTGATAGTGTCATGACACACGTAACACTGGTAAAATGTTTTTTTGTTTGGTCCAGGGGATTTAATTACCTATAAACCCTGTGGCTGCAGGTCTTATCTGAAACCTCAGTGAGTTCAGCTTGCATTCGCCACAGTGTCAGGCCGGCCCTGCATCTTTATCTTGTGTTACCAAACGTGCACTGAGCTCAGCATTTGGTTCATTTCATTTCGGTAAACAAATAAATGCAGACTGAAGCTCCACCAAAAATACTTCAGGGGTGAGGGTTATAATTATTATAGCCTTCTGGAAGTTAGCAACCAATCAAAATGACAAATGACTACCTGTGACCGTGATAACAGACTAAGAATGTTTTCCAGGATTGATGTCTACTTCTTCGTTCTCTGATTTAAGCTTTCTGACAATGTAGCTTGTTGATGTAATAATCACTGGCACCCTTCTAACAGAGTATCAGGATCTATCTATCAGGATATTGGATATAAGAACAACCTTGAATTTATCTCCAGTAAGAATTTTGACAATGGGGCCTGCACTTTTTTTCTCTGAAAGTAGCTCTAAAAATTAATGGAAACCAATAGTTAGCTACCTGACGTAATATCAAAACCTCCATTATTGCTATCATTGAATTGAGACAACTGATGTCAGTGTGCTCATCAGTCTACAGATGAAGCCGCTCTTCTGTCAGCTGATCTCTGAGTGCCCGTGGTGCTGCTGCTGCCATATTTGGGATTATTGGCATCAGCACGTGCAGTTCAGCTTCACATCCTCATTTATGTCCAAGAAACTTTCAAGCCATCCATTATGTAACACACAACATGCCACAAAGAATGTTCCGACCTTCTGAGGGCTGTAATGTAATGTTCCACCTGACCTATCCAAACATCTGAATCGCATTTTCAGCATTCAAAATGTTCTATCTTTTACAGCATGTGCTCTTGGCTGTTCTCTATTGAATGAAATATCACACACTGTTGTTGACATAGTATACAGTATACTGCAATTAGCTATGTCTTTAATGGATAGCCATTGTCCCCTAAAAGCCACACGTCAAGAAGGAGGACCCCCGGAAGACAGCAGTTGGCCAGTATAAAGGGGTCATGGCTTGATTTAGGATCATTTGCGAATACATGTGTAACCTTACTAGAGGTGGGTGATATGGCCCTAAAATGATATCACAATATTTCAGGATATTATTGCGATAACACTATTCTTGATAATATGACAAATTAGTAAAAAAAAAAAAGTATTTTATAATCAATTTAAGAAAACAGAATTGCAACAAAATCAGTAATATAGTTTTATACGTTTGTCTCAAATATTCAGTAAAAACTAAACAATAATAATGTCTTATTTCTTTAGTTTTTAAACAACAACAGTAACTCAGAGTGAGATTCAGATTCTGTATACAATATTAATAGTTAAACAAAATAAAATCTATCACAAACATTTAAACAGCTCTCAAATACAAAAAAATGTACCCTTGGATCTATATATACAAATCAACAGGTGATTTCCTTCTTTTAGCAAAATCCAGAATGGACCTTTATGCTCTGCCATTTTTCCTCTAATGCTACAGTAACTATCACATACTATTCACATGTATGTAGTTTTTTGTCAAGCCGTGAGCAGCACATAGGTTTACCAAAGATTTATGTCAAATCACTTAATGACACAACTCCGGTGTGCACACAGCAAGAGAGGAGAGGGAGAGACGCTGTGCTGCTGCCAGAGGAGCCGCTGAATGAGTTCCCTCTGAGTGGATAAATCGCTAAAAAAAAGTCTTTCAAGTCCAGGGCTGTTCATAAAACATTCAGGACACCACAGTTTATTCTACACCATTGAAGATGCTCCTCTTTTTGGAACCACTGAAAAGTTGGTAATAATTTGCTTTCAGCCATGCTTGTTGTTGCTGTAGGTAACAGTATGATGTCAAGATGTCAAGAGTCAAAATATTGCAGGTATCATGATATGAATTTTTCATATCATATTAAGAATTATAACGGTATTATCATGAATGATATGATATGGCACACCCATTAACGTTACACATTGCGAATCACCTGAATGCGGATGGAATAGGTTGCCATAGGGTTTACTAAGGGTTCTCTGGTGGGACATGAACTTGAACGTTTGGAAAAAAAAAAAATCCTGCTTAAGCATTTCTTGGCTGGCAGCCGTCATGAATGAAATCATTGGCATGTTGGAGATGTAACTGTGTGTATGGGTGAACTTAGGGTAGATCGTCACATGTGTCTAATTAAACTCTGGGCACTGGAATGACCCACTTGCAAAGAAACGCAGCGCAGCAGTGACTTTGACAGCAACCAGCAGTGTATAGGGACAACTAGCATTAGTCTCAAAATTATCTGACATGACATTACAGGTGTCTGCTATCATGAAGTTTACAGTTGCATTTGTCTTAGCTGAAGGACAGGTATGTGGTCCTTGGCCCGTGGACCCTCAGCCTGCCATCTTCCAACCCTCTTACCCATCAACAACTTTATTTGACAGCATATGAAGACATGCACAGATTACATTTTTTTAACTGTGTGTGTGACAAGCAGTGTATGGGCACTGTTAATCAGCCTATAGAGGTGCATCTTACTGTCTGAATAATGCGCCCTTTAAACAGCAGGAAAATACTGCACCGTGGATTTCAGACTAGGTTTTTGTTGGTCAATGGTGCAATCACTTTCTGCTGCCTAAATGCACCTGAACGCACCTTATTTTAAGACTTGCACACCCATGGGAACACCAATGGGTGCAAATACTTTTGCTTCTCACACAACAGGGGCTGTCTGTGAATATGACAGCTGCATAAGGAAAATAGCAATGATGAGCGCTGCACTCCAGCTTTGCACCTCTTTGCAGGCCAGTTATGTCTGTTGCTGACGCACACACAGATTCACAGCTTTATACACACTTTGCATGAAAAATAAGTAGTCATGCATAAACAAAAATTGCACATGATATTTAGTGACTTTTCGAGCACCCAGTAGCTACTTCCCTCAGAGGAGAGTTGGCAGCAGTGGCGCCCAGTATGTCTCTTCTTGTACTGCAAAGCTTGGCACTGAGGCATGAGTCCAAATTATTAACTTAAACAAAACTGCATGGACCCAAACTACAGTCTGAATTTCATTCTTCTTCCCCCCATCATCGGTCTCATCTGGAATTTAGATTTTTCAATTATATTGCACTGTTTTATGAATATTTAAGAGATTCTTAATGCAGTATTTATGTTGGCAGGAGAGGAAATGATTGTTTGGGTTTAAATGTCACTTGAGCATTTGAAGCTCCTGGAAATGAAAAATGTAATAGATTTAGTTCTGTTGTTGTCGAGGATTTTTCTGTGGAATGTATTGAGCGATGTATTGATGTATATGTCTCTGCTCTCACTCGGGTGTTCGGTTGTAACAAGCATCTGTTTCAAGCAGAAGAAGACGTTTGCAGCTTTTACCTCTCTGGGAGTCTGTGGTATTTTTTTGAGAATTTCGTTTCAGAGCAGTGTAAGACCCATAAATGTGAACTACTGCTGAGACTGTCTCATAATCCTGGCTGGACTAGTTACAGTAGGGAACAAGATAACAGGAGGAAACAGCAGGAGGGCAGGTGCTTGATGGTTTCCTTTGGGGGTGTTTAATTTACTGCACGACCTAGTGTCCCCTTTCTGTCCAACGTGACTGAGGAACCAGGGGAGGGCCAATCCGCACAGCACAGCAGGGAGACTTCTGACATTGACTTTATTGATAAGTCTTCACAGCAACGTTTTGAAGAGTTGTACAGGCAGTTTGTGTGGGCGACATAGGCTAGGATAGATAGAAGATGCACACTCCTAGAAACAGCAGCAGTTACACTTTACATAGGCTGTGGTTGTAGATAAACTGATGTGAGACAGCCCCAAATATGGCAAATTTTAAATGGGAATGTGCAGATGAAAGAGAGTGGAAAGAGAATTTACCTTCTTTGGAAACATTTGAGGTTTTCTTGTTTGGCTCCTTTACAGTCGGATTATTTTGGGCTGGCTTCTTCAATCCTTTGTTTCATTGGAACTAAATCCTGAGCAGCAGCTTTCAACCAAAAAGCTCTTTTTCCTACGTGAAGATTTGACATCTGGAGAGAGAAAGAGAGAAAGCATGTGCCTCACAGGGAGTAAGGACTGGTGTGATGGTAGGAATGTGAGGTGACTGCAGTTTGAAGTCGCTGCACATATTCAAGAGGAGTGACCATGTGGGTCCTGTTGTAGGGGTCGGGATGTGTGGACAGTTAAATCATTCCACAACCAAAAATGATGGGTTGCCAGAACCATCCGGAAACAGGGACAATTACAAAGCAGCAGCCAACAATGTAAGAAGACACAAAAAGGACTAAATTACAGTGAACAAGTTAAAGGAGCTCATGGGATCACATTTCACTGGAGTTGTACGTTGTACAGTACAGGCCAAAAGTTTGGACACACCTTCTCATTCAATGCGTTTTCTTTATTTTCATGACTATTTACATTGTAGATTCTCACTGAAGGCATCAAAACTATGAATGAACACATGTGGAGTTATGTACTTAACAAAAAAAGGTGAAATAACTGAAAACATGTTTTATATTCTAGTTTCTTCAAAATAGCCACCCTTTGCTCTGATTACTGCTTTGCACACTCTTGGCATTCTCTCCATGAGCTTCAAGAGGTAGTCACCTGAAATGGTTTTCCAACAGTCTTGAAGGAGTTCCCAGAGGTGTTTAGCACTTGTTGGCCCCTTTGCCTTCACTCTGCGGTCCAGCTCACCCCAAACCATCTCGATTGGGTTCAGGTCCGGTGACTGTGGAGGCCAGGTCATCTGCCGCAGCACTCCATCACTCTCCTTCTTGGTCAAATAGCCCTTACACAGCCTGGAGGTGTGTTTGGGGTCATTGTCCTGTTGAAAAATAAATGATGGTCCAACTAAACGCAAACCGGATGGGATGGCATGTCGCTGCAGGATGCTGTGGTAGCCATGCTGGTTCAGTGTGCCTTCAATTTTGAATAAATCCCCAACAGTGTCACCAGCAAAACACCCCCACACCATCACACCTCCTCCTCCATGCTTCACAGTGGGAACCAGGCATGTGGAATCCATCCGTTCACCTTTTCTGCGTCTCACAAAGACACGGCGGTTGGAACCAAAGATCTCAAATTTGGACTCATCAGACCAAAGCACAGATTTCCACTGGTCTAATGTCCATTCCTTGTGTTTCTTGGCCCAAACAAATCTCTTCTGCTTGTTGCCTCTCCTTAGCAGTGGTTTCCTAGCAGCTATTTGACCATGAAGGCCTGATTCGCGCAGTCTCCTCTTAACAGTTGTTCTAGAGATGGGTCTGCTGCTAGAACTCTGTGTGGCATTCATCTGGTCTCTGATCTGAGCTGCTGTTAACTTGTGATTTCTGAGGCTGGTGACTCGGATGAACTTATCCTCAGAAGCAGAGGTGACTCTTGGTCTTCCTTTCCTGGGTCGGTCCTCATGTGTGCCAGTTTCGTTGTAGCGCTTGATGGTTTTTGCGACTCCACTTGGGGACACATTTAAAGTTTTGCAATTTTCCGGACTGACTGACTGACCTTCATTTCTTAAAGTAATGATGGCCACTCGTTTTTCTTTAGTTAGCTGATTGGTTCTTGCCATAATATGAATTTTAACAGTTGTCCAATAGGGCTGTCGGCTGTGTATTAACCTGACTTCTGCACAACACAACTGATGGTCCCAACCCCATTGATAAAGCAGGAAATTCCACTAATTAACCCTGATAAGGCACACCTGTGAAGTGGAAACCATTTCAGGTGACTACCTCTTGAAGCTCATGGAGAGAATGCCAAGAGTGTGCAAAGCAGTAATCAGAGCAAAGGGTGGCTATTTTGAAGAAACTAGAATATAAAACATGTTTTCAGTTATTTCACCTTTTTTTGTTAAGTACATAACTCCACATGTGTTCATTCATAGTTTTGATGCCTTCAGTGAGAATCTACAATGTAAATAGTCATGAAAATAAAGAAAACGCACTGAATGAGAAGGTGTGTCCAAACTTTTGGCCCGTACTGTATATTGGGTGCAACAGATAGACACTAAAAACACCTTGATGCTATGACCTAGATTAAAGCCACTGTGTGAGATTTTGGAAGTCAAGATGCATCACGTTGAAAAGAAAGTCAAAAATAAGTCTATGCATACACGATTAAAACATTTGAAAATGTATTATAATGAAAAGGGAATAAGATAAGAAGATATTATTACTACGACTATATTATAATATTATATTATACTATATTATAATTTAAAAAGTGAATGATAATAATAATAATAATAATAATAATAATGATAATAATACTGTTCCTAAAATAAGAGTTTCACTTGTAAACACACTTTAAACCTAAATAAAATCTTTCCAAAACTTCTGGAGGAAGTTGTGATATAATGGGATTGATTTAAGAATCAAGTCAAAATATTTTATAAAATATTCATATTTTGTCAAAAACCTCAATATTTGATGAATAATAACCCTCTATCAGGAATTAGGTAAGAGTAGCCTCTGGTCTTATAGTTAAAATTCTTAAAATCTCATTTTTAGTTTTCCCCCAAGAGTGGTCTTTACACTGCATCATATGATCCAACTGTAAGATGTGGGCTCTTTTCTGCTGGCGGGTGTTTTTCGTGAGCACACCAGCTGGGGAACTGTTTGTTCAGTGTATTGTACATAAACTGGCCCGAGGTGCACAACACACTGACAGAGAAATTTTTAGTCTACATGAATTGTAGTTCAAGCTGCTGGAACAGAAATGTTTTCCTTTTTTTCTTCTTGCTTATATGTATGTTTTAAGATTATTTTTTAGCATTTCTACTTTGTTAGATAAAGACAGAGGAGGCATTGCCTTTCCTGCCTGGCGAGGAGGAAGAGAGAGAGGGGATGACATGCAGCAAAGGGCCTTAGGCTTGACTCAAGGACTCAGTCCCAGTTGCGTGTGTTCCACCCATTGAGCCACCAGGGTGCCCTTATGTGTGTTTCGACACCATGCACCAATAAAGTTTTTTTTCTCCTACACAGGTCCGCAGTGTGAGTTCAGTGGTGACCCGCCGCAGAGAGCAGCGGGTGCTGGTGATGGTTGTTACAATGGTGGTGTGCTACCTGGTCTGTTGGCTGCCATATGGAGTGGCAGCTCTGCTCGCAACTTTTGGTCCCCACGGCCTTTTGACACCAGAAGCAAGCATCACACCGTCGCTGCTGGCCAAGTTCTCCACTGTCATCAACCCTTTTATCTATATATTCATGAACAGGCAGGTGAGTTGCCGCTCTTCTTCTTATTTCTTCTTCTTACTGCTCATTTCTTACAATTGCCTTCTCTCTCTGTCTTCCTGTTGGATCTGTATGTGCATCCTATCTTACTGTAAAACATTAGTCTCTGTAGTTTTCTTCTAAAACGTTATTATCCCTGCCATGTTTGGTCATGTGTGTGTATCTGTCTGTCTTTACCAGTACTACTGGATCAATCAGCCTAATATTTTGTGTGCAGATTTCTGACTGTTTGCTCAAAGACCTTTCATGGTAGCGATGATTCACATTAGTTGAAAAACCTGTTTTTAACGTCACTGCCCTCATACTTCCCATGCGACTTTTATGATGGCATAAATACAGTTAATAGATGGCTCTCGAATGCAGAGTCAAAAGTTTCACACAACAAACGAGGCGACGGTGGAGGAGGTCAAAATATTGTACCTTTAAACAGAAGCAGCATTGTAGACAGCTGTGATCTGTGTGACCATTATATCATCAAAGGTCCATTACATCCCAACATGTGGATGGAGAATTATTTTCACTGTATTACCATTTTTTTCCATCCGCCATTATTTAAATGTCTTCATTGTTTCCTATGGTCGTATCTCATTTGAAATACACTACACTGCCGCCATGATCTCCAGTGGTATTGCTCTGTTTGGTCTGTATCCCTAAGATTTCAGGAAATATGCACAAATACAGATGAAATCTCATCATCTCCAAATCTAACATTGAGCGAACATGTGTTGCAGGCCACATTTTGGTCTTCACTGTCACTCAGGATTTACATCCTTAGAAAAGTTTGGTGTCATTTGATACATTATGATCTACTAAAGTTAGGCACAATTTTAGATGAATAAATCCTCATTTCTAGCAGTGCTAACAGTGTTGACAACAGCAACAGTGCTGACAGAGCCAGCTGTTAACTTGGTGCCGTATTAATGCTCTGAATATCTTACACAAAACCTTAAATTTATACAGTTAGGCGAACCCAGGATGCTCTGTTACCATTACACTACTCTATGCATTTTTCCACTACACACTGGACACACAGCCTCCTCTGCACTCCCCATTCCCTGCCCACATGCCCCCAGACACACTCAGTGGACCTCCACTCTGAGTGTTCTTTTCTAGTTTAAGTATGGAGGAGGACAACATAATGGTGGTTAAGATTTAGGCACCACAAATTAGTCCAAATCTGCTTCAGTCAGTGTGTGTTGTTTTGTTAAAAGCAGTCACGTTATGAATAACTCGACACATTTTAGCTTTTCAAGAGGAATTGGGAATGCTGATAAAACATATATGAGTGGGAGAAATTATCCAGAAACGCTAAGCACCATGACTAAACACAAAGTTACATGCTTACGGCTCAACAGGTGAACACAGAATGTCCAACAGAGAGAGTCAAGTGATGAAAGAAACAAAGGGAAGCACTGTGAGTGGCGCCAAATCATAAAACAAACAAAACAAAAACACACTTCCTAACCCACCAGATCCCCACGGACTCACTACAGCTGGAAACAGCTGAAACAGACAAAATAAAACACACTCTCACAAAGTAAGACTGTGGCACCTTGTATGGTAGTGTCAGTCACCACTGTATGAATGTGCAGATGGGTCTCATAGAAATATGTGAAACACACAAACTCATAACAATGTGTTATGTAGTGGTGGGTACAAAATGGGTTAAATGTATGTGCTGGCAATATGAAAACGATACCAATGCAAAGTCAAGGATCTTGTGGTGGTTACATGAAATAAACATAAAGAGTGAGAAAGTCAACAGAGGTCAGGCGGATGGTGGATGGATGGATCAACGAACATGGACTATCAGCCATGTCTATCTGCCATCCAAATTCTTAGTTTGTGGCAGGCTTACCCTAAACCTCACCACACTGTGACCATTTCACAACAGAACTGCAACTGTTTGTAACAGATTTCGCATTGGCATTGTGTTGCCAGAATGTAATTTTATGGCATACTCTGCAGGATTTGTAAACACAATGTAGAAATTTGGCGCCTCCTCAGCTCAACAAAACTGAGAGAGCAGCGGTGATCAAGCGAGCTAGATCGAATGAAGAGACAGAATGGCGTTAACGAGAACAAAGCAGTGAATCAGAGAAATAAAAAGTTATTTTCTGATTGCTTCTCGACGGTTTTGTATGTGCACTCTCGGATTTTGTGTGAATTCAGCTGAACGAGATGCTTCATCCTGTCCGCTTGGCTTCTCTGCTCTGTGTGTGTGACTCAATGTCGCCCTCGAACCAAGAGACACACAGACCTGTAGCTTTCATCTAGAGAGCAGAGGCGAGACGGAGACAGCGATATAACCTTGTTGCTGTTGAGTCTCGAGCTGCTATTAGCTGGGGGTTACACACCACTGCCCAAAGGCTGACACCCAGAAATGAACAAATCAAAATATAGAAAATACGGAAACACAGGCAGACCACCACACACCACACCACACACACTGCTAGTAAGTCATTAGCGATGATTGTGAGGGATTATTTTTGTGTGAGTCCATATTATTATCTTTTCTTTTTTTCTTTCTTTTCTTTTTCATTCATCTTTTCTTCCAGAGATCATCATGAGGAGTTGTGTCCTGCACCTTCTAACGCTTCTTAAATCCAAACCGTTCAAGTTATGACAAAGTCCTTCACAAGTAATGTTCAGCAGGGGTAGAGCTGTAATTTGTGCAAGTTTGAAGCAGTTATGATAAACGGTGTAGGAGCAAATAATTTTTGTTCGACAGAATTTGTGAAAAACGTCACCTTACATTCAAATAACATCACACACACACAAACACACACAGGCTTGTGTCTGTCAGAGTGAAGCCATTGTTGTGCTAATTAATGACCATGTCATTAGGTGACTTCAAGCTCAGTTTGACTAATAAGTAATGATAACAAAATCAGCAGGAGGCATTTCACACTACAGCAGCAACACAACCTCACATGTCACCAGCCAGGCACCGCTGTGATAGAAGTTAACCTGCTGCACATTTCTTTGTTACTCAGGACTGTCTTAAGTTACTGAATTTTTGCAGATCAGTCATTTCTTTGAGCATCACTTTTTGTCTTAACGTTCAAATATTACACTGCACAAATTCATCCTCAGCTCAAATCAAACCTCTGTCGTTTTTTTATTTATTTGATTTAATAACACTGTGCACAAGGATCAGACTGGCAATCTGTCATAGCAGCTCCCAAATGTTTATTGCACATAATGTAGCTTACAACAACATTAATAAAAGTAATAATATTATAATTATAATTCTGGCAACTATAGTACAATATGTTGAATTAATATCTGATTGTATACATATGTGACACTAATCATATGTGTATAATAACAGTAGAAGTATGAGAAACACAGACAGACAGACATAGACGGCCGAGTTCTCAACATGCAGAGAGGGAGAGAAGGGAGAAAGAGGACAGAGGGGGGAGAGAGAGAGAGAGAGAGAGAGAGAAATGCAATGCCACAGCGAGGAGGAACACAGACTTCTTTCTACCAGCTCCTTCTTTACACCTTCAGGCAGAAATCCACACATAGTATACCTGAAACACATTTTGTGCCCTCTACCAAGCAATACATTCTTAAGAGGTTGTTTCTGTTTCATGTATTTGTATGAGGCGGCCATGACGTGTGTGTGAATGGGTCAGTGGTGCCTGTGTTGTAATGCGCTTTGAATGTTGCTTAAACTAGAAAACAAGCTGTACAAATGCAGTCTATTTACCGCTCAGATTAAATCACAGCTCCCTCTGGCATTTTCACAAAGTGGCTTTTGTCAGCCTGAATGACGGATCAGACTGACTTCTTGTTTGTGGCTGGAGCCAGTGACAAAGGAGAGGTCAGCTCACACCTGGCTAATACTGCCTCAGATGGGTTTAGATCTGAAACTGTTGACCAGGGAGTAATGGTGAAAATGCTGATGATTGAAAAGAGTGCAGTGTAACCACAGGAGAACAGTGTTTAGTTTGAGTTCAGTTTACAGTCCTCTTCTGCACAACTTGCATCATTATTTAATAAGACAAAACTAAGAAAAGAGAAGAAGAAGAAGCAATGACCTTCTGCTTTCTTTAGAAGGAAAGAAAGAAAAACTAAGAGAAAAGCAAAAACTTTTTGATGGATGTCTGTGTCTAAAGAGATTAAGGAGGAAAGCAAAATGTTAGGAGGAAAGGATAAATTGATATCAAAGGAAGAAAGTAGCAACCAGTGAAGGGAGGATAGGAGCTCCACAGCGATGGGGAGGTGCACACAGACTTCTTTCTACCAGCTCCTTCTTTACACCTTCAGGCAGAAACACAAGATATGTGAAACACACACAAAATTAGAAGATAAAACACAGAGGTGTTAGATTATTATCAGTGGAAGGAAGGGCCATTACAGAAATCTGTGCAGATGCATTTTAAGGAAGGAGCATGGAAAAGAAAAATCAAGCACAGGAAGAAAAAAGAGAGAGGTAATCCGGTTGAAATGAAAGAAGGTTGAGGAAGGACAGGAAGGAAGGAAGGAAGGTGCTCTGGAAGAAGGGAAGGGAGGAAAGAAGAAAGATTACCACAGTCATTAGCTGATTAGTTTTATAACAAGAAAGGAAGAGGAGAAAGAAAGAGAGGACAGCTCACAAGAGAAGAGACACTGCCTCAGATGTTTAGACAGATAAATGACAGAAAGTAATGGGAAAAAAGAAAGAAAAAGAAAGGAGTGCAGTGTGAAGGGGTGAGAACTGAGAGAGAGAGTTCAGTTTACAGTCCTCTTCTGCACAACTTGCATCATTATTTAATAAGACAAAACTAAGAAAAGAGAAGAAGAAGAAGCAATGATAAATGTTGGAAGGAAAGAAAGAAAGAGAAGAGATTAAGAAAAGCGAAATCAATAGGAAGCAGGTAAAGAGATTAAGGAGGAAAGAAGTGAGGAGGAAAGGAAAGAAGATGTAAAGGAAGAAAGTAGCAACCAGTAAAAAGGGAGGATAGGAGGTATAAAAAAACCAGAAAGCAAAGTTAGTTGTGGCGAGAAAGGAAGAAAGGAAGGAGAGCATGGAAAAAGAAAAAATACAGGGAAGAAAGGGAGAGAGAGAGAACGAAAGAAAGAAGGGTGAGGAAGGAAGGAATGAAGGGGAGAAAGAATGGAAGAAGGGAAGGGAGGAAAGAAAGAAAGAACAAAAGAAATAATGAAAACAAGAAAGGAAGAGGAGAAAGAAAGAGAGGAAGAAAGAGAAGAAAGGGGGAAGGAAGGAGGGGGTAAAGAAAGATAAATGACAGAAAAGAAAGACAAAAAGAAAGAAAAAGAAAGGAGGGAGGGAAGGGGTGAAAAAAAGAGAGAGAGAGAAAGGAAGGATAGATCAAAAGGAAGGAAAGAGAAAGAAAGGGGAGAAAGGAAGAAGAAAAGAGAGAGAGGGGAGAAAGGAAGGAAAAAAAGAGGGGAGAAAGAAAAAGAAAGGAAAGATGGAGAGCAAGAAAGGAAGGAGAAGGAAAGAAAGGTGAGGAAAGAAAGAACAAAAGAAAGAATAAAAATAAGAAAGGAAGAAGAGAAAGAAAACCAAAGAAAGGTGAGAAAGAGGGAAAGAAAGGAAGAAGAGGGGGAGAAAGGAAGAAAGAGAAAGAAGGGAGGAGAAAAGGAAAGAAAGAAAGAAAGAAGGAGAGCATGGAAAAAGAAAAAAATACAGGGAAGAAATAGAGAGAGAGAATGAAAGAAAGAAGGGTGAGGAAGGAAGGAATGAAGGGGAGAAAGAATGGAAGAAGGGAAGGGAGGAAAGAAAGAACAAAAGAAAGAACGAAAACAAGAAAGGAGGGGGGTAAAGAAGGATAAATGACAGAAAAGAAGGTCAAAAAGAAAGAAAAAGAAAGGAGGGAAGGAAGGAGTGAAAGAAAAACAGAGAGAGAGAAAGGAAGGATAGATCAAAAGGAAGGAAAGAGAAAGAAAGGGGGAAAAGGAAGAAGAAAAGAGAGAGGGGAGAAGGGAAGGAAAAAAGAGAGGGGAGAAATGAAGAGGAAAAAGAGAGAGAGGAGAAAGAAAGAGAAAGAGAAAGAAAGGAAAGATGGATAGCAAGAAAGAAAGGAGAAAGAAAGAAAGGTGAGGAAGGAATGAAGGGGAGAAAGAATGGAAGTAAGAAAGGGCTGAAAGAAAGAACAAAGGAAAGAATAAAAATAAGAAGGAAGAAGAGAAGAGAAAGAGGGAAAGCAAGGAAGAAGAGGGGGAGAAAGAAACAAAGAAAGAGAAAGAAAGGGGGAGAAAAGGAAGGGAGGGAAAAGAAAAAGAAAGAAAGAAAAAAGACAGGAGGGACGAAGAGTGAAAGAAAGACTAAAGGATAGATTAAAAGTTAGGGAAGAGAAAGAAAGGGGAGAAAGGAATGAGAGAGAGAGAGAGAGAGTAAAGAGGACAGAAAGAAAGAAAGAAAGAAAGAAAGAAAGAAAGAAAGAAAGAAAGAAAGGAAAGATGGAGAGCAAGAAAGAAAGAAAAAGAAAAAAGAAAGGTAAGGAAGGATGGGGAGAAAGAAAGAAAGAAAGAAGGCAGAGTAAAAGAGAAAGAAAAGTGAGGGAAAAAGGAGAGGAGCAAAAATGCAACAAAGAAAGAAAGGACAGAAGGAAGAGGGAAAGATTTGAAAAAGTAATGAGGACAGAAATAAAGAGAGGTAGAAATAAAGTAATGAGAAAATGAAAGTCAGGACAAAGCAATAAATGAATGTCAGGAAGTAGCAAGAAACAGAAGAAAAGGGAAAAGAAGGGATGATAAATTAGAAAAAGAAGTAATAAAGAACAGACAAGACAGTAAAATGTGTAAAAGACGTAAACAGGCATACAGCTGACAGAGACAGAGAAAGGTGACAGACGCGACCAGAATAAAAAGAAAGTTCTTTTTAATCTCCAAAAGGTAGCGTAGCTTTGATTTGATTAGCATGTGATGTCACTATCAGGGAGCGACACACTGCGGCGCTGACCTTTTCTTCTTCTCACTCTCACTCTTTTATCTGTCTGTCTGTTTTTATCTGCATCTACCTCAGTCTCTCTCCTCTGTTGAACCGCCTGTCTTCTTGGAGACTTTTAACTTTCTTTGATGATTGACTCGTCACACGACTTGTTGCTCCATCACGTGGAGTTTCACGCTGCGTGTGTGTGTGTGTGTGTGTGTGTGTGTGTTATGATTAAGCTACTAACTGAGTTTTCAGGGCCACAGGTAGACGCACAGGAGGCCGCGCTGTGTGGCACTTTCAGTCTTCAGTTCCTCCCAGCCCATAACTATGGCAGCAGTGTGTTGAGGCGAGTTGAAGACTTCAAGCGCTGCACAGATTCATGCCCCGGACTCAAACTGTCATCATGGGAATTACACCTTTACAGTCATGCACATGTTTCTGTGTACCCTTATCATCTTTTTGAGAGGTGGAGAGTAACTAAGCACATTAACTGAAATTGTTGTTGTACTTTTAACTTCACTACATTTATCTGGCAGCTGGAGTTACTTCTACAGATTCAGATTTTACAAACAAACATGATGATGATGATGATGATGATGATGATGATGATGATGCTCTGCTGCAGAGTTAACGATCCAACAGTATATAAAGAAGTTAAAATGTGCTTCACCAGCTGTAACTTTAACAAAAGTATTAAAGTATTAAAATAAAAGTACTTGCTGGGCATAATGATCTCTTTTAAAGGGACAGTTCACCCCCAAATCAAAAATGTATACTTTTCTTCTGACCTGAAGTGCTATTTCTAAATCATGATTGTTTTAGTGTGAGTTGCCGAGTGTTGGAGATATCGGCCACAGAGATGTCTGCTTTCTCTCCATTATACTGGAACTAGATGGCACTGGGCTTGTGGTGCTCAAGCTGAGTGCCAACATCATGACCTGGTTACTCAGATCAGTGGTTCCCAACTGGTGGATCATGGTCCAAAAGTGGGTCCCAGGTCCATTCTTAATGGACCGCAAGTGACTCGCAAATATGTCATTTGTATAAAAATAAATAAATGAATTTAAAAAACACTTCATTTTTAAGTACAGTGAATTTCCATCACAGAGCTTTTATTTTGAAGTGCTGTTTCCTGCTCTAGAGTGAGTAACAGCTACTTAACAGAGACAGCAAACTAGCTCAAAGACATGGCCAAACGCAAGTATGACGCTAAATATATTAAACTGTATGGACCATTACTCAAGACAATCGACAGACTTTGTTGTGAGCAGTTTCATGAAAGAAACTTCCTTTCTACCAAACTACACCCACCAACTGTAGTATGTCGCAGAAGGAAGAGTGCATCTACCACTAGCTCACATAGCACCACTGAGCTAACTAACATCACAGCTCAGCCAAGGAGGACACCATTAAAGTTTAGCCTTTAGTCTATGAGTAGATGCAGGCCTCCTTCTGTGCAGTGATACAGTTGACTGTTGTTGCTCAGTAGCAAGAAAATAGGTCCCACATTAAACTGGTCACAACACGGTCCAAACCAATAACAAAAACCAACGACATGGGTCTAGTGGATCCTCGCCCAGAAAATTCGAGTTTCGGAAAGTTTGCTTCATGCATTCTGTTCACTTTTAAAGAGTAAAAACAACAAAAGAAATACTACACTGAAACAGCATTACTACTGTATATGAAATACTTTGAACTTTACTTAAATTGTCAGGAGGGAAAACAAAATAATTTCTCCATCTGTTGTGAATTTTTGGCATAAGCTTATTAGTTTTGTCAGTTTTAATTTATTTTTAAGAAATCAGAGGAAAGTCTAAATATATGTTTCTTCTTTTTTTTTCTTTCTTTCTTTTTTTAATTTATTCATTTATTTATTTATTTTTTTAAAGTAGGAGTCGTGACCCCTCCAGATTCTCTAATCTGTCAGGATTTAAATTCTGGTGGGGAAAACTGAATAAGATAAGATAAGATAAGATACGACTTAATCTCACACTGACGTAATTTACACGTTACAGCAGTTTAAGAGTCAGAAGCAAGAGGAAAAAGGAATTAAGACATAGAGTGCTAGATAAGGATAAAATCTGAGGATAAATAAAAATAAGATAAAATAAAATCTATATATACCTTTCACTTATACAGATACTGTATGCCCATGACTAAGTTGTACAGGGTCATTGTAATACATACATGATGTGTGGTATTTTCACTGTAAAAATATAGATATTCTTGCACAATAAGTGGTAAACTATGTATTTATTCATGATTTTTATTCATTTTTATCTGGCTCAAAGAGCTTACATTGACTGATTCTGAAAAATATTGGTTTCAGCCTTTAAATCCCACTGTGTGTATCTTTATATCATAAAATGTAAACTCTGTGACCTTAGCCAGGGATACACCAGGAATTTCAGTGCTGCTTCTCACTTAAGATTACATTTGTGTTTTCTCATGAATGAATTTGTTTGTTCTGATACAGCTTATGGTTTTATTTCAGCCACTATGGTGACAGAAAGGTGTTGGCACACAAAAGGAGTGCTTTTTTTTCAGACTTGGATGGGAACATTGTGGTTTCGTACATCCTCGATGCCCTTGCTCCCTTTATTCTTAATTTTTTGGGGCCTTCTGGTGGAGTGGAGCAGCTGGCATGAAAGCTTTTGTTGAGAGTAACAGAAGAAGCAGCAAAGGTGTATTTGAAAATCTGTTCCCTTTGTGACATCCTGTCTTCTCAGATATGCCAACTCTTGTTCTTGAGCCAAACCAAAAGCTTTTCTTTTGTGACATTTTCTCTGTTTCCCCCCCTCTCTTTTTGGGTTTCCTGCCACTTCAGTAAATGTACACAAGCGTTTGACAAATGTGACATATATCACCAGGCTGTTCTTGGTCTTGAAAGAGAGTTTATTTCAGATACACAAGCACATATTATTGCAGACAGACTTATCACATGTCTGAAACACACACAGATTTGGAGTGGCAGGTGAGGATTTGGTCACTTCTCAGTCTTAAAATCTCAATCTGTGCTGGTTTTACCTGTAATCCCTCATGACGTCAGCTGTCCTCCTGTTCTTACATTCTTCTAGGGGTTTTTTGTTCTTCTATTTTTCCTCCTTTTTCTTCTTTACATGCCTGCTCTTTTTGTACCCCCTGTGGTTTTGCTTTAAAAAACCAGCAGCTTTTTCTTCGTCCCCAAGCACAGCTCTCCAGTCGATTAATACATCGAGATCTGAGACACTAGAAGATTTAAAACAGAGTGCTAATTTTGAAAGCTGCATAATTTCCTTGGGGTAACAAAAATTAATTGGCTCATATATGATGAATTGTCAGCCAGCTGCTTAAGTATTTGAGTTAAAAGGCCTCACAAACCGGTCTCATTTGTCATATCACTCACTGACTGGAGACACGCTGGAGGAAACTGCTCACTAGTGATGTAATGACATGTACTGAGGTGTCATGTTTCACGCAGCACGTCTGTTTGATCTGCGGCGCTCTGGGGAAATGTAGTAGACTTAAAGTATACGTGTGGAACCAGAGAGTATACTAAGTACACTACGTTTATCCAGGGCAGCACGCTGCCTGCAGGACTCCCACCATGGAGGAGGGAAGACGGATGTCACTAACTGCACCACTCATACATGGTCTTATAATTTAGAAAATAAGTAATACAGTACTATATGGTACTAACTACAACTGCTACAGTGACTCACCACTAACACTAGTTTTACTTATAGTACTGTGATTTCACTGCTCTTGCATTACTATCAGTTCTGCTACTACCACTACTAGTCTTTACCTCAAGTAACTTAACTGTCATTGCACAAGGTCTGTTACCACTGTCACTACTAGTACCACCATGATTTTCACAACTGCAACTATAAGGTACATGTATTTGACCAATGCTCTGACCATTAAAATACTACCATCTAGTCAACTACGACTTCTGCTCCTACAATTTCTGTTGCATACAACGTAAACCTAAACCTCTACCACTACTTCCTTCTACAACTACCAGTAGTTTTAATCAGCCTACTGTTACTACAGGACTACAGCCATTAAGTGTGATACTTTTTGTACTGTTATATGCATTACCATCTAACATTACCATTACCATAGGTCTACTACTTCTACTTACTAATTTACTAATACTATTACAGATGCTAATGCAGGGGTGTCAAACATACAGCCTACAAGCCAAAACCAGCCCACCTAAGGGTCCAATTTGGCCCAAAAACTTTGCACACCTAATGGATTTGTGAAGAGGTGCCAGGTTTTAGGAACAAGTTAAACAGTGAGTGGCCTACTTTATGTAAAATGATGCTTCAGAGGCTTTTCTACCTTGACCAAACAGCTCTCTGGAAAAAAAGAATACTTATTGTAGTCATATTTAAATATATTGAACACTGTGCAAAATGTTGTCAATCGGCAGCATCAGTACAAGAGAATCTTGTACTAATCAGTTTTGGTAGATCAGTATTGCTAAGGCACTGCCAAAATGTTTGGTTTGTGAACTGTTTGTAAGGCAGGGATAACTTCAGTTGCTTCCTCAATGGTTTCCACTTTAGTTTGGTGTGGTGATGCCAGCATTACTATACAGGAGTGGAAATGTATGGGGAAAAAATGCACATGTAATGACAGTGAGTAGTGGACTTCCTGAATGTGGAGAAAATGAGACATATTGTTGTAATTACACATATTTTACTTCACTTTACATATCAGACTGTTCATCAATTGGTCTATTAATAGGTAAACATTTTTAGAATGTACTTAATGTTGTACACTGTAA
Organism: Epinephelus fuscoguttatus; assembly: GCF_011397635.1. Taxonomy (NCBI): domain Eukaryota; kingdom Metazoa; phylum Chordata; class Actinopteri; order Perciformes; family Serranidae; genus Epinephelus; species Epinephelus fuscoguttatus. Next base: position 12,934,147 of record NC_064772.1, read on the forward strand.
TGTTTTACACTAAAAGAAAAGGAAAAATTTGGAGGTTTTTATTTATAGGTCATTATGCAATGGTTTTACTGGTTCAGCCAACTTGAGTTAAAATTGGGTTGTATGTAGCCCATGGACTACAATTAGTTTGACACCCCTGCTGTACTAATGTGTACAATGCTGAACATCTGCGACTACTACTACTACTGTTGCTGCTGCTACTGCTGCTACTACTGCTACTGCTACTACTGCTACTACTACTGCTACTGCTGCTACTGCTACTACTACTACTACTACTGCTACTGCTGCTGCTACTACTGCTGCTGATACTGCTACTGCTACTACTGCTACTACTACTACTACTGCTGCTACTGCTACTGCTACTACTGCTACTACTGATACCGATACTACACCACTACTACTGCTACTGCACCACTGCTGCTACCACTACTGCACTGCTGCTGCTGCCACCACCACTGCTACCTGATGCTGATGCTGCTGCTGCCACTGCTATGCTGCTGCTGCCACCACCGATGCTGCTGCTGATACCACCACCACTGCACCATCCACCACTGCCACTACTGCTACCACTGATACTGCTGATACCATGCTACTGCTGCTGCCACTGCTAATCTGCTAGTACTGCTGCTGATGCACCACCACCACCTGCTGCCACGCTGCTATCTGCTGCCAGTGCTGCTGCTGCTGCTGATACTGCTGCTACTGCTGCCACCACTGCACTGCCACTACTGTCTGCCACTACCGCTGCTGCCACTACTACTACTACTACCACTACTACTACTACTACTATCTACTAATGCTACTACTTCTAATGCTACTACTACTGCTAATGCTACTACTACTACTGATACTGATACTACTACTACTACTACTACTACCACTACAATCTACTGCTAATGCTACTACTTCTGCTAATGCTACTACTTCTGCTAATACTACTTCTACTAGTAGCCTACTATTCTACTGCTACAACTACCACTACAACTACTACTGTCTACCAGCACCTTGCATGATAGCTCACTGCGTCATATAAATATCATCCCTTTGCTAATTAACCACTACTTCTACTATCGCTATGACAGTTACTTCTTTGAGTTCTTCTACTACTATCACATACACTAGTACCACACAACTACTGCCACCATATGTACTTCTACTGCTACCATTATTTTTTTGCTGAAACACAGTTGTTACAATAAATGTTGGCATTGTATTTTTCTGCAAACTAAGGAAATGTTACATTTGCACGTTTCATAGCCGATATGTTGAAGCTTAACATTTCTCAGTGTTTCGCTGTGATTAGGTTTAGGTGTGGTTAGCTTAAGGTGTGGTTAGGTTAAGGTGTGGTTAGGTTTCAGGCACAAAAACCATTTGGTTTGGGACGAAAAACATAATGCTTTTGTTGGTCACAATGGTCTGCTGCTGTCTGCTGCTTGGCAGCTGTCTCGTCTAGGTGTCACTTCGTCCACCATTACTTCTACCTCCTGATGTGAAGCTCATATACCTGTAAAGTGAACTATGTCATACCTATGAAATGTACAGATGTAACATATATGTAGTGTAAAGAATTTTGGCGACTGGGCTGGTTACCCCTACTACTACTTTTACAAATACCATGACTATATTACTACAGCTAGATGTACTGCTTATGATACTATTCCATATAGCAATATCAATCAGCTATTTGATTACTGTCAATAAAGAAACATTTAGCACAAGTTCAGTCAGTGGTTAATCATTGTAGCTCATCTCTCTAAGGTCTCTTAGCTATTATTATCATTATTATTATTATTATTATTATTATTATTAAAATTACTATTATTATGTATTTGAGTAGAATCTGTTTGAAGGCTTTTCTATCAAAAAAAATCACAACCTTAGCAGAAGGATATTTAAACTACATGTTTACTGCTTATGCCCTCCACCATCACCATCTCTACCACCAGGGCCATGACCTTATTTATTCTATCTCTTTAGATTAATCTAATATATGAATTTAACTAAAATCTCTTTACTTAAAAAGTGTTTGTAGTCATGTTCACTGATGATGTCTTTCCTAGTTTCACTATTTTTACAGTCATGAGTCCTATAATGAGTACTGCTAGTCCCATTATTATTTTTGTGCACAACTGCTACACTCTTAATAATGACCGTAATCCTGTATGTGTCTGTTTGTGTGTAGTTCTACAGGTGCTTCAGGGCGTTCCTTAGCTGCTCCACCCCCGAGCGAGGCTCCACCATAAAGACATTTTCACGGCCGACCAAGACGCTCCGCACCGTCCGCCAGGATAAGGAACAACACGTGTCTGCTCCTGCCCCCTCTTCAGTCCTGCCCTCGCCCAAATCTATCCACGGGTCCTCGGAGGGAGCCAATCACATCACATTATCTCCACCTCCACCTCCATCGAATGGACACTCTGCTGCTTCCCACACTCCTGCTGCTAACACCCCCAAACCCAAACTGATTCTGGTGGCTCACTACAGGGAATAAAAAGAGGAACAACAGCAGGAGCTGAACGTTTTACAATAGTGACAAGCAGGACGCAGGTCTCCAATTAACAACCGAATCCTTTCAATAGTCAAAAGGTCAAAGTTGCAGTGGGACTCTTAGATACAAGCTGGGACGTTTTAATCCCAGGACAGGTTATCATCGCTCTGTGAAGTCAGTAAACAGGGATACACACTAAATGCCAGTCTCACTCTGTTTACCAGAGGCACTGTATGCACAGCAGGAGAATAGGGCTAAGCATAGTGCTTCATGTTGATATTACACACAAAAAAACCCACTTAAATAGGTCAAGCTTTTTGCTTGTATTGATGAAGTATCTTTGTTACGTAACTAAATAATGTTCTTTCTTAATCTGAGAAATGATTCAGGAACAATTTGGAGAAGCACAGCGTTCTTTGGTAGAGATTTCATTAATTGTTTGGTGTGTGTTTTTGTAAACGGGGCCATGAGTTATTTTGTCGGTTCAACTGCGTAGCTACTGTTAGCAGGATTACTCTTTCTTTTTTCGGCGATAATTCGGCTGAAGAAGCGAGGTAAGCATTTTTTTCCTGACCCCATTTCCACGCCTGATATTTGAGGATTTGATACAGAGTATTAAAGATTTGTCAAACAATTTTATGCAATTTTAGAGATGAGAAGGTTTTTATCACGCCTTTATTTGAACTTTGCTGCGTATAGGCTCTCTGTCGTCGATGCTGGGACCGTTATGGAAGCCAATAAAAGCACATTTCACCATGTTGAGGGACATAAACTGATTTCACTGTTTTGAGTTGTCTCGATGTTTCTGCTGTTTCTCTTTGTTTAGTGGAAACGTGGTTTTGTGTTGTCTCCAGATGTATTTTTGTTTGCTTACGTAACAAATGAAATCATGTCACAAACAGATTTAACTGTCTCAATCTTTTTCTATTTACTTCACCCAAAGTGTGTGTGTGTGTGTGTGTGTGTGTGTGTGTGTGTGTGTGTGTGTGTGTGTGTGTGTGCGTTCCTTTTGGAGCTCAGTGTCTCTCAGTCTCTTTACTCCACATGTGTTGATTAATCCATAAATTATTAACACAGGCATTATTTACAGGGAGGGAAACAGATTAACATTCTACATTACAGCCTTCGTCTCGGTGAGAAACAAACAGCATTTGGAGCGTTAGAGTGGAATATCACAACTGACAGCCATGAATGAATAATGAGCTGTAGGCTACAAAAACATACATACACAAACACAGACAAAAAGTCATTACTAATACATGTCTCACTACACATCTGGGCAGCTGCTCAGAATAACTTTTAGAGTTTGGTTGAGGTATATTTTTTTTGGGTATTCAAGTCTTGCAGGATTTATAAGTGGCTGTAAAAAGTTTGTAGTTTGCTCCTTGATTGCAGAGGCTGAGGTAAACTTGAATTTATGGTGGTTGATTGTAACAGTGATAAGTTTACACAGCAGGATAAAGTTTAAAAATGTCCATAAAACCATTTCAAATCGCTCTTGCAGCAAAATCCACCCTTTCTCTGTCCATCAATATACTTAGCAGACTCGAAAACATGTCCGATTCTTGTCAAATTTTATGTATCTATTTATTAATAATTATCTTGATTTGATTTCATGCTTTCCACCATGAGGATTTGCTTACAGTCTCATTCTGACAAACATACCTTGATGTATTATGCCTGGTTCACACTACAGATATCAGCCCGATTATAGCCCAATACAGCGACATACAGTGTTGGCAAGGATCGTGAATGACAACTAGAGTTGTACACGATAATCTGTTGTTTCATCTCGTGTAGTGTGTCATAGTAGATGACGACCAACACCACGTCTGGGACGCCTCATGACGTTCCAACAGAAAGTCTCGCATGTTTGATTTGCTTTATGTTGTTCACGACCGCCCCCTTCATTTTCTAAAGAAGCTTTTTTTGTGAAACATTTGCAGGAACTTGTTGTGGATTCAGTGACTTGCATGTTTGCATGCGGTACTTCAAATGTAGCTCCTGCCATCTGCTGGCACTTTTTTATGTTACTACAATAACATTTCAGCTGGCACATGAACAGACACAGTGACTGAAATAATTGCAAAGGTAATAAAAATAGGACAAGAATAACCCGATGACATCATACACATCATGAAAGATGACCGGGGATGATTGGTGTGTACCATCATGTAGTGTGTCATGTCTGTCGGCCAAGTCACGGCATGATTTTATGACTCCACAATCGCCTAATCTGACATCGTGACTGTTAGAATGGACAGAAATGTTGTGTAGTGTGAACCAGGCATAAAATATGGTATACAGTATTCTATCCCAGGAAGATGTTAGGCTTACATGAAGTAGTAGTTCTATCATCCGATTTTTATCAAGATTTAAATTAATACACACCTCCAGGCTCAAACATCAGAAGTTTTTCCACATGTGAGGGGACCTGCTCTATCCTAGCTCTCCTATTAGCCAGCAGCCCCGGTGCATGACCTTTAAAGACCAACAATTCACTGATCCAGTGCTGCAGGGAGGTCATTTTGGCTGGACTTCATGCCATGTTCACAGCATATGGAATGATGGTAAAGATGATTAAAATTCCCCAGTTTATGATTTGTGAAGGCTCACATAAATCAGGCTATTCTCATTCAGTATTTTCAATCTTACCTATGAAAAGTAATGTTCTATAATTTGCATTTAACCTACGTAACCATGAGCTAGGACACTGTGATCACATGACCAATGCAATGCAGGCTGTTTTCATCATATGATGGAGGCAAAGGAGGAAGGCAGGCAACATAGCACGAAGACACGCAAAGTCTGTGCAGGGAGTTAGTCAGGGTGGTGTACAAGCCATCAAACACAGGACCAGGGTTTGTGCCCCTTGGTTTTCAGGCCTCCTTTAAAAGAGTCCAGGCTCTGTACAGCCCTCTGCTGGAGAGGGAGGTTGTTCCACAAACGTGGTGCGGCCGAGCAAAAGGCTCGGTCTCCCACGGTGCAGAGCTTGGTGCTGGGGACTCGGAGAAGTAGGCTGCCTGCAGATCTGAGGGTGCGGGTGGAGGATTGTGGAGTGATTAGTTCTTGTAGGTAGAGAGGTGTGTGTCCATTGATGCATTTGTGGGTGAGCAGCAGGATTTAATTGATCCGGGATGAGACAGGGAGCCAGTGCAGTGAGTGTGTAATGGGAGTTACTGTGCTCATGTTTACGGACTCTCATCAGGACCTTGGCAGCGCTGTTCTGGATGTATTGCAACTTCTGGATGTTCTTGCCTGGAATCCCGATGAAGAGTCCCTTGCAGTAGTCCAGTCTTGAGGAGATAAAGGCATGGACTAGCTTCTCTGCATCTGGGAGGGTTAAAGTGGGGCGGAGTCTGAAGATGTTGCGAAGATGGTAGAATGAGGTCTTGCACAGGTGTTTTATATGGTCATTGAAGGTCAAGTGGGGTTCAAACCGACCCCCCAGATTTTTAATTGAGGAGGAGAGAGGGATGAGCTGGCCGTCAAAGGTAAGTTGGGATATAGGTGAAGACTGAACCTGGTGTGGGGTGCCAATGAGAAGTGCCTCTGTTTTATTACTGTTCAGTTGGAGAAAGTTATTGTTCATCCATGCCTTTATCTCCTCAAGTTATCACAGTAACAACTATTTTACCTGCTATCTTGACAATCAAGACGTTAACCACAGAATTACCTGTTCTTCCCACTGCAGTGTATTCTACTTGGAAGATACAGTTACAGTGATGTTGAAAAATGTTGCATCAAAAGTTCAGCTTGGTTGAACTTTTTCAGCTGCACAAAACAACTTATCTTTTTGTATCAGAGCCCTGCTGTAATAGAAGCGGGCAAGGGGCATCATTTAAATGACAGAATAGGCCACATTTTTTCACACTGTGTTTACATTTTCCCAAAATATGATTTGGTATGCAATCTGAGTGAAGTGATCTTCTCATAGCATTCATAACAAACTGGCCCTGGCCCTTTTCACCATGAATATATTCTTTTAGATTGATTCAGGGCTGCTTTGTGTGTGGTGTGGTGTGTGTGTGTGTGTGTGTGTGTGTGTGTGTGTGTGTGTGTAAACGTATGTTTGAGTCTGTCTGTCTGGGTGCAATTATAAACACAGGAACAAAGAAGTGAGAGAGCCATGGCCTTATCACTTGCAGAGACAAAGATTACGTAATCAAACAGATTAAATATGGACGACTGATTATCAGGCCCAGACATCCAGACTAACAGCAATACCCTTTATGTGAGATTGTATAATAAATTGTTACACTGTTGTGATGGGATGTCAGGACACAGAGTTCACATTTTAATCGAATTATACTGAAAAGTTGAAAGCAAGTTGGAGGCCTAACACTGCTCAGCTCAAAAAAATCTCACAGCGCTACGCATAAGAAATTCTTGTAATCTCATTTCTTCGTAAAAGACAGCTGGCTGTGTTTATATTCATGGTTTATATACTCAAAATTGTTCCATATGTGTGCCTTCACTCGATTATTTGCAGGTTTGTTCATTTTTGAAGCACAGCCAAGTTTAATTTCTGCAGAAAATTGTCTGTCACCCACCCTTTCACACAGTTCCGCCTGAGAGATCCAGTTGATGAAGTAACTCAGGATATGATGGGTTTGGTGCAGGATAATTATCAACATGGCAGTGGAAGTTTTCAGTGTTACATCAGCTAAGATAGCCTCCATTATTAAACAGACTCACTTCACAGCTGGATAGTTTCTGCCCCACGGACCCAAATCAGATTAACCTGGTCATAATGTGCATATTTTAAGTCTGTCTGAAATTTTAGTCAGATGTCATCAACAAATGTCATCAACATTATTCCAGCTGAGAATTCAAAAGGTACAACTAAACATTGACACAGTCATTTTTTATGATAATACAGTGCTGCGTTCATTCATTTCTGCATAAAGTCAATATAATGGCACTTTCAGCATACTCTTAAGATATCAAAATGAGAAAGACGTTGCAATTTGATGTTGTTATTCATTGTGACAGCCAAAATCACTGAAATAAAAGTGCTGGCACTGGTACATTTCTGCAAACCATGGATATATACATTTGTAGATTTCATATGTATCATGTCAACATTTATAAGGTGACGTAGTTCAGATTATATATATCTGAGCTGACTGTCTCATCAGGTGGACTGTTCGAGACCGACAAAAGTGAGTTTAGGACATTCCCAGATGTGTTTGTAGTAACGAAAGTGGGTATTTTTTTAACATGATACCAGGACATTTCCAGCTGTGTTTGTGGTAACAAAATCAGGTATTTTTTAATGAGTTCGGGACATTTTTAGCCATATTTGTAACAACAAAAGTGAGTATTTTTCAATAAGAGTCTGGGACAGTTCCAGCTGTGTTTTTAGCAACAAAACCGGGAATTTTCAACGGAAGTTTGGGTCATTTCAAGCTATGTTGGTAGCAACAAAAGCAGGTCATTTTAAACAAGAGTTTGAGACATTTCAAGCTTTCTTGTAGTGACAACAGCAAGTCATTTTGAAATGAGAGTTCGGGACATTATCAGCTTTGTTTGAAGTGATGAAAGCGGGTATTTTTTAACTAGATGTCAGGACATTTCCAGCTGTGTTTGAGGTAACAAAAGCAGCAGGTCCTTTATAACAAGATTTCCAGCCATGTTTATAACAACAAATGCAGGAATAAAAAAAAATAAAAATAAAATAAAAGAAGAAGAAGAAAAAAGTTTGGGACATTTCTAGCATTGTTGTAGTGACAAAAGCAGGTTATCTTTATCATGGACCGCGGAATGCATCTGAACAAGGGGTGGCCATAATTTCAAGTCACGCAGAGGGGGTGGGAGGGCATATGCATTGAAACAGACAATATTACTGACACTAAATAACGTTGCGGAGCACTTTTTTTATTCCGACGCCACACAGTCACATCTACAGCACACGCATGAACACGAACACATGCTTGCTCAGTTAACCCCTCTGATCCCACTCTATCATTCACACACAACTGGCCAAGCCTATTCACACATAAACGCACAGATGAAACTATAGCAAACAACAAAGTACATCCAGTCCACAACCACAACCAAAACTCATCTTGCTGCCTTGAATCTAAATCAACATCATATTCATTATCATCACAAGTCAGCACTTATATCAGACTGATGTGCAGAGCCGCACACACACACACACACACACACACACACACACACCAACAACAAAACAAGCGCAGCTGTGCAGTTACTGAAAAGTAACCAAAACGCTGAATTTCTGACCATTACCGCCCGCAACTGCAATGTGTATGTCCACTCCCGCCTGCTCCCCCAAAACTCTGAGAATTTATGCCCGCACAAGAATAGAGATGCATTGATTTTTGTGTCTTCTCCCGTCCCGCAGGAGAAAGCACGTCATTTTATAGGCTATTAATCTATTAATAAAGAGATTCATGGGGTTGTTTGTTTCATTTCCCTGGTCTGCATGTCTTTTGACGCACTGGCCAGGAATAGCGCTCCTATTTCGTTGTTTTCATTTAGTTTTTAATGAAATAAAGGCTGTTTCATATTCTATTCTCCTCCTCTGTATTTATTTATTTTTCTGCCTTTATATAATCATGCATTGATTGAGGTTAAGGCAAGCCTGGCACCAGGATGAAGTTACTGAGGGGGCGGTTAAAAATTACGAAGGGGCAAATCTTAATTATGCAACATAGGTTCACACAGTGAGTTATAAAGAGCGCGCAGTCGTGCGTAATAGTCGCGCGTAATGACAGCTCGTCGCCGGTGAAGCACAATAAACTGCATGTCTTCTTTCATGTTTGTCTCATGACAGAAATAGAATCTTCAGATCAAGGTGTTAAAGTTCCCCACACAGACTGAAAATGAAACCACTGCCTAAACCCTGAGCCAAAAACCTTGTGAAATATACCATTAAAGTCAGCTACGGAGAAGATTCAATCAACAAAAAGTAAATGTAAATGGCAAGTTCAGTGACAGATGACTCTTCACTGATTACATTTATTTTACCACATTTCATGACAGAGGAGATGAAAAAGAAGAAAGGAAAGCTGACAGACAGACAGACAGATGGGTGGAGCAAGCGGCAAATTGGTATGAAAACTGGTTCAGGGCATATTCGTCCATTTATGAATAAATATGGAGTGGAAACGCTCATGCATGTGCACCAAGTTCCTGTGCTGACATCCTGTCGCTAGGCTACTTTGCTATACTGTTTAATGGGAACCTGGCGGGACCCAATCCCAATGCAGCCCTCTATGTCAGAGTACAAAAATTACCTGGGCCATGGCCCCCCTGGCTCCCCCGGTTCCGCGGTCTATGATCTTTAACGAGCGTTTGGGACATTTTCAGTCATGTTTGTAGTAACGAAAGTGAGTATTTTTTAACGAGATGTCAGGACATTTCCAGCTGTGTTTGTGGTAACAAAAGCAAGTATTTTTTAATGAGTCTGGGACATTTCTAGGCATATTTGTAATGACAAAAATGTGTATTTTTCAATAAGAGGTTGGGACATTTCCAGCCATGTTTGTAACAACAAATGTAGGACATTTTCAGCGTTCTTGTAGTGACAAAAGCAAGTAATTTTTTATGAAAGTTTAGGACATACCCAGCCATGTTTGTAGTGATGAAAGTAGGTATTTTTTAACAAGATGTCAGGATATTTCCAGCTTTGTTTGTAGTGACGAAAGTGTTTTTTTGTTGTTGTTTTTTCAACGAGATGTCAGGACATTTCTAGCTTTGTTGGTGGTAACAAAAGCAGTAACTTTTAACTGACGTTTGGGACATCTCAAACCATGTTTGCAGCGACAAAAGCAGGGCCTTTTAAACAAAAGTTTGAGACATTTCCAGCTTTCTTGTGGTGACAAAAGCAGGTCATTTTTAACAAGAGTTCGGGATATTTCCGGTTGTGTTTGTAGCGACCAAACTGGGCACTAGTAGTAGTTTTGTGCTTAAACGTAACCACGTTAACCGCAACATTGTAACAACATATATTTGAAAACTGAAACATAAAGAAATGTAAAGTTTCAACATATCTGCTTCATATTGAACCTTCTAATGTAATATATCCGTAGTTTACATGTAAATATGCAAGCAATCATTTATCCTTTGGATGGGGTTGATTGTGAATGGCTTTTAATGAGGTGGTCATTCTCTCACAGGCATTGATCCACACACTAAAGATGAAACAGAAGGATAAATGAGCTTGTTTCGTGTGTCTTTGTTGCCAGAAGACAGTTAAAGAGCAAAAACAAGAGGAAAGCACCTCCATTATTAATAATTGATTGTCTGACATGTCCTTAGCGTGTCTCTCTCCTGACTCTATTATAATTGGATTGAGCAGAAATGTCTCCTCATCAACTGATGTCTCATTTGTCACTGGGCCAAATCCAATCCTAACGGGAGTCATATTGGAAAAATGAGTATGAATCTCCACTAAAATCACTACTTGCATCCCTTATTAGCAGCTTGATAAAGAGAGGGAGCATAAAACTTGTTATATAATACTACATTATCATGATGAATGTGCATTTTGAGCGAGTGAAACTGTGGGGAAAAAGATGCCAAATAGGCCCAGTGGTTTTAGAGACTTAACTGAAATTCTGTAAATTGGATGTATTTTTTCCTTTGAATCAAAATTGGATGATTTTTTTTTAATTAAGCTGAGGGATTACACTCTCCTTTATGGATTTAGAAAATTCTTTATTTATATGCATGTTTTCCTTTATAAAACTATTAAAATTCACCAGCGTGAGAAGAATCTGTTACACTTTGGCAGCATATTTGACTTTTACAGTATTAATATAGTTTCTTCAGTGTGCTATTCTCATTTTGATTAAAGACCCCATAAAGTGCCAGAGCAAAGTTCATCCGCACATCAATCAAAAAATAGGTGATGCTAAAAGCTGGTGGCCACTCACAGGGCTAAATGGGAAACTGACATTACTGTCACTTTGTATATACTTATCAGTTTCAAAAAATCAAGTCAATCACCAGAAAAAAAGTCAGCTTTGAATGTTTCTGCGAACCACGGATATGTTATAATTTCCACATTATTATGGAGCAGATACGTTAAAACTTCAAACAAGGCTGAGGTTAACAGGAAAAGATTATCTTTTGGCTAAAAATGCACCGTTTGGGGGGCTAAATCACAGCAGAAAAAGCTGCAATGTCTCAGTAAAAACAACCGTTTTTTCAGACCCAAAAAGCTGCAAAGGAAAAACAGCAACAAGTCGGTACAAAGCACCCATGCTGGGTGCCTAAGAAGCTGCTGGGAACATAGCATTGACTTGATGAATCACAACCTCGCACCGTGGTCTGCAGCTTGGCAGACATCTCGCCTAGGTGACCTGCCATCTGCCATCCCCACTATCTCCAGATGGCAAAGTCAGTATATATATTACGTCACTTTAGAAACGTTGATATGATATGTATGAAACATATTCATGGTTTGCAGAAATGGACAATGCCAACATTTTCTTCTGGTGACTGAAAAAGATCTATCTGCAAACCAGGTCAATTAATTCACTTTATGTTGTGAATTTATTTATTTATTTATTTATTTTTTAATTTTATTTATTTAAAAGGGACAATGTACAGCTCAAACATAAATGTCACCATTTGATGCACCGTACCAGATTATAGCTTCAAGCTAATTCGCATCTGTAGTCCCTTTTTAATTCATTAAGGTATTATATTTTTAAAGCTTTGCCAGAACCTAGAAAAGGTCTTTTTATGGGTGTAATATTATCCGGATGTAAAATTGATGGCTCATTAAAAGCTAAAAAACTTTTTTGGCTCAGTGGTCAGACAGCAATGTTTATTTCAAGTGAATGGGTGACATCTTTGAGTTCGTTTCCAGTTCTTTATTATATCCACAGGGACAATACACTACGTTCTCACAGCTTATTAAAGAGATGTATTTGTCCAATAACTGTCTAAAATTCTCTCCTTGAGTTCATATTCTGGTGGAGGAGGTTGAATAAAAGTGGATGATGCAACACAGGTTTGGTTTTTCACCCTGTCATTAATTTTAAAGGCTGGTCTGATCTGAACTATAATCCGTTTCAACTCGGGGAAAAAAATCCCTTCAGTTAAGTAAATTATTGTATTTTAATGAGACCTTTTGAATCCTTTTGTGTGTGATTTTTTTTGCTGATTTTAAATTTAAAGTCTTTACTTTGAGGTCCACTACCCAACTGAGGCCAGGTGGGTTGCAGTGTAATCAGTCAGGTGCCCTTTGTAGGGCAGCTGCAGCTAGTTTGACTGATTGGACTCCATTAAGTGGGTTGAAAGTTGGACTGTGTTTGATTTGGCTTTTTGCCTTTCTTCTTTTTCATCTCCTCTGTCATGAAATGTGGTAAAATAAATGTAATCAGTAAAGAGTCATCTGTCACTGAACTTGCCATTTACATTTACTTTTTGTTGATTGAATCTTCTCTGTAGCTGACTTTAATGGTATATTTCACAAGGTTTTTGAGCTCAGGGTTTAGGCAGTGGTTTCATTTTCAGTCTGTGTGGGGAACTTTAACACCTTGATCTGAAGATTCTATTTCTGTTTTTGTCTGAGACTGTGGTTGCAGAACAGATATGAGTGTCAGTGGACAAAAGCCATCTTGAAATCTGAATAAATGAGGTACAGCTATCGCAACATTTCAGCGCTTTCAGAAAAGCCAAACCTTAAAACTTCCCTGCAGCTGGAAATTAAACTAATAAAAAGAATTAAAGCTCCCATTTCCCAGAATGACGTTTTAAGATTACAAAGCATCTGTGGTGGTATTTTTTTAAATGGGGAAATCAATAATAAACTAAGGGAGCATTGTTGATATGTTTGTAGGGGTTGTAACCTCAGGGCTGAACCACAAAGTAAGTTAATATTGTAATAAAGTTTGTTTTAGGGATGATTTAACAGAAGTTGTGGACCTTTAAATAAACCTGTTTCACCCGGGCAAGAAAGAGGCTGAGAAATGACAACTCCACCACTGCTTACAAAAATAGTAGTCAGTCTTAATTTAATAAGTCACAACATTAATCAGAACAAGTCCTGGGTTGAGGCGGGCAGGAGCAGGGCAATCAAGGGCAAAACTAATGGTTTAAACTCATCAAATCACGGCAGCAATATCCACTGCAAAATCAGTAAGGACTCAAATGCACATGGCACACAAGGCAGACTACACTGATCTGATTTAATGCGTCTGCATTAAATCAACGCACAGGGGGAAAAATATTTGCATTTACATTTCTGAAACCATGGATCTGTTACATATGTACATTATTTTGCAACTCAAAACTTCATGTTTCTTAGCAACACTGGTGAAACCACTTGGTTAGGGTTAGAAGGCGATGAGTGTTTTGGCTTAAAACACCCACATTCGGAAGCACAAATTACACTGTAAAAGCGGGGTTGGTGAAAACACCCATGTTTATTGGCTCAAACACCGCTGGGAAACACCACAATTTGTCGGTAAAAAACACCCAATTTCAATGCCACAAATTCTGCTAGGAAACACAACGTGCTCACTTTAGAAACACTGATATGTTATGTGTAACAAAGCAAATATAACGTATACGTGGTTTGCAGAAAAGTACAATGCAAACATTTACCTCTGGCAACTGAGCTACTTTAAAATCCCATTTTTAATTTAACTCTTGAACAACCCATTTGTTGTGTTTTGCATCCATGAAAAGAATTTTTCAGAAAAAGTACCATGTGTTCTGCACAAGACATGATCTAAAGATTATTATGAATGTTGTTCCTCTGTGGAGCATTTAAAAAAAAAAAGCTGTTAAATGCAGTTGTAGATATGGGGACTTACATGTACAGAGTGACTACCAAACAAAAACAGCTCTCAGCACCACCTGTCACACAAGGATAGAGACCTTCTACTGATAAATGACACTCATTCAGCACAGCACTCCTATCAACTCCTGGTCGATACGAAGGGGCTCTGCTGAACACGCCACCTGAGACAAGATAATAAAAACGCTGAACGCTGATCACACACTCCTCCAATATCTGCTGATGGGGAATCCATCACAAAACCACTGCTCACTCAGACAGAACAGCAATGAATATGTATGGTTTATGTTTTCAGGGTAGAGAATTGATTCCTCAACCCTGAGCGCATTAGCTCTTGATAGGGAAGAGGGATTAAGGATGCTTAAAATCTGCCAAAACTAAATGATAAATTTGGGCTATTTATGGTAAAATAATGACAAATGAATATATTAAACTGTGTATGACAGAGTGAGAGGGAGAGAAAGGGAACTGATGGGTGAGGAAAGTAAAGAGGACAAAGATAAAAACAGAAACAGTTATTTAAGCTTTAATAATTTACTTAAGCTTGCTTTATTCAGGGCAAACAGTTATTTAGCTTCAATTATTCAGAATGATCTGCATTGCAAAAGAGACCTGAGCGAGAAAATTATATTAATTTCAAAGTGCGTTGGGTTTGAGTCATCACTCAAATGACATCCTCTTGGTTTACAAGTAGTGACAGCAGCCAGGGGCGTAGCACCAAATTCTGGGTCCTATGCATAAGCAGTCTCTGTGGGCCCCTGCCCTTGCTCCCTTGATCCATGTTTCTCTGAGGCAGCTTCTTCTTTTTTTTTTAACCCAGATTTTCCTTTCTGGGGGCAAAGACATGGCAGTGTGAGTTGGTGCACCAGCAGCATAAGCAGTCACTACCTCGATTTAGAGATGAACCCAAGTGCAGGGGCAGACTAAACCATTTTGCACCTTCAACGGCGGAGAGGGGCCTATAGGCACTTCCACTACATTTTTTGTTTTTAATGCAAAGTTACAGCACAAATAAATCAAAAGTAAAAAAAAAAAAAAAACTGCAAACAAAACCTAATTTTTCATTCCAGGGTTCAATAAGCATAAAGGATATCTCCATTTCCAGATAACAATACAGTGGATTCTTCAATTTTCCCTGTTTTTGGAGGACAACTACATGCTTAAGAAGCCAATTTAAGATTTTAGTTTAATGGGGGTAATCTAAATCATTAGTTATTATTATTAATGCTCTACTACAGCATTTATTTCAATATCTCTCGAGGACAAGGAGTGGTACTGTTGTGAAATACACAGTTTGACCAGTTGAAGTTAACAACAAAATGTAGATAATAAAGATTTGGACACTGTCAAAAGCACAAAAGGTTTGTTTTAGGAATGATTACATGAATATTTTTCAAGTCAGTACTGCAATATCTTTTTTATGCTGATGATGCAATTTTGTAGGCAACAGTAAATAACAGAGGATCTAATATTGATCCTTGTGGGACACCTTTAACATCAGTTTGGGTACTTAATTTGATACCAAATAGTTTGAACATTCCAGATATGTAGGACAGTGGTCAGTTTACACTGGTATCAGTTAATATAGTCAATATATATTGACTAATATATATTGTGAAATGAAGTAAATGTGGCTGATAAACCTAAATTCAACCTAAATTCTAACGACTTGGTGCCTTCCAAAAAAAATAAATAAATAATAGAAATCCCCCAGCAATTAACGAACAGAAGGCTGATGTAAATGGTTTCCTCTACTTGGCTTCTTGTGTTTAGTCTGCACTATAAACCATAAATACAGAGTGGGAGTATGTACTTAACATCTATTTCCTTCGGTTTGGTGTGCTGGGCAAACAATTAATTTGGAGACCAGGTGTGTAAAGTGCACATGGGTAGCAGCTTTGAAAAGGATATATATTTGGACTTGGCTTGTTGAGCGACTGTCCACTCGCTCAACTGATTTTTATACAACTTTAAACAACAAAACCTGAACTCAGATGCACACCACCTGGGCTGGGCTCTTGAGGGAGCAGATACCACTGACTCAACTTGGGCCAACAACTCAGTGTGACCCAGCCCTTTTCTCTACAGCCTCCTCTTTGACTCCATTCGAACAGACAGGAGCCAATTACTTGTCATTCTCCAGCCTCAGACTGACTAATGCCTTTACATCTATCAACTATCATCTCCACTTCACATTACATTGGTCAGTGTATATGGCCAGAGGGACTCAGAGTGACATGTGCTGGCCTGTGCCTTGCCTCAGATCTCTATCTGAAGCTGTTACACAACGCAGGGAGCGCTATAGCAAAGGTTCCGTCAGCCCATTGTTGTCTGTCGCAGTGGATATAAGACATTTAAAGCACTATGCTCTTTTTGGGCAGCAGCCAAACTTATAGCTGGCTCCTTTCTATTTAAGATCGTCCAGGGAGCCAAACCTTGCCAACCTCCTGGAGGAGCTTCGCATTTTACTTCAAAGGGACCACCAGACAATCTAGAACTTAAACCAGAGTAAGAGCACAGTAATCTCTCGGGGTTTGAACTACAAGGCCTGCAGGAGTTCTGAGAAAAAACATCCTTTGTCATCCAGCTCAGCAGACAAGGGCTGTGTGGTACTGTAGTTGTCATGGATAGAGGGAAATACATCCAGGAGGCTGTGACACTGCTCCAGGACACAGATTGGAGTACTACCTCCCACTAGAAGCCCCAGCATACATGAAAATGGCGGCGCACATAAAGAGGATTCTGGATTCTGCACACTATTAAAGCAAAAATGTCAAATTTGCATCCCCTCATGCCTGCCTCATTATACTCAACAGTGTTGGCATAAAAAACCTGGTGCCAATTATCTTCTGGTGATTTATTTTGTCTTTTTTTTTGTCCTATTATCAAATTGACGAGTAATCTCCCAAAATGGATAGCCCCAAACCTAGCTACTCCCAGCATGCAACAAGAGAATGGCCAGTGTGTCCCTGAAGTCTGCTGTTTTATTGTTTTTCACCTCATATAACCCCTCTGGTCAGCACTTGAGCAGACTGTTTATTTCTCACCTCCCTGTGTGATCACTGACACTTTGCACACTTCATAGCCTCTCACGCATTTACTCTCTCTTCCCCGCATCTGTCTCACTGATAACTATCCCCGTTTCCTTTCCGTTGCTCTTTCCTTGTCCTAACTCTATCGTAAGAACATTTGCAAACACCCAAACAGGAGAACAGCTAATGGCCAGTGTACACTTAAAGCAAAACGGTTCAAGCAATGTGTCCATCCACAGCAGAAGGCAAACACTGGGGAATTAGTGTTTTCCTACACAGGAATGAATGTTTTTCTAGTGTCGTATACACACCAAAAGTGGCTGTAGTTGTGTAGTGAATAGAAAATAAAACCTAAGAGTGATTCAAATGCTAAACAGTCACTGCGTGAAGTTCCTGAAAGCAACAAAAATGATCACAGGGAGACTCCCACATTGGGATGTCAGAAAACTGTAGGGGGTTTCAGACGTTATTTGACAATCAGGCACTTTATCTGATGTATACTCATGTACTCAACCTCATTTCCTTGTCTTCTGTTCCACAAACAACAGTGCTCCACAGCTAATATCTGGTGAAGAGTGAGACAGTCTCAGCTGGCCTAATCTCTGAACTGTGCTCCTCCATCACCTGTTATGTCTTTAATGTAACCAAACACATGCTTTACTTATGTGGGGCATGTTTTTCAGTTTCTGTTGTCATTCGATTAAAAGTATAAAAGAATGATATGATTATCAATCCTTTTTGCATGATAAACAGTGAAATTCATATCCTGCTGCACTACTATTGATCAGATCACTATTTTATAGTTACAAAGTTGTCAGATAAAAGTAAATGTAAAGTTTTTGAAGAAGTATTTCACTGCTGGAAAGATGGCCTTTCCACATAACTAGGTTGTCTATGCAGTAGAAAGACGCAAATACTTTTGAAATTGATGACCAGAGAAAACAGAGAAAGGGCTGTAGCATTTGCTTTTGCACAAGAGGTGGAAAACATACAACCACCAGAATGCACTGCATTGCAATGGACCAAGAAATGACCACTGGTGGCTAACATAACACGGGTTGCCTGTCCGTAAACGTATGGCTGCTGGCTGGTAACAGATAAACTGAAAGCTAAAATAAGAGAATTAGGCAACACAGTAACAGAATCTTGGTTTATATTTGATCAGCACTGCCTAGTTTTACTGTTTTGATCTCAATATTTTCATCATCAGTTCACAAAACAGTATGGCGCCCAATGCCTGTTTACAATCTCTCATATTACAGCCACACAGTGCACTAAAATATGTTTCTGAAGACAGGTGAGAAATAGGCAACACAGAACAGAATCTTGGTTTGTAGTTGATTAGCACTTTCTAGTTTTAGTTTGGTCTGAATTTATGAGAGTGAGATCGACCTCTGTACTCATTATGTCATCTGTCAGTGAAAATCCACGGGATGACGTGTTTTTGCTGGCAAATAAGCAGGGAGATCTGGTGCTAGCAAGATGGAGGGAAGTTTACCACATTTAATTTACACATATGTACTACCCAAATTGTTTTGAGGAAAAAGCTGGTTGAAAATCGGCAACTGACATAAAATATGAGTGATCAAAACGAAATTTACAAGCAAAAAAAGCTGTTTTCTTGGGTTGACTGTCACACAGCCCACAAATGGCTCAGAGAATTCTCACATCATTAACACTAAAACAGTGTTTTCAGATGAATCCACTCTGGAGGCCAATTTTGAAAAGCTTATTTTTTTAGATGTGCAGTGCCTGAATGTATAAGTGGATAAATTGATGGGCCTAATCTTGCAAAAAATCACATAAGGTTGTAAACATGTTTGTTTTGTCATTACATTTCTGTCTCATGGTCCTATCATCCCCCTTTTTTGTAGAGGCTCTGTTCAGGTTGTCTGTAATCACAGCTGTGAGCTAATATTGTTTGCTGTAAACAAGATTTTAAGCACACAAACACATGTACATACATATTCATGCACATTCATTCACTCATTTTGTGTTTGTCGTCTTATTCTTATGAGCTCTGAATGAGCTCCCAAAGGAGATGTCAGAGGGCATGTTGAGTGATGAGAAAATTCATCACAGCAAATTGCACTCAAACACACACACACACTCTGGTCTACACCTGGGCGCACACATTCAACATGAGCAAAGAGCCATGTGGCGCTTGTTTATTGTGCTGCTATTCACTTCCATTCATCATCCCTCACCTTTGTCCTTCTCTCCATCCTGTGGCTGATCACGACGATGAAGACAAATGCTGCTGCTCATCCTCACCTCATAAAAACATCCTCACCAATATCCTTGACCTCTCTGGGTCCTAGCTGATGCAGTCACTTCCCCTCTCTCTTTGCCCTTTTGTAAGAGTCAGCGTGTGTGTCCTGGATACACAGAAATAGTCTGGAAACAAAAGCTTCAGTGCTGCTGGAGGGCAAAATATAATGAAAAATGGTCAGGAAAGCTTCCAGAAATGAGATGTATAAATATTTATTTGCTAACTGGAAACCTTTGTGTCTGTGTGGCCTCTCACAGGTGAGTGCATTTCGTATGTTTGTGACGCACATATGTTCTTAGCTGTCCAGCTGATATTTACATTTCTACATTATTTATGGCCACTGACGGCACCACTGCATAAATAAATAAATTTCTCATTTCACAGAAAATAACACACTTGAGTGTATCGCTGGTTGAGATGCATGCTGTGAATATCTTGGCAAACAAACAATGAACAAGACAAGGCAAGCGGAGCTCAGCTGGATCGTGATGGATCCTGTGGGGAGACTAATTGTGCCTCTTCTCACATAGGCTATAAAAGAGTTTTCTCACTTCTTAAAGGCGATGAAATGTGGGATTTTTTTTAGGGTGTTCAGTATTTTCCTCTGCTCTAAAACAGCTGCAACAGAGTATGTGTGTATGAAGAGTGTGTGTTATGCTAGAAGAGTCAGAGTTTGGGACAGAGTCTTTTACGTGCTACCCCCTGGAGTGTTACCAGAGTTTTTGGAGTGCTCAAATAAACAGGCCTTTTTCCCGAACGCAAGAACAGGATGTCGTGCAACACCCTGTACAGCTTTCATAGGCTGCCTTTGTCGGACGGCGAGATGCTGAAGTTGTGGCTAGTTGTGCTACAAATGGATGCTAACACTCCTGTCCAGACACTGCGCCTTGCAGACCATTGGGTCTGCAGTGCTCACTTCTCCCAAGATGACTACTGCCAGCCGAAGAAGAGAAGACATCCAATCCCGAAACACCTCTTCCTCAAGAAAACGGCTGTCCCACGAGTAGAGAGAGCTACAGACACAGTGGAGCAAAGCTCGTGACATCACACAGCCCAGAGGTAAGGGAAAGGCTAGTATGCTATTTACAGAGATAACACTGGCTCTGAACCGGTCGGTGGCAAAAAAAAGCACTTTTAATGTGCAAACTCATACGGGACGCATTTGCCCCCATTACCGTTTTAGCTCGTTTCGCGGCTCCCGGCTGCATCCGCCTCCCTCAATACTGAACCAATTTTAGAACGAGTTGTACCCATGAATCATACGCACACATACACATGGGGAAATAGGGCCCAGGTTGAAAAATACCAAAGTTATCCTTTAAACCTCCAGTAGGCAACATTGTTTTGGTATAACTGAGTAAAAATTTTATAATATCCTCTCAGCATAATGTAAATCAAGTGGTCTGAGACAAACAATAGGTTTCTGCACCTCACCATGGCTCTGTGTTCAGCCTCTAAAGAATCAGTATCGTGCCGATGTGCATCAACCAATCAAAGGTCAGCTCAGACCACTGCGTTCCTATTGGCTGTTCTACTGCATATGCGCGTTCCCGTGCCGCCGGCAAGAAGGGGAGAGCAAGCGGAAATGGCGAACAGTGCACCAGGTAAAATAGCTATTCCAGCATTGGCTACAACTGCCTACATGGCTAAACCCAAAAAAAGGGAGACAGAACTCGGTTCCCCGGAGCCCCGGAGGGAGGGGAAGGGTGAGGTGGGGCTGGGCCCGGCCGGAGGACGCAAGGGTCGGCCGTGGGAGCGGAGCCGAGCCTCGGAGGTATGTGCAGGGCGGGCTGCTGCGCGGTGAGGGAGAGCTGAGGCTGGGAGTGAGGGAGTATGTGTGGGTCTGCAAGGGAGGGATGGGGAGGGCTGCTGCGAGGAGAGGGAGAGCCGAGCCTCGGGGGTATATGTGCGGAGCCGCGAGGGAGGGATAGGGCGGGTTGCTGCGTGGTGAGGGAGAGCCGAGGCTCCCAGAGAGGGAGAAATAGAACCAAGTAGGATAAAATACTCGTGTGCTCGTCTGGTAGGAGGGGCTCAGGGCGGAGACGAACGAAACCTAACTCAGATGAGACTCAAAAATCAACCGTTTTCAGGCTTTCTACCTACTGCAGCTTTAAACCTCAATCTTTTCTTAAACTTAACCTACTTAAAGTATCTTATCTGGTTTCTAAAAGTGTTTATATTTCCCTAAACTTAACAAAACTGCAACTGCAACATTTTAATGAATGTTCTGAGGTATGAGATGATGTTGATGGTGAGTGGATGTAGAGGGGAGGGGTGAGGATGGATGGAGGGTGTCGTCAGCCAGGCTGGTCCGGAGGGTACGCTGGACACTGGGCAGAAGGAGACTCAGTGTGGGGGTTCCGTCTCAGCGTTTTCCGACCAAGCTGATTATGGACCCCCAAAAGAGTTGGATTTTTTATAAGCTCAATTGGATGTGAGCTTGATGTAGATCGTTGAGGTTGTTATGTATGTATGTGCGGTATGCCTGAGAGGACCAGCGACCTAGGACCTGGATGGTTTGGTCAGAGATGCCCATTCTGGCTGCGGTGGAGGCTGCGCCGATGTGGAAGGAATGGCTTGAGTAATGTTCAGAAGAAATGCCTGAAATGCAGAGGACTCTGTGTAGATGTTTCTGGAACCAGAATCGGGTGGCCATTTTTCCTGTGTCGGTGAGAAATAGTGGGTGTTGAGGTAAGGCGTTGGAAGCAAACCTGGAGTGGATGTATTTTGTCAGTGGCTCATATGGGCTGAGATAGGAGTTGAGGCGGAAGAGGTAGATGGGGAAGGAAATGCCCAGTTGATCGGTTTTGCTCCTTCGGAGTGTGAATATGAGTGAGTCAGAGGTATGGAAGGTTATGTCGGACATGCTGGGATGATGAGAAGGGTTGTAAGCAGAAGAAGTTGGGGCAAATTCGGAGCATCTCAGGAACCCGAAGAAAGCCAGCAGGAACATGGATTCTAGGGTTAAGTCGACCATCAGGGACACGTAGCCTGAATGTAGGGTGTGGATGCAGAGGCTGAGAAGGTTGGAGGTGAGTGGTAGGCATCTAGTTGGAGGCACGGGTTCCTGTTTGCGCAAGCCTTTGACTAGCATTGTAAGGTGTGAATGAGAGATGGCTGGACAAGAGGAGCCAGTGACGAGTTTATAGAAACAGTTGATTCCTGCTAGGTAGGTCTGGAGAGTGGATGCTCGGATGTTTAAGATGGAATGAGCATGGGTGATGAAGTTGCAGATGGATGTGATGTCGAGAGAGGGAAATGACATCTGGTAGGTGGTGTGATATGCTTTGAAAGAGTTCCAGCCGGTTAGATAGGCAGAGAGAGCGCTGGGAGCGAGGCTGTTCAGTATGGTGAGGCGCTTGTGAGGTTTCTTAGCTGTGGAGCTAATTGAATATTGTGGCTGAAAACGGTGGGACTGATGTGGGATGAAGATCCGAGTTTGGAGCCAAGTGTCTGAATCTCTGGAATGAAAAGCGAGACAATGACTCAGCGATGTTGTTGTAATGGCCGGCAACGTGAGCTGCCTGGAGAATGAACTGTTGTTGAGCTGAGATTAGTGTGAGTCTGCGCATGAACTGCATGATGATGGGAGAGCGAGATCGCCCTTTGTTAATTATCTCTACGGCTGCTGTGTTATTGGAGTGGATGAGTACGGATTTTTTTGACCATTCATGCCCCCAAAGAATGGCAGCTATGATGATGGGATATAGCTCATGGAGTGCGGGACTCTGAATCGAGAGAGCTAAAGTCTGGGGGCCAAGCTGAAGCGAACCACCTCCCTCCATAGTAGCCACTGAAACCATTGGAGGGAGCTGCGTCCGTGTAAAGTTGGATGTCCTCGGGCTGCATGAGGTAGTCTTCATTGAAGAACGAAATGCCGTTCCAGGAGGACAGGAAATGCTGCCAGATGCGCATTTCCATTTTGCAGGCATCATCTAAGGTGACTCTGTCGTGGAGTGAGGGGACGGTTGCTGCTTTAGTCAGGAGGTTGGAGAGGAAGGATTTTGCCTGAGGAATTATGTGAATTATGAGATGGCCAAGGAGGGCTAGCAGCTGGCGTTTGGTGCATCTGTCTGCTAGGAGATAGTTAGATAGGAGCAAAGTGATGCGCTGTATTTTCTCGGCTGGGAGAGAAGCCTGGAAGGAGACTGAATCGAGAGTGATGCCCAAGAACTCGATGGATGTGTCAGGCCTTGAGGTTTTCTCTTCAGAAAGAGGAACACCAAGTTCCGAAAAGGCTTTGATGAGGGTAGTGAGCTCGTGGCAAGGGGGTGAGGATGGTGAAGTGACTATGAGAAAATCGTCGAGGAGGTGTAATACATGAGGGAGTTTGTGGTTGTTGACCAAGATCCAACAAAGGGCTTCTGAGAATGAGCCGTAGATCTTAGGACTGCTTCTGAATCCGAAGGTGAGGCGTACTGAGAAGTAAAAACGTCCTTTCCAGCAAACGCCGAAAAAACGGCAGTAGTCTGGGTGAATGGACAGAACTTTAAATGTGCTGGTGATGTTAGCTTTGGAAAGCCATGCCCCACGTCCTGCTATACGGATGAGGGTGATGGAGTGGTCAATGTTTGTGTATTGCATGGAGAAATCTGGGTAAGGGATGTGCGGGCGGCGAAGATGCAGCAGTATAACTCGGAATCGAGAGTGCCCCAGTATGTTGTTTGGTTGAATTGTTGTATGCGGCCGGCTGCTTGATTAGTGAAATGGACGAGGTAAGAGTAAAACCCTGTCCCTCCGAATCGTAGTGCCATGTCGAGCACGATTGACAGGTAGTCGTCAAACTCAGGTCTCCGTGCAGGGAAGGCTGAGCAGATGACATCTCTGTAGAAAGAAAAGGCAAGGGCAAATTCATTCATTTTGGATGACTGAAGGAAGGGTAGAGGAAGGGATGATGGGATGAAAGGATGCATGTGCACGGGGATTTTGTGAAGCCTGCGAAGACAGGGATGAAAAGAAAGCTGAGATTAGCTGAGAGAAGTCAGAGACAGAGGGAGCAGGCACAGGGCTGGTGCTGCAGGCTGTGGTTGTGGCGAGGTGACCTGAGTGACGTCACGGCTGGTGATGCCGGCATTGGTTGGCCCGGGCGTCAAAGCCGGAAGCACGGGAAGCGTGGTCAAAGCAGCAGCGATGGAGGCTGAATACAGTTGAAACAACTTGGATTTGTTGTCGGTACGGTGGAAGTGGATGCCTTTCTCCTTCAGGAACCTTTGGAGACGGGCGACGGTCCAGTTCCTGATGTCGGGCGGTGATTGTGGACGTGGAGACTGCCGGGTTGGAGGTGGAGGCGGAGAGCGTGGGTGCTGTGTTTGTGGACCGGAGGCTTTTCGCTGTCGTGAAGGAGGCTGCCGATGGGTAGGTGGTGCGGAGGGATGAAGCCGGCCTCCGCAATCCTTCCTGCGGCGACCGGTGTGGTGGATCCTCGCGGAAGGTCGAGATGATGCCTGGGTTCTGCTGGGCATAGGAGAGATCTCGTTGGTGGAGCTTGAGCGGTGAGATTGTGGTATGTTGACCACCGAACGCACCCGGCTCCTGCGGGTCGCTTGGCTGCGGTCCAGTTGCTGCTCCGAAGGAGGATAACCGGTCTCGTACAGTTTGTTGTAGAGATCGCTGTCGGAATCAGGTGGACCGATGTGCAATTCGGCGTCCATAGTGGGTGAGTAGCTAATTGCTGTATTGACTTTAGTCAGGGATGCTGTTTAGCTGTGCGTGAAGCACTGTCTGTCTGAGGATCTATGAGAGATCTGAGACAAACAGGGCTGGATGGATTGGCCTGGTATAAGTAGGCTTGTCAGGTGATTAGAGGTGTGGTTGAGGCGTGACCCTGCTCCCGAACCTAAGTTAACTGGTTAACTTCATTTGTTTTGTGTTGCCAGCACATAATTAACACATTTGTCCACCACCACATCATGCATGCACGTATTATTGTTCACCCACACATTCAAACTGGTGGCCGAGGCTACCACGCAATTTGCCGCCTACAAATCCGATAAAAATTCACATGCACAATCACACAAGTGATTAGGAGGGAGTTCAGTATCTTCCCCAAGGAAACTTTACCTTATGAGCCATCCCAGTGGACTATAGATAAATTTGTGCAGTCAAGTCCACATGATGAGCCTTTTTTTTCTCAACCCAATTGCCAGATGAAATGGTGGCATTGTACTACATTATTATGAAACTTTGAAACTTCTCAACAACAATGTGGTTGAAGTGTGGTTAGGTTTAGGCACAAAATCCATGTGGTTATGCTTTGGAAAAGATCATGCTCTGAAAATATTTGGGGGCACAATCCCAGTTAGAAAAGCAGCGATGTCTCTGTAATAAGAAAATTAAATTAAATAAAAATAAATGGGATTTTTTTTGGGTAAAAAGGTGAAAATGACAGAAAAGCAGGTAAACAGTGGTTCCCTCCAACACTGATGTATTCAGGTACACGTGACCTTCCTGCCACAACAATTTTAGACTTTCACTCCACTCTTCACACAACTGGGAGAAACAAAAAAACAGAACTAAGACACCTTAAAGTCTCCTGAGCCCTTCCTCCATATTTCTTTGCCATCTCCTGTTCCTGTTTGGCATCTTCCAGTTCTTATGTGGTGTCTCCCAGTGCTACAGAGGAGCTTATTGAAAGAACCTACGTGCAGAAGTCCAGTACTCCATTTGTAGACTGTTTGCCCATGTTACTGGCAATTGCATTTCCACTGACTGGCCTTCAGCCCGCATCTACACTTGTTAGGTTCCATAATGAGGCTGCTGACCCTCAAGGTCCCACACAATTGGGGCTCAGCAGCACAGAATTACCTTCTCTGCTTCCACAGTGGTCACCCAGCTGGTTGGTTTCCCCAGGTGGTTTCTAATCCCTTCTCACCCCAGCCATCCTGTTAGTTTCTCCTATTTTGTGTCAGCTGTCCAGCCTCTGTTTTTCAGCCAGCTCCACTCAAGCTTCTGTCCGCTAGTTCAGCTGCAGTTTCCAGCATGGTTAATCCTTGTGTCAGCCACTTCTTCATATCATTTTCATGAGTTGGCCAATCAAACTGAGCATCTGGCTTTGAATGGCATTGGTCAGGGAAGATGACCAAATGGGATTTCAAAAGCTGATCTAACAATTTAGTGCTCCAACTGCTTTTTGTTAGGGTCTTTAATATCCAGAATTTTCAGCACTCTTAGAGGTTTATTATCATCTGATCCTAATTTGCATAGTTAGCAAAAATGTCTTATTAATTCATACCTGCCACTTTAGAAGATCTTCGGAATCAGGTTCCAGCTTTTTAAGCATCACTTTCTACTTTTTCATGAGAGGTTTGTACACTACACTCAAATTTCAACAACAAAACTATGCCGACATATGCTGTATCTGAATATTCAACCATGTGAGATTGCCATCATGACTTTTACATAGAAGTGGCTTGGGGGTTATTTTATGCCTCGCAACAGCTGTGGTCAGAGGCTTTTTTTGGGTTGTACGTTCCATTCTCTTGAAGCAACGCATTCTCACTCCAGCCTTGTCACATATTGATGTTTGGTCATGGACTTTCCATATCCACATACGACGTGCAAGGTACCCTGGGTGCCTTGGTTGTTGACATTCTGGGACATCGTGTCAAGTTCTCCCTGTTACATGTATTGCTTCTTTCAAAATACAATTCCGTTTTCACAGGAAATGTACCATTTACATACAGTCTCTTTCAAAAATAAACGTACTACATTGCGCTACAAAGCGCTGCGCTTTGCTGTTTTTTTCCTTCAGCAACAAAAGCACGTGGTTACCTTTTGCCAACACACACGTGGTTAGTTTAGAAAAAATAATAGGTTTGGGCTTTACAGTCTTACAGGAAGAAAACCCCAGCCTCCAGGGTAAAAGTCGGTGGTTGTTGGACCTGTCCACCACCCCTCCCGCCCAACAATAACTGCAACCAATCATGCTGACATGAAAGGACCCCTTTTTTAGTCGGTGTCCAGCATCAGAAGTCACTTCCAAGTGCTGGATTTCGACAACTTCCGAGTGAGACTTGGTTGCATGACGGCAGTGTTTCAACAACTTGGAACAACTTGGAATTTCCTCAAATTTGGCATAAACGTCCCCTTGGACTCAGAGATGATCTAATTAGATTTTGGTGGTCAAATGTTAAGGTCACTGTGACTTCATGAAATGTGTTAATGGCCATAATTCAAGACTTCATACACTAATTATGACCAAAAAAGATCAAAATTTTATGCAAATGCCTAATGTAATAAAATTATGAAGTGATGACATTTTATATCCACAAGATCGTACTAGTCTGCAGAAACACTTTTCTGGTTATTATTCATTGCCATATCTCAGGAAAAGATGGGGAGACATTTGGTGGGATACTGAACTTGTGACACTAATCTTGGGTGTTCACACTGAAACTATGCCAACTGTATAGATCTTCTGTGCTGCTGGGTTGAAGATATGTGTGAAGCATCTCCATTTTAGAATATGCAGCTTCTTTGCAGCAACATCCATATTTGAAGTATTGTCAGCTGTCAGTCTAGACAGACATGGATGTCCACTGCAACTTGGCAGAGGCATACACCCGCGAGGAAGTAATTCTAGGTCAGACAAGGGCGACAAGATTTATAAAATGTGCATATCTGAAAAAGGCTTCACTGAACTTCCTCTGCAGTGACGGGAGAACTACCATCTCTGTGGCACTTCTAAGTAAACAACATTGACAGCTTGTCTAAGATTTTCCGCAAAGCACTTACAGTGACAATGATCGTAAATTTTCCTTCATTTATAAAAACAAAAACTGACCTCTTTGTCCTTAATGCCAAATATTTAGTACAGTATAGTAGACGTGTATATGTCTATTTTTGATAATCTGTATGGAGCACAACCACCTCAAGGCCACAATACATCAGCTACACTGCCTGTTTCTCCTCTGTTTTTTTGTTTGTTTGTTTGTTTGTTTGTTTTTTCCTCCTTCTTCTCCGCATGCACTCTCACTATATAACTCAGGACTTAAGCACCTGCCCCTCAATCCCCCCTGCTTGTTCCTTACTTTCCCCTTGACACACTTTGGTGTATCACAGCCCTCTCTGGCTCATATTAGGAAGTTTTTCCAATAAAGGCTGATAGGCTAGTCTCCAGGGAGGGTGGGTTACGGTCACAACCACGCACAGTATGGGTATAAAATACTTGACTGCAAGATTAACAGTGCATCAATCTTCATAAGAAGCTTACACCCTTTCGTGGCGCTAAGCTACGAAGACCAATGCAGACAGGTAGGAAAAAAAAAAAAATACTCAGACACAAACCAGGTCTCACTCATTCATTATGTGCATAATCTCTACAGTGATGTCTGGTGATGGCAGCATCAGGCTTTTCTGCAGCCGTGACTGGGAAGAAAATTTGCTCTGCACTTACTGGTGTTAAGATTTCCAGTTCAGCAAGTCAACAACCTGAAGCACGCAGCCAAAACAAGGCCAGCATAGGGACAAGCCTCATTGAAAATGCTACAAGGGACCTGAGAATAATTAACAGATGTGCCCCATCTGATGCAAACAGAGCTTGAGAGAATCTGTGTGGAGGATGAAAGAAAGTGCCAAAATCCAGATGAGCAAAGCTGGTGGACAGAAGAAGCTGTAATTGATGCCAGTGATGATCTTGCAAAGACATGGATAAAGGTTTTTAAAGGTTAAAAAGGTTTTTTGTTAGTATTGGGCACTGACAAAAAAAATGTATGTCTACAACACAAAAAATGTGAGAAAAAGTGAAGAGAACACTTAACAAGGTCACTTCACCGTTTCCAGAGGGAAACATCAGCCTGAATAAATCAAGACAATTTGTCATGCACTCTTGCCTCCAGTTCAATACCTCCCTCAGCTTGAAGTATGCATGTTTTATTGCAGCGCACATATGACAAACTAATGTTGTATAATGGCACCGACTATTTTCAAGGAGCTTTATGTGACATTCAGAGCAATAATATAGCAACAAACCACTGTTTGTTATGTAGCGATATAGTGGAGTAATGGTGTTCTGAGCAGAGAATGAAGTCACACTACCGCTGTTTGTGTTGTAATCCGAGTTTCTCTGGTAAGCTAGTCACACATGCGTGTGTGTATCTGACAGGCTAACTCATCACCACCACTTTGCAATGCATTCATACAATGATTACCTCTGATATCAGGATGCAGTCATCATGGAAACATAGCGCCAACCCTCTGTTACCTCCTTGGTAAACACTGTTAGCTCTGTCAGCACCATTAGCTTCTAGCCACCGGCTCAACAACCTCCATGTTGAACTGTGTTCAGACAACTTATACGCTCTAAATTTTGCATTCAGCCCCTTTTAATTTGGGGTAAATGTGAGATGAAAAAGTGAATTTTAAAATGCACCACAAACGTGAAAATACAGGAGCAATTTAATAATGACTGTTTACATTTACACTAATATTCCATTAATATTGTGAATATGACAGCATTCTGAATTTGTTACAGCATATTCTTTTTGGATACTCTGCATTAGGCTTTATTCCAAATGTGGCATTATGTGATAGACATGTGGGATATGCCGATATTATTCGGGTTTTAGGAGCATTATTTGGACGTGTACACAGCGCATTCAGAATATGTGTCTCAATTGTGGTTTTTACCACAGTTCCCACCACATGGCCTCTTGCCTGTTTATGGTCAGCTCTGTGCCATGTCATGGAGACCTTGTCCACAAACCAAGTAGTCAACAGTTTGCAAGGCTGGTGTAGAGATGCATGCCCAAAAGAAAAGCCCACATCTCTGGTCGCAGGAGAAACACACCCACTTTTAAACATTATGAAAGACTTGAAATCAGAGGGTTTTTGGATATGCACAACTATTGCAACGCCAACATTTTCAAGAAGGTGGGTGAAGGAAATTAAGAGGGAGGCTGTGTTTGCACGGTCCAACATCTCCGCCTCGCTGGCAAACTCTTAAAAACCCTGCTCCAGTGCAAAATAGTAACAGTCACTTCAGCCATTCCACTTTTGCACATTTTGATGTGATAATCAACGTGTTAGAGCATGTTAATCAGAGTATGCATAGCTGCATGTAAACAGAGTAGTAGTGAGAGTATTAGTGTATTGGAGTATTTTGTGCATGCATACATAATCAGTGACTTAAATGTCTGTGGACACATCAACACATACTTATTTTCCTTTTTGGAAAAGGGTGAAGCAATTCTGATTTACAAATCTTGGCAGTTGTCAAGGGCACCTACAACTGCCTGTGGGTTTGTTTGTGGTCAAATCAACATAAAGAAGAAAGGTACGTTTACATTGCAACTTATATAAAACTCGATGGTGAAAGAAGCCAGTATGACGTTATCCTTTATTTTTAATTGGACATTGGACAAGAGACAAACTCTGTGCCAAAGTACCACCAAAAAAAAAAGACCTTCCCTCTGCAAGAGATTCCAGTGACAATTTTATTGAAGTCATATTAGGCCACCTTTTTACTGCTTTGAAATACTGGTGTGACAAAGCTGCTGTCAGCATATTTCAAAGAGGGTCTGATTTAATAACTGAATTAAATCAACATATTAATTAAAGCCTGAAAGCTGTTTTAATACTTAAGTTGATTAATTTTAAAATGCTCCACAAAAAAACACCAACATCATTAGTGTTTAATAGTGTTTTTATGTAAAGGTTCAAGTAACTATTTTTGCTTTGCGCTCTTCCTTTTTGTCTTTCTGACTAGGGTTAAATGTGAGGGGCCCCAGGAGAGAGGAGGAGCCATCTGTTGCTGTTTTAAACAGCTGCTGCTCAGATGTGCACACACATATATAAACTGGAGGCATCGTTGCTCCAGATGGCACCGCTTCACAGCCAAACATGGAAATTTTGGAGAATGTACACAGAGAGAGACACCGACATAATTCAGACGCACACATGCTTACATATTCAGACAAATTTTATTAGAGTGGACTTTGTCACAGCGAGCAAATGGCTGCTCCACTTTCATGGCCCTTCAGATTTAATTTTCAGAGCGTTCCATTACTTTGTTTTAATTAAATGTGGAAAGGAGACACAGGCCTACTGAGAGGGAGGCAGAGCAAATGCTGCTTCTGTTCACTGTGAGATGGAAGAAAGTTTGGAAAATTACCAGTCTGGACTAGCAGGACAAAAAACTCTTTTGTACATGAACACACACGTTTGGCAGTGTTTTAAAAAGTGATTAATATTTAATCAGACGTGTTGTTAGTGCCCCTTTGAGCAGTCGGATGATGAATGGGTGCTCCAGGCGAAGGATGGCAAGATAAACACCAGAGCATCGCCAAGACGACAGCGGGAGGCGGGGACATCTATCACCCCAAGGTTGCCACGACAACCTGTCACCAGTTGTCGCCTGGCGACCGCTTCCCGCCGCTCGTCTTAGAAAGCCGTGGCCCTCAAGCAGCACAGAACACCTAATCACCAAGTTAATACAACAACAAGAGGAGGAAACAATAAATAGGAACGTTTGAATGAGGACAGTGTGTGTGTGTGTGTGTGTGTGTGTGTGTGTGTGTGTGTGTGTGTGTGTGTGTGTGTGTGTGAGATCTGGCCTTCAAAAACTTTAAACTCTTTCTTTGTTTTGTTTTTCAAACCCCAACAAGATGAAGCATGCGTGCCACATAAGGAACAGAAACGAATTACATTTACATAATAAATGTCTGCATATGGATCATATAATTGTTTCCAACATACCTAATATCTCTGAGTAATTATTAGTAATTTTCATGTAAATTTGGTATGAAATTAGTTCATGGGTTTTTGTCTCTGGGCAACCCTGCTTCACAATGATAAGACAACACAACTCCACCTCTCTTTCTGTCCCTCTTTCGCTGCAGTTTTCTCTCACTCGTCCTTGTTGGAACAGTTTCTCTGTTTCCTCGAGGAACAAGAACCACAATGACTGAACTAGAAAGAGAAAGGATTCTATGTCGTTTGAAAGAAAAGCCCACTCTGTAAAAAATCCCCCTGTTCGTACAGTAGAAGACAAATATTCTATAATGTCGAGAAATGCGGTATTATATTAATTCAATAGATCTTCATGGTAACTTAAAATGGTGCGCTTGAGTGCAAGAGAGAGTTTTAAGTGCATCCCTTCATAGAACTAACAGTGTTCAATGTGTGCTTTCTTTTAGGAAATATTGTTTAATAAGGTGGGTTTTCAGCCTACAGATGAGTTGTGAGTGATGTTGCTGTCCTTTCTTTAATACACCACTTTGGGGCCAGCGCAGAGAAGACCTTTGACCAGGATGACCGACCGCAAAATCATGCTGCACAAAGGGGGTTATGATAAATGGCAAATGACTTGCATTTGAATAGCACCTTCTAGTCTCCCAATCAATCAAAGCGTTTTAACACTACGTGCCACATTCAGCCATTCACACACATTAATACGCTGGTGGCCAAGGCTACTGTACAAGGTACCACCTGCATAGGGGTTATTTGGGGTTCAGTGTCTTGCCCAAGATACTTTGACATGCAGACCGGAGGAGCTCGGGAATGAACCACCATATGATCTACCTCCTGAGCCACAGCCAGGCTCGGACTGACCATTGGGCAATTCTGGCAAATGCCAGATTTGTGGGCCGCCAAGACCACCACAAACAATGTTAGAAAAAGATTGTGGGGAACAAAATAAAAAGACGGGCCAGCTGCGACCGGCTTGATGTTGGAACAGACGATCTGATTAGGGGTCGTACGGACCCAAAAAAAGGCTGCTGTAAGGTAGGTGCATCTGTCTTCAAGGTGGAGCACAAAAGGTCAAAGACGAAAGAACGATAAGTACTCTAGGCTGATGATGCAAAGTGTTTCTAACGTTAGTAACAGTGATAACAATAACAGCAGTTAGTAAGCAGCAGCAAATGAAGAAGACGAAAGTAAAGAGGACAAAGGAGCAGTCGCAGGCAGATACCAGCAGAATAACATTACAGGCCAAGGGTAAGAAGAGGAGGTTGCTGCCCACTGCTGAGGACTAATGACATGACAACTTCTCAGCAGCTAATGATGACAGTTAACAGAGCTAGCCACTTACAAGAGTACTGCCAGAGCTAAAGCTGTACCACTCAGGTGGCTTGAACTTATCACTTAGTAGGCTTTAACAGAGTGTATCTGCGCTGTATATCCTGTTCTAAATCCATTGTTATTTCTGGATAGCAAACCGCTGCTATGAATGACAGACTGCAGCTCTTGACGCAGTTCTGTTCGTAGATGCTTGGCAGCAAGCAATAAAATAATTTTTAAATCAAACATAAGGAAAATTTCCAGGACCGCATATTTGTTCCCAGTCCGACACTGCACAGCTGCCCGTGGCTGGTGACGTTGTAGCCATTGCAAACATGTTAACAGACATGTCGCATTGTAATTTCCTTGTAAATGTCCTAATGTACCTTTTTTTTTCTTTTTGTCCATGTTTTCTTTCAAATCGAGACTGAAAATTCATTTTGACTTTGATTTCCAGAATCTGACATCCACTGTTTGTAAGGCACAAAATGAAATTTCAGTCTCTCAGTTACAGGGTAACATGCAGGTTTCTTGCTGTCAGAGTTGGCATCATTACAGTGTTGTAAGTGTTGATGCACAGGTCTTGGAGTAGACATGTCTCTCCCCAGTTAGTGATTTAATTTTTTAACATGGGGAACGGACTTTGTGAAGCTAACCCCTTGAGGGAACACAATCTCATCTTGCCCAAGCTGATCTTTAGTTGGTAACTGTCCAAAAATTTAAGGACTACCTGTGATATATGCCTCCACCTTAGTGTAAGATAGGGAATAAACACATTTTTAATAGTATTAGATGACTCCGCAGCACTGCCTTACTTCAAAGATATTAGATATAAGCAATGAAACGTTTCAGTTCTCTGAATTCAGGAGTAAATAAGACATGAAGTCTTGGGATTATTTACATTTGATGGCAAGGGGCTTCACCAGGAGGTTGTATTGTACCCCTTTGTAGGGACAGCAGAATGTCTTGTGTCAACAGTACTATCCACTTATTAGATTTTATTGTTTTGTTTTGGTGAGCTCCAGTTGAAAAATAATTTGAAGCTCTTGGATGTTAAAATGATTTATTTATCAACCTAAAATAAGATTTTGAGGAAAGAAGCTCAAACACAGCTCGAATTCAGCATTAACAATTTAACTTCAACTTTCCTCAAAGTTGAAAAAATAAAATGCAGCGGTGGACTGTTTAAAATGAGTCGAACTCTTGGAGAGTGCAGGTCTCTGATGTCCTTGATCAAGATCAAAAGTAAAGCCAGGCTGCTGGAAAGTTGGTGACAGGGGGGGACAAGAAAAGAGTAAGACTAATATGGAGGTAAGTTTCCCTTAAATCCCATAATATTAATATTGTGGACTCTTCTTCGGTGTAATCCTGCAGATATAGAGCCTGTGTGAATCTGCTGACTTCGTATTCCTGTGACCTCTCTTTCACCGATTGTGAGCGCAGATGAATCTACGTACCATGATGAAGCATAGGGCTCTCACATCTCCATTAATGCTTAAGTAATACACCATCACCGCTAATGATGTCATTGTTGGGGCCTGAGCATGAACTCTGTGTGCTTAAGATATTTTCCATCTTCATTGTGGAAAGTCTAACATTTAAAAGAACTTTCTTGTCATGATCACTGAAATAGGCAGCACCATTGTGTGGTCAAATAATGTGCCTTTCTCTGTAGTGGGTTGTGTGGACAATAGGACCCAGGTTTCCTTGTTCTCGGAAATGTGCTGCAGCCCGTTGTGGTCGCTTTATCTGCTTTATCTATGAATGATGTCCTCACCTGAGACCACACACTTGGGGCACATCAATCAATCAGTCTTTGTTTTTTAATCACAATATTCAGTAACACTTTACTTGAAGGTATCTACATAAGAGTGACATGACACTGTCATAAATATGACATGACATTGTCATGAACTTGTCATAAACATTATGTACATGTCATAAACGTATATGACTGCTGTCATTAAGTGTCATTCAGTCTTTGTAATGGCACTGACATAAAGACATCTTCTGGTAATGTCATCCTGGTTAATGTCAAGTTGTCATTATAAGGACATCCCAAACAAATTTAATGTCAACTTGTCATGACAAAGACAATAGGGCTGTAGTCTCCTGGTCGACTATTTTATTTGGTCGATATGCTCTTGTTCGACCAAATTCTCATTAGTCGAATAATCGCCGCGTGACTTTCACAAGGGAAAAAGTGCTACATCAACAGCTTTCCAGGATTAATTAATGTCCTGCAGCATTGGAAATGAAGCTTGTATTTACTTGTATTTCACAGATGAGAAACAATAAATTGTGAAGACAGTAAAGCGTCCACTAAAATAGCATTTTAAGTCTTGTGTGTGATTCATCCTTTAGGGATTTATACTTCAGGATTTATCCTGGCTTCATATGAGCAGAGGAAATCTCCGCTTGTCACTAGGCTTATTTATACAATGTAAAATGCCATAGGCTGCCGCTAATAATGTTAGCATGTTGTATTTGCTTGGAAAACGTGTTTAGTAAGACAGTTGTTTTGTGGGTGAACCTTGTGAGTTGTAATGGAGCCACACTGAGTGCCGTTACCTTTGTTAAATGTTGCTGTTGTCCCTGGTTTTATATGAGAAGAGGAAAAGATCGCTAGACGCTAGGCTAATTTATACAATGTAAAATGCCATAGGCTTGTGCTAATAACGTTAGCATGTTGTATTGGTGGGGGAAATGTGCCCAGATAAAGACAAGTGTTTTTCTGTCAGTTCTGCGATTTATAGTGAAGCCAGTTTGCGCACTTGTGTTTGAAATGGTCTCTATTAAGCCATATTTAATGGTGTTTTGAATCAACTACATAAATAAAGTTTGATTTGAACTAAACTTTACAGCACTTAACACAGTCCTCCAACGCCGACTAATGTTTTGGAGGTGTCACTGCAGAGTGACGCAGACATCACCGCAGAAGTAAAAATAACGTGCAGATTTTTTTTTCTCCCAAGAAGAATCGATTAGTTGACGATTATGTGCGACTTTGGTCGACCAAGATTTTCTTTGGTTGACTACAGTCCTAAAAGACAACTTCTGGTAATGTCACTTTGGTTAATGTCAAGTTGTCATAATCAAGACAACCCAAACAATGTCAACTTATTATAAAAAACGAATGACACTTAATGACAGTAGTCAGAAACATTTATGACATGTACATAATGTTCATGACCGTGTCATGTCACTCTTATGTAGATACCTTCAAGTAAAATGTTACCCAATATTCTTATCACATCAAACAGGTGAATGAAGTAAGTAAGAAATAAAAAAAAGTGGATGAATACATATTACAGGTGCAGAACTATTTTTAACTCACCAACCAACTCACTGCTAATAAGCACAGATATGATTCTGTGTGATGAATATACCTAGACATAATTTAATAGGCTACTGAAACACTTGTACTTCTCATCATGTTACCTCATAACCAGTGACGTGTTAAGAATATATCTGAACATCGAGACACTCTGTGAACACAGCCTTTTAGCAGGACGCCTGCTGTGTGTCTCCCCTCCCCTCACCTGTATCCTCATCAGCACGTTCACTCTCGCTGCCTTCTTACCTTCTTTCTCTGTTCATCTCACTTATTTTTACTCATATGGACTCGTTTCACTTTTGCAAGATCAGGTAATGGAAACAGGAGCAGAGGTGAAATGCCCCCTGAGGCTTTATACCCCCCAGGACCAGTTTTCAGCTCTGAACACAAGGTGATAGAAGTAACACCTTTTTATTTTAGGTGATGCGTCACGCTGCCATACCATTACAGCTTGTGAGTCATTTCTAGCTGTCCATCATGCAGAGGATCTAATGTTTCTCCAATTATGTGACAATGTAGTCAACAGATTTTCACTCAGTTTCTCTCTCCCTGCTTTACAAGTGATGAATGAAATTAAAGTTTCATATAGCTGTCATGTCAACCACCAGACGTCATGCTTATTTTTAGGCAGATGCTATTAGCACCCAGGTGTCTGTGGCCAGCAGTGCCATTGACATCCTGGTGTGTACTCATGGGCATCCAACCATTATGGAAATATATATTCATTCAGCTATTCTGCTAAAGTGAATGTTCACAGTGAACACAGTGTGCATTCAGCAGCTATATTTATCATAAAAACTAGAATAGAATATCTGAGTCTGGCCAGCACTATCTTTAACCATGACCCCATGGCCCTAATCCAAACTGCTTCTGATCTCGACACCTCATTGTGACAAGTATTAGTGAGTACTGGTGTATATAGCCGAATAGCTGCAGTGTGACTATTCTCAGCCGGGTGCAAGTAGACACTCTCTGTTGAGACACTGTTCCATGCTGTTTTTGAATGCATGACTGCCTTAATATGCTGTCTGCTCCAAAAAGTGCCACATAAATACAATTATTATGATTATGAATGCTTTCTTGTCCCCCTTTCTTCTTTAACAAGACTGACAAAGTGTAAGCTTGAAATTCACTTACTGGAGATTTCATGCTGTCAGAATACTATTCCCCATTTTTATATCTTAAGGAATGAAGACATCTCTGATCCACTGTGTGTTTTAAAGTAACAAGTCTGTTGCCGTACTCATGACCAGTTTGATGGACAGAAAAGTTTTTGACGAGCTGTGCATATTAGAAACTTGACTGTCTTTTTCAAGACTATCATCCATTCAGCTTTAATTGTTTGAAGAAGGCTTGACCCCAAAACTCCTTCACTTCAAATGGTTTTGTTGCACTCTGTGTTGCTGCATTCTGATAAGGTTAAAAATCAACAGGGGCAGCTGGCCAATAGAGGGCGATAGGGCGCCGCCCCTCCTTGAGCCACAAAAGAAAAGAAAGATGATGATAATAAATGTATGATTATCATCATCATTATTGTCATATATACACACAATATATTAATTACTCTGATCATTTTCACTTGAAACAACTCGTCCTGCCTCTGAATATCCAATCAGATGTAGTGTGAAGTCACGTTCCGGCCCTTTGGGGCGATATCAGCCTGGCTGGAAATCGCCCCGACTGACTCTCATAGACTTCCATGTAAAATGCTTTTTTTTTCTAAATGCAGGCACTCCAATGCAATCTCTATGTGCAATCTCTACTCTATGTTTCCCACTCCATCCTTCTCAACCGCCTTTCTACCCACCTTGGCCTCACCGGTTCTGCTCTGTCCTGGTTTTATTCCTACCTATCCAACAGGAAACAGTTGGTCACCTTCAATGGATCCAGCTCTCACCCTGCCACAGTTAACCATGGTGTGCCGCAAGGTTCCGTCCTTGGCCCCCTCCTTTTCACCATATACATGCTCCCGCTTGGCCAGATCATCCGCCGCCATGGGTTGGATTTCCATTGCTATGCTGACGATACTCAGCTCTATCTCACCTTCCACCCAGTTCCCTCCACAGTCCCTTATCGATTGCCTTCATGAAATAAAAATCTGGATGACCACCAACCTGCTCGAACTCAACAGCCAGAAAACTGAACTCCTTGTTGTTGCTCCCAAGACTCTGCTCCGTGGGGCTGGAGATCTTGTCCTCACTGTTGATGGCTCCTCAATCTCGCCGTCCTCTGAGGTTCGCAACCTGGGTGTCACCTTGGACTCCACTCTTTCTTACGACACACACATCAAATCCGTCACCAAATCAGCTTTTTTGCATGTTCTCCCCGTGTCAGCGTGGGTTCTCTCCGGGCACTCCGGCTTCCTCCCACAGTCCAAAGACATGCAGATTGGGGACTAGGTTAATTGATAACTTGTGAGCGTGAATGGTTGTTTGTCTCTACATGTCAGCCCTGCGATAGTCTGGCAACCTGTCCAGGGTGTACCCTGCCTCTCGCCCGATGTCAGCTGGGATAGGCTCCAGCCCCCTCGTGACCCTCAAGAGGATGAAGCGGTTAGAAGATGAATGAAGATGAATGAATGTTCCAGGAGGGCTTGCCCCAGCGTGTTTTCGTCATACGTAAACCACCAAATATCATTCATGTGCTCCTTGGATGGTCCAATTTCCCATGTCGGGAAGTCATTCTTACTTCATTGTGTGTTCATGAGCGTTGACATCATGGACATTACAAAGAAGATGTGTTGTATTTTATCACTCAAAATGTTTAAAAAACACGTCATCAACCGTTTGCACTGAAATATTGCTTTATGGTCGGAAACTCATTTTTCCGATTATTCCGACATCACATGAGG
This sequence comes from Epinephelus fuscoguttatus, assembly GCF_011397635.1. Lineage (NCBI taxonomy): Eukaryota > Metazoa > Chordata > Actinopteri > Perciformes > Serranidae > Epinephelus > Epinephelus fuscoguttatus. Next base: position 12,973,910 of record NC_064772.1, read on the forward strand.
CAGCGCCACTGCGCAGCGGTCACATTCAAGATCAACATGGCTAACGTTTCCAGCTGATCCAAGAGGCTTTTTAACCATATAGGTTATAAAGTAACGACGCATAGTGCGTCCAAATTCACACCCGTTCTTCTCTATGGATATTCTCCGCGACCATTAGCGAGAAGCCACACATCACGTGAAACAGCGGAACCGGAGCACAGGACGGGGCTTTCCAGTGATCACACATATCACTGTGCTGTCATCCCATCATGCTATAAATCAAGATCAAGTGTCTACAAGATAAAAACCTGACGAATTTCTTTACAACCCATTATACAGATCTTGTTATCAGTCACTTCATATAGTGAGGAATATTGTATCTTACCACATCTTAGGCTTGCCTGTGTTTCTCTCTGTCTATCCACATTTGTAGTCTGGCTTTCAAGATGCAAATATCTCCATATTGTCCAGTTGACACTCCATCAATCATTGTATGACAAGACTAGCACACTTCACCTTTGCACACCCAGACAACAGTAGCCCAATTAGCCTTAGTAGCCTAGTCACCATATACATTGAGGGGGACACGTTCCCCAATGCCCAAAATGCCTCCCAATATATAACTGAAACTGAAAAACAAAACAAAAAAAAACCTGTTCAGATCAGGTCAAGGAGCAGTGATACTATGTGATGTGCATTGTATTAAGTTGTAGGGTATGCCTGCATTTAATCAGAACACAAAATGAATTTCCACTTAGCTATAATAAAATGTTTTCCGATTAAGACTGACAGTGACTCAGTGAATACCTTACTCAGTTTTATTTGATTAATGGTAAAACAGGTCTCTGTTTACATTCAAAAGTATTTATGTGGGCAAACTGATGAAAAGTAGTCTGCTGATGACCACAGTGGATTGTTCAGTCATTGTAGAGCCAAATTAATTCAAATTTACCCATTGAACGGGTCACCTCAGCCATCATCACAACAATTGCCCCCCCTGAGAAATTTGGCAGGAGCCGCCACTGAAAATCAATGAATTCCAAAACAAAGCAAGACAGAACAACGCACTCTATTTAATTTCTCAGTACAGCAACTGATCAGTGTGGCTGCACAAATGGACTACAGTGTGAGGAAGGTTTAAGAAAATACACACAGTGAGGCCGTACCTCAAAATGAGTTAACTCAAAGTTGACACAGTTCCAAATCCCCTATCCACCGCACCAACCTGCCTCCCTAAAGTGATCTCTTCTGTTTTTTCTCCCATCAGTGCATTAGTCATGTGACTTTTAAAGTACATGGGTTATGCACAAATTACTGACTCGTGATTACAAAGGATTTGTACAAATTTTGGTGGTTTGGTTACTCCTCACAGGACAATCACTGCAGACAACAGCCAATCCAACATGTTCTCATCCTAGGTTGTGAAATACTAACGTTTCTCATGTCCCTCAGCATGTGATACAGATGCCAGTGGCCCCCTCTACACTTGGTTTCCACTTACGTATGTGACCTGTATATAGATCTGTAAATATATGGATGATGCCTCCAGCGCAAGGAAGTGCATTTCTTTACGGATAGATAGAAACCTGATAGACACTACCCATAGCCATGGGGGAGAGGCTAATTTTGTCCCATTGTTAGCCTTCCAGTAGTAGAAACAGGACCTGCCAGGTAGGTGGCACGTTTTGTGAAATAGCCAGTTAGCAGCTTGTAAGTGAAACTAACACATTTTCATACAGTCTCTCTGAAATCCACCGCAAAAGTTTTGTTTTGTTTTTTTTGTTTTTTTTTGTATGTACTCGAAAATAATATATTACGGAGGCAAATTCGATATCATTGAGATTCCAGTAGGAATGAATGGACTTCCGGAGTAATGAATGTTGACTTAGTTTTTCCATCCTTTTGTGACATGATTTCTATTTTTCAAAGGGATCGACTGAACAGGGCTGCTTATATTCAATTTTCAATTCAGTTCAATTTTATTTATAAAGCCCAATATCACAAATCACAATTTGCCTCACAGGGCTTTACAGCATATGACATCCCTCTGTCCTTATGACCCTCGCAGCGGATAAGGAAAAACTCCCCAAAAAAAACCCTTTAACGGGGAAAAAAAACGGTAGAAACCTCAGGAAGAGCAACTGAGGAGGGATCCCTCTTCCAGGACGGACAGACGTGCAATAGATGTCGTACAGAACAGATCAGCATAACAAATTAACAGTAATCCACATGACACAATGAGACAGAGAAAGAGAGAGAGAGAGAGAGAGAGAGAGATGCAGGTAATGACAGTAGCTTACAACAACATTATTGAAAGTAATAATATTATAGTTATAGTTCTGGCTACTGTGGTACAATATGTTGAAAGTATGTATTAATATCTGGCAGTATACAAGTGTGACAATAGTCATATGTGTATAATAACAGTAGAAGTATGACTAATGACTAATGATAACAGCAGCAGCAGGAGGCATCTGGCAGGACCACGGCAGCAGCACAACCACACACGTCACGCTGTCCAGGCACCGCTGCGATATGAGTTAATCTGAGAGACAGTGGAGCACAAAGGCTCCGGAGAAGAAGCCGAGTTAGTGACATCCAGAATGGCCGAGTTAGCAAGATGCAGTAATAGAATACGAGAGAGAGAGAGAGAGAGAGAGAGAGAGAGAGAGAAGGAGAGAAGGTGCCACGTATATTATAGGGGGGTCCTCCGGCAGACTAGGCCTAAATCAGCCTAACTAGGGGCTGGTACAGGGCAAGCCTGAGCCAGCCCTAATATACCCCATATGTGCATGCAATGGAAGCTTAATCAAGCCAAGCTTGAGTTAATGCAGAACTGTGTTAGTGGAACGGTTTGTGCCTTAAGTGGCATTTGACGTTAAGTCCACCTGCCCTTTTTCAATTAAGTGCAAATCCCCTTAGCAGAGTTGATGGAATATCCCCCTGGGTGAAAGTCTGTGTTTGTTTGACTCGTCCCCCCCAACCCTGTGCGGACATTCTCACTCTTTATACTACATCAGTTGCTTTATGCATCAAATATTGCCATGGATGGGTTTACATTGGAGTTAGTTAAAAGCCCAGTGTGTGTCATAGAGACACAAAAGGGTGCCAAATAAAACCCAGCAATCAAGTCATGCTAATTAGTGAGCAGCATTTTGTGTTAAAACAAAGAAATGGCATGACTACATTGTTGTTCTGATGGAAGTTATGCTGGAATATACACCGATCTGAATGTAAGTAAGTGTTGAGGGACTTTTCATTGACAGTAAATACCATCATAAGCAAATAAAATCAGATAACAGGTAGACATATCCTTAAAATATGCATGGATGGATTACTGAATGGGTCTACCAGGCATGAGGGCCCAGTGTCCAACCTGGTCTCACTCCAAAGCCGTCGAAATCCAATGGTTGGGTACTTGTGGCATCAGACACAAAGTCAAAAAGTCATCCTTTAACGTCAGCATGATACGCGGCTGATCACCGTCTAGTTTAGCTTGGTGGTGTAAGGGTGGGTTGGAGGGGTGGTAGATGGGTCCAACAAACCCCAACTTTCACCCAGGAGAGCAGTGTTTGTGTGCCCTAAGATTACAAAGCCAAACCCTGTTATTTTTTCTTAAACCTAACCACGTGCGCAAGTTCTCGAAAAGTCTATTTGCAGTGTTGTACCAAAGGGTCTGTATGTAAACGGTAAATTTCCTGTGAAAATGGAAGTATTTTGAAAGAAGACAATGTATGTAACAGGAAGAACTTGAAACGGTGGCCCAGAAGGTCAACAACCAACATGCCCCCATACCTTTCATGTTGTATGTGGACGTGGAAAGTCCATGACCAAAAGGTGGATATATGACGAGGTCAGAGTGAGAATATGTGTCAGTGTCAGGGCTTCCCCCGGCCTTCAACTGCAAAATGGCCACAAAGAGACACAAAACCTTCAAAAAGCCTGTGCGTCTTGCTCTTATAGGAGAGATGGTGGGGCCCTTTGCATATCTGTGCCCAGGGGCCCATTGTCTCATAATCCACCCATGAAAATATGATAAAATATACTTGTATAACAGCCTGATAGTTGGCTTTCTCCTGTCTGCATTTGAGGTAATGCCACTATTTTTTAGATTTAAGGTGACAATAAATGTCTTGCGTAAATAAAGGAGTAATGAAGCGTAAAGGATGTGCAGTAATTAGTTTGACAGTGCGATCTATTGTTAGTCTTCAGCAGATAATCAGTCTTGACAGCATTGACGACCACCTTGCCTTCTCCACAAGAGGGAGTCCTGACTTACAGTGTGTGTGTGTGTGTGTGTGTGTGTGTGTGTGTGTGTGTGTGTGTGTGTGTGTGTGTGTGTGTGTGAGATCCCAGCCGTGCAGGGGGTATGACTTTGTCAGCAGCTGGAGGCAGACTGACTCACAGAGAGTGTCGCACCTAAATATATCTATGTCACACACACACACACACACACACACACACACAGATGAGACCACATGCCGTCTTTTACATCTCCATGCACTCGGATGGAGTTTGTCTCATGCTGTCTTCTCTTTGATCTGTGTCTATTTATTCTCTCAGGAGTTTAACACAGATGTAAAGATGGAGACCCTCGTACTTTTTCTTTTTATATGCTTTGTTATCTCTCATTCGCTCTCTTTAAAGGAAGCACATGCTCCACCAACCTTTCCCAGACTTGGTCTATTTAATGTAATAACTACCATCAGTGTCACTGAATTTGTGTTTATATTATATTTCCAAAGGGAGTCACAGGAGCTTGGTATGCTGTGGCTATCTGCCTCTGAATTATAATTTGTCACCTCAGTGCAAGTGGAGTGTTATTTTGTCTGCTCACACCATTGAGTGCAGCAGCAGTGATGTATAATTTTTTTTAAAAAATTCAAATTATTTGATCCTAACCTTTTTGCAGTGTGTCTAACTACATTATAGCAAAACAAGACGCTGTGATGTAGATATAAATGATAGATGATAATGTGGAAAGCATCTTTTAGTTAACATATTTTGATTTAAAAACAAATATGTATGAATAAATCTACATATTTTGGTAATAGTATCATTCCCTTTCTGTGCAATTTATTTTTGTGCACAGTTTAATTTAAACATTTTTACAACTTTCTTTTTTTTTTTTTGGTAGGAAAGCAGTAGCAATCTTTTTTACTAGAATTTGGCAAGAAAGCAAAACAGTTCTTGTTTTAAACTACACAAATAATGACCTAATGACCCCTTGCTTTCAATTATGTGCTTGAGGAGTAACATACTTGGCATTGTCAACACGTGCTTCACAGATACCATACCATGATACCGCTGTTGCTTTTCATGCTGTGATCCACAGTGATATCAAGATTGACAATATAATAACCTCTTCAACAGAGTTGAGTGGAACACTCAGATGAAATGAGTATCTGGTACAGGGTAAAATGTGTCAATATCCATACAGAATCGTGCTGTGTATGACATTCTATACATGCCGTTTTATAAAGTTGTTACGCATGACAAAGGTATTAACCATGACAAAGGTGTTAACCATTACATGACCAAAAGTTCGATATACATCACTTAATAAATGATTAATCCTTTTATTTGAAGCTTATTCCTGAGGTTGTTCTGTCATTAGTTTTCCAATAACTACTAAATATCGTAATTACAAATGATTATCCATGCTTTAGTGTCCTCCCGGAACCATCTTCAAATAATCCAGAATGCTGCTGCTAGGCTGTTAACCAGGTCCAGCAGGTCAACCCACATCACTCCCATTTTAGTTTCTTTACTTTGGCTTGCCATCAGGTTAAGGATTCACTTCAAGATATTCGGTCTCACATATAGAGCCCTCCATGGTCAGGCACCTGAATACAAAGTGATCTTCGGTCCCTTCGGTCTCCTGAACAGGAAGTACTGACTGTCCTCCACTTCAGACTCAAAACAAAAGGTGATCGTACCTTTGACACAGTGGCTCCAACACGGTGTGGAAATTTTTTAAAAACAACTGAAGACCCATCTTTTTAAAATGACCTTTGTCCCACTCTAAACTGTCTAGTGCTTGTACCCTGGCGTGTTTCTTTTGGGTCCTCAGTAGCTTGTATTTACTCTATGTTTAACTTTCTTTTTGTTGCTTTGTTGATTTACGGATACAGATCATTAAGCTGGTTGACCAGATATAGATAATCCCTACTCCTCAGGTGTTATCATGTTTGTTTACATCGTGCAAATCTGAAAGTTTTAAACAGTCTGAGCTCTCTTGTATGCCCTCTAGTGGAAATCCTCTGGTAGTACATGAAGTACAGTCTGAAAAATTCTGTTTTCGATGCAACGTGGTTGAAAAGCAAGTATGTCTCCAGCCGCCCTGTTATTGGATTCATTTTGACATATAAGGTCGCATCAGATTGCCATTTAACCAAGACAAAAATATTACAAGGGACATTAGATTAATAACGTAATTATAGGTCAATTATGTTACAACATTAGTCACAGAATCATGAAAAGGGTCAAGATGAAACTCTGTTTGGCACTGAGGATCTCCAGTGGAGATTAGGTTGGAGCAATTTAATCTGCTCAAATAAAACTGACTAAACACAGGCTTTTTATATTTTGAAGATAAACTGCAGGCATTTGTGCATTTTCAGATATTATCAGACAGTTAATTTCATAAAGACAGAATGTCTCCTAGAGCAAGATAGAAATCTGATAAAAAAGGAGAAAAACCAAACAATAACCAGAACTGTGAACAGAAAGGAGACATCAATAATGTCTAGTCATGACGTCACTCCCAGTGGAAATTTTGTCTGAGTAAACAAACAGTAACTCAGAGGGGGTTTTCTGGAGGCAACCAAGGGAAAAAAAACAACAACAAAAAAACAGAAGTAAAACATGACAGCAAAAAATTCAGGATGAAAATGGAGTACGACATACTGTAATTACAAAGCTCATGTTTAGTCTGTAAGCACATTTATGCTTAGCGCAAGAGTGAGGGAGGGGCAGGATGGTACAGTATCAACAATGACTCCACATCTCATGGAGCAGCCACACCTATTAATGAACCACTGAACATAAACCTTTCAACCAGGGGTGGAAAAATAAGTAGGGGATGGTTGCAACACAGACCTTGCTGGGAAGTCCACAGGAGGTACACGAGTTACAGTAAATAAATGATTTTTCACAAAAAGTAAGTAGTAAGCATCATGCTGGCCTAGTTTTGGTGCGAGCCAGGGCAATGTTGAGAGAGACAGGAGGTACAAAAGTGACATAGTGTTGCTGATCGGTTTGCTTTGGCTGTCCTGTCCCGAGGAACTCGTATGATTTGAGTGCACATGATTGAAAAGGATTTGTTACAATTTAAACATATTATTCCAACTCAATGTTTTTCATAAGAGAAAATGGTGATTATACACTGACACAGGTTTGATGCATTGGACTCATTTTATACAATTGCAACATTAAACATGATAAACTGATTTGAGAGTAACATGGTTATTTGCTTGGAGGACAGACTGAAGCATTGATGAGCTTTATGTGCCAGAAATATTAAATACTTACTTATTTTGTGGTTGATTTATCCAGTTGTTACTTTTGTCCCACACCTGTGTTTCTCTCCTCCTGACAGAAAGAGGCAAAAGCAATGGGAAAACTACTGAAAGTTGGTGCAATTAACATCTCACCACACACTATACACACTCTACACCTCAGGGTAGGATAACCTGTGTAGGGATCCTTCTCCGTGCCTCCCAGGAGAGGAGCTCTGTGGAACCTTTTAGCTGTTAGCTCCTTAGACTAGGGGCTAATAAAATGAATTAAAATTATTACTTTGAGTCTTCATGCAATTATTTAATTAACTTAAATTGAGCTAACAGTGAAAATAAACTGACCAAATTAAGAGGTGTAAACAAAAATTAATGAACAAAGTTGATCATTTTGAGATCTGAAAACTAATTAGAATTTCCCAAAGGGTTATCCAAGATTGGAGGCATTTTTGACATGTTATTGCAAGTGAAGGACGCCACGAGTGAATATCTCAATCTGGGGGTCACTCCAAAGTTAGTGCATCTTACCCCGAGATAGCAACTCTCAAAAGATAGATCTCACGTGTGCATCGGGTCCTTCAAACAATCAGGTCAGATGAAAGGGTTCTCCTCTGCCCCTGTCCTCTTCCCATAGCCGATATTGGATAGTCTCAGGGCTCATACATCGCCTTCAGGTCAGGGAATTGACACTGGACAGCAAATCTCGCCAAACTGACTCCCTGAGGGTTATGAGCCTGCTAGCACAGACCGTTTGATACGTGAGTGCTGGGCGGCAGATTTAAGACCGTGCTGTCACTGGCTTCTGAGAGACTTGTTTTAAAGTCATGCCTGTCAATGATGTAAGGAGCCACCACACTTCACAGTAGCAATGCTCAACATTTCTAAAAAATAGTTGTTGTACGTTGTTAATAAAATAATGTTACTCTAAATAATTGCACCTCTGTGCGAAGACAGAAATACTAAAAAGTTTCTTCCCATCCCTCCCCAAAGTATACTTAAAGTGCCAAAAGTAAAAGCAGTCATGCATCAGAAATGGCCAATTACAGAGTGTTTTTGGATTATAATTATTGATGCATTAACCATTTTATTCATATTCATCAGCTGTTTCAGAGCATTTTTTCCATCCTGCCAGAGGCACATATTGGTTCAGCTTTTTGAGGAGCTGAACAAAAGTTGCTCCCCAGAATCTTGAAGTATTTTCAAACTTTTTATCTTTCGTTGTTTAGAAGGTCATAAGTTGTCAGATTTGACTTTTTTAAACATCTATATCTCAACCGCCTAAAAGGTTGGGTTGGCATTTCCAGGACTGCACAACCTTTAGCTCAGATAATGGAATGGAAGACTCCCCGTCTAAAAACTTATATTGATCTTAACTTAACTTACTCTACTTCCTCTTACTTGTCTTTGTGTTTATTTTATAGTGTTTTCAATTTAAACTTAATGTAATAGGTTGATGAACAAAAAACCTGTTAAAATCCATTTGGGCCTGAATTTCTTTCAGTCATAGTCCTCCTATCTACAGATGCTCCTTGCTCCTAACATTGCAGTACAATTCTATTGAAGCTGATCGGGTAAATACCGACAAATGTATGTCTTATGTTTTATAAATGTTTCCAACTCTACATCCTGCTGTATTGTAAAAAGCACCAAACCTGTATAAATGTAAAGCTACCTTAGCAATTAATCAATCGTCGGTGACTATTTCATCTTCTGGGTGCTCCTTACCTCTCACTGTAACACCAGTAAAAACAAAAAGCATAATCTTTCTTAATCCTCCAAACCAAATCCTCACCTTGTCACCACATCTCTTGTTTTTGTTTCAGTAACATTTCTGCGAGAAGAAGCTACAGCAACTGAAAATTCTTTTAAAGGTAGCAAAAGTTTTCTGTAACCATTTAAGCACTGAGAGCTTCCCTCTGGACCTCTGAATAGCTGCTGCTGTTGATGTGTTTGAGAGCTCAGATCAATTAAGTCCAGCCTCTGCTCCCTGTGACGCTCCTCATGTTGTGTGTATTTGGAGCTGGGGAAAACCAGCTCAGTGAAAGATGAAGCTAGGAGAGTAAGACTCTACTTTGTTTATTGCTAATAAGGAATGTGAAAGTACGTCATGCTGATGGGACCAGGCCCCCAGGAAGTACGCCATGCTTTGAAGCCAATATTGCTTGTGGCCAGACAGTGCAATTGCATCCGTCACATGATGCCCAGTGGCTCCATAACATTTTTTCCCATTGAATTACATAGTGAAAGAGACTATATCAGAGGATGCACTTTTTCAGCATCACAAGCCCTACAAAATGACTCGTTTCACAATCAGAATTTGATCCATTTAGTCCAATAAAATTTGGAAAGCCTGGGAAAGCCGCTTAATTGAATAATTTTATCCCCATTCAAGTTAGCAAAGTGCTAAACTGGAAGTAGCCTCTTCAGCTGGCAAAAGTCTCAAGTGCATGTGCTTTATGGGCCATGCAGTGCGTAAAAAATGCAGATTTTATAATCAGTCTTAGCTTTATGCGCCACTTCATAGGAGTAAACAGGGTCCCACCATCAACGTTGCATCCAGTTCTCTTTATACATCTTTGGTTGGGAAAGGGGCATCATTCTATGAGTAATGTACTGTTATCTGTGCTTGCTACAGTGGTTACCTACTTACCTTTTGTATTTTGTTTAGTATAAATGGCTAATTCAGTTAAAAGAGGAGTGCACCTTTGCGAGTATGACTGTACTTTCACGGATTGCAGCCTTGTGAATTAGCAGATGTTGCACCCAGCCACTGCAAAACTGTTCATGAGCTTCTGGGGATTTCTGTTTTTTACACTTATGCAAAGTGTATGCAGAAATGACAACTCCAACCTTGGACTGCCATTATGGGTGTATTTTGTTTAAGTTTGTCCAAATGACATCGCTTGACCACTGTAGCAAGGGCAGGTTATAGAGCCGGTCTCTGACAAGATGGTGCCCGTGCTTCTAATTTAATACAGCCTCACATCAACTCCACATTCCTTATAATGTAATTATGAGCATGTTAACAAGCTTAATTAAGATGGTGATCATAGTAAACATTTCGCCTACTTGGGGTCAAAGTGTTAGCAATGTCATTGTGATGTTCGCATTTAGCTTAAAGTGCTGCTGTGGTCAATGATGACTGTATATAAAGACAGATTACATGTCTTTCCCACTGTACAAAAATGAAGCCAAAATACCCCAAATACGGCCGCTGCCATCTTGCAATGGTGACATCATTTGGAGCCAGAGTCTGCAAAGCTATCTTCATAGTATCGAGTTCCCGCTGTTCGACCATCCGCGATTAGCCCCTTTTTATACCATCAAATAACTAGTTATAACCAAACTTATCAGAAGCATGAACACTTGGACATACATCAACATGGTATAAACAGCCTAAACGACAGAGGCCATCTTCAGGAAAAAATTATTTGACATGTGGCCTATGTCCCATCAGCTCATAGAGGAGACAATCAAAATGTTTTGGCTTTACTTTTGGGAAGCTGTCACCTCATCCATCTTTATATACAGTGTATGGTGCCTAAGTACAGGCTCACTGAGGTTGTCGACTCTTTGTACTCTTCAATCTGTCACTTGTGAGTCCTCAGATTTCATTGAAGTGCAGTATCAAATAACTGGAATACCCTTTAACTTCTTTATATGTCAGAAAAGTCTAATATCTAAACACCCACAGAATGCAGTAGTCAGTTTTCACTTTGCATCTGTGGGAGTAAAATGTCAAGATTCAGTAAATGAAATGCAAAAACAGCTTTCTAGAGCTCTTTATTAGAACATTCAAAATGAAAAAAAAAAACTTTACACAATCCATCACTGACAAAAAGCAACAAAACAATAAAAAACGTGAGATGCATAGATACAGAAGCAAAGCTGAGCATTGAGAAGGTATTACACATTCGAGTGGTTTGAGGAGGTGGAAACTGGAAAGCAACAGGTCTAAATTAGCTAAAGAAATGAAAACATTGCTGGAAGACCCTCGGCTCTCTGAGCTTGCTCCTACAGCTGCAAGCTATGTGTGGATGTACGTGCATGTACTTGCTCATTGGGTCCATAGACTTCTCTTATGTCCCATATCAGGTCCAGGAAGGACTTCCTGCGCGCTGCATGAGGCGGTCAACGGCTAAGCTACAGGAACGCACGGGACTGTGTATTCATGTCCATCTGCATGCATGTGTGTGTTGTCATGTTTATTTCTTGCGGTAGTCATCTGCATAGGCTCTGTGATCATCCTGGTCAGGGTACTGGTCTCCGTAGCGCCTCAGTATGTCCTGGAGGCTGGGCATACCCTGCGAGAGTGGCTGATAGGACATGTGAGGCTCCTCCTGGCCGCTCTGGTAGGGCTCTGCCTCATACTGCTCCTGTTCCTGCTCTGCATGGTGCTCACTCTCTGCTGCCCCCTGGTTGTGGTCCTCCTCTGCATGATGCTCAGGCTGAGCCTCGGGCTGAGGCTCGTAGCGGCGAAGGCGGCAGTCTCGGTCGTACTCAGGGTCACAGTGTGGGTTGGAAGGCTCCAAGACTCCATTTCGGGTGCCATCAGCATTCAGGTGGGGCTCGTAGGCCTCTGCAGAGTAGGGGATGCGACGGTGAACTCCAGAGCGAGGCTCAGTGGGTTTCACAGGGTAGCATTCACGATCGTAGCCAATGAAGCAGTCATAGCCCTCCTTGGTTTTTCCTGGGGGGCCCAGAGGGTGGTGCTCCTCTTGAGCTGGCTCTTCATAACTGGGATTGGAAAAAGGGAACTGCTGCCTGGGGGTGGGAGGACCATGGCGATGCATAGCAGACGCTGCCTCATGGATTGCAGAGAACGGATCATTGGGGTTGAACTCTGGAGCAGCCTCCATGCGTGGAGCAGCCCCCATGCGTGGAGCATATGGGTCATTACCCTGAGCTTGGGCCATGAATTGGCGCAGCATGGCATATGGGTCATTAGCTGGCGGGGCAGATGGAGCGCTAGCCTGGCGATACATAGCATAGGGGTCATTAGCTTGAGGGGCAGATGGATCGCTAGCCTGGCGATACATAGCATAGGGGTCATTAGCTGGAGGGGCAGATGGAGCGCTAGCCTGGCGATACATAGCATAGGGGTCAGTAACTCTGTTAGCATTAGCATAAGCATCCCTGAACATGGCATAGGGGTCGTTATTCTGCGCAGCAGGAGGGGCGGCACGAATGGCAGCAGCCTCCTCTTTTTCCTCACTTTTGTACGCCTCTGGGGGAGTAGCAAATCTGGTGGCAGTAAGAGGGTTGCAGCCTTCCTCAAAAAGAGGGTTGCAGGATCCAGGGCCAGCAGCTGCAGGGGGGTTAGGGGTACGAGGCGCCTGGAGGAACACATCACATTAGAAACACCATGAACATGATAATCACGGCACAGACACAGATTAAATATAAACAATGAGAGGATGTTAAAACTACAATAAAATAAAGCATACCACAAGGGAGGCAGCATGGGCACAAAGGGGATCCCGTGGATCACAGTTGGGGTACTGCAGGTAGAGACCAGAGGGGGCTTTCTGCACCAGTTTAGGTTTGCAGCTGGGGTCCTTTTTGGGGTCACAGCCCAGGTGGGCGTAGGAAGGCAGGGGTCCAGCAGAGGGTGCATACCCATAGGCTGCTCTCAGGTGGTACTGCAGACACTCCACGTCATCAGAGGAGCAGATACGCAACAGCTCGGCCTTCTGCTCCTAAAGTATAAAAAACAGAGGCAGAGATGGAAGCATGACGTTTTTATGTGATATATTATGTTTGAGTTTATTTTGATAGGATATGTGTTGGATTTTGTAGAAACTTTAAGACAAGTAAGGGTGAAAACTGTGCAGTTAAGGTTGTTTCCTGCCTTTCATTATCAGTATTGCCATATTGTTTCAACTGGAGGAGAGACGCTGCAACAGTGTCCTCTTTACCACAGGGGGGACCAAAGTTAAAAATTTGCAAATCCGATACATGATGGTTCTTAGATATAAGTCTTCGGTACAGGTACAAAACTGCAACAGCGTAAGGTTAAGTAAATTGCCAAATTTTGTATATTAAATATATGAAATTACCTAAAATATCTGAAAGCATACCTTGGAAAGGAAAGGCACTGCAGATGGAGCATAGTAATAATATCCAGATTGTGGGTCCTTTGCTGGAGCAGCAGAGCGGACATAAAGAGGGGCTGGGGCCTTCACTGGTGCCGGGGCAGGGGCGGCAGCCGGGAGCACCAGGGGCAGGTAGGGGCTCTTGCCTTGGACCAAAGCAGCATACAGGCAGTAGGGGTCCTTGGTGGGATCACAGGTTTTCACTGGTGCAGGTTTTGGGGCCTCTGGCTTAGGTTTGGGCCTGCTGGTGGAGGAAGACACGCAGTTAGGGTCATCAGAATCAGCACAGGACTTGTAGATCTCCCCCAGGTGTCGCAAGTAGGCCTTGTAGGAGCGACGTCCCTCAGCACGGTTCTTGTTCTGGAGGTAGGCCAGGTAGATGCGGTCCATCTCCTGAATCTGTGAGGGGAGAAAGAGTTCAGAGGTGAGCTGTTCATGAGACAACCTCTGCAGCTGAAAAATGAAGCCGACAAGGAAGTGCCAAAAACTGCACTTCCTTTAATGGCCACTTAAGGCTGGCTCCAGGAGCAAGTCAATCCCAATAGACCCCCGTGTTACAACAGAAATTAACATGTTTACAGCCTGGTACAAAAAACAGTTTTGGTTTCTATAGCTAACTTCAACATTCATGATAACTGTATGGAGGAGTGATTTTATTCCCTTGTAATGTTGTTAAGGATTACAGTTATGCGTAATTAATGGTGGTGCTGAGTGACAGGTGGGTGCCATCTGTTACCACCTGTCGCTACCACTGGTTAGGTCATCCAACCATGGCCAATCCCAGATTTACAGAGCATAGCCGTAGCTGTTGCTGTTTAAGTGTGTTTTCAGTTTGTGAAAGTTAACTGTAGTGTATTGGTTGCCTAAAAAAGTCTTGTTCAGCATTTGGTTGTGATAAAAGACCCTCTGATGTGTCAAATATTCAGTTATTCCAGTATATATACTTTTTTTTTTTTTATGTTTTTAGGCCTTCTTTTGCTAGCAAAAATTAGCATTAGCATTATCATGGTTAATCATTCCCTTTAAATGCAGCATGCTAACCAGGCTAGCAGCACCTAATTTTGAACTGTTTACAACACTTCCACCTAAAATAAACTGGTTTGGAACCTAGAAAATTGTTTTCCTGCAGGAACAAAAAAAAAAAACAGTTTTTTCTTGACCTGATGTGCAAGCTGTGACAACATCAGTGGGCGTGTCATGTTCTACAGGTTGAAAAGAGTCCTGCATGTAATAGTTTTCTACATCTTCTTATCATTAACAGTTGGTCCATGCTTTTTTCGGGATAAAAACAATTATCTGTCATAACAGAACAAAAGCTCACAGGTGATCAGTGCAATCTGCCATCTTGCTATTACTGTTTACTTCCATTGTGGGTCATGCAATATGCTTCACTGATGCCACATCCTTGATTACAATGGTTCTGCTCAAAACTGGTGGAACCGCAGGCTGATTTGCTAGTTAGCACCAGGCTCCAAGAGTCCTAAATAGAAGTGTTTCAAGAACCAGAGCTAGTTTGGTGGGCAGGGGTATGAGAGCAGTGAGGCTGAACCAAAACAGCAGAGTTGTGGGCCGTAAAAAACAAAACAAGGAGCTTAAAGATGCTAAAACAGAAGAATGATAAATCTCTGTAACTTTAATCAGTAAAAGTGACGTCCTTCACATTACATTTAATTATCTTACTTACTGTTAATATATAAATATTGATAGCAGCATTAAACATTGTGAAATGTTTTTATTGGAATCCATTGTAGCATCGCTGAAACGGGAAATCATTTTGATTCATACTAAGATAAGGTTTACTGTCACTTAAAACTTTTTTGTGGATGTGTGCACTCACTGCCTCCTGGTTGCCGTTGTCGGTGAAGTACTTGTACCAGTTCCAGAAGTCAGAGTGCTGCTTGTACCAGCTGATGTTCCTGCGGTTGCGGATCAGCCTCCTGTGTGACTCTGCAGCAGCCGCTGTCTTGCGGATACTTTCTCCCACTGAGGGCAGAAAGACACAGCTGATCCCTGAGGCTTTTGTACTCACTTGGACATCAAGTTCAAGGACGTTCTAGTGACTTTTAAAGTTTATAACATGATATTCAAGGCTTAAGACTTGTTATATTTTGGGGGTCACTTAGCCCTCGTTTGTTTATACTTGCCAATACATCACATTAGATATCTCAGGGTTAAGTGTTGCTGCTACATTAAAGCAAGGTGAGGTGATAAATTTGGGTGTCACTCTGTAATCAGAAAGTACTTAAACAGATGCATTTTTCAACTTTATGGCTTTACAGCCTCTGCAAATTGCTACTGTGTACTTTTTAGGAACAAACAGCAATGTGCAAATATGTACCATGGTAAAGAAAATCACATATTTACCATCTCCTTTTGGCTTTTGCACAATTGGTCCCGCAGACAAGAATGCTACAAACACACAGAAAAGCAAAAACAGATGGAAAATTTGAGAAGCTGCTGGAGTCAAGATTAAGTCCTGGAAATTGCTTATTATATGTTTAAAGGTCTATGTTGACCTTTAATGTGTCTGCAATATATAAGTGATGATACAGTATATGATATTAAACCTCAAACACTTACAGGCAGACATTATTCATTAAATAGGGCAGGGGTAATTGGCTGTGCCCAAGGCAACTGCGGCCCTTTGTAGATTTTATAGGTGAGTCTGTAACATCAAACCTCACGCTGTGTTTTCAAAGAGCTGTGTGTGCACATATATGTGTGCGTATGTGCATTGTTGACCCCACGCAGCTGAGGGAACAGCAGATTCAGCTCTGCTCCGGGTCGCTTTCATCTCCACGGGGAAAAGGTGTTAATGCATCACAGAAGGAGAGGAAGAGGAGAGGGAGGAAGAACAACAGAGGGGAACAGATGACAGGTTTAAAAGAGAGATCCAGTGGGGATAATTCAGGGTTATGCGACGCGTGTCGGCAGAGGAAAAACATCAATCTCCTGATTTTATAAAAAAGAGTTTTGATAAGCTTTGATGGGAGTAATCAGGAAGATGGGATGCGCACTGTAGCGTGGAAGGTGACACATGGAGGGGAACATGTAAAGGTATGAATTTGCAGAGAGAAACTGACTAAGGAAAAGAAGGTGAAGGTGACCCGAGGTGATGAAGCGATGTGGAGGAGGAGGAGGAGGAGGAGGAAGAGGAGGGTGGGCTAAATGATGCTGTCTCAGTGTATCCGCTGTATTGTTTTTTATGAGCCTGTAAAAAACTGGCTGGCACATCTGGAAACAGCAGAGCTTTAAGAGGACGGAGGAGGTGATGCTGACAGGTACTAATTTTTTACAGGACCAGGACTGATGAAAGAAACTCCTCCTCCTACTACTCCCTTTTTCCACCTTTTAACCATCAAACGCTGCCATTTTAAAAACCATTTTTAAAGGAAAGATGAGACTTGCCCTGGTGTAAATCTGCCAATCACGTCGAGAGCAAACTGGAAACAGGTGGTGGAGGAGCAACCTCTCTCTTAATGTCAATACATTACAGATGATATATGAACACCAAAGGCTATGTTACATGATATACATGAAGCACAGTTGAGTTACAGTCGCTCTTTGTGAGTGTGGTGATGACATGTGTCCATGTCCATGAACTGGTGAAGGGCAGGAACCCTATATGCAGTCCAACTAACCCTTTAGCCTTGAAATGTAGATTGTGAAGCTATAACTCGTATAAAATTTATGTCTGAAGAGTTTTAAAGAGGCAGAAGAACAAAATACAGTCTGTAAAACATTAAGCGAATCATTTTATGGGTGACCATAAAGAAATAGAATTGGCTAAAACCATTAAAGGAAAGTAACAAAGTCCATTTATTCAAGCAGAGATTTGACTTCAGTATTGTCATTTTATGCTACGTTATATTTCAACTCCAGTACATTTCCCAAGGCAAATATTGTGCTTTTTTTATTTGAGACCTCTAGTTAGTTTGAGGATCAAGGTTTTATATACAAAATAACATGATCTGCCTGTAAAATATCCTGCATTGTTATAGATTAGCATGATGTAAAGTACACATTTACAACATTTACTTTAAATCAACTACCTACAACATGATGCCTACACTGCCTGCATGCTGCCCTATGAGTACTTTACTTCAAGTACATTTTGCTGCCAGTACTCTTCTGCTTTTCAATCAGTTGGGTTTTCAGAGCTGCACTGTACAGATTTGAGATTTGAGTCCAAGAAAACTTAAAATAATGACACATAATCAGACAGATTTTGTCACCATGCATCTTATGGTATGATGAGTTTCATCAACACCATTATCATCACCAATCACTTATCATTTTTGAATAATGTGAAAGTATTCTTTTGGATGTATCAAAATGGAGTTTTTCATTTAAAAAAACACATAACATAAGAAGCCTTTAAAATGAAGTACCATAATTTGGGGATTTTATCAGATTGTGGTTTGTTGTCTTGAAGAAAAAAGCTCTAAATTAGGACCAGTTACTGCTGTGTCTCTGCTAACATCTGGAGATAATAGCTGATGTTTTTCATCAATGTATCCCTGTGATCATCAGGACTCAAATGATTCAGCTGGTTATTTGGAATATTCCTCACCTGATTAATCATTCATTTAGTATTATAATCAGTAAAATACCTGCCACGTAGAGATCTCGAGACTGTAATCCATGCCTTTATTAACACACGACTGGATTACTGTAACTCACTGTATTTTGGCCTGGACCACTCACACTTGCACCGCCTGCAGCTGGTACAAAATGCAGCTGCCCGTCTCCTCACTGGCCAACGTAAACGTGACCACATATCCCCTGTCCTAGTTTAGCTGCACTGGCTCCCGGTTGCTTTCAGAATAGATTTTAAAATTTTATTGTTTGTTTTTAAAGCTCTTAATGGCCTAGCCCCCGAGTACTTGACGGAGCTCGTTCGTATTCATGCCCCTGCCAAAACACTGAGATCCTCAAATCAGCTGCTACTGGTCACCCCCAAAATGAGGCTAAAAACCAAAGGTGACTGAACCTTTGTGGCGGCGGCCCTAGGCTCTGGAACAACCTGCCCTGGCACATCCGCTCTGCAGGATCGATTGAGGTTTTTAAATCCTCCTTAATAACACACCTCTTCACCCCGGCTTTTAATCGAGCTTAAGTGGACATCTGGCAAAATCTTAATTTAATTTTAATTTGTTTTATTCTATTTTATTCTATTCTATTTTATTGCACTGTGTTTATGTATTTTAGTATTTATTTTAGTTGCGGCATTGTATGGGTTACTTTTAACATCTGTGCTGCTTTTAATCTGTACAGCACTTTGGTCAACCCTGGTTGTTTTAAATGTCCTCTATAAATAAAGTTTGAGTTGAGTTGAGTTAAAATCTGAAAGATGTTTTTCTGTATTTTTCTAATTTTTTTGTTGATATTAGAGGCAAGAAATGTTTGCAACAACTTAGTGTTGTCTCTGTTCCTAGTCATTATTATCCATTGTTATAAATTAAACTGGGGCGTCAGTGGCTTAGTGGTAGAGCAGTTGCGGCTGTGTTGCCGCAGCGGCCTGGGTTCGACTCCAGCCTGTGGCCCTTTGCTGCATGTCTCTCCCTTAATCTCTCCCCCTTTCACACTTCACTGTCCTATCAATTAAAGACAAAATGCCCTAAAAAATATCTTTAAAATGAATAAATTAAACTGAAACAAGTAATTAATTAACCAATTAGGCGATCAGCAGAAAATGAATCTGCAACAACTCTGGTAATTGTTTAATTGACGTGAAGAAGAATGTCAACCACTCTCAGCTTCACTAATGTGAAAAAAGATTTTGGGGTGGCGGTGGCTGGAGTGTTGGTCGAACAAAACAAGACATTTGGGCATCTTGGACTTGCTGAGGGCATTTTATATTATTAGCTGCAGCCTAAATTAATCCACCCGACATTATACTAAATACTTTACCACTTTCTGCACTGACAACTTTTACTTTTGATGCTCAAAGTAAATTTTGCTGATAAAACTTACAAGCTTTTACTTAGTAACACTTTCAAAACTTTACTTGGAACAGAGGATATTTGCAGTGTGGTATTGCTTCTTTTCCTTAAGTAAATGATCTGAGTGCTTCTTCCAGTGCTGGTGATTATATAACATTTAGACAGCCCTGGCTCACCATGTATAGCCTATAGATACTATATGCTGCCATAGTAACTGTCTAGATGGTGACAGATATTTCACATACTGACCTTGTTATGTCAGATCCCCACTGTGTACTCACCAGGCAATATAATCACAGCCAGCAGAGCTGTGACAGACACACCCAAGAAACTGGTTCTCCTCCTTCCAGACATGGCTTCACCTCCTCCTCTCCTGCCGAAGACACTGACATTCAAAATGATGCTTTAGACCCCAAACTTCCTGGTCCATCATTTTTGTATCTTAAACTATTAACACAATTTTCATTGTTTGGCTTGGTTTTTTTTTCCCTTTTTTTTTTTTTGGTGACATCAACTTTTTGTAGGCATCGTAATACCCTAAAAATAATGGAAAAGCTACATATTCCATAAACAGCTGTGTATGTTCAGATATTTTAGGTTAGGGTTCACCCAGCCAAGGCTATTCTCACTGATTCCCTATATGGCTCCATTTTCAAAGCAGATCTTCTCAGACCAAGGGTCCAAAAGATGTTTGGTTGTCTGTCAGTGTTAGACTTTTACCCCAATTGCAACATGAGACCCCAGACCTGTGCTAGTTTCCACCTGCAGAGCTGGTGAAGTGACCCCTGCAGCTTGGAAGTGAACTCTGATCTGGAGGCTTTAAACTAACATGTTGCCACAAGGTTTCCTGAAGCTACTGGTTTTGTCATCGTAAAACAGAACCGGATGTGGGTGTCAAACTTGACTTCAACCTGAACTTGGGTCTCTGGTAAGTACCTAAAAGTGCAGAAGAGCAGAATCACCACAGTGTCTTACCTGTAGTTATCCTATCGGCGTGCCTGTCTGCAGATCCAGATGCGGACTCGAAGCTGAGGACCCGATGACTCAGTCCACCTGGGCTCAAACACAAAGTGTGTGTTTGTGTGTGTGTTGGGCGTATGATAAAGGCTCCTGGTGCACCCTGTCCCTGTGGCCCCTCTGACAGACTGCCCTCATGAACGAGTCTGGCAAGGTTTTAAACCAAGCCCGTTCATTAGCACCCGCACAGAAAAACACATGCAGGGACCACCTGAGGGGGTCAAGGGCCACCTCAACAAGACGCCCGATTGGTTAGATGTTTCAGAAAGTTTCAGCCAATTGGAGGCACCATAATTAAAGACAGGAAAAGAGGGAAGGTGGGAGGGCTGGAAGCGGAGATGGAGACGTGGAGAGATGGGGTATGAGAAGATGTATCCTGTGGTGTTTTTTAATTTAACATGATTGTTAATTAATTCTGTGAGTCATATTTAGGGTTGGAGATCAGACACTAAACTCCGGATCTTCTTCTTTTGGATGCAACAATCACTCCAAAGCAAGAAAAACAAACAAAGACAGAAGAAAGTAAACATCAGGAAATAATGAAGGGGAGCTGAGGTGCCACATAAGCACTTCTCAGAGACCCTCAGTGAGGGCCAAACCACAGCTTCTGTCTAAACCTGAACACACACACACACACACACACACACACACACACACACACACACACACACAGGGACAGCTGGTCTACACATGAGGAATTTGATAATCTACAGTTTCCTCCTCAGTTTAACTGTGTTCAGGCATGCCAGCCTTGTAACACACACACACGCATACACATACAGTCTAGTGGTACTCTGAAGGAGCCATATAGCTGTGATGTGTGATGCAATATCAACACATCTGACTTGGATAAGCCTATAATTTCTTTATAACACTCAGTGGTCTTATGAGGTTTTTGCCCAGGCAGCTTCTGAAGAGGTTTTATTAAATTTATGGAGATATTGAGATCTGCTTTTTCACACCAAAAGTGATTTTAACCCAAAGTCAGTCATGTTTGTTGAGGACAAAATTAGATTTAAATTTTATCTTGGTACAGTTTAGAGAGAGGATACACTTTTCTATTATTTTTGGACATACTTTATTTGGAGAATAGCCACTATGTGAGCAATGGCTCTTATAGGGAAGACATCGAGACTACATTTCTGTGAGACAGTCAAACTATTTGGTGTAATATTGGAGCTGCTCTTTAAAGGTTGAGCTTGGTCCAAGAGGTCATCCCTGGGGTTTTAAAGGGAAGCCAATGTAAAGTGCCATAAACATGCATTCTTTCTAATGGCCAGCAGGGGCGACTCCAGTGGTTGCAAAAAGAAATCTGATGTTTATGAGTCGATGAGAAAATAAGCCTACTTCTCACTTGATTTATGACCTTTATGGCTTCAATCACTAGTTTCTAGTCTTTTTAATACAACATAATATTCATTTTGTACGTTATGGTCCTATTAATTTCATTCATTCATTCATTTTCCTTACCGCTTATCCTGTTGGGGGTCGTGGGGGGCTGGAGCCTATCCCAGCTGACATTGGGCGAGAGGCAGGGTACACCCTGGACAGATCACCAGACTATCACAGTTCTGACACATAGAGACAGACAACCATTCACACTCACATTCACACCTACGGACAATTTAGAGGCTCCCCCACCCCGGGTTTAAGCCCCCCAATCCAGGTTCAAACCAGGAACCCTCTTACTGTGCGGCGACAATGCTACCACTGCACCACATTATGGTCCCATTGTAAGTAAAATAGAGGATAAAGCAGGGTATTCTTTAGGGCGAGGCTACCTTGTGATTGACAAGTCTCTATCACAGCAGTGTCCTTGGGTTCTCTATCAGCTCCACCCTCATACTGTGTATGGCTTGTCCCCTTAATTGCAATTAAGTGTTTGTGTTTTTGTCTATGCCGTTAAATATTTATGACTAAAAAAGCAACAGTTACCAGTTTTGAAAAGTTTATTATATCTCAAGTACTTCAGGAGTACGCAGGTGTGTAATCTCATCTTGATTCGAATATAGCTAGATTCTGACTGGTGCACAGATATCACCAGTTTTACCACCCAAGCCACGCCCACTCTAAACCAGTAAGAGGAGCATAGGCAAAAACAAAAGTTATCATTTGTGTTCATGTGGGTATCTGTTGCTCATAGAAAGAAGCTGGTTGAGAAAATGTTTTAAGGCCCGATAAGTTCTATGAGTGCTACAGGACACAATGTGTTTCCAACTTTGTGGCACCAGTTTGAGGAAGGCTGTTTCCAGGATTAATGTTACAATAACTCGGTGCATGTAGCCAGCTTCATAGAGTAAGTTTTCCCAGTTAGGTGTGGTGGAACTTGACTGGTCTGCACCTCAACCACGTCCAACAACCTTGGGATGAACTCACTAATACTCTCATGGCTGAATGGGTGCAAATCTCTTTAGCCAGGCTCCTAAATCTTGCAGAAAACCGTCAGAGGATAATAATTACAATAATGAGGCAAACATACTTTTGGCTCTGGACTAGCTTCTTCTGTTATCACCTGCTTTGATCAGCCCTCTCTCTGTCTGTCATTGTGGTAAACTCAGCAATACATTTACAAGTCTAATGTGCATGTGTGGTGTAAATATACATTAAACTATTTTTCCCTAGTCTTATCTTTTAAGCCTGCACATGCAGCTGGTTTATGTGCTGCATTACCTCGGGGAAAGTCATAAATGAATACATTAAAATGTCATTTGAACTCCAAAGTTCATGCAACAGTCAATTCAAATAGCTGAAGGAGCATAAGAAGTGATTCTAACCTGAAAGTCACAGCTTTTCCGTTTTTCCTATTTATGATCCCTGTAGAGTCTACACCTGCACACTTTATTTGCTGTATTTTTTAGCATTTCCACATTTTTCGCAGCCCCTTTCCTGTCCCATCGTGCCCCAACTGAACATTTAGTGCTCATGTTAACACTGTATCTCGTGTGTAATTAAGTTTGCTAACAGGTGTTTCGCAGAGCCCACAAACCTGCAATCCAGCAAGGAGCAGATTCAAACACGACGACGCCAAAACCATACTCATAATTTTCTCTAAAGCTGGAATGTAAGGGATTCTCAGAATTCACAGACACCTGGTTCACCACGACAGCTTTTCTTTTAGTAAAAACAAAAAGTCTTTATTTCAGTACAGTGATGACAGACATAAAGGAGGAGGGGGCTGTACAAATAAGAGAGAACTTGTAGTCAGCAAAAGCCCAATATCACGATTTTTCTTATGTACACGTTCATAGCAACACGCAGGTGCTCAGATGCCGTCATCATTGAAGGTCATCGTCGTCGAACAGATCCTCAAAGTCTGTGGGTGTAAAAGGAAGCAAGAATACAAGATGGAGAGAAAGACAGACAAAGAAGACACGACAGGGTTAGAATTAGTCCAGCTGTTGCCAGAACTCCTACATTCTCAGCTAATTATGCCAATTATGGCATATTATTATTTTTTTTTAATCTAGCTACTCAGTTTAAGAGCTAAAGCTTCATTTGCTGTTTGGTGGGCACTTTTATCCAGGGTGTCTTTTACTTTGTTATGGCCAAATGCATAGGAACTGCATACATGCCATCCACATACATCTTATCTCATCTTATCTTATCTTATCTATATAATGACGAAAACTGTCTGTCTCACGTTTTTCTCCTCACTGACTTGGTCAATCCATGTGAAATTTGGCACAGTGGTAGAGGGTCATGGGAGGATGTGAATGAAACAATATTACATCAATTGGCCAAAGGGGGGCGCTATAGCGAATGATTGAAATTGCAAACTTTGAATGGGTATATCTCATGCCCTGTATGTCGTAGAGACATGAAACTTTGCACGGAGATGCCTCTCCTCATGAGGAACAAATTTGCCTCAAGAACCCATAACTTCCAGTTATACAGATTTTCTTCCATTTTGAATTTTTTGAAAAACACTTCAAATCAATCTCTTCCTAGGAAGTTCGACCGATCTGCATGAAACTGGGTGAACATAATCTAGGGACCAATATCTAAAGTTCCCTCTTGGCAAGAGTTGGAAAACTTACTAAAACTGAGCTCCTATAAGGCAATGAATATTGCGGAGGGCGTGGCTCATCACATAAAGGTGTATAACATCTCAAGGGTTTCACCGATCACCACGCAACTTTGTAGGCATATGACCACACATAATCTGAGGGGACTCCTCCATTATTGACCCCATCAAACAAAATGGGGGCGCTAGAGAGCTAATTTCTTATCTAGGCCGAACCGCCATATTGATTTTTACTAAACTTGGTAGATATGTAGAACAGGACGCCTCAAGGTGACTGGAGAAATTTAACTCTAATTGGCAACTGGGTGGCGCTATAACAACAGAAAAATGCTTAAAATGGTCAGTGACGGCCAGGTTGGCTAGCTAGCTAAATTTTGTCCCATTTGTGTAAACAGAGATAGAGAGACAGCAGGAGATAAATAAATCACTGTATGGGAAACACTGGGTAACTGTATGAAGTGCATATGCCCATGGTCATCTTGTAGGAAGGAATTATGACAGAGACTGAGTGCTACAGGAGGAAGGCGTGATTTTCAAATTTTGCTGTTTTTTTTCTTCTTTTTTCAGATTTCTGTCTACACCAGCTTTAATCATTTTGTGAAGCAAACTTAAAATTCACCATTTCTAGCTTCCCTTTTATATAATATCTTTAAGTTTTGGATGCAACAAACAATTCCAATATGCAACTTGGGCTTCAAAAAGTATGATGAGCATTTTTTTTTTAAGTACTTCTTCCTGCCACACACACACACATTACTTTAACCGCTGACATCCTTGGAACAAAAGCTGTGAGTCTGCAGTTGATGTAAGTTTTACTCTGACCTTTTGAGTCAAGTCAATTTTAAACACATAGCCCATTATCACAGATCTCCCTTGAGGGGCTGTGTATGCTGCAATGTTTTTTTGCAGAATGAGCTGAAAGTAGTTTGCAGCCATTTATAACGGCTGTACAGTAAAATCTGACATGTTTAACTACATTAGAGAGATTGTCCAAAGGCTAAAGTCGATTCAGCACAGCAGGCTTGAGAAACTCTTTCTTTCATGTCTCTGTGGTTTCCAGGAACAGGACATTCCTATGTTTTGCCTAATAAGGGACAGGCAACAAGTCAAACAGCTTGCCCTTTGGCTACGTATACAACTTAAAACACAAGCCACACAGTAGCACTAGGAACTATGTCTTCCTTTAGATACCATGTTTTCAAAACATGGTTTTAAAAATTGCTGCTCAAGTGACTTTGTAACACGGATTAACATGATATTGCCATGCCAATGTGGGCGTACAGAGGGCAAAGTCTCTTTGAAATCACACGGTGGTTTTAAATTACCACCCGAGCTCTATGATCACAACTATTTAACAAGCCCTGCTTTCCCATTCCTCACTGTCCTCTGGTTAAATCCTGATGTGATCAGCAGTGTTTGGTGTGCACATATGAAAAGATGAATGACTTAAAAGTCCCATTAGTGCTCTATCTGTGGTCACTGCAAATGCATTACAATAAATTACATGCCATTAAGATGCATCAGTTCAGCCACTGTATGTCAGTCTAATCATGTGTACCAGCCGTGTCTATTTCCAAACATAACATGACATTACAGTACTTTAAGTGCTCGCATTATTAGCGTAAAGGGCCCTTATAGGACTCTAATCCCTGGTAGCGCCACAAGTTAAGATGTGCCATACGTGCAAATTCACTGAACGGCACTTTTAGCAGCGCTAACAACCAAAGTGATGCAAAGGAGCGTGTATGAATGTGTGTGTTTAAAGCAGCTGACTGGCGAGGTGTCCCGCTGAGCTTCAGTCTGACAGCAGCCATAAAACTCACTTTACCATCCTCCTCTCTGCTCCTCTCTTTTTTTTCTTTCATTCCCTCCTTTTTAACAATCAGCTCTTTTCTTTCTAGGTCATGTGTTGCTGAGCCAAAATTGTTTTGCCTGCAGCCGACGCTGCAAGATGGAAAAAAGATTAGCTTGGGGGTTTCTGTGCGTCCTCTGTGCATGTGTTTATGTGTGAAACTGGTGTTTACAGGGGAATGATGGGGTTTTTGAGGGTTAATTTGAGAAGACAAAGTGGTTTGGCAAGTCACTAGATAATGTGCTTACACTAACACTCCAGCAGTTTGTCAGTAATCTCTTTTTTCCCCTTTACATGTTCGTATTACCAAAAAAATAAATAGATTAAGTGCATTTACGGGAAAGAAACCTGGCAGGTGGTCTGATGCTGCCATATTAAAAACGTAGAGCTTTTTTTTTTACTTAACTGTGCACATATGTGTGAACAGTTTAGTCATGTGTTTCAGCTTACAGTTTGAGTTGGACGCTAAAACAAAGCTTTACAAATGATCAGGTTTCTCTTTATGTGTTAACCAGGTCTCTGTAAAGCCCTTGATCATTTAAAGGGCTCTGAGTTTCTCATTTATATGTTGTTATAGATATCACACCACCACTAATCATCATTTAATTTTAGTCATGTTACTTATCAGTGACTTTAAGCTTATTACTGAGACTGAGAAGTTCCACATTTAACTCTGCAAGCGTCTTCCTCACTGTACGCTGTCCTGCTGATATATCATGTTTCTATATCTAAAGAACAGATAACTCAAGTGATAAACATATTCTTTCCATTGTGTGCACATTTGATGATTTGGGGGAAAAAGACAAAGAGAAAACTGCGGCTTACCATTAAAGAAATCGGAGTGCACTGCTTTTTCATTGGCTGCCAGGTCCATGAGCAGACCGCTGCTGCCTCCTGCCTGTTAACACACAGCAGTACAACCAGATTTATGGCATTAGCAAATCACATACTCTCTCACACACATTCAAGCACACAACATTACATCACATGTTAACAGTAGGCATAGAGAAGCTCCTAGGGTACAATGTGATAACAGATATGGAACTTGTGTAACATGGTAATTCATTTTTCATTCATGGTACCCCGCAATGAACAATGTAACTGGAGGGAAGAGTGTGTTTGAATTCAGTAACACATTATTGCAGGTAGCGGCACGGTGATGTGGTGGTTAGCACTCTTGCCTCACAGTAAGAAGGTTGCCGGTGCGATCCCGGGCGTGGGAGCCCTTCTGTGCAGAGTTTGCATGTTCTCCCCGTGTCAGCGTGGGTTCTCTCCGGGCACTCCGGCTTCCTCCCACAGTCCAAAGACATGCAGATTGGGGACTAGGTTAATTGATAACTCTAAATTGTCCGTAGGTGTGAATGTGAGCGTGAATGGTTGTCTGTCTCTATGTGTCAGCCCTGCAATAGTCTGCCGACCTGTCCAGGGTGTACCCTGCCTCTCGCCCCAATGTCAGCTGGGATAGGCTCCAGCCCCCCTGCCTCCCTCAAGACGATGAAGCGGTTAGAAGATGAATGAATGAATGAATTATTGCAGGTAGATGAAGTTGCGTAAACTGCTGTGTAGAGGAAGTTGGTACAATTATCTTCACCATGCAGAGGTAGTTGTTGAACAACACAGAACAGTAGTAAATGACCTTCAGATGCTGGAGCCTCAATCATACAGAGTAAATATATAACACCTGATTCAAAGTACAAAAAGTTTCAGAGAGCATGTTGATTCCATCAAAATCTATTTATATTCCTCATCACACATAAAGTTTTCTTTAACATTTGGAGTGGGATACTTGATTGTTACTGTTAAACATTTGAGATAGAGAACCTGACTAAAATGCAACATCTACTCAGAGAAAATAGTGTCAGCACAATAGATGCAGCAAGATATGTCAGTGCATGTCACAGCCCAAGAGTCATCCAACACAACAGCACATATCAGCTGGAGTTCATCTCCTCACAGCTCACAGCTTTTAATTTAGTCCTAGATTTAATGAGTTTTTCTTTACAATTTACATCTATGATCGTGAATCAATATAATAATTGATTCTTGGTTGATATTAAGCACAGCAACTTATACCTAAGATACACACACACACACAACAACAACAACAACACATCAAAGCCATCTCCTTACAGCTCATAGTCTGCATTTATTCAATATTTACAAACAAACACATAGGTAATCATATATGAGGCATATGAGATATGTATGTATATATGTATGTCTATGCATGTACTGTATTTATATTTTTCTATTTTGCTCACTAATTTAATCACCTATTTGCCCTGTTGACTACTGTCATTTGTGTAATCAGTTAATTTTATTCAGTGCCTTATAAATGTACTGGTGCTTTGACAACACATGTTAAATATCAAGCCAATAAAGCCTGTTGAACTGCATTGAGAACACTGAATGAGACCAGCCTTAACTAGATCTGGCACATACCACTGATTGCATATCTAGAGCATATAACTCTAATCTGCTTTCAACACAGATGAACCTGTATGATTGAGATTATCTGGCCACAGACTGTATAAGGGTTGTGACTTTCAATAACTCGTGCATTATGTAACGTTACTATAGAGATACTTATCTGAAAAACACTGCATTGTATTGAAAGAACAGTTTGTCCTGTACTTTTTCTACAGAGCAGAAACGCTAGACACCAGATTAATATGCAAAAGTAGCCCTTATAATATCGTGTATACGCTACGCTCTTTTAAGTGTTAAAATAAATTGCTCCAAAGGAATCAGGTGTGTCCTAACGTTACCCCCTTCAGACAGTGTTTCATTGGTAAGATGAGGGGGAAACACCGAAAGTCCCCGACACAACACCTGGTGTATATATATATTACGGTAGGGACAAATAAATATAAACTTAACAATATTAAGCTGTTTAAGAACCTCGCAAAACTGTCACCAAAAGGCAGCAAACTGAGTGTTTCTCAAAGCATTGTTTTCAGGATGTAGCTAGCAGTGCCACTCTAAGCTAGTTAGCATTAGCCAGTCTTTCGGACTAGTATGTTGCTATTTTTCGCTTCAAATCTTTGAACCCACCTCATCCAGATCCACATAGGGCCCTGCTCCTTCAGGAAACATCTCGTCCACTGCGGGTTTCATTGTGTTTTAGTATCAGTTCAACAGCACGTATGGTTGCTGAGGTGTTGCAGTTTCAAGTTTGTTGCTAGCAATGCTAGTTGCGGCACACGGAAACAAAACAAATGCGTGCAACACTAAATTGTGCTCGGCTGACTCCAACAGCTTGCTTCAATAATTCCGCTATTCACTGTAACACAACACAAAAAAGGGCAATGTGAGGAGTTTTGTTCCGCAACAGTGAAGAAAATTAATTTTAATTAGATTAACCTATTAATTTATCAACTGCTCATGTCTATTAAATCTCTTCTCTCAAGTCAAAGGTGGTTTTATTTGGGAATAAATGCGGAGAATTGGTAACAAATTCATAAATAAATGCTGCAATATCAGCTTTTTAAAGATAAAACTGTACTATTACTATTCTATTACCAAAGACCATGATAAAGGTGATAATAGAATACACTGTATGTAAAAGAGCATGGCTTACAACAAAATAAATATATTGGAAAATAATAGCTGTACGAGGAAACTTGTTCTGTAAGTGTGGATTTTGAACTGCTTTATTTTATTTTATTTTATTTTGTTTCATTCTATCTTACTTTATTTTATTTTATTTCATTTTATTTCATGTTATTTCATTTTATTTCATTTTATTTATTTATTTATTTATTTTAGACACTAGCATTTACTCACTTAATACAAGGCTTGCTTAATATTGGTAAGTAGTTAATGAACAAAAAATAAAATAAGAGAAAAGAAGGAAGAAAATAGGATAACGATACATTTTTAGAAGATGCAGAAGTAAAAAGGAGGAAACTCTTAACATATCTGGGAAATATTTTATTTATGTTTGGCACATTACATGAAGATATTATACAATCCTACAAAAGGGCTACATACGCTACATTTGTGTTCTATATGTGTGGATACGCTACAAACGGTGATATACTTTGGAAAGGGAAAAAAAATGCAGTATTCACCTCATTTAATTTATTTTTACTCTATATTAAATCCCTCATGACCTCATATGTTTTCCATTTTATTCACTCTGGCTATCTCAATAAATCTGGGCTCCCTTCAGCCCCCTTTCAGTGTTCATGTCCTGCATTGGTCTCATATCCCAGGGTGTCTCCAAGGTGCTGGTGGGCGAAGAAGGCCCGGGCCATCTCATTGATGTGGTTGTAGGCACCGATGGATCTGAAGTATTCAATGTAGTTCCAGAAGTCGGAGGTGGAGTAGGGCCAGTAAGGAACAGCTGGTGGTTCGTCATATGGAACTGAAGACACACAGCAGGTAAGAGAAGGACAGGAGACAACTTATTCAATTCACTCTCATTGTGTACTGGTATATATCAAATTCTATAGTTATTTGTTTTATCTGCCTGATCAGTCAAAATATTGAAATCAGATTCAGAATCCAGCTTATTGCCAAGTAGGTCTGTTTTTTTTTTACATACTAGGAATTTACCTTGGTGTTTCATGCAATACAGTAATCATGCAAGAGAAAATTAGAAGAAGAGGAAATACTACACAAGTCAAAAAACATAGATATAGAATAGTAAACAATATAAGTACATATAAAAAACACTTAAAAACACACAATAAGCACAATACATCTGCTTTAAAATGAAAGAGATAAACCGTATTGTAAGTAGTAATGCTGTGCAGAAATGTGCAAAGGTTCACAGTATTGAGTCTAGATAGAATACACAATGTACAGAGATAAAAGTCCAAAGGGTGTGCGTAATCGTAACACAGAGAGACAGAAAAATTCCCGGGATGATTTCACACAACGTGCAGAGAAGAGAAAGGTGTGAACATATTATGAAAAGAGATGAAGAGCGAGTTTTTCCACTCCAAAACGTGAGTCACAGGTGATTTAAAAGTGGTACACGTGTTGTGAGCAGTATAACAACACCTACTTAAGTACTGCACTTAAATACAATTCTCAGGTACCTGTGCTTGAGCATGTCTGTTTTATTTTACTTTAAACTCCATTACATTTTGGAGGCAAATATTGTACTTTTTTGCTCTACTACATTTAACTGACGACTTGAGGTACTTTGCAGATTTAGATTATCAATGAAAAATACAAATCAACTCATTAATAGGATGCATTATTAAAGATTAGGCTACCTATATAGTGTATAAAAGTAACTAGACTTAATTCAACCTTCACCATCTTAAGTGATGAGCACATTAATGCATCATCAATTATGAGGTAATATATAGGGTAAAAATTTGAATGTTTGGATTTGACTCATAACAAAGTATTTCTACATTGTGGTCTTGCTTCTTTTACTTTAAATCGGAGTACTTTCTCCACCACTGGTGGTGACTGCAATGCATTCTGGCCCTCTGAGGCTTCAGTTGTTGAAGTATATATGATGAATTTTACAATATTGATCAAGCTTTGAAAATGTTTTTAGGAAATGATGGCGTTTCTGGTCTTGGGACCATTTAGTAGTTAGCATTAGTTAGTTTAGTCTCCAGGGTTCTCGGTTTTGTACAATATAAATATTATTATATATTACATGCAGTTTCTTTTCGCAAATCTAGACAATGTGTATATGAACACATTTTTTTTCCCCCAGCCATATCTCATTAAGAAAAATTATACCATCAGTCAAGAAAATGTGCGAGGGTGCTCTTTGTTTTTAAGATATTATACTAAAATAATAACCTTTTAAGTGAGCTTTGGAAACTATTTTGATTTTGTACCATAATTTAAAAAATGGACATAATCTAAACTGAATTTACAAATACAGTTACTTTGGACTTTTATGTGTGCTTTTCAGTCAATGTCTTCAGTATAAGCATATTTTCTGTGTGTAAATGTGTTGATTACAGTAGAAAACAGAGGCAAAGCTTATTCATTTTTGGAAGTGCAAAAGATGGAACACTATAACATTGGAGGTATTTTGTTTGTTGCAAAATATTAAGGCATCTAAAAGGCGACATGTTATTTATATACTGTACCTCCTTCTGGGATGACTCTGGCCTCTGTGAGCAGGAGAGAGAGAGAGTTAGAGAAAAAAATTAACATTCCTCAGCATTCCAAAGCTTCCCGTGCACAAAGACGGGATTCAAGTGCAGAAAACTGAAAACTGAGCTTCCTCCCAGAGGACTCCAGGATACCTGGTCCCTCTTCAAATATTATTGCTGACCATTTCACACACACACAGCATAAAGAATTCATCCTCGGACAGAGTCTTCTTTGTTGCCCATGCAAATACAAATGCTCTCCTATGGATGATGCAATCACATCTGGGATCATATATGATTCTAAAACAGTATTTATGTATCAGCTGTATCACCTCACCACTACATGCTTTTACTGTAACAAACTAAACTTCAGTTCCAGCATGCAAACTTTTGCCTTCATGAGATTAAACTCAGAATATAATATACAGATTAAAAAAAGACACTCACCACTGAGATGACAGGCAAAGAGGCAGAGGAGAACACTGAGCCAGACCAACAGCTTCATATTGCCCTAAGTACACAAGAATGCCTCTTAGTTTTAGTCCAATGTCAAGTCTATCAGTACAGTCTCCAGGTTTCTGCATTATAATGATTCTTAATTCCAAATAAAAACAAATCTTTCCTATAGTTAACCAACATTTTTCAAGAGTAAAATGACATTAAGATAATTACCTGTAAATGGTTTGGGAAGCCGTGCAGAGAGATGCTGCTGTTCAGCTGCTGGTCAACTGTGGTCTGTGGTGTGTGTGGAGCTCAGTGGAGGAAGAGCCAGTGGACCTCCACCACACACACACACACACACACACACACACACACACATACCCAGATTATGCTTTATTTACACAGAGAAGTCCTTCCTTGATATTTCCAGTTGATCTTTCCACACATTCTTTTTCTCCCCGTAGGTGCACATGTTGCCCTCCCACTGTAATAATGCCACATGAATTCGCACCCTAAACTGAGAATTAACTTATTAGTGCATATTAAAAAAACAGACATACCAGTTTTAAGGCTGACTTTTTGACTATAGATTGCTGAGCACACATTGCGTAAGCATCAGAGCAGGGATCTACACAGTGTAAATTTTTACCCTTAATCAATAAGCTGTCATTGTCTGAGTGCCTCACTCAATAATCATGTTGAAACTCTCTGTCAGTGGACAAAAACTGCTTAAAGGATATTCCACTGTAACTTTTTTTCTTCCCCACAGTAGCTGTGGAACTTTTGGATATCTCACTTGGGTCAGAAGATTACATGTACCTCTTATCTTTGCGTTGTTGCTCAGTTATAATCAGTACAGTGCTCACCAGATAAACAAAAAAAAAGGCGCAACCAAATGATCTGCTTAATGAATACAGCTTTAATATACACATAACTCACCCACTTGTTTTATTGCCATCACCACAAATGTGCTTGTTTATTTGCAACACTATGTAAAACATTATTTCACATAATGTAACACGTCCTACTAGAATATCACAATACAAGAAATAATGAGTAACTTCATTGAATAATGGAATTTTGTGGGTTTTACAAATTCCATTTCCTTCCTCTTTAAAGCGATTTTAAAATATAAAAATATATTTTAAAAGATCTTAAATATTTTCATATCTGTAACACAGCAGATTAAACTTTTTTTTTTTTT
The DNA here is from genome assembly GCF_011397635.1 of Epinephelus fuscoguttatus. Lineage (NCBI taxonomy): Eukaryota > Metazoa > Chordata > Actinopteri > Perciformes > Serranidae > Epinephelus > Epinephelus fuscoguttatus. The sequence continues at coordinate 13,008,061 of NC_064772.1, forward strand.
TGTCAGGGTTGTGTGGAACAGTTACAACACGAGACCCGGATAATGATGCATAAACACAGGAAATCAGAGTAAAAATTTGTTAATCCAGTATTCAGCCCTGCCTCATCTGAGTGCTGTGGGAGTCTTCATGATCCCTAGTTATCCTTGCAGCCCTTCTGATCTGTGGGCTTCATCCTGTGCAGGTCTATCCCTTCCTTCACCATCAGGTCTTTGGCGTAACTCACGGTCTCGTAAGGCAGAAAGCGTGACCGCCCGAGGATCCAGGCGTAGTCGACGTGGAAAATGTAGAGGATGTTCACGCAGGAGTACACGACCGACAGGCTGGTGTAGTCAGTGGTCAGAATCCAGTAAGGGCTGTAGGGAGTAACTGGGAGAGAAAGTCACATTTACTTTTTTTTTTTTTGGATTAAGGTTTTAACTGTTTCAGAACATTCCCTTTCAGAATACAGCATAACTAAATGACAGTATCATCTGCATACAGATGAAAGAGAACAGCATGTAACTACACAGGAGTCCATAGCAGCTGCAGTAGTGATGTCATTCTAAAGTTAGCTGAAAAAGAACATAAACATCTCCTGCTAATAAGATTGACCGGAATAGACGATGAGATCTCACAGATGGAGAGACAGGCTCATTGTTGTTGAAATTACAAATATACCAAGGCTGCTGCATCATGTGTCAGCTGATATATCATCATTCATAAGGTATGTGAGCTCTTTCAGCAGGATGAGGTCAAATAAGCTCAGTGACGAGTGGAAAGTGCAAAAAAGTAGCTCTATTTCTGTTTGATTTTCTGTCTTCTTGTACAAAAATTAAAGAACTATATAATGGTTTTATTATTATAATTATCTTAAACAGTTGACTCCTTTTTTACAATAAAAAACAAGACAAAACAATGAGAAAGAAGAATAATAGAAAGAGGAAGACAACAGCAAAAATGACAGAAACAAAACATATCAACAGGGAGAAGATGAAGAAGAGCACTTACAATATGAGAAACTGACTCCGAGTTTGGCAGGTTCTCTCATGTCGGGAATCACTGCTGTCCCTTCTGCGACCCTCACCTTGTCTTTACTGAGAGACAGAGAAACAGTTGACTTTATTAAACTAATATGAGGGATACACTAAGTCAGCAAAAGTGCATGCTAAATGTTCAAGTGAGGATTAGTGAAAATGAAAAGATTAGAAAAACAAGATTAGCAAAAAAAAAAATTTTGTAACCGCCTGTTCAGGGCCAAGGGGGGGCTGGAGCCGATCCCAGCATACATTGAACGAGAGGTTGGGTACACTGTGGACAGGCCTCCAGACTAAAACAGATCTGTGTGGGTACATGAGCCACTATAAAGAGAGTGGATCACAGGGAGTACACCAGTTGGTCCAGGAGCTTCACCTTGATAATGGCCATTTCCAGACATATTTTAGGATGACTCGGACGCAGTTTGACAACCTGCTGTCTGTCATCGGGCCGTATAATTCTGGGTATCCAGCAACGGCTACCACCAGTTTCTCCTCCGTTGTTTACTAACTGTAAACTTGTTGTCGTGACCACCACAGAAGGCCCGCCTCTAAATCATCCGACTGGACAATGGTAAAAAGATGACAAAAAAGGAGATGACGTGGAGTGTTTTTCCGCTTTGAGTTGAAGTTTTTTCAATCTGAGGAGTTCAGAGTTCTCCGGCAAAAACGCCAGGTGCTTCGAGCACAGTAACACGAGGCATGTCACAACACAAAAAACAGGAAGTGAAAAGTTTCATTTTCATTAAAAACAATTACAAAAAGGTGCCTCCAGCAGCTAAAATGCTTTCTGTATGATCAGGGCTTTAGTCCTTTCTTCTCTGAGTTAGCTGCTAACTGCTGCTAGCTGCTTTTTAAATCTCCTGCAGTGGACTGCATACATAGCATGTCATCAAAACATCACATCCGTCACGCCCTTGTTACCAATCTGCAAGCTGTAGTGGTCTTTGTAGAAACGGTACAGCTTGCCCTTGTTACCAATCTGCAAGCTGTACCGTTTCTACAAAGACCGCTTTGGCACTGTTACAACTTCCACTGCTGGCTTAAAAGCGAGACCACTCTGTCCCCCCATTTCATGATCGTAAGTGTTAAACAGAACGGCGAGGCAGGATAATGGCAAATTGGCCTAAATCGTGTGTCATTTGACTGTTAGAGGAAGCTGGAAACAACCCATGCTAACAAGGGAAGAACATGCAAACTCCACACATAACGGCCCATGCTGGCCAGTTGGTATGAACCCGCTGAGGCAACAGTGCTAACCACTGCACACTGTGCTGCACATAGGTTAGCAAAAAATGACTTAATTAATTAATTAATCAATAAAAAACATCCCTCAGTACTCACTAGAACTGAGAGTTCAGCACCCGGATGGTTCCGTCTCTCCTTACAGAATAGTTGGCCTCGATGCACTTTCCTCTCTCGAAGGAAGCGGGCAGCTTCTCGATCTCATACCACCTGCCCAGATACTGTTAACAGACAGGTTTCATTAGCTCTGTGTAGTTCAGCTCATAGTAAGTGTATGAATGAATGTTTCTATGTGTGTTTACCTGCTGGAGGTTAAAGTTGGGCTGCACCTTGGGAGTGGGACAGGGACCCCAGTGATAGGTCTGTGCTGACACCAGAGGGAGCAGCAGGAAGAGGAGGTAGACTGCGGACATGGTTCCTTCAGGAGAGGAAGGAAGGCTACAGAGGCTGAAATTATCAAGCAGTGGAAGAGGTACCCAGGTCTTTCAGTACTTTTTTTAGTAAATAAAGCATTGTTAATATCATAATGTCAGTCTGAAAAGCAAATCAAGTTATTCAATAAATGTAGCTCAGTATAAAGTAGGGCATAGTTAGTAGAGTAAATATTTTACCTAGAAAGTAATGTAGGGTTTGAGTAAACTTTGAGTTGTTGAGTTTAATGATGAGCTTGATTTAACTACTTTTTTGTATAGGAACATAAGGGTTGATGCAAAAATGTAGTGTGCTGTGATCTGCTGATAGATTGAGTCTTTTTTTAATGGTCTAATTTGTATTATTTGCATGTTATTTTGGATTAAATCGTCAGTTAAGTATTTTTCAACCTGGACTCTATTTTCCCTTGTTTCTGTGTCTAAGTGACTGATGGAAACAACAATTTCTGAAACTGAAAGACTGCTGCAGCTAGCAGCAGCGAAACAGGTTATAATGTAGTTACTCAGAGCATGCTCACACCATCAGTGGGCGTCCACTAAAAGTGATTGTTTTTGCCACTGACAGGCTCCGAGTGTTATTCTAAGTGTCTGACAACATTATGCAAAGGATCCCGACTGAGAAAGACCTTTTAGTTAAAGAGTAAAATCCTTTTTGTTTAACCAGAAACAGCCTTGAAATCACAATCGCCAAATCCACCAGACTCCATTGAAATTGTCAGTAATTTAGAGTGTTGCAGGAATGAATCCTAAACCTAGAAAGGAGTTAGCATTTCTGCCCTTCCAGTTTTCTTGTCTTTAAGTCATTGAGCTTGTTTTTAATGGGTTTTGGTTAGATGCCTGAAATTATGCCTGTGGTTAACTCAAGCTTAAGAGATGTTCATGTTTTGTTCTACAACAAAACATCAGTGAATACTCCACTTGTTTATTATGAAGCTTTTGTGTGTCTTACAAAAGACAGTTGCTAACAAAAGACTACATGAGCCTTTTAACACGTCATCACACTGAACACGGCTTTACAGCCTCGTTATGATGGGGAGGTGAAAGCCATGCAACCATGGTGAAGTTCATTTATAGCCTAACGTTAGCTTTTAATTTTGGTGATTGAATTTAGGCTTCAGAAATAATAAAGGTGGTGTTTATTTGTGAAGATTATCTTGCTGAACAAAATCCAGTGAAAAATGCCACTGGCTTTTTGACGAGGGAACCAGGGCGATGCTAACTTCCATACTGGCCTACAGAAAAACAGCACTGCAGCATGTCACAGAGGCAGCATATTTTCATACTGTACTAACAATATGAGTCTGTCAGAGTGAAACAAGTTCTTTTAGTGGACATAAACTGACAATGTGAACATGACCTGAGCGATTACGCTGCAGCCCTGTCACTTAATAATGAAATAGAATAAAAACATAGGGAAATAGGGTCCAGCGCAAAAATATTTCTAACACTTATATAACAATAATAATATAGATTTCAACCAAGCAATCAGAGACAAATGATTGAGTTTTTTCATAATGTTGTCAGGTCGTAGCAAGCTGTGTGTGAATAGGCCTGGATGTATATTTGCTTTTCTCTGCAGGTTGTAATTATTTCATTGTTAAACAACTGAACCGTACAGCCCTCTTGGTTACAGTCTAACTGCAGTCTGTGGAGGGTGTTGGCATGCTACATTTCTTCTTCTGTTGTTCCCTATAGAGATGTAAAGTGGTTGACTGGCAGTTCATGGTTTTGTGAAATAAGATAGCGGTGAAAAACATTGCCAGAAGACTCTCTTTATCTTTCTCTCTCTCTCTCTTGTTATTGCTGCAGCTGAGTGTCACCTTTTCTTTTGTGCCTTTACAAAACATCACGTTGCATCACCTGTTCTTCTGGTTTTCATGTAACAGCTATACCTACAGAGCAACAGGCTCCTTTTCAGTAGGAGAAACTACTGTGTATTAATAACAACAAACATTATATTTAATAGTTTCTCAATGGATTTAATCTTGATGTTAAAGGAAAAGCTGTAGTTAAAATTGAATGCTAATTAAGGACCACAGAGAAGAAAACCAAGTGGAAAACAAGCTCTTCTATAATGCAGGGGGGAAAAATGGGTTATTTGAAACTTTACCATATTTGAAAATAAAAATGTGTCCTGTAAAAACTACATGTGAGCATAATTCAGCCATGACATGAAGCTTTCTTACCTCAGGTGTATGAGGGTTAAAGATGTCAGGTGGAAGCTGCAGCTGCTGAAACTGTCTGAGCTTTCTGGGCAAACACAGACTGAGAGTGTGTTCACGTTCAAGTAACGTCACTCCCACAGCACGAGGCAGCTTGTTAACATAATTGTCATCATGCGCACATTCCCACGTTGTGAAAATGCAGACAGTGTGAGAAGGGTTAAAAGTTGATTGGTGTAGTTCCCAGAACACTTTTATTTTTAAGAACACTCTTATTTACTGCTTCATTATTATAATGAACATGAATTCTAAATGTTTTATAATGTACATATTTATTTATTTGTTTGTGTCAAAGTTACCATAGGTGTGATTTAATGTGTTTAGAGCAACTCTGAGATTACTCATCAAAACTTCGATTTCAAAAACCCGTATAGTATGCCATTAAAAATTATTATTATACTGTAAAGTGATAGCATGGGATGTCACAAAAAATTGTCACACAATGTGTAAAAAAAAAAAAAGACAAAAAATGTCATGATATGGTATGTCATTAAAAAAGTAATTATATAGTATGCAATAAAAACATATCATAGTATTGTATGCTGTTAAAAACGTCACAAAAATGTCATGTATATAAAAATCATTAAAAAGTCATGGTGCCATAAAAAATTATAAAACTCATAGCACAGTACAAAGTCAAGCATAAAAAATTCTTTAAAAAGTCAGTAAAGTATACCATTTAAATGCCATAAAAAGGCATAGTATATTATGTGATTTAAAAATTGTCATGTCATTGTCATAGTATCCTATGCCAATAAAAATATAACAGTATAGTATGCCATAAAAAAAATCATAAAAATGTCACAGTGTAGCATGCCATTGAGAAAAACACAAAAGAAATATATAGTATGTCATAAAACAAAGTCATAAATATGCCATAAAAGCTAGTATGACATAAAAGATATTAAAACATGTCATATTAAAGTTTACCCTAAAAAAATCATTGAGTTATAATATAGTATGCCATAAAAATTTATTCATAGTATATTATGCCAAAAGAATTCATAGAAAAAATGTAAGCGCATAAATTAGTATGCCATGAAAAATCATAAAATTGCATAATATACTATGTCATAAAATTAAAGTATAGTATAGCCAATAAAAAAGTAATGAGAAATAAATAGCATAGTGTATCATAAGAATGTCATGAAAATACCATAGTTTATTATGACATAAAAAAAAAATAAATCATAAAATGCCATAGTTTAGTTTGGTATAACAAATTATTTAAAAATGTCATAGTATATTATGCTATAAAAATTTAGAAAAATGTCATACCATGTCATGCCAGAAAAATCCTAAAAAGCTCATATTATAGGATGCCATAAAAAATCATTAAAATCTTATTGTATATATTGTATGGCATTAAAGATGATTAAAATGTCATAGTACATTATGCCAAAAATAAAAAAAACGTGATAGTGCTGAGTGCCATGAAAATGCCACTAAAAAATACCCCATCATTGTACAGTATGCCAAAAAAAAATCATTAAAAAAGAATGCCATAAAAAATTGTCAGTTAATTAAGCCATAAAAATATAAAAATGTAGTATAGTTTAGTATATCATGCACAATTTTTCATAAAAATGTTATAGCATATAATAGTCATAAAAAGACAGTACTGTATGTAATATATGCTAGTACAATGTCAATTGATCATGAAGTATGCTATAACGATGCCATAGTGTAGTTTTCCATTAAAAAATCATAGTATAGTGTGCCATAATTTTTTTAAATGTCATGTAGCTTACTTATTTTTGTTAGTGTTTGCACTAAATCAATGTTGACTTTCCAGTAAAGCTTGAACAGATAAGCAAAGTTCCAAATACGTGTACAATTTGGCAAAGATTAAGAACACAATGTCTTTTATTCCCTCCAGACGTTTGTAGGATATAAAACAATAAGACCAACCACACACGAGAGTCTAATAAAGATTATTTATTTCCAGTGTTTGTTGAGGGAGGGCATTGCACCCATGTTTATTTGTACACAGGTGAGATGTTCACTGTTCAGAAAACATTGTCTCATGCAGTTATAACTGTTGTTTTTTTCTTCTCCCAGGGTTTAAGCGCCCATGCACCCGAAAAATACAGAGGAGGGAAAAAAATGAAGTCAACCTATAAATGTAACACAGACACTAACATACATTTGAATGTTCTGATGTTGACGTGAGTTTGAACTAAAAACAGGAAAAGACCCCACAACAACAAAAAATATCTCTGGAATGCCTGTGAGATTCTTCTCTCCTAAAAATGTTTTGTCAACTGTCGGTAAAAACAGTTTTTAAAAAAAGGGAAAAAAAAGAGGCACTTTTTCTTTTCGAGATAAAAACAATGTGTAAAAACGTACTTTTTTTGGACTATAACTGGACAAAGTTTGGAAATAAACTACTGTACCAAGCATTACATACTATAGTATCAGCATTTCATTACTGTTTTTTTTTCAGTCTTTATTTGATAAAACTATAATAATCTTCCAGTCCATCAAGCTAATATCTGGCTGTTGTGACTTGTGCTGTGAAAAAAGAAACTTCCCACAGCACGCAGCTCAGAAAGCAGCCCTCAGTTACATCCACATACTTCAAGTACAGGCAAAATATAAACATACATATTGTTTTGAATTGACAATATTGTCACAAGCAACTAGTGTTAGTCCAGAGAGAGTAATACATTCTTCATACCGCTTATAATAGGAAGAACTGATCCATGATTCCTTAAAATAAATCCTCCTCCTGCATTCAGTAACAGTCACGTTGAACCCGTTACTTTTCATTAGTGCTGTAAAACATTCCAGAGTCCATTTCCTGTCCCACTGACACAACCTATCGACAGCAAAGTCACATTCTTGCGTTTGCAGGGTTCGATGTTGCAGGAGGAAGTCCGAGTTTTGTCCGTGTCTGTTCCAGTATGGCCAACAAGTCAGTGGAATTACACACATAAACATCTCTTCAGCATTATTCCAGTAACAATCACATAAGCCTATACACAGTATGTACAGTAGATACATAAAGTATACTTTGTAGAAAAAATATTGTGCAGTAACCTTAGCTAAAATACCCACATTCGTACATTTACGCATTCATTCAGTTTTTTTTTATTCCTCACAAACACACCAGACAAGCCCACTCTTGCCGTCGTCACAGATACTGGTAGAACCGTGAGCGGACAACTTGCGCCCCAGACAGTTTGTGTGGGTGAGCGTCCGCCCCGAGGCTGGATTTGTTTTTGCCCTGCAGCCCACTACCATTGACGTGCTCCCCCGCTAGCGGCTGCACGGCCGGCGACTCAGAAGTCGGAGCTGCGTCCTGGGCTTCTGGACGATCGTCCTCGGGAACTGCTTTGGGTGCGACCTCAACGCTTGAATCGGAGCCCCTGCTCCGCTCTCTAGCGATCCAGTCCCGGATGGAGAAGTCCTGAGAGGAACACCTGGGTTTGAGGCGGTCCAGAGCTGACAGTTCAGCTGCCTGGTCCACCCCGCCCTGCTCCCTCCAGTCGTTGATGACCGCCAGCTCTGCGAAGTCTCTCTGTCCGCCCATGGTGTGCCTTCGGCGGATGTTCTTCTTCTTCCCACGAGCGTCTGAACCTCGGTTCTTTTGGGTGAACATGTCGTCGGCAGATGTGCGTAACCTGAATTTGAGCCGCTCTGTGATCTTAAGGTGCCAGGCTGGTTCAGGACGCTCCGACTCGCTGCGTGAGGATGAGCTGAGGCTGCTCGTGGACCGCCCTTTCTTCATCACTTCCAGCACTCGAGAGAGACGCGTTGAGGACTCTGCTCTCCCTTCTCCACGCTCCCCACTGCCGGCAACACCCTCCACTGATGACTCACTGTCTGTTTTCTGTCTGAGGGACCACCTTCTGGAGAGGGTGTCACACTCAATCATCCTGTGTGTCGGGAAAAGCCGCCGCGCTTCCATTTTTGGTGTGGTGCTCCCCTCAGCTCCTCCACCTCCTCTTTGTTCAGCCTTTTCCAGACTCTGCTCTGGGCAGGGTGTAGACTGGCTGCTGCCACCGCCCGGAGCAAAAACAGGGAAGTCGCTCTCACTGTCCGTCTCCATGGGTCGTCCCTCGCTAATGAGCTCGCTGCGTTCGTCATCTGCCTCCTCCCCACCCTGCAGCTCCGGACTGAGTGCGCTGGACTCCGCTCCGGTCAAGAAGGTGATGGAAGAAGTGGTGGAGTAGTCAGAGGTGATGGAGCTCACTTCTGCACCGGCAGACGCCCCTGGACCTGCTGCCAGTCCGACAATCGCTCCTGCAGGAAGATCAGGGGCTGCTCCGGTCCACTTCTTCGGTCTTGATCGGGACACAGATGCTCCAGAGCTCATGGTCCCAAGGTCTGAGGTGTTTTCATCCAGCTGGGACGGGGGATCCGACAGGGAGGACTTCACCTGAGGAGCAGTTTGGTAGCCAGGGATATTTGGGGATGGGGAGGGGACAGGTGAGGGGTGTCTGGGTGGAGTCTTGTCCTTCAGGAATAAGGAGTTTCTATGCTCTCTCTTGACTTTAGGTGTGAGCTCCACATTTCTCCCGTTCTCTTTCCTCTCCTCTGCTCGCGCTGGTTGCTTTGCGTTGGGTTTTGCATTGGGGCTGGGGCGAGTCTCTCTCTGCACCTCAGTCTGGAGGCCATGGTGGTTCGGCTTCTGGCTGGGGATTTCCTTCTTGGGGAACACAGCATCCAGATCGTCATCTGAGCTGCTAGGCTGCGGCTTCTCCTTTGACTTCTTTCTTTTGCGACTGGCTGCAGCAAAGATGGAGGAGACCAGGAGCTCTCGGCTGCACTGGTCCTTCCCTGAGCCCCAGGAACCCTGCAGAGAGGGAGAGACGGGGAGGAGGACAATGAGTATTTCTGACGCTGATGAACAAAACAGAACAAGAGAACAAAAACCCTTCACAACTGCCTGGACACTTAAACCTGTACTTCACCTGCTCCCGTGAAGCACCACAAACCAGAAGAAGTGGACAGAGAGAGGAACATTAACAGGCGTCACAAACAGGGAGCACAGTTTTATTGTCATGCCAGCCTTAAAGCAGAAGCAGAAGAAGCAGCAGTACAGCATAAACTGAAGCATCCCTGCATGAGCCTGAGCTCTGACATGACTGGCTTATAAGATGGAGGAAAGCAGCCACATAACAGCAGCGCAGTGATGAAAGGGACCTGCTTCTGCTGATGACACAATCTCAAGTATTACTTTTCTTTCTCATAGCGAGGAACTGCATAATCCTGAACTTCTCAGCCTCTAGTTTGATGTGTCATGATGCAGAAAAAGAGGCTGTGGCTCACTGGATGTACAGTCGGCTTTGTCTGGTTAGACCTGACAGACTACTCATGAACCTAAACGGTCGGTTCACCCAAATAAAAAAGAACATGCTTTCTCTCGCAGCTCTTGTGGTATCTACTACTGCAGATAGTTTTGGTTTATTCATCTGAGTTTGGAGATACCCATGTCTGCCTCCACCCTGATACTAAGGATTTGAACTAAGTATGATTTGTGGTGCTCACACCTTTGAGATATTACATTTCAAAAATTCAACAGAAACATTTTTCCTAAGAAACAACACCCTGGTTTCTGTCAACAGCTTTTATTGGGACTATTTCCAACAGTCTTGAGAGCTCATTGCACGCCACACTGCCAGATGAGTTTTAATAAAATCTTAGCTGAAATCTGTTGTGAACTGTATAGTATCACATTTTAGGCACGTTACATTGCATGATGAATGCCTAGTGAACTACAGCACTATGATATAAATAGAAAAACACAGACAAAGCATCAGCTTGCTGCAAATATCTGCATCCCTGTCATGACTTAAAAATGAAAAAACATTTACAATATCATGTTCATTTCATGCAAAATTTCAGTAAGGATGAGGACAATTTTGGTCTACTGTTTTAGATAGTGAAGAGATGTTGCTGCTGACTTTCTTAAATGCATTTCTTCTATTGTTTGTGTGCAGCACAAATTAATTTTTATCCCTCTCTATCAGGGTGGATACAGAAAAATGGGATATCTATCCAAGCTGGGCATTGAAACCATTTGCAATAAGACATACCACAAGAGGTGTTTTTTTCTGATTTGGGGGAAACAAGTATTTAAAGCAGGCTTTGAAACATTTATTTGGCGCTGATCTTGACTGGAGGTGGAGGCGATCTTTCCTGCTCGGCACCTACCTCCTGTCATCCTACACTACCAGTGGCCTGAGAGGGTGAACACTGGGCGCACGCACACTCACCTTTGATTTAGCTGAGTCACTAGTCGGTGAATCTGTGGGTAAAGAGAAAGAAGAGAGCGACACGTTAGATGATTTTACAGCACCGATGAACACATGTATGAGGTGCAACATGGGAAAATGAATCAGGGAGAAAACAAGGAGAAGAGAACAATGTTGATGAGAAGGATCACATGGAGTGAAAACACAGAACTGACAAGACAAGTGAGCAAACACATGAGCAGACAACGGGCCATGCTTCACACAGGGACAGATGAGCTCTACGTTACACTCAGGTCCACATCTACATGGCATGGGACGTTCTTCCCAAACACACCAGAACATCGCGTCCACGTCAGGTAAAGATCGTTCTAATCTTTCCTCAAGTTTCAGAGTGATACTGAGTGCAACTTCAGCGACGAACACAACGAGTACATTTAACAGCAGCTGAACAGCGAGGCGGATGATGCTCCATGCAACACAGGATGGTGAGGGATATCCAGGGATGCAGACATGAACCTGATTTAATGTGACTGGACAATTAAAGGCTAAATCCAAAAAGATATTGTGGTATTTACAGACGATATCAATGATGATGCTCTTAAGATGAACTGTCGAAGCAATGTGAGGTGACAGTGACACAAGTGACACGGTGATGACAGAGACGGCTATGGAAGAAACCAAAATAATGACACAAGTGACAGGGGGGTCACAGAGGGGCTAGCTATATGAGAAGAGGGGACACTACATGAGAAAGAGAGTGTCAGCAAGGAAAACCTATAATCAGTCCTCACCTGCTCTGTAATCACATCTACTCATATCATCCATCTAGCTTAAAATTTGTTTGTTTGGGTGACATAGCCAAGCCCCCCTATACACCCCTTGCAATACAGATGATGGCACAATATGTAAGTGCACACTGACTGGTGACGTAGAAACCATACCATGCTATCTCTCCTGTTGGCAAGCTTGCGAGACAGTGAGGAGAGACAGCGGAGAGCCTTTCAGACAGTAGCACCGGCCTGTGTTAGGTATACTCTGATAGAAAACCCGGACACTGCACAGTACCGTGTAGCCGCTTCGCTTCCCCTTTTTTCATCACGGTTTCTTTCCTGAATTCTTTTGTGTTTTTTCTCTCTTTGGCATTTTCTGGCACTTAAAACAACTGCGGGTTCCTGCAGACTAGGCAGCTACACTGGGGGCAACAATCCTCCTTCTTCCTACAGTTCCAGCTGTCCATCACGGACATTATAGAGTCCATCAGTGTCATCATGGTGTGATAGACGCCTCCCACTTGGCCTGTGTCAAGATCAGTATGTGTGAATGCTGGGAAAGCCTTTAGGACACCCGACAGAGCCTCACTAGAGACAGAGGAATCAGAGGTCGCCTTTCACTGTAAAAACATCTATTTCTGACGTGGGAAAGAACATGCCTTATTAGTGCAACAGTAGGCAGGATAAAGGGAGGGAGGAAACACAGCCCAGGTGTGGAGTTTGATTATAACGAGGAAGTAAGGGGCAGAGGGGTGATCAAAAACGAAAAAGGACGTCTAAGTATTAAAAAGGTAACTTAAGTCTTTTTCAACCTGGACCTTATTTTCCCATGTTTTTGTGTCTAAGTGACAAGTGGAAACAGCAATTTTTTAAATTGTTTATTAGACACAAAAACATGGGAAAATAGGATCCGAGCTGAAAAACACCAAAGTCACCCTTTAAAGGACGAATAAATACCTAAGAGGGGGGATAAATCTCTTACAGCAAATGAAGAAGCGAGACAATTTATTGCATCCTTTCAACTTTCAGTCATGCAAATAAATTGCCTACTGAAACCCACACAGGCATATGGACTCATGGTTAGCCATAGACATTTCTATCTAGTGGCAACAGCCAAAGAAGCAAAAAGGGGAAGCTTGGCCTCGGGAAGAAGCAGCGTTATCATGAACAGTTACTAGATTACACACCAGTCCCTCTTTGACCACAGCGCTCAGCAGAGAAAGGGTAGAGAAAGGTTAACCCACCAAAGAGTTGGTCTGCCAAAGGCAGCGTGTTACCTGATACTTCACCCTGCGATGTGCCCGTACGGCCGATATTGGTGAGCAGGTGGTCGATGTTGGGGACAGGCTGAGACTCCACCGCGCTCTCCTCGTGGGACACAGTCTGAAAGGACCAGATGTAGCTCAGTTAGGAGCAGATTCATGAGGACATTTTAGAGAAATGTGCATCACTAAAGGCCAAAAACACAGTAAAAGGTTTTCAACAAGCTGTTCTACTAATTCTCCATTGTGAAATGTGTCTAACATCGCCTGAATATTAAACCAATAAAAGTTTTCTTTGTATTTCAGCAACAGAAAGAACTGAACGGCTACAGTACATGAAATAAGATAAAACTTGATTGATCCCCAGGGAAATTGCTGTGCAGCAGCTGCAATACAAAGTGGGCAGACTACAAATATAGAAGTCTTAGATAACATTAACAATTAAATGCAAATAAGGTGCAAATCCAAAATATACACAAAGCCAAAGTCTTTTAAACAAGATGGTCAGTTCACTGTAGAGCTGGAGATTGCGGACCACCTCTAGATTGGCCTTAAACACTGTTTTTTGGTTGATTTTTTATGTCTGAATTAATTGCGAGGACAGAGCCAGGAGGAAATAATTGAATGGCAGTGATGCCTGTACCCACCACTGGATCTTCGTTTCCATCTTCAGTGAAAAACCAGTCGTACTAGAGGAATGAAAAATAATATTTAAAATTTAGTTTTTGCGTTTATTTTGTGAAATAAATGGTTTCAAATCTTTAATAGAAGTTAAAGCTCTGATGCTCACATTTTGAATGAGGGCCTCCACTATCCTGTACTGATCTGGCATGTGTGTCACCATGTGGGTCATGTTGTCCTCCGTGGTGCGCACCAGAGTGGGACCGAACACGATGGCCAGGTTCCTTGGTTCCATCTTAACAAACGAGTGACCGAGTTTTAATTTGTAATTTCTATGATCAAAACTTAAAAGTTCATGAAGAGTTCTCGAAGTTACACACCTTATTCTTCTCTGAGTTTTCTGCCACAGTTTTGAGATGAGCCGAGAGGAACTTGAGGGTCTCGTAATGATGATCTGGCAACTCATGAAGCTGTGAGTAGATGGAGGCGAAACAGAGATGTTAGGTGGAGACACAAAGAAACACAAAACTGAATTCTCATTGGATTTTTTTCTAAATATATTTTGTTGCATTTCATACAGATTTCATTAGCATGGTGTGAACACGTTAAAAAAAGAAAGAAAAAAAAAACAATTTAAGTAATAAATATAATATACAAGAAAAATGGGAATTTATAGAACACAAAAGGAAAAGGTAATTAATTGTCAAAGAAACTCACCAGCCTCTTGAGCACTTTGAGTCGCTCCACTGGGTCCTCTGTTCTGTTGGCGTCTATAAAATCTGCATACTTTTCTGTAGGCAGAAATAAAAAATCAGGTTAAGGACTGGAAATTTGAGGTGCTACTCAAAGTCAAGGAAGTATCCTAAAATCCTAAAAAAAAAAATTCAATTATGTGTTCCCTGAATGCTACAAAGGAGTCTTGCCTCTGTAGGACCCATCTAAGAAGGACCTGTCAAACTGAGGAAGCATCTTTGACTTTGAGAAGCCCCAACAGTCAACATTTTACTGACTTGTATTTCCCTATTTTGACCACTAGATGGCATGCAAAGCCTGAGAAAAAAGCTACTTACCATTGGTGAACAACGGCTCTGGAAGTTTGCGGAAGAAGGACTTGAGTAAACTGCTGATCACATTGAGGTCCCTCCATTTCTGTAAAACATGATAATATGGTATGATAATGATGCAAGACATGTTTATTCAACATGCAGGATGATTTAAAGGTCACATAAATGTGTCACATCCACTATCACAGTGCTGTAGCTTTAACTACTGCACCACCATTAGCAGGCTGTGATCTTGACAATCCAGAAATGTAGGATTTAATGTTTGCTTTTGCTGTCAATTGCTTTGGATGCCAAAAAAAATAGTTTTAAAGGCTGCGAAATGACACATCACTGGCAGGTATTCAGTGTGGAGATCTGTTCTGTGTGCAAACATCTACATAAAACTGCAGCCTTAAAAATATCTCAGCCTTGCATCTGTCCAAACACATTAAGGACAGCACAGTGGAACGTGAAACTCCAAGGTGAGTTTAATTAAAGCAACGCCGATCGATAAAGTGCCACTCACATCGTCCTGGATATCGATATCGTTCATGCCCTTGTTATTGAGCTCCTCCTGCATGTTGGAGATGGCTGCGTTGTTTCCTGGGACTCTGTAGATGCCTGTGTACTCCAACCCCCTCTCCTCCACCAGCTTACAGCACACCTCCACGATCAGAGGCACAAACTAGAGGACAAATGCAGATAACGATTAGCTCATTGGACATGCAGGGATGCTATTACAGTCTGTTCAAGATCAGAAACAGATGAACTTATTAAAGAAATGCATTACAGTAACATATAAGAAAGAAATTTAAAAACTTTTTCAATGACTTTTCAAGGACCCATACCCCCACTTGCCCAGTATTTTCGAACACATCAGACTCAAACTCTATTCAAACATAATTTCAACTAGCGGGCATACATGGACATAGGAAGAAAATAAAGAAACATACGTAATGGTAAATAAAATGTTATGTTACATTACGTGGGAGGTTATCATTTAAGATTACTGTAACAATTTTATTACACACAACAAAATTCCATGACTTCTCCAGGCCAGGACAATGTGACTGGGATTTCCATGACCAAAATTATTAAATTTTCCCCACAAAGTGTTTTTATGTTTTACTACAAATAAAATCAGTACAGACCTTGTTGGTCTGTGCAGGAGGACAGTCGTCCAGCCTCACTCCAAACGTGACTCCAGGAGACGGCTTCTTCTCGAAAGGTTTCCTCATCAGCCCCGGGATGCCTTTCCTCCATGTCCCTTTATCCTTGGGAGGGCTGGTGTCATCTGCAAACACAGTGCAACATAGAGTACAGTGAGAATGACGTTTTATTTTATTTTTTTACGTTTAGAATGTAATTTCTTTTCTTGCAAAAGACATAAAATGCTAAGAATAAACAAACGTACATTAAATGGAAATTGTTTCTTTTCCTACCTTTGTGCATGTTCTTCTTCTCCTGCTCAGGTTTGGGTGTGAGTGGACTTGTTGCTTTGGTCTCTCCTTTACCTCCCAGCAGCGTCTGTCTGATGCTCAGTGACTGGCGTGAAGGTTTGGGTGATGGCTCCGTCTTGCTGCCTGTCGGACTGGGAACATAAATCACAAATTCAACTTCCCTGTCAGTAACTTATCCAGCACTGTGTCAAGTTCTCCTAAAGTGTGAGGACCTCCTTCCTCTCCCCACCTACTCTCCACTCCTCCCCTCCCCTCCCCACTTACCTCATCAAGGTGTTGTACTCCTTGATCTTCCTGCTGATGAGGTCATGGCTCGTGAAGGCCGCGTTCTAAAAAAAGAAAGAAAAAGGAAGGAAGGAAGGAAGGAAAGGGGAGCAGAGCAGAGGACACAATAGGTGATAGTTAAGGCATCAGGTGCAACAGTTCCCTTCACACCCCACACCCCTAACAGGCCATAACGGGTCTCCATAGAACCTGCTGCTATCAGGTGACACAGGTAAGACTATTGGACGTCATAGTATGGATAGCGTGGTTAGGTTGTAAAAAGAGGGGGAAGGAGCGGCTTAAATTTCTAATTGGGGGAGATGTGCCTATTTTAAGACACAGTGGGGCATATAGCAAGAAATATACACTGTATCCTCTCATTATATGCTATATGATATTACATTTGTGATATTGTGAATGTCAACAGGAAAGGCTATGCAATGTATCAAATTAAAACAAAGGGCCTCATACAAGAACATTTCCTCATCTTAAATCTCCTTTTTCCGATGAGGTTTACTCATATAAATCGCTTGTTTTAACCTGAGGTGTGCCACCTGTTCACGAGGATGTGTGTGTTTGTGAGATTTAATCATTCTTCAGGCTGCAACTAACAATTATTTTTATTACTGACGAATCTGCCAATTACGTTAGGTCTATAAAACGCAGAGAAACAGTGGAAAAATGCTGAACACTATTTCACAAAAGCCCAAGTTGACTTCTTAAGATTTTTTCCAAACCACAAAGATATGCAAGGGCGTGACGCGTCACATAGGCGGGGCCGAGCGGGGTTTTTACCTGCTACACAGATGCTGTCTTTGTGGCTTGTGGTTGCTGCCAGCTTCACTCTGTGCGTATTAATTTTTGCCAGGTGATAATGCAGCTTGTTATGCTGGTTTTGGAAGTGTACTGACTTTATTAACTGTTACTGGAATACTTAGTGGGTCGTTTTAACAACAGGATGCATTGATTGAATTGATTTATGTTAATGTGAATGTAAAAACACCCACAAGGTTACTCTGCTGCATCTGGTACAGGAAAGTATGTATTTTATTTTTATTTTTCATATTTTGGGGGGACATTTTTTTGCCTTTGTTTCAATAGACAGCTGAAGGACAGAAAAGAGGGGAGAGGGGGGGCTCAGGTCATACCAGGTGAGCTGCCCAGGGCACCCCATGGAGTATTTCAAATGTTTTTAACAGGCCGTACTTTTGTACTATTGTACTTTTTTACCTTTTATAGGGCCGAAGAGCCGTGCACAGAGAAAAAAGCAATAGATCAGCCAGACAGCATTAAACAGCGCAGTGCCCACCTGGGCAAGCATGACTTCTGTGGTCAGTGTAGCAGCTTCAAATGATTTTAATAGACGCGCTCTGCTGTGGGCATGCTGCGGCAGACGCAGCAGGCGGCTGCTGCGTCCGTAGCCCATGTATTTTGGCCGTTTGACAAAGAAAATAATATTCATATTTGAGAGGTTGATTGATCAAAAATTGCTATTAAAGTCTTCCTGTTCCACTCAGTTTGTGGGCAAGTTTCATTCACAAAAAAAGGATTTCACACTGCGGAACTTCAGGTCACCCTGTCGGATATCAGCCGATGAACACATAACAAATTTAGCAACATCAGTCGTGCTACATCAGGGCTCCAAACAATAGAGAATATTACAGCGGCCACTGACTGTTCTGTGACAGTTACAGACACAAAGAAGGACTGGTGCTTAAAAAAAAGTAGGTCATGATGACTTGGGAGGAGGCGAAGAGGATGTGACAGACATTGTAGGGCAATAGGACATGTATTCAGAAGGTGATGTCACACTGTTAGGTGTGTTGTAACAGAGGATGTACACCTGGACAGCACAGTACATGGAGACCCCAAGGCAGCTGTCCTAGTGTGAACTACTGAGGTATAGATGCCAGAAAAATCATGAAATCCAGAAAGAAAAAGATGCTGCTGTACCGCTCAGTAAATTGTTAACCCGTAATATGGTGAAGTTTATTTTATCCATTTTCATATTCAAATTACGTTAATTAGTCATTCAGATTGAGGTATTGTAATTATTTTCCCCTGTGGCGACTCATACACTGAATTAAGTCTGTATGTAGTTGTACTCTTTTTTCACTTGCAGGTGCCACTTAGGAATTAATGGAGCATGCATCATGCAAGAACCACTGATTCTTACCTCCTCATCCAGGTTGCTGCTCTCCTGTATGACTCTGATCCAGGCCAGCATGTCCTCGCGGTCCTCAGCCTGGAACAGGTACTCGCAGTCCGACGTGGTCAGCCGCAGCACGTTTTTACGCTTTGTGTCGCTGTATGAGATGTCAATCAGACAGGCCTTGATGCTGATAGGCAGGGGCTCGTCCACTGTTTGGCAGTTGGCATGAGCCTGTCCCTCCTTTTTGTCTTTATATAGGCAGAGGTAGTGGCCTCTCAACACGGCGTACATCTGTTTCCACGGTCGCATACCTCCTCCGACACGCTGCAGAAATAGGTCATGAGAAGGAGACGAGTTTTACAAAGCAAAATGGAGGGAATTAAACTGTAAGCTTTCTGTAAATGTTCCTATTGTTGGCATCATAACTCTAATTGCTGCCTTGGGGGCAGTGAGACCTCATACAAAGAGGTCAAAGGCTGTGAGTTCAAACTGGTCCAACAGGTGAAACGTACAGCACAGCATAACACAGCCAGACAAAGCTATACTCTGGAAACAAGGGCAGCCCTGCTTCTGTTTACAAACCGAATTGTTCAGTAGGTCACGATGTGCTTTCTGTGTCAGTGTGTGAGTTATATGATGGCTCTGTACGTAGAGACAGTCCACACCTTGCCCTTGTCTGTGCTGAGCTGCTTGAAATGCAGCAAACCCTCCTTGGTGGCGTCGCAGAAGACGTCAGATGTAGAATCCCTCCTGGACCCCGAATCATCTGATGATCTGTCCACCCCCTGTGACGGATAAAAAAACATAACATTAAGCCAAAAGTGTTTTTGTTAATGGAAACCATTTATGCTTATCCTTATGTTCTGTCATACATGTTGGGTGTTAATATTTAACATGGTCAAAGTTTTTTTTTCAATTTTTGACAGATTTCTTTATGGTCATCTTCTCTAGGTATGCTACTAAGTGTATAGATTATGTAGCCTACAATACTACATGTAGCGACATGCTATAACAGCAGGGAAACATGTAATCTTGGTTGCCAATATTGTTTATTTCATATCATATTCCTGCAGGTACATGTCCAGTTGTGTTTAGAAGCTTCTATTGGTGATTTTTAACGGGAAAAAGTACTACTGTACACAGGTATTTTCCAGCTGCAAGTACACTGCTACATGTAGCCACATGCTAACATCAGGGAAACATGTAATCTTGGTCGCCGATTATGTTCATTTCTCCCTGATTTCGGATCATATTCCTGCTGGAGCATGTCCACTTGTAATAATTTTGATTTAGGAGCCTTTACTGGTGACTTTTTACTGTACACAGCATCACTATTCTCTGTTACAATCATTCCATGACTGCAATGATGGTGCAAAGACGCTGAGATGGGGAAGACCTGCAAGGACTGAGGGTGAATACAGGTGTTCCAGCACAGACGGTATGAGGAAAATAAAGAGTTTTTTGAACATTACAGCATGTAAATATGTTTGTGTAGAAACCCAAAATACAAGTATGAACCTGAAAATGAGCACAATCGGTTCCCTTTCAAGAAATTAAAATATGGAGAGAAAGAGTGATGCTTATGGACAAAAGCTTTTCATTTTTAAAATCTAGGATGGTGCAGCGATCATCAGTGTAAGACAGTGGTTGCACTGGCCAACTTGAAAGTTCATCACTTAATCAGTCAAGGATATATACAAGCTGACGTAAATACAGATACAAATAGACTTTGATTACCTAATGCTGCTTTTACAGCCGTCCCTATTTTTCATTATATATTCACATTTCACTTGGAGAAGTTTTATCTTCAGGGTGTGAACTAATGAGCTAATAAACGTTCAAACAGGAAATGCTGATAAAGCCGTCGTAGTGGATGAGCTCATTTGGCACTAGACAACTCATGCTTGATAAAAAATGACTGAACTCACCTTCCGCAGACTTTTCAGACCAGGTATTAAGGACCTCCTACATGGAAGAGAAGAGGTTGTTTATAAATTTACACAAGGGGTACTTTTTTGCTACTATCAAACCCACTAGCAGCTAGTAAATACACTGTTTTGGGTATAACTTACCCTCTGCTTTCTTCCCGGTAGTTATCCAGGCCTTCGTCGTATGACTTGGACCGCTCTGTTTTAGAACCAGAATCTGACTCAATAATTGTGAGACGGAGAGAATCTATTAAGAGAGGGTTAAAATAATTATTTGTAACAGCTCATAAAATGAACTGGCAAGTTCAGTGAAAGTCACAGGCCCAGTTTTGCTGCTTTGACATGAACATACCTTGGTCATGTGACAACTGGCGTCGAATGAGAGGGGACGGAGAGGTGGGGCTGGGTGGGATGGTGGTGATGATGGGCGTTGTAGATATAACAGCTGAGGCAGGAATGTGTGTGCTGTCCTGATCAGTACTGGGACTAGATGGTTCATCTGAGGACAAAGACAAATGTATTTAGTCAAAGAGCAAGAAATCACATGGCCAAATTCACAATGAATAGATTGCCACCGCTGATAGCACCATGAATTACTCATCACTTGCAACCACTATCTGCCCCGTCTCAAGGTCCAGTTCACAAAAGATATTGTGCTGATGTAACTGCAGCTCAAACATACCAACAAGGAATTTTAATGTGACAGAGTCTGGGTGTGACACTCGTTATGAATGTGTTTCAGTTACCACCAACTCTCCATAGATGCTAATAATTTCACTGTTGCATGTGACAGTTAGCGTTGATCTTTGTGAATTAGTCTATTTTTGGCAATGATGCTAATTTGCATAGGAAGGGGCCAATTTCGCACCAAAATTATACAAAGTACTTCATTTACATAAGTGCAAATACCACAGGAGAACCGAGACGCTATTTGTGTGGCAGCGCAGTTAGGGGCACATTACACCGTTTATTTTTGCCTTATTTGTGCAGGTTTAGCGGCTGCAAAAGCCACGCTCCTTTTGTGATTTTGCCCCTGAGCACTTCAGGTTGGAACTGTTAGTTAAACTCCTCCCCCAAACAGTGACTGTCCAATTAATCCAATCCAATTCAAAGAGTTTGAAGGGCATCTCTTTGAGAATATTTTGAAACCAAAAACACAAGCGCAGAAGTGTAAGCAAAAGATTAAACTGTGTGTCTATCTGCATGTTTATAAGCTGCAAGGGTTAACATATTCGCTTACTAGCTTCCCACCAACATTAGCAAGCGAGCATTACTTCTGAAGCCATTGACAGACGGCTAACTACATTAGTTTGTGGTGGTCACAAATACCAGATCCACTGTGTGGTCACCTGAAGCTGAACTTCTATAATACAGAAGTTCAATCTTTCTATAACTATATCTTTCTATAACTTTGGCATATAATCAGCTGCATTTTGCAACAGGAAACATCATCCTGTAAATTAAATCATCTAAAGACAAAGTCTAATTCACCTCTGCTATCTCTACTTGAATAAACATTTCAGCAGACAGCCATAAAGCGCTGTGATAAGGATGCATGGGGCTAAAAGCTAAGTGATGCAGACAGAGACGCAGTCAGACAGCGTATACGCATTTCTGTTCCGATAAGCACGTACACACCTTTCCTTTTAAATACACACATGCAGGGTAGTCAGCTAACATTACATCATCACAGACACACCACTGTGTCAGAGCGTCTGATATGCAATATCAGCAGGATGGCAAGCCCTAAAAACAAATGAAGAGACCTGTACCATGAATCATATCTGTAATTGCAGTGATGCATGAGGGCAGGTGAAACCTAATGAAGAACTACCAACATTAGCGCTCTTTTTAGAGCTAAGTAGAGCACGTCATATTTATGAAACCCCACACTGCCTCTATTGTAAAATAATCATTACAATTAAGAAAGAATAAGAGTAAATTATAGCTGCTGCACAGTGATGGGTCGGGTCCGGGCATTTTTAGGCAATTCTGAGCAACAAGGAGAAGAATTGGAAGACATTTAGGAATTTAGCAACACAACCTGCCTTTTGCATCAGCTGGGGCTTGAACTCACAACCTCTGAGACTAAGAATCAATTTCTATCTCACTGAGCTAGTTAGTCAGTAACAGTACATGTGTAGCTTCACAAATTGACTAAGCCAGACGTGCAGGTTTAGCAGCCGTCCATGCATGCAAAAGCAGATTTGAAACCACTGCAAAAAATTCAGTTATTAAGACAAAAATCTGAAAATACACATATTGCATCTAGACAGCATGGAGATGTTGGAAATCTGTTTGTAACAATGATTGATTTGCTCCATAAGTGAAAAACTGATGTTTAACTAGTTGAGCTATGTGCAAAGTGAGAAGCCTCAGATGGTTTCACACTGAAGTATTGACACTGGATCTTTGTGCAAAGTTTGGTTTATTTTCAAGCATGAAAAGGCAGGTTTTCTAGCAGAAAAAAGACTTGAAGATGCTGCACTGTGATCAGTCACGCTCAGGCAATTTTAAAAATGCCATTTTTACATTGACTCCAATTGTTCACATTAGAGCAAAATTCAAAATGCTGTCAAAAATTCAGTTTTTGAGATAAAATTCTGAAATTTGCCACACATCATCTACCATGACTCTAGAATTTTGTCATTTTTTCATGAACAGTGAAGATTTATTTAGCAAGAATTTGCATGTATATGTTTACAGTACCGTTTACAGTCAAACATTTTGATGCACTGTAGGCTCAATTTTTGATAAATCAAAAATCTGAGAAACATAGTCTTTGTAGGACAGTTTGAAGATGCTATGTAGCAAGTTTGGTGTCAATTGAGCAAAAATTGTGGGAGGAGATAGGTTTAAGAAGTTTTACAGAGTGATGAACTTCATAATTTTTAACAGGTTTAAGTGTACAAACGTTTCTTCAGTATTGAGGCTACAGTTTGATCAAAGTTGTGAAGTTGTACCATCAGGACTACTGGCTTGAGTTTACAGCTGAGGATATCTGGCATGAGACTGGACCTTTGTGCAAAGTGTGGTGAGTTTTCACCCATGGGAAGTGTGATTTCCTCGGAAGAAGAAAGAAGAAGAAGAATACCTAGGATTGCAATAGTGTCATGGCAGCTTAGCTGCCCGGACCCTAAAAAGATCTAAATGATTAAATTCCCCCTAATGCACTAATGCCAATGTTTAACTTTAAATAGAACAAGTTGTGTACAGATTACTGCTGTGAAATCCCTCTCCCCTCAAACCTTAAACACATCTCCCATGACACTGCAAACCTCATTTCTTCCCGGCCCGGCAGAGACGCCCATTTTGTTTAATCACTTGTTTGTATACCTTCAATCCTGTTTCTGGGGTTGTTGTGGCAGTCAGTGATGTCTGACACGTATAGTAACAGTTTACTTTTTCAGAGAATGTCAATTTGTGAATATCAAGAACGACTAAGCATTAAACAGAGGATGAAGATCATTAGAAAAACACTTTTTGGGAAGTAAGCTTATTTACTTACAGGTCTCTTATCCTAGAGTCAGGAGATGGTTCGCTTAGCTTCATTTAAAGACTGAAAACACAGGGAAGCAGTTACCCTGGTTCAGTCAAAAGGTTACAAAATCTGAATTATGCCAGGCTATTTTTTACGTAAGTGCTGCGACTTTTCAACATCTTGTCCAAGGGGTTACTGTGCCAAGAAAGAGTCCAGCATATAACCGCCCATATAAGTGTAACATGTCATTTTTACACCTCAGCTTTTGTACAAAACAAACACTATGTAACATGTTAATAAGTGAGCCACAGAGGTGCTAGTAGGTGTATTTTATTTTTTTTTTTTACCTTTGGACAGAGCTAAACTTGTGGTTTCCTCTTGCTTCCAGTCTTTATGCAAAGTTAAGTTGAGCAGCAGCTGCCTGTCGTTTTATATCTAGCATTCAGACAAGACAGACATTTTAATCTTAAAGGTCCAGTGTGTAGGATTTAGGGGATATACTGGAAGAATAGAATATAATATAATAAGTATGTGTTCTTTAATGTATAAACACCTGAATAAAAGAATCTTCATGTTTTTGTTACCTTGGAATGAACAGTTTATATCTACATAGGAAGAGGGTCCTTATACACAGAGATCGGCACATTGTACCGCTATGTTTCTACTGTAGTTAACAGCCTCTCCATGACAAGCAGCGTTGGAAAAACACAGATTTTTGATGTGAAACTGCTTTTTTCAATGTTTTTACCAGTTTAAATCACTGGGTCCATTTGTTTTGGAGAGGAGGCACCCTCTGCGGATAATTCATCACCCGGTAAAAACCTCAATGACGTCTGGATCTTAAGTTATTAGAGAAAAAGGAGAGCACACATCAGCACATGCAGGGCGAGCAATCCTTCTGCAATGAGCCAAACAGCGCCTAAGAAACACTGATTTGTAACGTGAAACTGCTTTACTGTTTTTATCAGTTTAAATCAATGTTTTGGAGAGGAGTAGACCTCTGCGGATAATTCGGCTAACAATGGACATTGAAGGAATTCTAACCAGGAGAAGTTTTAGTGGGTTGCAATCTGCAGTCCGCACTGCTTGATGACACTAAATCACCCTAAATTATACACACTGTTACCCAAAATGTTAAACTATCCCATTAAGGTCTGCCAAAATATAAAGCTTCAACCATCTGACATGATCAGAGTAAAAGCACATCAGTGTTAAACCCAGAACACTGGGAAGCACTGTAATTGTCATTTAATGTAGATCTAAATATAGAGAATTGAAAAGTGACAGTTCAGGTGTGGTTGTGTAAACAGCGAGAGATGCTGCTAGAGGAGGAAATGATTAACCTCTGCAGGTTACTGGGGCACGAAGACACACCAGATCTGCTCTCATTGGCTGCTGATGAGTCATCAATGATGACACAACTGAGGATGCAAGGTCAAGTTCAAGCTTGTTCAGTTATGTCAGCCGATAATTTGCCAGGGATGTCACAAAAGACACAGAAGGGACAAAACTAAAGAACTTAATTTTGTATTTCTTGTATAAGTAAATAAAGAGCTCAGTTCCACTGCGATGCATTAGATCTGTCATAAATGCATTCAGTTTCTGAGCAAAAACACAAAAAGCAAAGATTTCTAAACATCGGTGGGACGTGATATTTTGCATGTACTTAAGTAGCGCCAGTTGTGTCCTGTTCCCAGTACAAAATGTCTAGCAGACACCTAATGTACAGCAGTTGTTCAAGTTATTGTTTGGAATTGTACTATGAAATCTAATTGAAGCTGCAGGAATGCTCTTATTTCTCTGTTATGTCACAGTCCATTAGGACGATGTTCTTGGGTTTCTCTTGCTGGACAACACCGGGGGGAAATATGAGACAATTCAGGGAGTGGGTGGAGGGGTGTATTGAGTTAGAGAGCAGCTCTCTGTGTGTGTGTGTGTGTGTGTGTGTGTGTGTGTGTGTGTGTGTGTGTGCGTCTGTGTGTGTGCTGCCCTATTCAGATGCCAAAGGGTGGTTTGAATATGTCATGGTTGCCTGCAGTACAGTGTCATGCTGTCACATAATCACACACCTGACTCTATGTCACCCTGAGTTCAAAACGCCAAAAGGGACCAGTTTATTTTAGCATTTAAATACCTATATAACAGGTTCTGCTATGACTGTAACATAAGTACAGCAGTATGACACCGCCTTCATGACCTGGGACAAGTGGTTGTTTTTTTATTCAATCCAACATTATTCTTATATAGGCAACAAAATTCCCAGGGTATTTCCTGAGAGACATAAGACTCGCAGTATATTCATGATGACATTTGGACACAATAGATGTCCTTGTAGTATGATAAATAAGGCCAAATTGCGAAGGCTTACACTTGATTTTCAATGCATTTTTTGTGATTTAATGCATGAACCCCTGAAGCAGAAGGGAGCCCCAGGATGTTTTGTTTATTTGTAATTTAGTTCCCATGGAGAGAGGAATGTTTACTGTAAAATTTTGAAATATTGAAAATGCAACCACATTTATGTCCCCTCTAAAACTGGACAGGGATATCAGATAGGCCAACTTAAACTGGATTTTAAGATGGGATATTAATGCAACCAATGCCCCATTAGCACGGGACCAGTATTACCTGGGGATGTCTCATAATTTGTAATACCTGCAGTGGTCGTTTGTGATTTTCTTGAGAGAATCTGCCATGTCCATAAATTGTAAAGTAAAAAAATCCACTGCAAATTACCTACCATATTTCGCCAAACACAGACGTCATGAGATAATATTAATCCTGTGATCTGGGGTCTTCATTAGGTTTTTTTGTTTTCTCTGCACCTCTCTTCTGCTTCTTCTGTTTCCCATTTGAAATCATGGAGGCTGCATTGGCAGTTATAAATAAAAGTTTGGACAGCATTTTGGGCTCAGAATGCTTATCCCGTTACACAGCATGGAGCCCCGTAGAGCAAGTTTAAATCCATCACAGGAGCAAAATGTCCAAAGATGAGATAGACGACTTGTAACGATAGTTACTGCTCTAAATGTTGAATTGAGTATTGGCCAGTACACGAGTCTATGTACCGATCCGATACTAGGTAACACATCCGCACAAACAACATTTTCCTAGCAGTCAATTTTCTGCTCTAAAACTGCTCTAAAACTCTGACTTTAATGAATAGTGAAACGTTAGCAAAATGTCAGCGATGTGGCAATATTTTACACTGGTTAAAAGAATGTATATGTCCATGTCTTACAAAGGATTTAACCAGAGCATTGCCATACAATGATGACAGCAATCATTTCACATCCATACAGGGTTAGTAGTATACGATTAAAATAACAATTACATTTTTTCAACACAAAGGTATTGGATCGATACTTGGTATAAGTTGACGTGCAAGTTACGGCATTGGCATTAGTACTTGGAGGGGAAAAAATGTTTCGTAACATCTTCTCTCGTGACAATGGGCCTCATTCACTAATATCTGCGCAGAAATGTTCTTACTCTCCGCAAAAAATAAGTACTTGCGCAAAATCACCGTCGGATTCATGAAACGTGCGTGCCGGCCAATTTTGTTCTCACCACTGTGCGTATGTTAGTAAAGCAGAACCATTCTAAATTGACAGGCGCGTGTCCGCGATCTGCAATCAGCATACTACCATGCCCCCATTTCTCCATATAAGGAAACTGCTTGCCTAGAGTTGATTCATGAATGAAGGAAGCGGTTACGCAAGGAGAGAAGTAGTAAATTTCACAGTTTGTTAGACGTGATGGTGCCGGGTCTTACAGGAATGCCATGGGTCATTGTAAGATTGTGGAGGACACAGCATGCCAGGATGATCTTGCACACCTTCTCAGGGGTATAAAGTAGTTTGCCACCGGCCGTATCTGATCCAGACACATCCAACGGCCCTTAAGCACGCCAAAAGTGTGCTCTACGGCGCGTGTGTGGGCATGTATGTTATTATAGCGCACCTCTTGAGGGGTTTCAGGGTTTGCGTATGGTGTCATCAGCCATGTTTTAAGGCCATATGCCCGGTCACCCAAACAATATAACATTTTAACATTAACGGAATAGAGACTTACTGAAAATACTAACTTAAAACAATTGAAATAAAAGACTAGAACAAAAGATGCTCACCAACAAGCCATCCACTTCTCACAGCCCCTGCCTCCAAACGCATTCCCACTGTACTGTTTTGCAAAATAAATGAGTCGTGGGTGCCTCCTGGCCAGCGGGCCACAGCCTTAAGGATATGGCAGTCGGCATTACAGATCATCTGCACGCTGATGGAGTGATAGTTTTTCTGTTCATGTTATTGTTAATATTTTAATTGTCACAATGATGAGGGTGAACGTGTGTCAATTTCATGGTAATTTAATCCATTTGGCCAATATATTAGTAAATTAATTATTTTAAAAAATGTTAATTAAATCTCTTTTTCATGAATGTGGTTTTATAGACTCTGCATGTACTTAAAAGGTATGTTTGCATTTTCTAAGTCAGTTCAGCCTTCCTCATTTGTGCGTACGCATGGTCTGAGGCAGTTCTAAATTTGTTCACAGAGTAAGAACAAATTCGGATAAGAAAATATTGATGAATCCCGGATTTGTGTGTCAAACGATCGTACACACAGTTTAAGCACAGATTTGTGCATACGCACTGTTTGTGAATGAGGCCCAATGTGTGGAATAAATGGCTCTGTTTTTTTAACCCACAATAATGAATAAATAAATAAATAAATAAATAAATAAGGAGGTTAACACTGTACATCGATGCTAGTGGTGCTGTGTAGTGTTTCTGTGTTGTGTAGCATCATAACTGGGAGTAAATTTGAGTAAAGACTTTACTTATCCTGTGTGAATATGTCACACAAAACAGATGTGGGGGTACATTTCTAAATCATATGAGGTTCCCTGGTAATACTGATCCTCTGCGAATAGGGCTTTAGAGTGTACAGTATGCTGTTCACTCCCACCAGTTACACCTTGCAAGCAGGAAATAGCATACCCTGCTCTCTGCCTCCAACATGCTATATATACACAGTATACAGACACACACACCTTCTCCTTTGCAGCTTATGTGTTATGCTCTAGACTGCCACAGGTATCGCAGCATGTTAAACCCCTGTTATAATTTCACAGTGGATAAACGATCTAGTCTATAAAAATATTCCCACTTTTCATTTACTGTATAAAGAGGCTGGGGTATCATTTTAGTTTTTCCATACTGGTGCCAATACAACACCCAAGTTGCTGAACAGATGCCAAAACAACATTTACACATTTTTTTGTACAAAACCATTGCTGTCGTTTAAAGCCAAACTTCTCAGCACAAGCAGCAGTACAGGGACTTTCCCCAAAAACAATGCAGTCTGACATTTCCTGATTTGTATCTAGTGTACATCACTGCCTGATTTTGATAAGGAAATATCACATCAACACACAAACAAGATTTAGATCTGTCCAAGCATCTGATGCACACTTCCTACTTGATGCTATAAACGGATTTTGGCTCATGTTCAAAGCCCAGCCCTGACTGGATATGTCAGAACATGCATATAATATGCTGTCAGATCATTAAAAGTATGGTGAGAATTTGGTACAGATTCAAATCAGCTGCCAAGCTTTCATGCATAAACATACTTTTCCACTCACACAAACACCATGCTGTGTCATATTTTCTCACCCTGTCACTGCTGTTGCTATAGAAACAAGGAGAGTTTAACTGGAAGGTGGGATAGAGACGGGTGCAGACTTACCTATGAAGGGGATTGAATCCAGGGAGTCGTCCAAGTTGTTGGAGCCAGACTTGTGTCGTGTGTCTCCGAGCCTTCTTAGATGCATCTCCCTAAAGCTGTCATTAGATGTCCAGCACATAGCTCCATCTGCAGAGCCTGCCTTCACTAATGTTGGTGACTTGTGAGTCACTCCTCCCTGGTTGTCATTAACAGCTAGTACATAGGATGGAGGGCGGATGTGGGGAGGTGCAGAGTTTTTGTCCCTTCTTAGGACAACGACTGTTGCATCTGGTCCTTCCACGCCCTCTGCAAGCCCGCCATTAGTCCGTACAAGGGTGCTGGAGATTTCTCTGACTTTTGGCTTTTGGGTGACAGCTCCATTGGTGGTGGAGGAACCAGAGGAAGAGGCAGTGACCACACTTTGTAGTTGTTTCTGCAGGGGCAGTCTGGAGGAGGAACCAGAGCAGGAGGAGGACCTGACTGCCAACCCAGCCTCTGACCTGCTCTCCATTTTCAGACTATCGGCCCTGCCCCTGAGCTGCAGGTGCAGAGGCGAGGAGTAGCCCAGGTGGTTGCCCACGATGTTAGCTCTTTGGTCTTTAAGAGGGTCTGTGGTTTTAGTGGAGGATAAGGCAGGTGAAGGTTCTGAGATGGAGTTTTTGACAGGCAAACGTGATGGTCTCAATATGACACTGTCTGCCCTTGGGGTTAGTACAGAATCCGTCGTACCTTTAGTAAACACAGGAGTAGCTAAAGGCGAATTAGATAATCCACCTCCTCGTCCTTCATCTTCCTGTCCAGTGAGACTCCTGTTCAGATGAGGTAGCGCTCTCAGGCCTGTCCCCTGCCTGCTTTCTCTGGCTTCCTCTCCCCGACACAGCAGCAGCCTGTCCTCCAACGCCACTCTATCTCCAAAGACAGCCAACCCACCTGGCTCTGCAGGTTGCTGCCCCAGGTAGTCACAAGACCGCGCCCGAGGTTTGGGGACTCCAGTGGGGGTGGAGAAAGGCAGAGCATCCTCTGAAACGCTCCGAGGCCAATTTCTGATCAGCGCTGTCCTCTCTGCTCCACTTCCAAGCCTCTCTTGTGAGACGCTACGTAAAGGAGTCACCACAGTACCCTGGCTACCTTTATCCACGCCACGGTCATTGGAAGTGCTTCTTCTTCTGACCTGGGAGCCCAGTGCCCCTCTTTGACTAGCGCTTGGAGGAGGTGGTGTACGTTGCTGGGCGTAGGCAGAACTGGAATTCGCAGCTGCGCGCAAGCTGTCCAAGCGTTCCTGGATGGTGCGGCAGCCGTATGTGTGCAGCCTCTTAGCATCAATATAGTCCTTATAGGTGGTGTAGTTTTTCCAGTCAATGTTCTGGTGTGGAGAGGTGGAAGGGGCTGTGGGAGAGGGTGAGTAGTGGTTGGCGCTGGGCGAGATGGCAGTGGAGAATGTGTCCGGTGAGGCA
The DNA here is from genome assembly GCF_011397635.1 of Epinephelus fuscoguttatus. Taxonomy (NCBI): domain Eukaryota; kingdom Metazoa; phylum Chordata; class Actinopteri; order Perciformes; family Serranidae; genus Epinephelus; species Epinephelus fuscoguttatus. Next base: position 13,039,340 of record NC_064772.1, read on the forward strand.
GTGGTGGCCCGTACTGGTGGAGCTAATGTGTCAGGATAGATTGGGTCAGGTCTTGATGAAGCGGGGTAGAGTGGGCTTTCTGTGGAACGGGACAAGGGGTACTGCAACTGTGCACCCCCAGGTACGGAGGGAATAAGGGGTCTCGGTCTAGCTGAGCCAGAATCTGCTGAAGGGCTGTACCGGTTTTCCTCTGTCCTGTGGCTGGGTCCGGCCCGAGCCACCCGGGACCCCCTGTCAACTGGATCAGGCAGCATGGCCACTGTCCTCACATTCTCATTACAGACACACACCACTGTCTGAGACTTTGACGTCTGTTGGGGCGGAGGCGATGGTGGAACAGGGATTTCAACCCGGTAGCTCTTTTCCGTGGCGCCCCCTCGTCTTCCTGGTCCCTGAGCCGGCCCTCGGGGGGTCTCAGTTACTTTGGCTGGCTCTGACGTCTGAGCCATGCCTGCAGTCTTAACTTCTATCCGAGGGTAGCATATGGGAGGGGGCTCCGGGATGTTCTGGGCATTTCCGCTGTACGCATCATTTCCTTTGAGGTATGCATCCTGGGAATACGCCTGCAAGAGATTATAAGACATTATGTCACTTCGGTTGCTGAGAGGTTGGAAAGCTAAAATAGATTACATTAAACCCTGGGAGAACATCCCACCCAACCAGGGACAATATTCATTAGACTTTACTAAAGACATGTACAGAACAGGAAGGGCTGTGGATCCGTTTGTGAATCTACAGCTCAACACTGGGGCAACCTCCTCTATCACTAGATGACGAAATTACTGCCACATCTCACCTATGACTTCATCTCCCTCTGCCCTCACAGTACCAGAACTGATCTTTTTTCTAAAATATCTCAACTGCACCACAGCAATGTGGCTGCTCACATATTTAAAGCAGAGAAAAGGTTGTTAATCCACTGGTGTCATTTACTGACAAGACTCTCTGTGAGAGCTGATGAGATTATCAGCAAGACAAACACTGTTAGAGCATTCCCTCAAGAGAACTGTAAGTGACAGATAGACAGCTGGATCCAGTCTGTCTATAACAATAAAACAACAGCATACTAAAAGTAGACACAGTGCTCCGGCATTACTTCTCTAAATCAAACACACTCCGTTTCAGTTACAGTTTCTCAATCTTTTCCTTGGAGATGGCAAACAAATGTTACAGCATGCCATGATACAAATTAACTGCCCTGAGAAGTAACAGATGTGGAAGGGGGGGGGGATAGCCAGAAAGGCAAATAAGTCGAGAAAGAAGACTGGAAAGTCCAGAATAAATGGAGCCAGGAGAGAGAGGATAAAGCTGGCAGGGGCTTACCCACCTTTCGAACCGGAGAGTGTGCCCTGAGGCATGAGGAGAGGGTGAACGGGGGACGCCTCTGTCTGCCTCTGGCAGCGAACGCTACTTCTGTCAGCATGGCTTCACAACTGTATTGTCACTGTAACAACTAGGGTACTTTCCTTGATTAAAACTTGAAGAAAAACACTAAAATCCTGCTAGCTTTAGTCCTTTACTCTCTCCAGTGAATGACAGATGGCTTCAGAGAAAACGCCTGGCAGCATATTGAACACGCTTTATTCCCCCATCCATTCAGCGCACGAGCTCTTGAGAAAATGAAAGGGAGAGAGTTGTGGTGTTGGACTTTAATCGATAGCACTCTACCTAGGGTGTCAGGTTACAATTGCACTACGAACAGCAGCAGCAGAGAGGTGCCTCCCTCTAGATTTGCATAAGTCATATGGTTTAACAGAAACCAATTTCCTTGTTGTGGAAAGTACAGAGCAAAGTGTCTGAGGTCTGCTGACATTTGAACTCACATCATTTGTTTTTTTCGGTACACACATCTTTCTCTCAACTTGCTATCCCAGGAAAATTCCCAAAACTTAACCTGTACTAAACCACAATACATATCCTGCAAAGAGGGGAAGTATATTTGGGGTTTTAGGGGTTTGCCAGCTTCTACCTGTGCAAATATGAGCTCTAAAGGTGGTGCCGCATGTCATAGGAGCTATGAATCATCTGGAAAGACAACTTAAAGGGACAGTTCATCCCAAAATCAAAAATAATTTTTTCCCTCTTACCTGTAGTGTTATTTATCAGTCTAGTTTTGGTGTGAGTTGCAGAGTGTTGGAGATATCAGCCATAGAGATGTTTGTTGTATCTCCTACTAGATGGCACTCGGCTTGTGGTGCTCAAAGTACCAAAAAATACATTTGAAGAACTCGACAGCAATGTTTCTTTCCAGAAATCATGACCTGGTTACGAATGATAATGTGCAGAACTATTTTCTTTCTACTGAACTACACCCGCCAACCATATCACTACACAGACAGAACCCAGCTGGCACCGGACGTCACTGTGATATCAGAAAGATGTTGGACTCTTGTGTTTGACAGATGTTAAATTTTAATTGGAATGAATTGGTCTGACAATGTTTTTAAAGTCTAACGATCTTAGAATTTCATGTTGTGGATATGAACATGACGTTTTGCAAACATTGGGTTTTGTTCTCCATACCTTGCGTTATTTTGATGTTGTTACTCTGTATCAAGATGACGTTAGATTTTGGTCACTCAACAACACAACTTAAAACCAACAAAAAAATCTCCAAATATCATCTATTCTTCGTATTCTATGTCAAACTGACACAGACGGCATTAGTCATTGTCCTAACAGTGAATTTCTGTCACCTTTTGCCACAACCTAAACGCAATCAAACATCACATCTAACATGGTTGGTGGCCAGCTGAGAAACGTGCATCAACTCATAGACAAGAGGCTCGTGCTCACCACAGCGTATGATATAAACATGTATGATATCTTGGCTGAGCTGTAATGTTAGCTAGCTCAGGGCTACTGGGTGAACCAGCAGTAGATACACGATTTCTTCTGCACTGTAATGTGGTTGGTGGGTGTAGTTTGGTAGAAAGAACATAGTTCCTACATGAAACTGTTCACAACAAGGTCTGTGGATTATCTTGAGTAACCAGAGTCTGGAAAGAGTAACATCTAGCTCCACTGTATTGGAGAGAAGGCAGACATCTCTATGGGCAATATCAATACTCGGTAACTCACGCTAAATGAAACAATCTAGATTGATAAACAGCACTACAGGCAAGATATATGTAATTTTGATTTTGGGCTGAACCGTCCCTTTAAAAAGAAAGTGATTAGTTAGTATAGTTTCCCTTCTTACCAGTGCAGTGATATCCCTGGAAAACTGCAGTCCACAGGTTAGAGAAAGGCAAGCAGAGAGAAAACAAGGGGAATAAAGAGAAGTATACAGGTGAGCATGAAGAAATGAGAGTTACAACGCCATCGATGGAGGTGAGACAGGCAACTTCTCTGACTTCAGCACAGGCTAAAAATACATTCCCTGAGCAGCAGCATCATAATCGGAGGTAGTGGAAGAAAGACGGAGAATGGAGGTGTTGATGTCCTTCTCAGACATGAACATCTTCTGAGTTGTTCTTCATCCCCATTATTTCCTCCTCTCATCCCACATCTTCTTCCAACCACAACAAAGCTGCTGCTAAAACACACTGACAAATGTTTTCTGCTAGCCTCCTCACTCTCAATGTACTCAGCATTTCTTTCCTTTGCTCTGTCACTCTCACCTGCTCACTGTCGTACCTCCCCTCCCCCTCTCTGGTTTCTCAGTGGCTCCTGCACTACACACACTCTCTACGCGCCCTCTTTCATCCTCTCGCTCATCTGTAAGACGCTGCTCTATCTATAACATGTTCACTTTTGGGTAAGCATAACAGCACGCTTGCCTGATCTGCGCTGGCTTCCTTCCCTCACTCACTCCTGTAGCTGACAGGAGTCAGCTGACTGCAGCTGCACTCCCCCTGGTAGTGAGTGGGCTCAGTGTCTCCCAAAACACAAAACAGAAAAACATGAACACATTTAAAAACACAGACACAAATACAGCTACGGGAATCACCATGTGCATACTTCATTCATTCCAAAGTAGTTTTTTTTTCCCCCTTGTAAAAACAGGATAAAAGGTCACACGAAGCAGCTTTCAAGATTTGTATTGATGAAGACAAAGTGTGTATACAGACAATTTAAAGGAATGACTTCATTGTGATGTCCACAGGGAACTCGATAGCATACAAACAGAAACATTTAAATCACATCTTGTATCAGGAAAGTAAAAAACAATCCCTAGCTGACACATCAAACACTGAGTTTAATTTTTGTTTTCCTCAATGGGGAGAAAGAAGCTAATTGCTCCATTCGGATCCCTCAGCCTTGTGAGTGCTCAGACTCATTCCAAAACGCCAAAAGCAAGTTTCTGTGGTTTTTGGTGAGCTGCGGCCAAGCTAACAAGCTATGTGTGGAATTTAGCAACACAGTGGGATCTGACTCAGTCCTCCGCTCCCAGAGAAAATTTCCCAAACGGAGGTGAAAAACGTGTAGCGACTGGTTTGACGTGGCCTGGCGCTGTTCTATCATCTGTGGGGCTCTGGACCCTGACTGATGGAGTGGGCTGGCTGTTTGCACCACTGAGTTCATCAGCGTTAGAAGCAGAGGGGCTGTGGAGCTGTGGCATGAAGTCTAGATCTGCTCCTTTTGTCATTAGCCTTTTCTCAATGAAAATGTACGCTCACATTTATGGAAACTGATCCACACATTTATCCATATCAACCTGACATGAGTCAGGCAGTGTTAGTCTTGAAGATCAAGTTCAATGACAGGATGAGCAGGTAGTCAGAAAGACACACCTTGTGTCCCCACAGGATTTGATCATTATCCACGTTCCTGCATGGACCAACCCTGTGACTCTCTAAATATTTGGCTGTATTGTGGGCATGTTTAAAATCTTTATGATTAAATATTCGCCCACTCTGTCTGGTAATCTGAGTCCAATAAAATGTTTATGGTTCACTTAGGCTTGTAACCATTAGAAGTTTATCTGCTGTGGCGTGGGTGGCTTGTCAACACTTTGTCTTAATTTTTTTTGACGGAGGCAGACATCAATCTGACATAAATCAGAAGTAAAGCTGCAACGATAAGTCGACTTTGATTAGTCAATTGAAAAAAAAAATTATTGCCATCTATTTTGATAATCAATTAATTGCTACTTTTCCTGCATTTCTCTGTTTTACACCATATTAAACGGAATATCTTTGGGTTTTAAACTGACAAATTAACACATTTAAATACATCGACTTGGACTCTGAGAACTGGCCCAGACAATTCTCCCAAATTTCTGCCATTTTACAGAGAAGTGTTTAATCAAGAAAACCTCAGACGATAAATCAATGATAAAAATAATTGTTAGCCCATGTCAGAGTTGAGTATTGCTTCATACAAAGATTTCTGGGCTTCGCTTGACGGACTAGATTTACGGTTTTGAGGACTAAGATAAAAATCAATCTCTCTGTGGATCACAAACAAAACTGGAGTCAGGAATTGTTTAGCTAGCTTAGCATAAAGCATGAAAACATGGGGAAATCGGCTAACACAGCTCATGCAGGAACTATTTCTTGGTGATAACAGCTGCATGGAGTGATGGGTTGCCAGGTTGCACTAATCCTGCACGGGACAAAAACCTGTGTTCACTGACCATATCTGACAACATGCCCTATAATAGAAGTACAGGCTGGACGGACAAATTGATTTTCCACAGAGAATTAGTTACACTACATCCACCCCATTTTTAAATTTCTGTGCACATACAGGTTAAACAAACAATTTAAAGCCAAGATACGCCCTTCATCACCAGATAAAAACTGCATTTTAATTGCAATTAGACTAAATTTCACAAATAAACAGTTAAATGAATAAAACTACAGAGCACTGGTCTGGTGTTAAAACTCCTCACAATCACAAATCTTTTATTCATGGTTTTCTGCTGTGTAAACAAACAAGAGGCATTTTCAAGCACACTTGCAATATTTACTGATGAATAAATGCTTACCAGCTGCAAAATGTCCTCATCCTTTGGCATCACACAGAGTTCCAGTGAGGCATCGCTGATGGAGACAAGAGTGTGCAGGACGAGAGAGAATGAGAGTGAAAGTGAGAGAAAAGGAGAGAGAAACTGTTATACCACGGGGCACAGACTGTGGAAAGTAATGGCACTTCTCAAGAGGATAAGTTCAACTTGTAAAATCTAAACTTTAATAGCTGCAGTTTAATGAAGTGTTAATGTTATAAGCGTGCTTGTCTGTGATAAGGACGTAATTTTCTCTGGAAAAGTGAATGTGTTTTTTTTTTTTCTGGGAAGTTTCACAACGGCTCCGTCTCATTTTCTGTGTTAGTCCACAAACATGCAGGGGAGTGTTGGCAGTGGTCTGAGTCAGCCAGGCTCTTTCACTCTGTGTATATAAACCATAAAATTACATGACAGCATTCTTACCTGTTCTGGATCAAGGCTATGACTTGCGAGTATGTCTTCCCAATGATGCTCTCTCCATTCACCTTCACTATCCGGTCCCCTGGATAGAATTACAGTAATGCATCACAAACCTGCTGTTTACTGCTAACAGGAACATGACAAATAAGCTCTGCACTAAGGGTGCTCTGATCGATCAGCCAACAATCATTATCAGCCAACATTTGTTCTTAACAGTTTGATCAGTGATCTCTATGAAGCTGATCAGATGACACAAAACATGCCAGACAGTATCTCTGTGAGCATCTACAATGGCTTCACTGCTCCAGCAGCTCTACCAGAGGTAGAAAATGGCGTGCACTGTTTTGCTTCAGTTTCTGGGTTGAACACAGCAGGGTGTTCATCACACCATCTTTCACATTTAAACAAGAGTTGCTACATTTTGGCAGGGCTGAACACACCCCAGGTGTCTAAAAAGACAATAAATTTGCAAAGTGTGTTCCACTGAAATCCATTGTGAAGGAACAAAGCAGCAGCCTCCTTGGCTGAAAAATGAAGCCAAAACTTAAGTGCCAAAAACTGCAGTTCTTTGAACGTCCACTAGAGGCTGGCTCAGGAAGCCAGTCAATCTTCATAGACCCTCATGATAAAATCCCCAACTTTACAGCAGAAATAAATGTGTTTACAGCCTGGAACAAAAAACGGTTTTGGTCTCTAAAGCTAATTTCTCCCTTCATGACAACTGTACAGGGGATGATTTTTTTTTTTCATATAACCCACATTTTAACATTTTATCAAGGCTTAAAGTTTCGCATAATTAAGTGTGGGTTGCTTTGAATGGCAGGCTGTCTGCCGATACTGTCCTCGGCTTCTCAGTCAGATCCACCCCTCACTCCTTTACAGTGCCAGCCTCTCATCCAAATACCACCACACCGGGGTTCCAAAAACCCAAGATGATAACGACCATAATACCAAGCTCGGGGCTTCAAAACAGGAGTCCACAAACCAGGGGGTGACATCACAGTAGCTACGTCCATTATTTTTACATTACTATGGGAGGAATGCAACCAAAAAGTGGAAAATGTTGTGCATGTTGTTTGCCAATAAATTAAGTTCTCAGTTTATGCCATGGTCTCATCTCTTAGGCTTAGTTGACACATACACAGTTATATTTAAAACATAGCTTTTTCTATGTTTTTTGGCCTTTCATTGGTAACTGAAAACAGACCTTTCGTACAACTTCGTCCAGCATGAAGATTTTCATGAACTCTGTTTTCAGTGTTGATGTGTAGACGGGGGAACTGACTTTTAAGCTTGTAATGTAGAGTGTGCTGTTATCTCCTTTATGTGGCATCACAAATGAGGCAAAATTTCGTGCAATGGTGGACGTGTCAAAACTAGTGCTTGCGCTAATGTTGCTAATAGGACATTTTACGTGTTTACACATGTATGTATAGTAACTTCCACTATACTGACGAACAGTTGGCCGTAGGAATGAGGTCACAGTTTTTATCAGGGTGCTGATCGGTCAATATCTACATCTTTTTCTTTTTCTTTATGTGGCTTTAGGGTTTATGCAGGGGCGGAAAACCCGGGGGGAACAGGGGAGACATGACTCCCCCTTCAGTAAAGCTGTACCCCCCTAGAATCATTTCAGACACAATTAATAATTTTTGAACAATGCAGTAGTATTTATTGAAAGCACAATGTAAGCAGTGCTCATTATAATCGCGCAATAATGTGCTATTTAAATCTTAAAAGATTGAGTCCCCCCCTCCCATTCCTAGTAGTGGTATATCCTACACTCTTTCCAACGGGCGAGGCTGCTTGGCAGCAGTAGCCGCGTGTGGCTGCAACCGCTGTCCACATCGTGCATCACAGGGTAAGATATTCACTCACGCAGACACAGTTTAACTTACACAAGTTTCAACACATCCCTTTTACTGTTACAACAAGCCCCAGACCCAGGCTGATAATATAAACTGTCTGCAACATTTCTCCTGCATTGTTCAAAAGCCTACTCAATTACCAGTGCTGCTAAGCTAAAAGCTAATGATTAAGCTCAGAGTTTAGTGATAGAGAGGACAGGAGAGAAAGAAGAGGGAGAGGACAGGACAAGAGCAGTCAGTGGCGGAGCGGCTCATGGGTAATGGGTACCTGTCTGTGGGCTCTCCACCTGTCAGTGAGACAAACATGAGAGACGTGCAGTCTAACTGACGAGGAGCGGTAGGGTTGGGTCGGTATGAGGGGAAAAAAAAAAAAAAAAAGGGTCCGGTTTTTGTAAAAAAAACGCATCGAGTTGGTAATACCGGATTTTCACCACTTGGGGGTGCAATTGACTCATTTAAAATAAAAAAACGACCTTAGGACAACAGAGTGACAGTAACAAGTTGTTTCTTTTATTCCTTACAAATAAATTTTGCAGTTTACTTACAATTGCAGCTTACTTACAATCAGTGCAAACAAGGGTTGCCTCCTTCGTCTGGCTCAAAGCCAAAGTGTTGCCATAGTGGCGCATTCCTTGATTTCGCCAAGACTAAATTGTCCACCATTATCGACTCCCCATCACTATTAAACAAACTCCAGGCTACAGTAGAGGCGCACGCGCACTCGCACCTCCTAGCTCAGTCCCCGCCCCACCCCCCTCTCTCTCCTGCTTCCTGTGCGCTTGGCGAAGAGGCAGACACAGGTGCTCACAGACTCGGGCTTACTATAAGCAGAGTGGACTACGTGTAAAAATGTCCATAAAAAATCCCCGTGATGTGAAAAATACATGCCGAACAGTCTTTTGTGTGACAATGGTGCGCGGAGCGAAGTCCGCGTGGTCGTGCTTTGCGCGCGGACGTCCACTTTTACCGGACGGACCTCTGCGGCATCCGCTCCGCGTACGTTCTGCCCGAGTATGCGGTCCAGTCAGTCCGGTCCGGTCCAAGACGGAATACTGGACCAAACTGATATTACCAAGAACCAACCCAACCCTAAGGAGCGGTCATTATGTGCTCCTTAGGGGTGCGCAGCGGCAGATCTGACAGCACACTGTTTGTAAACCAGTTTACCAGTTTAATTGCAGGAAATGTTTAGTTGTTAAGCCATTTCTCATAAGTATAGACATTCACTCTGCCTGTTGGAGAGATAGAGAGAAGATTAAAGCGTCAAATTGCGGTAAAAGATGCTGTATAAAAGACAGGCTACAACTTTTTTTCCTTGCCCCGCCCCCCCGGAATTATTCTCTAAAATTTTACTGTTTATTGTCCCCCCCCCCAACTATGAAATGGGATTTCCGCCCCTGGGTTTATGTTATATCACTGCCTGTTGGTTTGGCTGTTCTTGACAGCACTTGAATTGTGTTTGTGTTTTCATTTGGATGGCGATTTTTTTTTTCATAACAGTGTTTATCACAGTTTTTGGAACGAAGGAGGTAAAAACCCCATTTTCAAAACACATCAGTGTCCATGTGGAATACGCCATAATTGTAACACCTAATATACATTGTTGTTAAGAATAGTTAAATAAATAATGCTTCACAATAAATAAAAGACTTCAAATAGACCTGTTAATGGCTAAAACTGCTTCCATCAATTCATGATCAACCCCAAAAATCCAGATTGGCCCACCCTTACTCTACATGTCTTTAACTTCTTCACCCAGCTGCTCAGCAAAAAAAAAAAAAAAAAAAAAAAAGATGTGGAATCCAGTCAATATGGTTATTGACCACAGAAACCACTCTGGAGTTGCTGCTTCCAGCACAAACACACATCTGTGTTTAGATCAAAAGGAGAATACCAATACGTGTTTATTTGAAGGCCCCCCCATGCGAAGGATTCATCCCCATTCAAGTTTTCTGAAGATGGCCATCTTACAGGAAGCGAGGCGAGGTGAGTTTAGGAGAGCAACTGGATAATTGTGGGAAAACACTGCACTCCCTTATCCCAGGAGAGGAGAGCAAACAGATAAAAGCAGACAGTTTAGAGGGCTTGTCCAGCCCACTTAACATTTCCTGTAACACAGAGTGCTAATCTGGCAATAATGCTGACAGAGCTTCAGCTATCACCTTCATTTCACTAGAAACTGGAAGGAGCTGATTCACTTTTTCACTCGAGGGGGGGTAGTATAAGTATTTTTATCCCTGCTGCTTAAAATTAGAAGTGATTCACAAATCAATAAGAGAGAAAACAAAGTCATAGAAAAAAAAAACAGAATCAGGGGAAGGTTGGAATAACAGTGTGCATATTACACTTTGTTCAACCTCCCACGAAGGAGCCATCTGTTATTTTGTAACTTGTATCTGTTTTTCCTGGCGGGTTACAAGGAGGTGGAATTACCTACAGTACAAACGTGAAGAAATCTTGGCATCAAACGGCGCTTTGAGGTCAGATGTGAGACAGGCAGAGTTAATCATAAGATCAGCCGGTTATCAGAAGCAGTGTGGCGATCTCCATAGAGACTGTGTGTGTGGGTTACATGTGTGTGTGTGTGTGTGTACCTGTACAGAGTCCAGCTCCGTGGGCGGGGCCTCCCTCCTTCACTTGCTTGACGAAAATGGTGTCCATTGGCTCCAGACGGTTCCGCTGTCTCCCTGGCAACAGGAGAGCACATGCAGCGAGGCGATTGGTCACACAGTGAGGAAGAGAAGCAGCAGCAGAATCAGAACTAGGCCATGTTGCACTAGAACTGGAAATTTAACTGCAGAAAGAGTGACAGCAGTGCACATGTTCTCCACATTTTCTCACTCACTCAAATGATACAAACTTGGAGGATATCTTGGTTGTAAAGTCAAGTAAGCAGGTAACTTCAAAGTAAAATTTTAAGTTCTGCTTATGTTTTATCCAAAGGAAATGGCTGAGTTGTCAGTAAAGCTGAAACAATTATTCAATTAATCAACAGAAAATCTTAACTATTAGTTTAATTACTTTTGAAAACAAAAATGACAAACACTCCCTACTTTACAGCTCCTCAGCTCTGAGTTTTTTTAACTTTTCTTTTTCTTATGTCATTATAAATAGGACATTTTTGGGGTTTTGGACTGTAGGTCACACAGAAAAATATTCAAAGACATTGTGCTGGCATTTTAGACCAAAATATTGTCTGATTCATTCAGTACATCGTCAGCAGATTAATCGCCAACAAAAAATGACTGCTAGAGGCACTTACAAAAGCATGAATTGAGTAGTTATGTTGGAACAGTGCAAGTATTGTTTCTCCAAAAGACGCAACTTGAGGGCAAAATGTGAAGCTCTTTTGACATTCTGTATAGAAAGACAATAGTTGAGTTGTCAATATTAAGAAGTAGATATCTGAATGCAGAATTATGCCTGTCTGACAAAATGTGGAGAACCTTTATTTATGTGACACAAGAATTATTTGTTCTTTGAGTAAATAAAAATATGTCTACAGTCTGAGGGGTTAGGGGAACTTAACAGCTTCTCAATCATCTTAATTGGCTTTTGCTACACAATTTTCAGGGTTATTGTCAAATGAACATCAATTATACAGCAGTTGTTGGCATTGAAAAACACAGACTCCCTCCAACAATGCAATTTAAATATGTAAAAAATAGTAATAATAGTAAAAAAGTGTGTGGGGGATTTATTGATAGATTTAACAGCCCTGCAGATCGCCTTATTCTCAGTTCTGATCAAAACTACTTTCAGATTTCTAAATCAAAACACACAAGCTCTTTCTCAGTGAAATTGGTAATTTAAGACAAATAAGTTTCAGGGTTTTATGAAACAGCAAACACGGAAACTAATTCTTCCTCTTCTCAAAGTATTCCTTAACATCCCAAACATTACTGTCCCACCCACTGAATCTACTCTGCTGTCAGATGTGTCCTGAGCTGCAGAACAGGACAGTGAGGAGAGGTCAGAGTGTGCTGACAAGGCTACAAGCAAACAGACCACAGGGGAGTTTGGTCTCATATGACAGGGGAAGGAACAGCATGGCATGTCGCGTGATGTGCATTTGGCAAACTAGCTGATGGAATCCAGCTAATCGAGACTAAAAAAAAAAAAATCACAACTAGCTTCTTTAAGATTCACATCTATTTATAGCAGTTACGTGCATGCAATAAACAGGGAGTGACTGTTTGTGTGTCTGATTAAAAACAGCCAAATCGTCTTTCTCTGAGCCGTAAGCCTCAATCTCAGTTGGCCTCAGCTGCCTCTTAGAGGCCACAGGCTTTGAGGAAGTGCAACATCAGAGCATCCCACTGTTCTTTCCTCAGGGAACGCTGACTGAGTACGCATGCTCTTTTCATGAACGCCCTGCCTCAACATTTACACAGCAGCAGCAGGTATGTGCATTTATGACCCAGTGCTATGTGGAGCCCTGAACAGCTGGACTGCAGCAGATGTGGGTTCAAAGTGTTGCTGAGGAGTAACTTCAAAGGTGAGGAGCTAATCATGAGATTGCTCAACTTGGTTTAGGAATCCAAACCTGTAACCCCTTTCCTTAAAATCCTGACTATAGCCAGCTTGCATTTAGATATTTTTGGGTTCCTAAACATGACAATGTTTAAAGTATGAGCTGCTGTAATGTAAGCAAATCACCTTAGATGTCCTTGTGATAATGGCATGAAAAGCTGTAGAATGCATTTGCTAATGCACGCTGCTGCCTCCCTCCTGTGGCTGAAAAAGTTACTGCAAACTATTTAAATTTGTGACATCCCGTGTTTTGATTCAGATTTCAGCTTTCCAAAAGCATGTAAGAGCAACAACATAATCAAAGTGAGTTTAAACTGACACTCTGGCCCTTTTACACCTTATAACACTGTAATCATCAGCACAACCTTTGCTTGAAAGACATTTCTACAAAATAAAAGATCACAGGTAGCCAATGTACCCCTTCTGAAGCGCCACTGTATTCCTACCCTGTTCATTCATTGTGAATTACGGAATACACTCAAGGTCTGACAGAGATGTTTTTCAGTTGCAGGCTTGTTTTTGATCCAGTAGAAGGCAGTGCAGCGCATAAAATGACTCATCATAGTGAGGAACCGAGTAGAATTGTTTAAGACAACACTGTATTTCCATTCATGTTCTTACTGGACGACCTGGTAGCTGATTACATGACAATAACTTCACCTATAGAAATAACTTGCAGCCCCTTTACAGAGCATGACTGCACTGATGCATTTATGTGCAGCATCTCTAACACAATGTAGGACAGGACTGACCCGAGGTAAAGGTACAGATGTTAACAAATGCTTGCTCTACCTCTTCCCTCCTCCTCCCTCTCTGTGAACTCTGCAAATTCCCAATCCCGAGCCAATCTCACCGAGCTCCAACTCTGCTGCACAAATTGGATTTTTGGAAGTTTCCATGCCACGCAGCTGGATGAGCGGGATTAAATGTGGAAATCTAAAGCTTTGGATATTTTTAATGCTCCCAACTGTCTTACCAGAGCATAAACTACTGTGTGGATTAATGAAATACATCAGCCTGCCTCAAAATGACTTTGTCTGTTCCAAGACACAGAATGAGTGTTGAGTAACCTCAGCTACTCTTGGGTGGTACTTGGGGCAAATGTTTCACCACTGGACAAGGCACTACATTTACATGCCATTACATCATTTTACACTCTAGTAAGCAGGTGCAGGCTTGTAGCAGAACTTCGCTTAAAAGTAGGTTTAAATAATTAGGTTATTTTCCCCAAACTGCAGTAGATGACACATAAGTGAAGTTAACCACATCAATGCCATTCAGTGTGGCATTACATAAAATGCCAGTGTAGTAAACCAGATAAATTAACTTTTTATTTTATTACACACCTCCTTTAGTTTTATGTGACCAAGTCTTTATCATTTGGCATCTAAAAGACCAACATAAGTCAAAACAAATGTGAAAACACTTCAAGCCTAATTTAGCACCTTAAAACTGTCCCTTACTAAAGTTGTTAATTGTAAAAAGGGCTGAGCAATATGGAGAAAATCACATATCACATTATTTTTGACCAAATACCTTGATGTTGATATCGTGACAACATTATAGGGTTGAATATTGGTGCTTTCACAAAACATTCATGCAGTAAGATTTTTGATAAATAATCATCAGTAATGTGGATATGAAGACGAGGTGGGTAATGGCAAACAATGGAACAGCTAGAACCACGCATATGATGTTACGATATCCAAAATCTAAGAGCCTGTTTACACCTGGTATTAACATGTGTCTAGGGTGATCAGACAACAAGTGGACATTGCTGAATAGAGTTGCAAACCAGATTCATGACCCCCAATGTCCACATACTCCGTCTGCGCAGCACCACGGATCTGGAGCGACCAACGGCGCGTACTTTCTGAAGCGCCGTGCCGCATAGCGGAGCCACAAGCTCACACGTGGGAACTGCAAAATCACGTGATAATAAGCACCATTTACTCCATTTATTTTTTAAAAATTGAGAGTTTACAATCCGTAGCCTGTGCATTGTGTTTTATTTTGAAATTTACCGGATGCTGTGTGCATTCTGTTTCCAGTTTGGTGCGATCTGAGCTATGTGGCTTGATGTGCTATGGGCGCGCAGTTGCTGAAAAATAGACCTGGCGCGTATCTCCGACAAAGCGAAGCGCCGTGGCTTTTCTGGGACACTCCAGAGACGCTGTGTGGCGCATGCTGTGGAAATGAAGCTATTCACTAGAATGGGAGGGTATATGCTATGCAGTGCGTGGCGCGGCGACGGAGTATGTGGAAAGTGGGGGTTAAGATCCACCTGCCAAGGTGATCTGTGACAAATTCGTCCACATATCTTTTTCGGTGTAAACGCTAATATGTCCTGATGCATCCCCGACAAGGGCATACAAGATATACCCATCCATGATGCAGGATGTGGTAGTTGTTTTGATGAGCGAGCACTAACGCTCTGTCAGTTGCCCACTTTACAACAAGTTGAACTAAGTGTTGGAATTGTCCATCATTTTTTGGATCACTGAAACTCATGTTAATACCAGGTATAAACAGGCTCTTAGACTACATCAATATAATTTAAGTAGCAGCCCTGATTGTATTCTCTGACTTTAAAAAGCCACAAACTGACCTCTTTTATTGCGTCTTCCACACTCTTGTTTTAAAGCGCAGGAAAACAAAATAATGTATCTATGTGAACCACAACTCGTGTCAATTATATGAAGCAAAAAAAAAATTTCTTTTCCTTATTGTAAGATTAATACAACCCTATCTGGTCCGATCTAGCAGTCACCGGCCATCCACTGGCTGGATGTCTGCTCTCTGGCCTCAACAAGCTCTGGTTTGGCTGTCGTCCCTGGCTGCACAGCTGGGCCCGGTTGTGTCGGCCAGCTCCCCGCTCCCCCGTTGTTTTGGGTTAGATAATGTTATTCTTCAGAGGGCTGGGCCCGCTGCCCGCTCACTGCATTAACCCTCGTCTAATACCTCTCCCTCCAACTCGCTGTTCTTTACCATTTGTGTCACTCTCACATTTACAAACACCACACCCACATACAAATGTACCAGTATACAAACATATACAAAAGCCTATGCAGATGTGTTGCTTGTTCTTTGCTCTGACACTGAGAGGAGGAGTAATTTTTTTCCAAACACACAGGCAGAGGAGGACTGTGTATGTGTTTAGATGGCTATCTGTGTCGAATCTCTTCCAGCAGAAAAATATGAAAATGGGAGGCACATAATCCTGGCACAGTGTATCCCCCCACAGTGTGGGAAGGTCAAAGCACAAGTACACTTTACATAAATCCATAAACTCCAACTTCCTTCAAAAGACCTGCTTTTTTTCATCATCATACTCTCAAAGACTGCTTTAAGACAGCAGATGAAGCCATCGTGAAAATAAATACTGTAATTCTGTCTTTCTTTCTCCCATTCCCACGAAGAAACACTCTGCGCAGTTCACACACAGAACTAGTCCAAACGCAACTTCACTTTGAAAGTTTAAACTCTGCTAAAACACCTGCGTAGCCCAGTCATGACCTCCTTGGAATACGCAATAAACCCACATCCTCACAAACTGTGTCAATAGACTTTGTCAGATGGCAAAACAAAGTGTAGGTGCCGGTCTCAGATGGACATGTTTTATTTCAGTGATGGCTGCACTTTGTAAACAGCCACAGCACAGCCACAGTTTGGAGAAGCAGGCTGGAGTATGACAGGGAAGCTAAGCGATGTAGTACTGTGAATAGGGACAATAATAAAACGTATTTTAGCCACCTAAAAAAGTCCCACCTAAAAAATAAAATCTATCACAGATTAAATGTACACTATGCTGAGAGTATTTTCAGTTTTACCTTTCCATCAGACAGCCCGTTCCAACAGGAAAGCCATTAACGGCTTCAGTTTCACGTCTTTGTTCTCTACAAAGCCACCAGACTCCACTAACAAAAACAGTCATTTTGGCTCACTGAACATAAGAGCTGCTGGTCTACCACCGCTTTAATCAGTAAATTTGTTTGTGCTA
Organism: Epinephelus fuscoguttatus; assembly: GCF_011397635.1. NCBI lineage: Eukaryota > Metazoa > Chordata > Actinopteri > Perciformes > Serranidae > Epinephelus > Epinephelus fuscoguttatus. Next base: position 13,056,114 of record NC_064772.1, read on the forward strand.
TTGTGTGACTTAAGTGAATCTGGACTAACCACTTTAGATGCCAAAGTCACACAGTAACACAAAATAATAACTGATTGAGGCAATGGTAGACCAGCAGCTCCTGTGTGCAGCAACATTAACGCACTGTTTTTCTCAATGGAGTGTGGCTTTAATGAAAGTGATATAATGGCTTTAGTTCCTCGCTGTAAATCACTGTCAGACGGAAAGGTGAAGTGGTGAAAATACTCTCAGTGTCAACAGCCATCTACTGCAGGCAACAGAATAGACTATGGATAAGTACCTCATACAACCCCACTTCAAAAAATCTGAACTTTCCCTTTAAAGTCCCCAACATCGCAGACACCATTAAGTCCACTGTTTGTCTTTGCATGTATGTAAATAAGTAGGCTTACTTGATTTATTTAGCGCATTTCTAAACAGCAGTTACACAAAGAATATAAGAAATATAGCCCAACTGATAAAATGTCCATTTTGGACAGTTTGGTTTAGCCATGTTCGAAGCCACTGTAAAATACTATATAAACACACAGGGACACAGAGCTAAAGAGGGCAACTGAATCCTGAAACACTTATCATCCACCAGGATGAAAACAGTCAGAAGTATGCAATGCTGTAATTCAATGTATGCACAATAAACTTAACAGATGACGCAATAGAAACAAAGAGAGCCTACTGGGATTTATGTCTCAGTGGCCAAGGGACCCACTGGAGAAATATCTGTCATTTCTGCTCCCAATCCAGCAGCTTTTTATCTCTATCTAAAGTGGACAATCTACACCAAAAATTTACAGTACGTTATCAATGTAACCTTAGCTAGCTTGCACATTTTTAATTAGTAGCCCATTATGCTCAGTTTTTGACATGTTATTATTTTTGTTACAGTGTGGCTCAGTTACTCAGCAAGCATCCGGGCTACACTGTAACAAAAATGACAGCAATGGCAAGTGACAACAGCTCAGGCAAAGTGAGCATAACAGCTGATAGATAAAGATATGGTTGTAATGTATCTACAAAATGATTCAGGGTTCTGACACATTTTTACAAATGAATTACCAAAAACTTTCCAAAACTTTTCTATTAAATTTTACCCTATTTCCTATATCATATTTGACTTTATTAAATTTGTTTTAAATGGCAAGGCCTATATATCGATTTGGTTATTCAATAGTTTTGAACATAAACACTGGGCATGAAAAGTTCACTACTGACAAAAAAAACTCAAGGTCCACTTACTAGCTTTTTACAGAACTTTTACATGCGACCTCTGGTTTATCTCAGCTGTCACCAAGACAGCTTAGTTGTCATTACATGACTCAGCTAAGTATACTTCATTCATAGTCTACACCAGAGACCCAAGGAAACTATTAAAGAGGGAAAGGACATGATGTCAGCGACAGTATTCAAGGAGCCAGACTTTGGTGCCAGTTCTATTGAAGTTAATGGGGAAGGCACAGCAATCACATCACTCAGCAGTCACATCACACTCTAACCTATCATGTCTGTGCAGTTACACCTTTGACTGAAAAATCCTTGCACCAAATTAAAAAAAACACACATTACATGATTCTCCAATTGGGCTCCAAACAAATCACAGACGTCTCTTAAGTCCCTGTTTGGTCCAAGTTTAGTTACTTATTGATCACAGCATACATATACCCACTAATAGCAGGTATCCTTAGAAATCTTGGATCCAACAGCAGCTTGAGATGCAGCTGCTAGACTGAGACATGATCTGTTTGGAGACCAATAACAAGGAAGACAAATGTGCATAATTAGATTTAAAAAAAATGTCACAAAGCATCATGTAATGTGTGTTTTTAATTGGTGGAATTTTTCAGTCAGACTTGAAGCAACAAAGATATGATGGGTTATAGTGTGATTTGGTTATAGTGCCTGCCCCATTGACTCCAATAAAACTAGACACCAAAGTCTGGCTCCTCTATTCTTCTTTTATAGTGTCCTTGCAAAGACTAGTGACCAAGGACAGAGACAACTGCGCTATTTCCATGACAACGGAGCAAATGCTTTCAGCTAAGGAAGAGATGTGGTTGAAGGTTCTGAAAGAAACACTAAGGCAAGGGCATTAAGAAAAAATGTTTTTGTTAAACTGTTAATTACCTCAGAAATAACTATGGCATTTCTGCAAAGCATATTTCCTACAATAAACTTTCAATACCATAAAGTGTATGTTGGCTGCTATATACACCACTACCAATAAATCTATATCTGATAAAATATCATAAACACAAGGTGCACAAACCAAATAAAGTGTAATATGCAACTGTACATGTACATGTATCACTCAGCAGGGATAACTTCATGGAGAGCTTCACAATGAGTCACTTCCATGACTGTAACACTAACCTAGGAGAAACATGCTGATGTAGAAACACATGCCCGACAGCACCACTACATCACAACAGATTCTCACATAAACACACAGACACACACACCTGGTGTTTTTTCCACCACAGACAGGAAGGTGGTTGAGTACTTTCCATCACTTTTTTTTCTAGGAACTCCAAATACCAAAATCCACCCAAGGGAGAGAGGATATGCACTGACCACACAGCAAAAAAAAAGTGGATCCAGTGTTTTGTTTTCTTTCTGTAAAACAAGCCAAATTATCCACCAAGGGAGTTTGAGTTCAACTGAGGGAACAAGTGACAAACATCTGGAGACAGATGGGGTGATTTTATCCTAAATTCTGGCTCTTGCCTTAAGAAATGTGCGAAATGAGTCAACTGGCTGTGACTGTAGTGGGTGGTGTCTGTTTTTTCTAGTCTTTCCAATATACATAAACACAAGAGCAAACGTGTAAAGAAAGGATTAAACTGTGTGTTTTTCTGTCAGTTGCAGTCGTTAGCATTTCAGCTAACAAGCAGGCTACCTACAGTAGCACTAATTACATACATTTGTGGGATTACAGGTTAAAAAGCCACATTAACAACAGCACATTCACTCTGTAGGATTTCCTCACAGTGTGGGAGCTGGTCCTGATTGCTACTCTATCAGAGTTTAGGCTAAGGTTAGCAGATTTGGCCAAGTTTCAGCCCAGCAACCCCAGCCAACATTAGAGAGATAGTGTTACACTGGCAAAACACATCTGTTTGTCCTCTTCCTGAAAGCCTCTTCTTTTATTACCCGCACACACTATCATAATGATATTATCAATCTGGCAGTTTTCCTTATCCTACTTATAGTACAAGAACTGACTAGCTCTACACAAGAACAATCCTGTTTTTTACATAGATCATCAACTGATGCTAACTTTTTGCCTGAGACAAGCAGACTTTTAGCAAAATGTATGTTTGTCAGCTAGAAATGAAAAACCTGCTTTTATCTATCTGTGAAATCTAGAACTAAATGTTTGTAAAATTGGCCTGGATTTTTAGTTTTAAATTTACCATTATCATAACTTTAAACTGCACATATGAGAATAAAAACCTTAGCAGCAAAGCATCTTGGAAGCCACGTGGTTACAGTACATGCTACATAACCACAACGTCCCAGGTTCGTCTCCAGCCTTTGGACCTTTGTTGCATGTCATCCCTTTCTCTCGCCTGTCCACCATTTCCAGGCTGCCGCGACACAAACCGCAGCCTCCCGGGCTAAAAATGAAGCTAACACGCATGTGCCAAAACCTGCAGTTCTTTGAATGACCGCTTGACACTGGCTCCAAAAGTGAGTCAATCCCCATGGACCCCTATGTTAAAATGCCTGACTTTACAGCAGAAATTAACATGTTTACAGCCTGGTACAAGAAGGTTTTGGTCTCTATAGCTAATTTCCCCCTTCATGACAACTGTACAGTGGTTGAATTTTTATATAACTCACCCATTTAACTTTTGTTAAGGCTTAAAATAACACATAAATAAGGGTGGGCCGCTCTGAGTGACAGCCTGTCTGCTGACAGTGTCCATGGCTTCTCAGTCAGATCCACCCCTCGTATCTTGATAGCCCCAGCTTCTTGCCAAAATATAGCTCCAAAAAACAAAGTGGCTTCAAACCCATGGGTGATGTCACCGTAGCTATGTCCATTATTTCATATAGTCTATGCCTCTACACTGTCATCTGACGAAAATGCCAAGAAAATAGTTGGGGGAATATAACCATAGCATTACTTAGTAAAGGGGGCATATGGTCAATTGTATTTGCATATTTGCCTTAAAAAAAGGCTCTGACTCAAGTCTTGATCTTAACAACTTCTATGTGGGTGCATGTCATTATAAATAAACAAGTTGTCAGCTTTACAACTACTCACACTCAAGACAAAAAACCGGTGGGGAAAACTACTCATAGCCAGAATTAAAAAAGAAAAAAAAAAAAAAGAAAAAAAAAAAACACTTTAATGAATCTAGATTTGGGGAGTTCAGCGTAAGGCCTAATGGTAATAAAACTCACACCGGAAAAGTCAAAAAGTCAAGGAGGGCAGTAAGAAAACAGACATGGAAAGAAACAGAAAGAAAAAGGAAGACAGGAAGGTTAGAGGACAGAATAAGGAGTAGAGAGAAGGAAAAAAGAAGAGAAAGACAAAACTTTGGACACAGCTTTGTTAAAGAAGGTGGGGCATTGAAAAGCACACTGGAGAATACTGGGGAATTCTGTTTGCTTGTGCTGCATTACATTCCCTCTGCAGACTTGATGGGAAAGAAGCAAAATCTGACACACACAAAAAAAGTGGGGAAATAAATCTGGTATCTGCAGAGAAAAGTGTTTCTCGTTGAATGAAAAACAAATATTTGAACAGATGGAGGAATTTTTTTTATGTTGCGGAGGCACCACAGCTTCATAAGCATAGCACCAAATGCCTCATTCGGATTTTACCCTTCAACAGCTTGCTAAAATACACAGCTGAAGAGAAAGAGATACAGGAAAGGGAGAGACAGAGACAGGAGGGAGGGAAGAAGGGAGGAAGTGAGATAGAGAGGAAGATTTGGTATGTAGACAACCGCTGTGAAAGGAAATAAACAGATCCATACTTGACACACACACTCTGTTCCCATGTTTCCACTATGCACCTACACACTGTACATCAATGTTTACGTTTGTTTATCTATGTTATCTACGTCAGTCTCTGTGGGTCTGTCTGTGTGTGTGTTTTCTGGAGGTTTGAAGTGTTTCCAGCGGCAACACCCAGCTAGTCAACATGCGGTCAGCAGGCGCCCCCCCTCTCTTTCTCTCTGTCTCCAAACACCAACAGCCTCATCACACACTGGCCCAGAGTCAAGCAAATAAACTGCACTGCAGAGCGCTGAGGAGGCCGGGAGGCTGCAGCGAACATCACAGACCTGACTCAGGCACAGAAAACTAGAGAAATCTGCAGAATGCAGCTTTTCTCTTTAAAGCTAAAGTGCGGGCCTTTAACAAATAAATGAACATCTGTTGCATTGAAGCCTCTGCCAAACAGGTTCACACTATGCTAATTAAGCCTACTGCTGCCTGGGAAAGCTCTCTGTATTTACCAGTAAGCCAGAGTTGTGGTGTCTGGCAACTTTCCTGCACAGGCAACCCGGATGTGATGTGTTGTACGTCAACAGCCAGAGGGGGTAGGAGGACAAAAGGAAACCAAATTGACTAACGGTATGTATGCAAGTATGGCGGATAATCCTAAAACTTTTGGAAGTTGATGCTCCAGATAAAATAGAAACTCAGCATTCTGAGTAAGGATTAAAGTAAAAAAAAAAAAAAAAGGCTTGAAGAAAGCAGTTTTTCAATGATGTTATGGTGTTTCAGGGTGTGGTCAGTTTGCTGTGATAGCAACCACCAAAGCTACATGTCTGGGAGTTAAAAGATATGCCAAATCTCTTTTTGATGCCCTCCGTCTCTCCGTGGCTACATGTTGATCCATGACAGATAGGTCAGGAATGACCTTTCAATCTAAACCTTTGAGTCAACATGGATGTAAAGTTCTCAAAGCACTGGAGAAATGTTTTAAAGTACTTCCCAAACAGACATCCCTTTCCAGTGGGACGCTACATGGAAAGTGAAACTTACCTATGCTCTCTTCAAAGCCAAACCCCACTGACAAAACAGTAATTTTACCTCGCTGAACACAGGAGCTGTTGGCCTACTGCTGCCTCAGTCTGTGGTGTGTTAGTGATTTTGTGTGATTTTGGTGAATCTGAACTACCATTTAAAACATCAAAGTCACAAAATAACACAAAGCGATCAAGGTCGTGGTAGACCAGCAGCTCCCGTGTTCAGCTAGGTAAAATTGTTGTTTTTGTGAATGGAGTCTGGCTTTAAGGAGGGCATAGATAAATTTCACTTTTAGTTTAGTTCTCTGTCGAAACGGGCTGTCTGTTTGGGAAGCACTGAACATACGAGTGGATAAATGAGACTTGGATTATACTGCCGACTTGTGGGAGAGTTTTTAAATGGAAGTTTTGATATTGTTTTGCTGTTGTTGAACGTGGATTGTTATGACTTCAATTCATCAAGAATTTTCTCCATTTTTGGATTCTTTGTCTTTGAGTTTTCCTCACAAATTCCATGTAAGACAGGCTGAGTCACTGATACACAAATGGTCATATGGGGGGGTGAAGTTCTCCTTTCAGACATTTAATTATTTCCAGTCCTTCAGGATACCTGAAAAATCACTAGATTTGGAGATACAGGGCTTTCACAGGACAACGACCATGTTACGACCTTCACGAGAATGGTATCACTTAATTGTTATTCCTATTACAAATGTTTAGTCTTGATTAATTTAGCTGCCCTTGTCGCTATCAGCTGTGATCCTATTACCTGTCAGCGTCATCACCACCGGGTCTCTGAGCCTGCTGAGAGGCAAAGACAGATTTATGAGAGACTGGAAGTGAGCCAAGAGACTTCCTGTCGCAGCAGGGGGGATTCTCCAGGCGAGGATCGTTATTCACCATCTATTGAGCGCTGCAGTGAATGGTTCTCATGCACTTACCACATATTATTTAATGACACAGGCACGCACACAATCACACATACATGACTTCTTTCAGGTAGAGTCACAAAAAGGAATTTAAGTTCAAGAATGTGGAGCCACACAAATTCCCTGTAGGGTTTCCCCTTGCCACAGCAGGGCCCTCATGTGAGAGTCGTTTAATGTTTTGAGGCCTGTGTTGAATGAGGCGGCTGGACACAGAGGAGTTAAAATGGGTGGAGAGGGGGGGTAGTGTAAGGAATGTGACACAGAGGGCCAAGAGAGATGATGAGGGACACTTACAGGAATCTCTCAATTTCCCGTTGAGAGGCGTTTAAGAGTCAGAATTATCACAAAGCGCTGTGCTCACCCTCCTCTAACCCTGGACTCTTAACTTTGACTGTCCACTCATGCCATAACAATTCACTGAATCACACCTGGTAGGGTTTTGGGTTCATTACAAGTTAAACAAACAGATAATGATGATTATCTTCTCCTGTTTTCATTCTTATTACAGACAGAGAAACTGCTGCTGCTGCCAGAGAGGTATCAGATCTATCAAACACTGAGCTTAGATGAGAAAACACAAAGGCTTACATGAAACTGGGGTAAAGGGAACATCCCTCTTTTCCAAAAAGTGGATATTTATTTACATAAAAATGCAATGGATTAATCCTTTAAGACCATACTGTTGCTGTTCGGTCTTTGAGTATGTTTATAGGGGCCCACATACACGTGCTTTGTGTTTCTGCATGCCACACAGACGTGAGAAGCAGGGCTGTTTAAGAAGTGCAGCAGAGCAATTCTCCTGCATTCATGCTGGGCTGCAGACGTGAGCAGAATACTGAGGGACCGGAATGACGAGCTGGATGCTCTGAGGAATGCCGAGGCCTTGCCAGGCTAACAGCAAAGCTCCGACTGCCACTCTGAACAGCAAAGCTTTAAGCACCAAAGTGCAGCACGACACCGCCTCTCTGCAGAAAAAAAAGCTTAAGCTGCAACATGTTGTTTACACTGGCTCCAGCACCATCACAGGGTCAATCTGTGCATTTCAAGAGCTAATGATGGGACTGAATTGCCAATGCTAATGCATTTTTCTGACTGAGGCACTAAGAATCATCAACATGCATCTATTTCAATCTATATGAAGTGAGAATACATTGGAGTAATGGACTGTCAATCCTAATTTGAGCTCTATTCTGGGGAGTTACTGAAGAATAGCAAGGAGTAAATGGTTTCTGTACTGCTCTTATTGTCACACCTGAGGTCCTAGATCACAGAGTGCATCTCTAATACATACAGTGATTAAAAAAAAGGTTCATTTCAACACTTACCTCGGCTGCCATTCTCTTCATCCTGCAAGAGAAGAAGACAGAAATTCAATGTCAGATATGTAATTTAATGTCATTCAAGAGCTTCCGGTTTTAGATTCCTTACCAATCTTATGCATATAAATGATGAAAGACATTTTACATCATATGTTACATAAAAAAAATACATGTAATTTTTCCCACCCCATCCCAAACAAGAATGATAACAGGTTTCCTAATCTATTAACAATTTGAGTCACTAATAAAGAAAACTGCTAAATATCTGCCGAAAAAGAGGCAATTTCCAGTTTTTCTCTTTCTTATTTCTGTGTATCTAACATATTTAGGTTTGACTATTGTTTGGACAAAACAAGCATATCAAAGATGTCAAATTGGACTCAGTGATTTCCAATTATTTTTTATTTGCTTCATGAAAACAAAACAAACCACAAAACAAAAAAGGGTCTGCTGACCAAATTATAGAAGTTAAAAGAAAGAGAAAATACATAAATAGTTGCCAAATTCAGGCCAATTTCTGCACTTAAATAACCATACAAGGAGGAAGGACCATAATCATTATACTATAAAACAACAATCCATTTAGAACCACCTATAAAAACATTCCTCATCATTCAAAAGAAAAACAAAACTTTTAAAGCAGCTATAATTCATATTTCTATAACAACAATATCAAATCACGATGTGTAAACAACATGAAAAGGGTCGCTCGTGAATTATCACCTGAATCAGTACCTCTTTATAGAGCTTTTTAATGAGTTTCAGTCTTTGTTTAGCTGTCCAGTTACCATTTTGGTTCAGTCTAGATACAGTTTGTGAACATAGCGGAACATTAGGCAGTTAAAGTATCAGATATTTCCCTCAGTACAGACCAAAACAGAGCTAAAAGAGAGTGAATATTGGACTTACAGTCACCACATGGACATGAATAGTATAATTTTACTACTTTTGAGACAAGCTGATGTCAGCTTGTGACGGATTTCTTTATGTGGTCATCTGCTGCAGGCAAACTACAAAGGAGTTTACATTATATAGCCTACACTGCTACATGTAGCAACATGCTAACGTCAGAGAAGAATGCAATCTTGGTCGACAATGTTGCAAATTTCTCTCTGATTTTGGATCATATTCCTGCTGGGGCATGTCTGGTTGTGTTTAGAAGTTTTACTGGTGTTTTTCCATGGAACAAAGTGTCACTATTCTCTGTTACCATCATGGTGGTGCAGAGATTCCATGATACAGTAGACCTGGCAACACTGACCAGTCAGAGTAGACAGAGTAGAGCAGACAGAGGGTCAATACAGGTGTTCCAGCACAGACAGTATGAGGAAAATTAAGTGTTTTTTGAACATTAAAGCATGTAAAAATGTTCTAGTAGCAGCCCCAAAATACAATTATGTACCTGAAATGAGCATAACAGTGTTGTATGGCATTTTAAAGAGAAATCAATTGTTACTCCAAATACTAGTTAACTGCTGCCATAGAGGGACTCTCCCAGCACTGAGTGATGGATGAGATGAGCCATAGAGAAAAACAGAAGCATTAATTATCATTTAGAATTGCTACATTTAAATTGTTGTGGCAATCTAGACACAAGAGGGGACAAGACTCCTCCACAAGCCACTTCATAGCCACATTTGTGTTTTTTCCTGTTCCTCAATACATAAAACTTTAATTTCCCTCCGAGCCTCAGTTAAAATCCACACGCTCCTGCTTTAATCCACCTCCCCTCAGTGACACATATGTTCTCCACTGTATCTTTAAAGACTCCCTGCTCTCCCAGGGCTTTCCTTAAGACGCTCTGACCCTCTTCAAGCTAACCCCAATATCCCCAAACTGCGATTAATCAAGATCTCCAATCCAAGACCCTGAAAGTAATTACACTGAAATGTGATGAATGTAGAAGATGAGGATTTTATTTTTTTTACCCTCCCCTTGTTGGTTTGGGTTACGTAATGGGGGAACTGGTTTGGGTTTACAGTGAGTGTGACCTGACGGATTGAAAATTTAAAGCTTAACTTTGAATATTTCCCAGAATGATGTCTTATGATAAGAAATCCACAGCAGACTCAAGACAGTCAGCTGAAAGGCAGACAAACTATAGCTTCAGTTGTGTAATACTATATATCAGTGTCTCAGAATTATTGCATACATAAATAAGAATAATGGCAACCTCTTATAGGAGACTAAAAGCTAAATTCTGCTTTGTCAGGAGCTGCCAGTGTTTCAAGATGAATTCACTGCCTTCATTTTGCATGGTATGCATCTAAGACCGCCAGGCTTTTAAAGAGAACAAACTTGCTAATGTCAGTTCAAGTCAAGCCCACAAAAACTTTATATCCTTTTATTAAGTAACAGCAAGATGAACTTGAAAGTGTCCGAAAAAACACTGTGATACCCAAGAAGGCCTCTGGGAGATACTGTCTCTCTTTTTGGTTACAGAAATGTCTGAAGAACTGTCGTGCCACAGTTTCTCTTACAACATGCAGAACCGAAGCCAAAAACTATAAACAGAAAGCACTATGCTAACTTTGTAGGAAATCCTTCTGTGCAAACTGAAGAGGCTGTCAAAATACACTTCAGAGAAAAGTAAACCCAATTTATCCTGAATTATCACTTTAAAAAAAGTCAGGAGGCGGCAATAAGCTTTGGGAAAGCTGACTCGAAACACCGGCACATTTTCCCATTAAAGAAAGCCTGTCGTATTTACCCAAAGCCCTTTAGTGTGTGTTAGTCTGTGCTCGTCTGTGCATTAGGAGCCGGAAGTGCTGTAACGTCAGGATTAATACCAAAGGGCAGATTGGTGCTGATGTTATCCAGAGGACGGCTGGCAAGCTTCCCAGGTGGGATGATACGAGTCAGAGTGGCTCTTAAAAAAAAACCTTTCTGCATTTCTGCATCAGTGACAGGACACGACAACTCACTGTATTTTCAAACAGGTGTGTCGTATGTCCATATTGGCAAAGTGGCTAAATTTTAAAAAAACAATAATCAAATACATTAGTATACAAACAAAATCTGTTCCTTTAATCGAATAGTTTATCGTTAAAAATAACTACGCAGGATTCTCCCCCCAAAAAGATGTACTAACTAATACAGAAGTAATCCCTCTCACTCATCACTTGGGAGGTGTATTTTCTTACAGCGACTCTCTGTCTGTTTTTTTCCTATTTACTTCTTACTTTGCTGTGTTCAGGACATTTCGAAGCATGCACCCCCAGCCAATAACAGTACACAGATAAGGTAAGGACCAGGTGCCAGACCAAGAGGAAGCTACAAAAATCGCAGATACAGCACCAAAAAATGCAAATATAACGAGGCAGAACGCCAAGCGGACAAAGCTCGTTCCAAAATCAGAGTGAATCCAGGGTCGGCTTTCACTTTCACTGGTGAGCACTGAAGGAAATGATGAGGAAGAAAAGTGAGGCGGTGTTGGTCTGTTTTTGTTGGACAGGTAGATGCCGGTGGTCAGCTTGTAACGTTCCTACAATAGTACAGTATCATTCAGTGTACAATAGTTTAGAGAGTGGGGGCCAATTTTAAATGCTGTGTCTACAAACTGCATCCAACAATTTCTGAATAGTATACCTTTAAGTTTATAAAAAATAACTATTTTCATGAACTAAAGTCTATGGTGATGTCTTAAATTTAAAATTATTATTGAAACAGATTCACCTTCTGTCAGTCAGCTACTCGACTAACCAATGCAGCTCTACCAGAATCTATAGCAATGTAAAGTGGAAGGAGCTACAGTATGTGGAGCCACCCTAGTTTTACAACAAGCAGCCTCATTCAAGGAGGAGCACTAAACTGTTTAGATCGGCAAGAAAGTCCCTGTGTTTGAATCATCAGTACATAAGATAAACAGTTTTTTTTAAATAAAAAGTCTAGCTTGTGTACACAAAAATATAAGGTGAGATCTTAACTATGACCCCAAAGGCGCATTTCAACATCCAATTGCCAAGCTAAAAATGCTGCTTACGGCAGGAAGAAGCTGACAATTTGTAGCTTTACTTTTAAATTCTGGGCCAGTTTTGGATGAATTCAGCAACTGTGCAGCATGTTTTGTGACAAAGCATTTTGAATTTGCTACAGCTCTGATTTGCACCGCTAAATGGCTTCTTCTCCAACCAAAACGTGTGGGTATTGTAGTATTTGGTGCCATTCGCCAAGTTAAAATAATTAAAACAGGTGTTTAGGTGATACAGTAAACTTATACAATCATTACTTGTTTCTGTGTCCATTCACATTGTGGACATTGTTAATAGAAACATCTGAAACGGGAATGCAGAACAGGGAGAAAACACTTCCTCCCTCTTCACAACTCTACTGCACAAAGGAAATTGAGGAGCTCCTCACAGCTGGAAGGAATTACAACAAGTGGCCGATGGCGGTAAAACACCTTCAGGAAGAACTCAGAACAGCAAAAACATGATAAATATGATGAACAGTTCATACTGTATGTAATTAATAAGTAGTGTGGAACTGGGACACATCTCTACTGTCCCAACAGCACTAAATACTGAGGTGTTTGTTTAGGACTGAGTTCAAACCATTTTATGATTATAATGGAACTGGAACAAAGTATAATACTAAGAACTGAAAGGACTGAAGAGTTACAACAGCAGCAAAATAAACAAAGTGACTCAAATTTGGAGAATGATTCAATCGAAGTTGTAAACAAATGCGTATACTTTTTAATATTGTTGAAATGGGTTGCATCTTTCAAGAGTATAGGACACTGATTTACTGTGTCCGATCAAATGCATATTGTACAGTTGCTACTTGGGTAATTTAAGTCTGAAAATATGTTTTTTCCTGAAGCTATACAAGTCAAAATCAAGTTTTATTCCCTTTAATTTCATTATCCTGCCTGATGTCTGAGATTATTTCATCTGCTTCTGATACAAAGTTTGTTTTTATGACAGTGTTTTACATTAAGTCAGATCCTCCTACTGGCCTGAGGCTGACATCACTTGTTTCAACAAAAGGTTATTTACTTTGTGTATTTTCTTACTTCAACTGTCAGAATTTATTGCTTGTTTTAAACTATTACTGAGCTCTAAATTGCATTAGATGGTATGATGCTTGTTTTGGTAAAAGATGACGTTATATCACCTTCAGAGAGTTGTGGACGGCAGACTCAGGCGGGTAGACGATGAAGTGTCGCAGTGTGAAGCCGAAGCCCTGGGAGGTTCGGCGCAGGTGAAGCGTCTTGGGCCCCGGCCAGGAAAAAGGCTCCTCCTCGGGCCCGGGAGAAGCCAAAGCCGACGCCTCGCTCTGATCGCGCCCATCCTTCTGCTTGGCCTGAGAGAAGGAACAAATAGCAGGTATATCAGTGTTGATCATCAGGACATAAACTATGGTGTTGATATGGACAGAACATGAAAGAAGAGAAACGATTTTAAGAGACTTATTTTAATCATAATTCATTTAGCGAAATACACTTATTTGCTTGAGATCTAGATGAGAAGATGAGAAGCTATCAGTTACAGAAGGCAAGTTAGCTTAGCTTAGCATAAAGACAGTAAACAGGGGGAATCAGCTAGCCTGGTTCAGTCCAAATGAAACAATCTGCCTACATTATGCTAAGCTAAGCTAACTGGCTAACTGTAGCTTCATATTTAGCACACAGACACAAGTGTGGTATTGATCTTCTTATCTAACTCTTAACCATGCTGATGAATGCGAAAAAAAACCCCAAAAAACAGGGGAAATAAAGTGTAGATCAGTGGATCTCAACCTTGTTTTCTTGTGACTTTTGTACTTAAAATTAGGCATTGCCACTCGGTTTTTTTTTTTCTTTCTCATAATTTTTGTCAATTTAAACTTTGACAGGCCCAGCACATTAAAGTACCCTGTTAAATACAGGCGTTTCGGGTTGGTAGTCAGCACGAATCATCCAAAGTGTTGGTTTGATGCCCCGGGAATGCGACTCAACAATCAACTTTTTTTTCTTCATAGTTACATAGACCCCTTTTAACAAAAATAAATAAATAAATAAATAAATAAATTTAAAAAAAGCTAAAAGTCATGAGAAAATAATCATAACTTTGTGTAACAAATGTTATTCTCTTTGTTCGCCCTCATATCCTCACCGCCGCCCGGGAAATTTATCTTATATCCCCTCGGGCAGTCTTGACCACCCAGTTTGGAAACCACTGCTGTAAATGATGCACCGCTCCACAACAAAGAAATCAAACGTGGTCGTGAAAACAATGACGCACTAATAGTAATATTGCCATTTCCACATGTTCACTATTGAGAACAAACTCACAGCCACAAAAGAAGTATAGTCACTTCATCCCTGGAAACTGTGTAAAGAAAAGTGGGTTTGCTACAACAAAGACAAGTGTGTTTTCACAAGTGAAACAGCCCAGAGCTACGCATACGTCTTATTAATCAACTTGATTTAAAAACACAAGAAATCCCCTGACAGTGATTTCTCACAGTTATCAGGCTGTTGTTTCTGCCAAGGTGTCATTTGTGGTCAAGGTTTGCTCTTGTGGGAATGAGAAAAAGAGGAAAACAAGAGGGTTTATTAATAAAAGATATGCTGTAGGGTGTTTCTGCTGTATAAATAGATTATAGCACATTGGTTGTCGACTATAACCTGCTACAAAAGGTTGTTTTTGAGTATGTGAAACATGTTTGACCAGCAATCTTTCTGCTGTCTATCATTATAAACACTATGGCAGATTGATAACATCACAGTGGCTGATTTGGATGTTAAATGTAGGTAATGTAAAAATTGTAAAACATAGTTACCCTCCTCAAACCACATAAACATATTTTATATATCTAAAATCAAATGTCTAAACAAAGTCCCCCATCACTACGACATCATTAGTTTGTAATGGGATTACTCTGCTGATTAACTGTGTCATTTTCTGGACTTCTCTATAATTTTAGTCCACATACAGTAAGTGTCATAGAGCTCAAAATACTTCCTGACTCTTACTGTCATCACCAGTTAAATAAAACTGGTCTCAAGTACCAACAAACTGATCTCCTCTGCTACTGCGCTCTGTCTAAACGGTGGGTATATAGATATATAATATATCACATTTGCTACAAGCTGTTGAATAAGACACCAAAATGAGTTTCAGCTTGCAAACACGGGAAAAAAAAGTAATTTCAGTCAGCACAGCTGGTATCCTCAGATAAAAACGGTTGGTGACAGAGGCCAAAAATGCAGTCAAATAATTTTGTTTCTAAGTTGGTGGTTAATGTCAGTGTTCACAATATCTGTCAAAATAATAGGGACTGTCATATAAGCCACATTTGTACTGCCCTGAGCTCCACACAGCTATACATATGGCTTTAGTTATTGCACATTTGGGGCTTTGCAGGGCTATTTGGCGTGTTTGCATGATGACAGACTTATCTTCTACATTTCTTCTGTGACTAACACAAGGGATAAAAACAACCATTAAATGCTGGCAGCTCTCCCTTGCGTAATATCACATTTATGCCTGCATCACACAACGCGTGCTTCACATCAGCAGCAAAACTCGGACTTTTAATGTTCTGTAACAAAAAGTTGTTTGCGTTGACTTGGTGTCAAGTGGCAACTGTAGCTAAGCTGAAAATACAGTGAGTCACCGCAGTTTACGTTCATGACTCTCTTCCTGAATATGATGTTACAAAACACACAGTAACACAAACACAAACACACACACACACACACACACACACACACACACACACACACACACACCCACACACTCATACACACAGAGGGAGTATGGGTGGTCACATGTTAGATTTAAACATAAAGATTGCGTCATTCGCTTAATACTATGATGTAGAGCTGCAACTTCATTGTTGGTTCAGGAACAAAATATTCAGTGGATTGACTGACTTATCATTTTGGTCTAAAAAATATTAATCAGTGTTTCCCAGGGTCCCAGTTGACAGCTTTAAATATCTTATTTTGTCTGACAAGCGGACCAAATATGTTCAGTTTAATATCATAGAAGAAGAAAACAAGCAAGTATTCACATTTGGAACCAGAACAGAGGCTGCTGTCACATTTTTAGTTTAAAAAAATGATTGTAACAATTAATTGATTATCGAAATTATCGAAACACTTTTCTATTGGTTGACCCTTTTCCCAAAACATGTATAAAGAACTCACGTATGTTTATCCAACTAAAATACAGCACAAGCTTGCCTGGGTCCAGACCTTTGAATCCTCCCACTCAACCAAGTTCGAGTTACTTGACTGGTCTGGCATCATGACATAAAACAGCTTCGGTTAAAATAAAAAAACAACCAATGACGCAGCCACAGGGGGACTAGTGATTAGCCAATCAGCACCATGGACGGGACTAGTGCCGTTGTCAATAGTCGTCAAGAGTTGTCATGCAGTGCAATGGATCCAATTAGAGTAACAGCAACAATGGCAAGAACTATAGTCAAACTAGACGCTGCTATGAAGGCTGTTCTAAATCCAAAGATCTTCCTAATATTGCCAAACATCGTAGTCGGACATGTTGGTCTCCTGTGATTGGTTAAGGAAAATCAAATCCCCCGTCCCATGGAAACTGGACAAAGTGGACCAAGCAGCAACCTTAGGGGCTGAACAATAAAGCCAACACCAAGTAGCAAAAACTGCAGTTCTTCGAATTGCCACTAAAGGCTGGCTCCAGAAGACAGTCAATCCCTTTAGACACCCATGTTAAAATGCCCAACTTAACAGCAATAATAAACATGTGTACAGCCTAGTACAAAAAAAGGTTTTGGTGTCTATAGCCAATTTCAACATTCATGACAACTGTACGGGCGGAAGAATTTTTATCTAACTCTAACTCTAAACTATTTACATTTTATCAAGGTTAAAGTATGCATAATTAAGCCCGGGCTGCTTTGAGTGACAGGCTGTCTGCTGATTGTGTCCTTAGTCAGATCCACCCCTTGCTCCTCCACAATGCCATCATCTCACATCTCACCAAAATATGGTCACTTCTGGCAAAAAAAACAAGATGGCGACAGCTGTAATACTGAACACAAGGATTAAGTTAAGTTTTGGACTGTTCGTTAGAAGAATCAATCAATTTGAAGGAGTTGCATTGGGCTCTGCAAAATTGTGCAAGGCATTTTTTATTACTATTTTGTGACCATTTAAAAACCAAACTATTAATCAGCCATCCAGGATGTTGTGATCACAATTAAAACAAATTATATCAATCCTTGTGAATTCTGCACAACCCTGAAATTTTGCCCAATTACTGCCACTTTACCGCTAATTTGACCAATCATCACACTTGAGTTCTGTTGTTGTTGTTGTTGTTGTTAAGATTCAGACATGTGTGGCATGACCGTCTCACATTTACCAACAAAATGTACTGCTAAAGAATGTGCAAGGCAATACCCCAATGTTCTGCATGAAAGCATGGGTAGACATTTTTGCAGCACGTTCAGCTTTGTAGTGGAACACAAACAATATCCATTGATAAACACTGTTCTATTGCAAAACACATCTGGAGAATGACTGAAACACGTGGACAACAGACGATATAAATCACCATGACAGAGGCTGTTGCATCCACATCTATTGCACATGCTGACACAAGCAAGGCGAGTCAGATTAAACATGCATGGAAAATGGTTATGTTGGTGTATGAATCACAAATTCAGAGCATTGCTGTTTTATTTTCACTCAGAAAGTACAAAGAAGTCAAAAATGTTATGTGTTGCAATAGTCCAAACACACAAAACAACAATACCACTCGCAGAAAACATCCAGGACTTCAACTCCATTTTGCATCTATTTTCCAAAGCCTTTTCAAATGCCTAACAACACAGATTTATCATTACCTTAAAGATTCATCAGGAATATTCTTTAACATTTAATCACGATGTCTCTATATTGCGTCATCACTGTGAAACACTCTGACCTCTCCCACTGCTGCGAGCTGTCTGAGCAGCGAGACTTCTGTCACATCCATCATCAAAGTAATGATGGAGCTGAACCGCTGCACCACAGGGCGTGCGTTAGCGGTTATTGCTAACACCACCATAGTGACTCGGGGCTAGTCGAGCCTGCCAAGAGTTTGAGCCTCAACCCAGAGCTCTCTGCAGGCTCTTCTCCTACCAAAATACATCTTAGGTGTAGATCCAAAACAAAGACATTCTCCCCACCACCCCTCGGGCTTCTCTATCCGCACCTCTCCTCGGCCTGTCTGGGAGCAGCAGATGTAGGGGCCTCCAGAGAACGGGATGGGTGTGGGCTTAATGGTATGACTGGTGAAATCACCACCAATACTCAGTGGTGTGGAGCTGGCAGAGAGCCACAGTCCACAATGTAACAGAGAGAGGAGGGGAGAGCTGACAGTCCAGCTCAGCTGTTTGTTTTGATTTCACGCTTAAAATTTAATGCTGTATTATGCAATAGCTAAGCCGTTTGGCTCAAATGCCCCATGGAAGAGGGACACACACACAGACACACACACACATTTTCCATCTCTTTCTATATATAACATGTTGAATTATACAGCAAGAGAGGCAGCAGCAAGGCACAAAGTGAAGGGAAACTACAGCTGCATCGTTCTTCAGTGAAAGACATTCGAAAAGGTACAATACTGTAAATCTGCTCCAAACAAGCTCACACAATTACCTGACACTCAATTATGCATGCAATCTGTTCATCAATACAGTCACCATTATGTGCCACTGAGGGTTTGATCTGTGTGCTGCCATATGGTGTCGCAGCCTGCGGGATGGTGCATTTGCATGCCTATTCCTGCTTCTTTATGTATATGAGATGGATTTGAATGGCATTACTTGTGGACTCAGCTCTTCTCCACACTATTGCTTTTTTAAGTGCGTGAGTCACTCCTGGGTCGTCTGACCTCATGGATCTACCTCTTCCACTCCCTCTCGCCTTTTCTTTCCAAACTTCGCTCCCTTTCTGACCACAGACTTTAACATTAGTCACCCTTATTCACTATACTTAAAGGAGAATATGCCTCCAGTTCTCTATGTGCTCCACCACTGCACAATGACTTCATTCCATTAAGCTTCAGTCCATGCTTTGTGAAAAAGAAATGGCAGAGGATGAAATTCTAAAATGCACACAGCTGGAAAATAAATAATATCTTCCTCTGACAGCAGCAAAGTGTCGCTGTGTAACTACCAACAATAAATGAAACCTAAAACCCAAACACACACTCGCATTACAAAAGATATCGGTCAGTGAAACAGGACTACCCTGCCGCTGGAGAGCAGGATGACGCACGCTAAATTCCTTAGACAGCACAACAAAGTGTAGCCGCCCCTAACCTCTCCTCCCATATCAAATGCTTCCTATCTAAACCTACATACATCTGCCAAACACTGATATCACCTCAACACATATTTAAGCAGATCAGGGTAATCCTAAATGCCTCAAAGTTACATCACAGCTTGCCTCCTCAAAATGTCACTCCACAAGGATGCTCTCCATCTTTCTCATGCATGGCTGTCCTTACCCGAGATCGGACACAGTTCTTCCTGGAGGCTTCTCTGAGCCGAGCCCATGACACGCTGCGATTAGGACTGGTGAGCCCCAGTTCCACCTCTCCCCAGTAAGCTCTGGCCAAAAGCTGAAACCAGAGGCAGTACGGCTCCGACAGGCAGCCGTCCACCCCGGCCAACCGAGCCCAGGGACACCCTCCGGATGACGGGGAAGGAGAGAGGGAGCAGCATCCTTCAGCGTTCACGTCCACATCCCGCAGGTCTGGGTGATCCTTCAGAGGAACAGGCTTACAGCCTGGAGGGAGCCCGTTCCTCTGGGCCAGCATGGCATAGCCAGGTTTGAGGTGGTAGGATCAAATAGATAAAAACCGTCCTCAACAATGCTCCACTTTCGGTGTCTTTTGGTTCCTCTTTTCTACGTCCTCTATTCCAAGTTTCTGGTCAAGTCCATTCTGCGTCCTCTTCCCTCCTAGCTCCGTCCTCAACTGTCTATTCTGGTTTTGGAGAAACAGGGCTGTTCTTCTGGGCGTCCCACACACACATGATGTTTCCACTCAGCCGAGGGGAGAGCACAGCAGCTGAGTGCACTGCAGAGAGCCCGGGCCGACTGACTGACGCACCCACCCACTCACCACACAAAACTCTCTCTGAAGTATGCACGCACACACACATATTCCCATACACACACCAGGCGGCCTGAAGTGAATTCTCTTCCTTTCCTGTCTCCTCCATCTCTCTCTAACTCTCCTCCTCTACCGCCAGCCTTTAAAAGTTTTAGCTGCTGTGAGCTCGCCAACAGACTCACGTGTCGTGTTAATCAATAAATCATAAGAACAAATGAAAGGAGAAGACGAGAAGCACACACACAAGTCGAAGGTAAGTTAAATATGAGGAACATTCAAAAAAGGCTTTTTTTTCGGGCAGGAAGCACAAGCAGAGCAAAGCTGCTATCTGCCAGGAGACGGGAATAACTTGGATTGTTTTCACAGCCGGTGGAAGAAGTCAAGTGGGGCTAATACAGATAAGGAAGCATATGGGTTCTGTGAAATCTATAAGGCACAAAAATGTCGAGCCGACCCACCCACCTTCACATGCCTGCAGCTCATCTGGAAACTACAAAGACCTGACGCCTGGGTGGCAGGCGCTGTGGTCAGAGAGACTTCCAGGAGTTGCATAAACACACAGTAACTCCTGTATATTTATTTATTTGTCTATTTAATAGGGTCCATACAGATAAACATTGTTAGGTAAGGATAAGCAATGCAACAGAATAATGTATATAGAGCATGTAGTTAAAAGCGAATTTGCAGCCACAGCCCTGGTTAAGCTTTTAACTGTTTTACAATATCAACAGACATGCCAAATAAAAAGACAGATGCTGGAGTAAAGTTGATAAAGTGGGAACAGGGAACATGGCCTCCGTTCTGTGCCAGGTGATTGATAATAAAACAAAACGTACCATAATGCTTGCTGTAGTATGAAATTAGCCTGAAGCAGGATTTGGTGATATAACAATAGACAGCATTACATAACTTTTCATTAATCAATCAGACTTATCAGACCAACACACCTACAGTCCACCCAGGTCCAGGTATTTTATGTTGCCAAATTGACTTTTTCTAAAGATTGTCAAGATTATAGAACTTTTGATTGACAGCTCCCTCACTATCTTGTGTTTCTTCATGTTTAAATTTTAAATTGTATGTTCTGACCTCGCCATGGTTTATGTGTGGTTATGTTTAGGCACGAAAAACACTTGGTTATGGTTAGGAAAAAATCCTGTTTTGGCTTAAAGTACCAGGTTTTGTCACCACAACCACCACTGGAAATGTGTCGACATCGCTTTGTAAACTTGTTTTTTGTTGCCACAACCACTCCTGGAAATGCCACATTGTCTTGTTAAAAACAAAACTGGTCTTGAAAAGTGGTCTGCTCCTTGGCAGATGTCTTGCCTAGGTGTCATACCATCCACCACCCTCTCCCTTCACGAGAGACTCAGCTCATAAACATGTAATGTAGACTATGTCACTTTAGGGATGTTGATGATACATATGAAACCTACAGATGTAACGTATCAGTGGTTTACAGAAATGCCCGATGCCAACATTTTTTCCTGCCAACTGGGCTGCATTCTTATTAGTTAACAGAGTTTGGTGGCCTGAGGGAGATCCTGTGGATTGAAACGTTGCCTTAAAAGGAGAAAAATGAGAAATAAACTGTTTAATTGGAACCCAACAGTGCGCAGACCTCCTTCGTGCCCTGTAGTGACATCACTCATTTCCCAGCCCAGGTCCAACTAACTTCAACCTGACTTGGTTTTATTAGTAAGACTAGTTGAAAACTCCTCTGTGGGAGTGCAGAGCTTTTAAGAAAAGTAAAATAGTAAAATTATCCCCTTGTTAAACCCAATTTGAGGTTTCATTAGGAGGAGTATCTAGTTTGCTGATGTTATTTTACAAGAAGGTTCTGTTACAAGTAATTTCTTAAACTGTGCTGACTGTGTGGAACAATGGAGCAAATCTAGCTGTCACAAACCCAAAGATTACATGTTCAATCCCTAAAACTGTCCCATAATGGCTAAAATCATCTTGACTGTGACAGTGAATCCCCACCTCCTCACTCAGGGCAATCTGCTCTGAATTAGAGCCTCATGTGAATCTAAACTCCACCACCTGCAACCACCAAATCTCCTTTCGCAGTATTCGCAGTATTGCGTAAGAGGGCCGGCCATGCCACAGGGGAATACCTCCTCAATCCTTCCAGGTAAACAAAACCCCGCAGAGGCTTGGCAGCTGCCTTTATTTCAGAAGCAGTGAGAGAGTTGGGAGCAGGATGGACTCAGCCCTGATACCTTTTAGTAAATCTCTCTGGTAGAGAGCAGGGCCAAAACATCAATTTAATATTTAATCACATTTTCATCTCAGGGCTCTCAGGAGCTTTCGTGCTGCTCCAACAGCAACATCAGGACTATGTGCTGTGAGATGGCCTGTTAATAAATGTTGAATAAGTCTGTGTAACGTTGCTTGAGGACAATGGGTCTGCCTTTCGTCTATTTTGAATTTCAATACCTCACTGCGTCTCCAGGGTGAGTTATTAGTTAATAATTGGGCATTTACTGGTTCACTTCCAATGTCTGTCTGTCAACAGGCGCTGTGGTTTGTAAAGTCGCTCTGGATGAGAGCGCCTGCTAAATGGCGAAAACGTAAATACCAGTCTATTTTGATTCTGAGGAATATTTGCCATCCGAGACGGTGGTGACCGTGAAAACAACATCAGGAACCCAGTGGTGGAATGTTCCCTCTCAGCGTTTTGTTATGAGCATCTTGTTACCACATTCACTCAGCTCAATATAGCATGTGGTATTCTGTATGGAAAAGATGGCAGAAATAGACGTCGCCAAACACAGCCAGTTGAGACACTGGACCTGTGGAAGCCAAAACAAGGATTATGTCTCATAAGAATGGTTATATATGGGAACCATACAGTCTACTGCATATATATAAGTGAATTTACATGAGCATTACAAGCCCATTAGAGGTAAAAATTTCCTGTCAAACAGTGCTTCTTACCTCCACTAATAAATTTCAGACTGTTAAAGGGTTTCAACACACATCATATACGTCTCTAAATTATTCCTGGAAATCTAAAACACATGATAAAGGAGGGGGGAAAAAAGATCCTTGAATGGAATTCCTGTTGGCCAGGAAGTGGATTTGGTGCCATGCAGACACAAAAACTAGACATGCCGCCCCAGAAATATTGTGCTGTTGTCGTGGCAACGAACCACACCACAACAATGTCGGCTGCTGAACCGGGGTGTTCTCCGTGGGCGCTCATGTGATTTCAAGGTTTGTGTGCGTCTCCATGTTTATGTATAGATCGGTGTGACTAAGGGTGAGAGCAAATAGTGCAGAGGAGGTGATTTGAGACTTGCCAAACATTATTAGCGTTGAGGATGCTTTCTACAGCAAACAGGCTGAAGTAAAGGAAAGGATTTATGTGTGTTTTGGATTTAGTTTTGCTCTGTTTACTAGTGGGTAAGCTGGATCATGACTTAATGTCTGGGCAGGACTGATACAGCGAGGATAATTCAGGTCATCTCAGAAATTGTAGCTGCAGAGTTAGGTAAGTGGAGGAATCATGTCCCGGCATATCAATGAATCACGGTAAACAGTGTTACTTCAGAGAAGTGCTGTGGCAATTTTCATCAGAGGCTTACCTGAATACAAAAGAAAAATGTGAATATTGTTGACTGCCTAAAAGCATTACACTGAATACGACAGTGTAGCCTCAACACTTTAACATTCTCAGGTAGCAGAAACGATGAGCCTGTTTACACCTCATACATATTGGGCAGATCGGACAGCTATCCCATCAACAGGCATTCTAGAGGGATTAGAATACAACTAGATGTAGACAGAGGTTGACAAGTTGTCTTTACTCCTACCAGTTGTAACTACATCAGTAAGAGATAGGAAGACCCTGCTAAGAAAACTTTCCCACCAGTTAAAAAACAGGTGCTAGAAAAGTTCATCAACGACGCTCAATATCTGAAGAGCTCTTACTCTGACCTTTAACGTAAGTTCTTTAGATCTTCCAGTTACTTTGAACAAAACAAAATCGGTGTGGCAGTGCCTGCTTTTCATTTCAATAAACTTGCAAAGGTTTATTTCTTTTGGGCTGCAGCTGCAGCTTGGGCTCAGCGGTGGCTCCCTCTTCCTATTCATTTCCGTCTCCTCTTACAGAATGGACTCTCCACCCAAGAATGAATGCTTCTTCCTCTATCATCCCCTTGGTCTCCTCAACATTCAGGCTGCAGTCACCCCAGTAGTAATAAAGATAAGTAATAGGTAATAAGGTCCCGGCTTGCTTCTGGCAGAATTCACTACGATCACGTCATCATACTGTGGTCGAAGCTCTGTGCTGTGACTCTGCTGCTGCTGTATGGCACAGACACTTCTAGTTTATGATTGTAGCGTCCATGGTATTAATAACACGCTTAGTATTTTACAAATCAGAGGGGTTTTTTTTCATTTGATCAACATGGACACTGGTATGGAAAACAAAGGTGGGGGCGATGGGCAAGTATGTAATCAGTTTGTAATAGCTGTAAGGCCAAACATCTTGACCAAGCCTGGTAAGCGATCTGTGGAAATAGTCACTTCCAGTGTCCTATCATATCCATTTCTACCCATGTGATAAAGGCAGCTGAAGCTACACAGAATTTCACTTAGAGCCAGTGAAGATGCTGAAACTTTTGTCTTCCTCACAGTCTATAAATTGGAATCAACTGTGTTATTGCTAATTGTTTATTGTTACAACTTAAAGAGCAGAGGTTATTCATCTTCTGATGCTTATGGGAGTTACCAAACACTACTCTCTGAACTAGAAGGGAGTGACCCTGATGTGCATACAGCCCAAGAAAACCAAGACAGGTTGGAATGAGATCTATGAGCTGGCCAACAGGGATGCCTTGATGTGATATGAGTGTACTAAAGTGCTTGAAATTACCAGTGTAAATGGGGCCTGTGTCAGATAATGGAAAAAATGGCCAGAAACAACTCCCAAAGTCTGAAGTCACGTCCTCAAAATGCTTATTTTGGCTGTGCGACAATGTATTCTGTTGACTTTGATATAAAAAAGACAAAAGCAGCAACAGGTTAATGGGATGATGACCATGTTCAAATGCACAATAAATCGGCCGCAGCTCTTTAACACCAGTCCGGAAAATGCTTTGAAAAAATTTATGGAGGTCACACAGAGGTGTAAATTGTAAGCAACGCTGTCCATCCAATAATAATAATAATACCAATGAAGGCCACTGAGCGTGGCCACAGACACCTATGAAATTCTACCAGCAGGTGTGGAAAGCGGTACTATGAATAACTGTCCAACAGATGGAGGGTTAGCTGATGTATGTGTTGCGCTTTTACCGCTCAAGGCTGCTGGACCCAACACAGAGCAATTTGGTCTTGGAGTCCCCCTGCTGATAATTCTGCAAATGGCCTTGTGGCTTCACACAACATGACATGCAGGGCCAAAGACAACATCCAGACTGCAGCTGTGGTGAAATAAAGACAAGGATGGAGAAATCGACAAGCTTTTTGGTGTGTCGTATTTAAGATGAAATTACATTAGTGGTGTTCAGAAACTCCAGGGCAGATAAGTCCAGTCTGTGCATTTGAAAAGGCTAAAGAAGCTAAACTTTTTAGCTGAAAAGTTGCTGTTCGGTCTTTGATATTTACATGTAAAGCAGTACGTCAACACTCACCACAGAAAAATCCTTAAAATCCAAACCCTAACAGCCAAAGTTGTGTTCCTTGAGTTGTGAAACTTGTTTCAGATGTTTACATTTCTGGAAAACACAACACAATGAAAACCAGGTTGTTTCATGACGCCGTTTCATTTTAATCCACTCAAATCTTGGAGTCGCGGATTTATTAGATGATTATCTGCAGCTCTGATTTGTGTAACAAAGGAGGAAAAAAAAGGCCTGTGGTCTGTAAGCAGCTGACAGGATCTCTGGACGGGGATTAAAGACACAAGGCACCGACAGGCCTCTGAAAACTACAATAAGTAATTTTGAAGTCTCCAATTGGTGCTTGTGTGTGACCAACTTTATATATCTGCAGCTGTGTGTGTGTGTGTGTCTGTGTGTGGTACAGAGAGCGAGAAGAAAAGAGAAAGTCTTGCGGGAGGATTAGGCTCGAGTCGGGGTGGCTTTTCAGGACTCCTGGCGGGTGTAAGATCTAATCTGGACATGCTGCATCTGGGCTCCGCGAGGTATGGCTTACTGTAACAAAGGACTGGCTAATG
The DNA here is from genome assembly GCF_011397635.1 of Epinephelus fuscoguttatus. NCBI lineage: Eukaryota > Metazoa > Chordata > Actinopteri > Perciformes > Serranidae > Epinephelus > Epinephelus fuscoguttatus. The sequence continues at coordinate 13,082,619 of NC_064772.1, forward strand.
AGGGCCAGGGAACAGACTGCTCCCTCTATGCGCCCACACCACTGCACACCCATAATGCCCTTCTTCATACAACCCTCAGGGGGTACCGAGGGGTATGAACCCTACAATCGACTACCCAGAGGAGGTAGCAGGCTGCCCGGCGTTGATTAGGCAGATACTGGAGCAGATTGATTGCATTTCAGCTTCAGATAAGTAACTCAATCTCAGCGTAGGAGGCAATAACAGAGTCAGGTACTGCATATGAGGGTGTATAATATAATTTTACTGCATTCTCATATGCCAATGCGCTCAGAGGAGAGGAGGGAGTGCACACACAAAGCCAGACTTTCTCTCCTAAAGGGAAGATGACGAAACTGAGAGAGTAAATGAGGGCAAAGAAAGTAAGCGAGAGAAGCTGTTTGCAGTTGGGAATATCATAAACAGTCTGCTTAAAGCAATGAAAGAAATATACAATTTGAAACAGGCAGTGCAGCATGGCTTTTTCTGTTGTTCTGTTGGAGGAGAAAATAAAGTTTCAGCAGCAACACTATTAAATCAAGAAAATAATCAGCAGATTAATGGACACGAATAAAATAATCATTAGTTGCAGCCCTGGGTCGATCAATTGGTTGTGCAAGTAATCCTTTGTTGTAGCCCCAGCTTCATGTTCTGTGTATATTTGTGTTCAATGCACTGGCGGTCTTGTGTGGCACACTGGATGCGGACCGTGGCTTTGAGCCCGCTGTTGGCCGACTATTAAGGCATGCATTCTCCCTATCTTCCACTATCTGCCTGTTACCATTTTCAAAATCCCATCCACTAGAACAACCAACAACAACCTCTGAGCTAACAACTACACACTGAAACTGGCAAGTTTTGATGAATATTTGGATCATGCCATTAGGTTTGCCCTCTTTGTTCTATTGGTGAATTGTTATAAAGACCTACAACAAATAAAACAATGTGTGAACGCACCCCGTAAAAGCTCAGAATCCATCTCGCAGGACTCTCATGCCTGATGTTGATCTGTTTTCTGACATGGCCAGTCAGAGTTGATTCGCCACATGTTTTTACCCTGGCAGCAGCACGCACCAGTGACACTGACTTCAACAATTTACTGATTCGTTCCACTCCCAACGAGCTTCTGTGATATCATCGTTACATTGTTCTGCAAAAGCCAAATACAGCGAGAGAACTGTCTGTAATTTTAATGGGTTCAGTGAGCTCCTACAAAGCAAAAGCACAGTCATGCTTCACCTCCAGAGCACCAATTATCATATAATTTAGATTATTTTAATCACTAAAAGTTGAATCACACAGTCGACACACATCTGTTAGGCCTGCTGTTTTTGTGGTGTTTCTTTTTTGTAAAGAATTAGCCATTTTAATGTCAGGGTTCGCCTCCCCATGTGAAAATGTTCTACCAAAACAAGTTCACCTTAGACACTATTTTGCAAGAGCACCGCCGCTGCATCCTGGGCTTACTGTCGCCAAAGAAGACTGTGATTGGTCAGTAAAGATACGAACAAGCCAGAGCATTTTCCCATATAGCAGAATAACATGTGCTCCCACACCTTTCTCTAGCGCTGCCACAGCACCGTGGGGATGGGTCTGGCCATGCGAGACTGCTGGAGGTCACATAGAAAGTGTAATAAGTACACTAGCTGCCACTGTCATTCAGTTATCCTGCCTTAAACATGCAGTAGTATTGTAGAACATTGGTATTGTTGCAGCACTGGGTCATCAAATATGTAGGAACTAGAATGAGTATGTCCACATGTATAACTCACATTTTAATTTCAAGTAGGAGCCAATGTTTCCCTCAAGAAATGATCATGTTGCAACAACTGTCAAAGCTCCCATTAGAAGCCTTCATATTAAAACCCACTAGCAACACAATGACTGCCTTTTCTCATGCATGCTTTTGTTGTGAGGAGGAAGTTGGCAACAGCTTTCCTTTCATTTCAAGAAAGTATCCAACCAAAACATAAGTCATGACGCAACAGCTCCAAAAGCTACCAGTTTAACTCCCTGTGAGTCATGCCCACGGCATATTTATGAGCCACTGCATCTCTTCTCTTCCACTGGCAAAAACAACTATCAAAATTCACAGTTTGCTATGGAGACCATCTGTGTGGAGCAGAGAAGGAACACGCGGCAGCAAAAAACGTCCAGGAGAAAGAAAAAAAAATACAGGGGATTTCCTTCAAGACTGTGAAGGAGCTGTGGCTGCAGCGAGGAGAGGTTGTGGGTTGGACACTCACCCAAAAACTAACAGGGAAGACAAAAGCCTCAGAGCCCAGGGGGGGTTCACATGAGCTCAGCGTATTAGCGAGCTCCCCCAGTGAAGGAGCCCTGCTTGATCTGGACAATTGTCTCCAGAGGGTCCCTCGACACTTCCACACAAATGCCTCTGCCAATCAAGCATTCAGCAGACCGCTCATTCACTCCTCGGCAGCTGCTCTCAGACAGCAAAAAAAAGGAGCAAATATGTTTGTGATGACAGCCGTACCCCACCCCGTCTCAAACACCTCTTGAATAAATAAATAAATGTAAAAAAATAAAGTCCTCTCGTCATTGTTTAATTATTGCATCTCTCCTCATCGCTCAGATAGCTTCCCTCGGGAGATACCACATGGTTAAAAAGAAGTGAAGCAAGAAAGAGCCTCAGATTATCAGAAAGCACTAATGAAGACAGTTATACTCCTGTCAGACTGACACAGTGATGTGAGATAAGCTTGTGTTTAAAGGCAAAGATCAGTAGGTCCACATGCATTATCTGACCCACCTTTAAACCCTGCTTCTGTGCAATGTTTCTAACATTGCTTGGCTTAAGTTTGAAGGAGTGAATGTGCTTTTTGTAGTAACTCTACGATTATTATTACGCTCTTTATACTATACTGTAGCTTTGTTGAAATATTTAGTTGGCACCAGACGGGAGTAAAGCTCACCCGTTATTTTTAAATATATGGATATAAGTCAATTAAAAACATAGCCTTGCTACAAAATTATACAACATAATTCCTATAAGTGAACTGGTGTTCGTGACTGAGAGGAAAACATAAAATAACTGCCAGCCATGTGCTATTTCCAGTGCCAGCACCACAGCAACCACTTTTAATAAACTTAAGGTTGACAAATCTGTTTAGTAGATCTGTTTATGCCAGGTCTGAACTGCAGTAGCAGTGGCAGGTGTTGCGTGAGTGACCAGGGATTAACCTGTGAGAGCCGTCTTTATCAATGGGTCCAATTTAACACGTCAGACACAGGGTTTAAGTCAGTGGTGGGAATCTCTAGGCACCTCTTGATTTGATTCAGAGGGCTACGATGCTATATACAAGAGTTATAGATGTGTCTTGAGGCATCAAATTTTTTTGATTTCTGTATAGGATAAACAGTAGAAAACAGCACAGAGACCAGTGAAAATGTTGTGGTGGTTACTTCATTTTATAACTGTTACTTATTTGTGGCAGCCCGTCATTGCATTGTGCCAAAAAAGGGGCATAAATGAGTGCGTCATCCCAGGTGTCGTGTTTTCATCACTGCTGATTGGAGCGGTCGGAGCTGGAGCAGATAAATACCCTACTACTACAGAGTCATTTGTCCCAGGAATAAATGGCAATTGTGACCTTTCCCACTTAAGACAAAAAGCTAGATGTTAGCTGTTTGGTTTTTTGTCCAGTAGGAATAATTATAATAACTAAAATACAACAGATAGATTTAGTTCTATTGTCTTTTAGTAAAACAATAGTTGTAACAAATGTATGCCAACTTGTCGCTCAGTGCTCCAAAAACAGTTGAGCAAGCTTGGTGCCCGGCAGAACCTCGATCAACTTTCCCCTTTCCTGTTATACTTAGATACGCCATGTGCTAAGCTCGTCTTGCAAGAATAAGTTGCCACATCAATTATCAATCACAATCTAAACAGTCTTTTCCAAATGAGGCCCAAATGGCACATATGCAAAAGGCTGGCTCATTCAACAAGCTAGCAGTTAATTACTGGGACGCCACATTGCGCTGTCGAAGTAGTGTTTGTAATCAAAGCAACAAAGACAGCCTAAAACTATCTAGTACACAATGCTGCAACTGGCCAAGGTTTATTTTCCCCTAGGATGGTGTAGGCATGACCCACCATACTCTGCCTCACTCCGCATCCAGCCAAATGGCCATGGGGTCACCATGTGTCTTTTTGTCAGGCTTGTTCGACCTAGCAACAGTAACTAAGGAGGGCAGGACTTTGTATTGGCAAGGACTGTCCAATCCAGTCTTACAAAATTGTTAAAGCCAATTCCCGCATCAAAATATAATCTTTCAAGAGAATCATGATCCATCTAAGAATCAGTTTTTCCCCATACCCTTAGCTTGTGTGCTAAAGTGATTCTAGAAAGTCGCCTGAAAAAAAAAAGCCCTAAGTAAAACAGGATTCACCCAACATAAGACACCTCTATTCTACCCTGAACCCACCCAACACCATTAACCGCCCACGTCTGGAAACTCCATCATCCATCAGACACTGAGACACGCAGACAAACCCCTGATTCAAGACGTGAGGCTACCAAAATGCAAGAATAGGACGTATGGACTAACCTGTCCGCCCTGAATGTAAACTAAGTCACTCAGGTCTGAAAGGGCTCCATTAAGAAACTGTGACCGTTGGCCAACGTGTGCTTCATAAAGAGCCCATATAGCAGCGGTGTAAGCTGATATTGGAATTCCCTCGGCTGAGGTTTGAGGTTGAACTGCTGTAGACTCAAAAGGGTGGAGGGTCCACTCATTCCAGACACATGCCTGACGGATACATAATATTTCAGTGTAATGGGTGACAACACACATGGAAGGAGAACAGCTCTCATCATAATGAAATCCCATTTATTAAGGTGTTTATTCATTAAAAATACTCATGGTTTTCTTTATAGTTTAACTGCTGGAGCAGACATGGGATGAAAAGTAAACCAGGCTGGAATGCGGTGACAAGTACTCGAGTGCCACATGGTATGAAAACACGTGAGGTTAACATTGGGTAGGGTCCTCTACTGTGATTACACACATTTAAAACTGTATTAATGCTGGGGGTAGCTGACAGTGATTTTGATTTTGCCTTTACCTGAAGCATATTTACTCAATACAAAATACAATGTATTGATTTAACTAATAGGGGAGGAAATCTTTGGGAATCTCATGTTTAGATTCAGATTCTTGGTGTCATGATTAGATTCATAATTGATTCATGATTGAGCATGTGTGAGAAGGAAGGAAGCCTGCAACAGTCCTGTGCCTGAATAAGAATAGTAAAAAATAAAATGTAATCTATGTACAAATATTTTTGTCATAGAAGATAATGATTATTGAAAATAAGAACATGAATCGATCTTTTTCCACCACCACTACTAACAAATGTTTATGTAAGTCCCTGACACACATGAAGTGCTGGAATGATCAGTGGATTAATGAAGTGCACGAATGGCAAAGACTAAATTTGCACCAATTAAGGTAATTGATTAATTGTTTAAGTCACTTATCAAGTAAAGATAGCAAAGATTTGCCAATTCCAGCTGGCTTCCTGTCATTTTAATGGCGTGAAATAGACGTTGTTTTGCTTTTGATATAGCTAATGAAAGTATAGAATGACAATTAAAACAAGGAAAGAAGCCAGAAGATAACAAGCTGCAAAGGTCCATGGCCGAAAGCAAACCTGGAATGTTGCGACTACTGTAGATGGTATGTATCTAAAACCACTCAACCACCAGGAAGCCTTAATTTCTCAGTTTATAATATTACAAACTGAATATCTGTCCGATAAAACAAGCACTTTTGATGATGTCACGCTGCGAAGGAAAAATTTTATACAGTATATTCTTATTCCATTAATCTAAAGATTAATCAATCATAAAAATAATCATCAGCCCTACGGACATGCAAAAGCGAGTACAGAGAAGTGTGAACACCTCTGACTGCATCCACCCGAAGAATACCAAACACGTCATCTCTTGCATCCAGCCCGGCTCTCCTGGTCGCCTGGTGAAATATTCACAACTGCCATTTAAAATTCATAAGCAACTGGGGAGATGCTCCCAAACTCTAAAAATACTCCTTACAGCGTGATGGAATATGAAATATTCATCTTGGTATGAACTCTTTTGCAGCATCTGGCAATGTGGTGTTTACCTCGCTCACGTGCAGCGGCTCTGACATGTGTTCCTGCTGCTGTTCTGAACATTGCAGCCAAAACAGCAGCTGCTATTCTCTTGATTGTGATTATTACTGTAGATACTCATCCCACATGAAAGAGCACTGACACAGCTCTACAGAGAAGGGATGGGTCTGCATGCAAGATTGTGTCAACACTTTTCAGGCTTTTGGATCTGTAATGTGACTTTTCATCTTCTCAGTCTTCTACTGAGGTTTTCAAAAGAAGCTTGGAAAGTCTGTTGTCAAATCTTCTGATGTCATCGCTCTAATGAAAGGACAAAATCCTTGAACAAAATCCTCAATTTGGATAAAGAGATTCACCAGAGTTCACGATGTAAGACGCCAATCAGGGTTGTAGTCCGACCGCATTTGGTAAAAGCTTTATTTATCAGCTGGCTTCATTGGTGATTGAGAAGATGTTCCCCAGTGTTTCGTTATGCTGATTGGCTAAAGGAGTTTGTCTGTCAAGGTGAGTATTACTGCAAACTGAAAGTGTTGGGAGTAGCACCAGAGCCGGACTGATAGAGAACTAAACAGAATGCTGAGCTCTTGCATTCAGGATGGTCTTACCAGGCTACGTCATGAAAACTTTTTTCAACAAATTTTGACTTTTGGACTTTACAATGCTAGAGTTATTGGAAAGGTTTTGATCACACAACACTGACAGCCAATCAAAATCCATCCGAACTAACAGAGCATCAAGTTCAACATGGCACAAAACATTGAGGAGGGACTCATCATTGAGGTTCAAAAGATTGCCCCGTCTGACTAAACAAACGAGCTTTGAGGTCTTTACAATTATCATTCTTGGTGTGTACGGCCCTTTTAATATTAATGTAGTCTTATCTTTATCTACCACTGTGCAGAAATACTGCGTTAACACATAATACATAGATGCACAGGTCAAGTTTAAAACCTGATGTTTAAATTTTTCTGAAGGTTAAATGTTTTGCTTTGCTTACTACATCTTCTCAAGTATGAGGATTTTCTGTGTTTTACATGTATTGTTGCAAATATTTGGGTTGTTCACCATTTGCTTGACACAATGAGCATTATGAAGGCATCACATTTGGTTCTGGGATAATATAATGTCATTTGTTACTGTTTTCTGACCCTACATTTCTCTTACAGATGCCACAGGATTTTAGCACTCCAGCTTTTATGGAAACGCTGTGAATATTCTGTCTAGGGCGATATGGAGAAAGTCAAATATCACCATATTTTTGATCCAATACCTCTATATCGATATTGCAACAATATTGTACAGCTGACTATAGGTGATTTCACAAAATATATGGGCCTACACAATGAGATTTTCACATTAGCATCAGTACTGTGGATATAACAACTAACAATAGAGCTAGAACAGTCCAGTGAGTTCAGAAAATTACATCACTTTACTGTAATGCAGCCTTTAAAACCAGGAAAAGACAACATTAACGATATCTTAAATCTAAGATGATATCCAGTATCAAATCTCACTGTCAATATAATATTGTTATATAGTCCAGCCCTCATTCTGTCCACTAAAGACATTCATATGATATATTCATATGCTAGAGCACATTTAAATTATCAGAAATACTGATGCCAATGCGTTTTTGTAAAGGCATTCAGTGGACTGTAACAGTTTTGGTATGAGACAGATCTGGTATTGGTTATGAAGAGAGGCGCTCTGCACTGGAGCCAACACTGATGAGGGCTGTGGGACACGCCCTTTAAACAACACACACACACACACACACACACACACACACACACAGCCCCGGGCTGACCAAGAGCTGTAAATTACACCGCTATTATTATGATTCAAGCAAGAGGAGGAGTGTGAGGGAGAATGGGGAGAGAGAAAATGAGAGAAACAGACAGAAAAAGTGAGAGGAAGAGTTCAAGAGTCACTGTGGATGCCTGTAGTGTCTGAGAAAGGAATGATGGTCCTTGGAAAACACCATGGTGCTTTCCTACACATGGACTGAGCTGGAGCACATACAGTACTGTAGATCTACCCTCCTCCCCTCTCTGCTTTCTTCCATCCTTCACTTTCCTGCCAATGGGTGTGTCTTCTGAGCTCGCCCCCTTTTGCAGACACCCTTTGCAGCACTTCATCAAACCTCCAGGCTTAGCCGCAGTGGCTTCATCAATTAAGACGCTGACATGCACGCCCAGAAACTCACTTAGTGACATCATGTTGCATCTCATCAAATGGACCACATTGGTGCAAAACCGCAGTCAGTGTATGGATAAGATCCAGTTCAAGTGATGAGCCAAAGTGTTACAGGAGAAAATAAAAAGCAGTACAACTGAAACAATTAGTCAGTTGAAGCTTCTCCAGTGTAAAAATTTGCTGTTTTACTTTATTCTATATTGTTGTGTGCTACATGTCTTCAGGTTTTGACTGTTGAAGACATCGATTTCAACCCTAGGAAATTTGGATGGGCATAATTTTAACTGTTCTCTGACATGCCATTGGCTAAATGATCAAATAATCTACCTCTAATGGAAATTGATAATAGAAATAATCAGCTCTACTTACTTACTTAACCCTCTGAACGTTCCCATACAAACAGTCTGCCAGTGCCTAAATTAGTAGTTTTGCTTATTGTGATGTCATTTCCTGGAGTATCTTCGAATGCTTAATATCTTAAAATCTTAACAACCAAAGCTAAAAGGTTACGCAAGTCAATAAACCATAGTAACTGCTAAAAGTATTTAAATTACATCTTAAAAAAAATTTTTTCCATCAGATTTTACAAAATATGCGCTCAAAACATACTGATCCAAAAGATTTCTACATGTACAAACATAAACAAAATATTCCTTAACATTACGAAACTTATTTGAACTATATGCACTATTTAATCGTAGAGAAATGATCATGTTTATGAGCAGAGAGCAAAGGCACTGTGGCAGATTTATCATACATTCCTTTGGAGCCACCGCACATTTTCACACTGTATCACACCACATGTAATGCTGCATAATAACGTCATCATGAGCGTACAACATTACGACACAGAACACAGAAGCCTTAGTTTTCTGTTGCAAAAAGAATGAATGCTCTAGTTATAATGGTTCGTCTTTTAGATCGATTAAAACAGGGTCATGCAAACGACAAACTCCTGCGGCCATCTATGGGATGTCTACTTTTTAAGGGTTAAAAACTTAAATATCACAACCTAAGAAAACCTGACAAGCTTCCCGACATAGGATCACATGGTTTAATTTCTGCTATATGGAAAAAAACACTTACTGAGATGTCAGTCAGCAGCTTTCGTGCTGCTGCGGGGCAAGGCGTTCCTTCTGAGTTCATTTGGCAGTATCTCAGAGAGGATGCAGGTCTGATTTATGGCCCAAGCAATTCTGTGGATCAGCACGACTGTAATCAGAGAGGTTTTTTTTATATCTGAGCTGTCTGAGCTGCTGTCTAATGTCAGCTGGTACTTCTCAGTGAAGTCAGTGCAGGGCCTGGGGCTGCAGCCTGGGGTTACAGGACTGGGCTTACCAGTGGGAACAAAGATGGGGATAAGAACTTGACATAAGATGCTGGGAAAACTGACGTGAATCAAGAATTGGAAGCTGAGGGTCAGTTTCCTCAGAAGAGAAGGGGCGCCAGGACTAGTGAGTGAGATAAGGTCGTAGAATCAGGGTGAAATAAACGGAATACAGACAATGTGATGGCCCCAAGAGATGCTTGACTCAGTTGAAAAATGGTTTGGATGATGCGTAGCTGCTGCTAACCTCAGCCAGGACTGCCGTTCACAGCGGGGTTCAAGAGAGTTCATGTGACCTGCTGCAGACATACAGACAGACATGGGATTTATACAGGGCGGGGCAGGTGTGACCGAACAGTAATGTCCTGTATTAGCTGAGCAGAGAAGAATGTCGTCTTTCAGCTGAGCGCTAACGTCACTTGGTGGTGAATAGTTCATGAGCTGCCTGCTGTTTGATGTCTGTCTGCCTGTTAACAAGTAGTCAGACACATGTGATGTATAGACAGACATCCTACAGCCAGTCTTGTTTCATTCAATAGAGCTGATCGCACAAATATCAAACTGGATCAAAGCATTCTTTCAGTGCTGACTGTTTACCCAAGCAGCATCTCCTTTAACAGCTGACATCAGAGGCTCTTTGCAGCTACAACAGTCCCTGCTTTTCTTAAGCCTGTTCTCTGTGTGTCTGTCCAACAAAACCTAGTTATGTAATGAGGACCTGGGCCAGATGAGCTGAAGAAAAGACTATTTAGCTCTCCACCTCTCTCCCCGCAGAGTGGAGCAGCTCAGCCATTATTCACTGGAATGTTTTCCTCCCATGTTTGTCCAGGGGGGCTGAGACCCTGAAGCGCAGGGCTGACGAATCAGTGCTCTGTGTGAGTGTGTGTGTGTGTTTAACTGTCTGACCGTATGTTTTAATCTAGGTTAAATGATTCCATGTTGACTGATGAGTAAGCGTTTATAGGAACTGAATAATAAGTGTTTTTTACTCATTAATTTTACCGTCAAACGCACCCTTCACTTAACCGCACGAGAGTTGAAACAACATCAGAGTTGCATCAAGGGGACATCTTATCTCGCCTCAACATTCCTACATGTTTTCCAAAGTAAAATTCAGCCACTTTTCACAGTGCATTTGCAAGCTTTTCCAGCCCCTTACAGCTGTGGTAAATTGCATACTTATATACAGTACATACACTCAGTGGCCACTTCATTAGGTACACCTGTACAGTCTAGAACAATCCAATACATTTGTTCAGCCATAAAGTTAACGTTTATGATGCCTATAATGATCATGTTTTTTGACATTGTCGCAGAGTTGTTTATTTCTCAGTTTGTACCTTTGTGGTCATTCTTTGTCTCCTCTCTGAATTCAGAGGTTTTTGCAGGTCTGTAAATGCAGCGCAGGCAAACTTTTCATGACTTTATTTTTTCAACAGTTGGTTTTCAACAGAAGTTTGAGTCGCAGGGTGGATATCTGAGAAACAAAGTGTTTGATTAACACATTCGGAGTGCACGCTTTCCATGGAAATGCAGCCTGCTTCATCTAAAGTAAGTTGGAAAAATGATAGACAACACTTTAACTATAAAATTAACTAACAGTTAAGTCTGACATTCACTGCGGTGCTCTGTGGCTCTGTCTGTGCCCAGAGTATGCTCTGCCATGAAGGAAAGCCAGAGATGCAGCTCCCAAACTAGAATATCTAAATGTGGAGGTGGATACTGATGTGGCAGTGGACCACAAATAAATTAATATAGGAATCCTTGATATGTTTAGCAATGAGGTCATAGGGTTGTTGTGCGAACGGTGTTTCTAATCTTCTGCCCTCTATTGACCTCTTTTCCTCATGAAAGTCAACTATTATTTATTACCCTGTGAATGTGCCAGCTAAAGAAACTTGTAGCCATCTTCAGTGTGATGTTAGCCTAATTAAGAATTCCCCACTACGATTTATTTAGGAAAGCGCAGACAGCCCCATGGTGAAAAGCTGCAGGTCCTTTTCGCATATTTTACGGAGGGCTGCTCAAGGATTTGGTTCTTGTTTCAACCATTTATTTTTTGTTTTCTAGCCCAATATGTTGTTGTCTGTTTGCCTCCCAATGTTCCATCAAAGGGCACTCATCAAAGAAGACAAATCACACATATGCAGAGTCGCAGGTGAGGCTCAAGTGGACTCGTCTTCATTTTATGTAAAGGCAAACGCAATATGGCTCTAACTTATTTTATTTATTTAAAAAGTAAACTATTCAGTTAGATAGTTACTTATTATGAAAGTAGTGCAATTACAAGCATTTTTAGGCCTTCTAAAGCCAAACACAAAACCTTGAGAACACCACATTAAAATACAAGTATTTTCAAGGATTTCCAGCATTCATACAAACCCTGTTGCTTTTTCTAAGTAGGTAGTCAGGGCTTTATATTTTCATCTACGTTAATATCACTTTTTATACTTTCACAAATACAAAACCCCCACAAATATGTCAAAAAGCACAACAAACTCCAAAGAAACAACACCTTTAGTTAAATTCTTGCGTCAACAAGTCCATAAATTGTCATGTGCCCTTAAACACGACATTTAGCCAACTCTTACTTACTAGCTTACTGTTAGTCACTTTGGATTAACTCAGCAGCTAAATACCAGAGTGTGACCGTAAAGGATTTTAAAATTTCATCATGTGCTGCCCTCGGGTACATCCTGCAGCTTAACACCAGTAGATGATGTTCTAAACCCTGTGGTCTGTATGAAAGGCACGGTATGTACAGTTATGTAAATGTAAAAAACTTCTTCTCACTCAACCAGCGCAGACTGTTGCTCAGCTGGGTGCAGTTACATCAGGTAGTTGTCTGACATCGAGGGCAGCCAAAAATTACACAGCAGTAAAAACAGGTGGACTTCAGTTCTGGCCTTTGATACAGTACGTTTGTATTGGTTAGACTGTACTGTATGTTCCTAATAGTCGAGCCTCCCAGCAACTGGTAATTGCATTTTGTTATAGACTGTCAGAGTACGCTTATATGGTATTTTACTGCAGAAGAAAATAAGATGCCCTTAAATAAAATGTTGGTACACCACATGGCTGACCTTTGCAATAAGAAAACCACCATTTAACTTTCTCCTGTTGGCAAGTCGCTAACGTCCCTCCACCAGATGTTCTCTGTTACACCTCATCTTCCAGAACTCATCTGAAATGAATGAGTTCTTGTTTTGTGTATTCATGTTGTCAAGCTGGTGTAAATGCATGATTTGTATATATGGAGACTCTGAAATGACTTTAGGTTAATGTGCAAAGTCTAAATATGAAAAATGTATGAGGATGTGTCAACCAATCACACAGACACAGTGTCAAGGGGGGAAACATTGCACGCACTGCTGCACAACTGTACTGAGAATTATTATCTCAGCAGTGCTGGGAACAAAATTTCTTATATCAACATCCTAAATAATTTGAAGCACTGCAGGCACCAAAGTGTTAAATTCTCTATGGTCATTAATTATTTTTACGTTACTTTATCTCTTGAAGGTAAACTCGCCTTGCAGCAGCCATTAAGAATAAAGCACACCACATGCAGTACCTGCATATGATGTATAATATATATAAATAAATACAGTCAGTCCCCTGAAGAATCAGCTACTATCAAACACAAACTGCAGATCTGGAGGCAGAAGGCCAGAACGTCATATTTAAATCCTTATTAAAAAGAATTAAAAAAAAAACTTCCTCACATTACAGAATGATCACACGCTTACAACAGTGACTCAGCAGTGACTGTTTGTGCTGGGATGTAGCACATGTGTGAGCTTATGTCTTACTGTAAGAGGGAAAGAGAAAAAGGCTGCTGGTGGTACTGCGAGCCCAGATTGAGGGCCAGATGGCTTCACCAGCAAACAAAATTATTGGGCACACCCCTTGCCTCTCTGCCAGTTTGGTACGGTGACTGGCCTGAAGCCACATGACCAAACAACCAGTGTCTCTATGGCCATACATCCACTGGTTCATGTATTACTGCTTGTCTTCTATATATTTTTCTTTGCATCATACCCACCTTACTTCAATGTTCTTTGTTATATGTTTAATGATGACACAGATGAAGGCCCAAAGCAGAAACGTGCTAGTCTGACAATACAGTTGTTTTTTTATACTACAGGTGTTGGTGGAGCAAACACCACTGACATCCTCTTGTATGTGTGTGTGTTATGCAGGAGAAGTCGTCAGTGGTGGTGGTGCTGAGCTACAGCAACTGATTAAGCAATAAATCTGTTTCTAATCTGTTGGCAGGGAGACGACGGTTTCTTCTGGGGACAGAGAGAGGACTTGTGTATGACACCAAAACATACTACGGAGACGCAATTAACTATGTTTGCTACCGCTTAGTTAAACAGTACATACTAAACTGGGCAATATCTATACTTCCTACATGCAATAATGTGCATTCAGCCTGTCAATTTATTATATTTTGCTATATTACTCTTCACTTATTATATTGCTTTGTGATTTTTACCCATGCTTTTTGTTTTGCGCAACCTCCGCTGCTGTAATGATGCAAATTTACCCACTGTGGGACTAAGAAAGGATTATCTTATTTTATGTTATCTGATTTTCTTGATTAATCCTTTGGTTTGCACAACATTAGTAAACACAGAGAAAATGCTATTACAGTATCCTAGAGCCTAAAGTGACTTCGTCAGATGTCTAAAAACATCAAATTTACTATATTGTAAGGCCAAGAAAAGCAGCAAAGCCTCTCATTTGCAAACTTGTAAATGTCAAATTTGGTTGATCAGGCAACATTTCGACTATGCGAATGTAATATACATGCACGCCCATATCCTCAAGCCCCTTAATGCCATCTATCATAGTTCTTGTAGACTAACTACAGGTGAAATTTCTAGGACCCATCATTGTTCCTCTATGAGAAGGTAAGGCTGCCATCACTGACTTGACTTGAAGAGAACAACACTGTCTTTTTTGGTATTATCTACAAAGCTATCTTGATAAGCTACCTTCTTTATCGCCGTTTTTAAGACTTAAAAATATGGGATACCATATTTGTTCTTAAGATTGTATTACTTTGGAGATCCTGTATGTGAACACAGGGCTGGGGAAAACTACTTTCACCTATTATGCCCCGCAGAGGTGGAATAAACTTCAGGATTCTCTTAAAGTGGACAAATTTCTGACCCCAAAACAATTTAAGCTTTCACTGAACGGCGCTTTATATAATTAACACTCCTGCTTTTCTTAATGTGTCGGTTTTGTCGATATGAAATTTACTTGTTTTACTGTTCATGTTATCTTGTGTTTGTGTTGTATTTATGTTTTTATTGTAAAACTTAAAGCAACATTGCAAAAGATTATCTATCAATCTGAAATTTTGGCACTTTTGCTTGAAAAATGACAAACGATTAACTAATTACAAAAACAGTTGCTGATTAAGTTTTAGCTGATCAGACAACTGACTAACAGACTAAGAATTGCTGCTCTACGTAGTAATGGGAACCACAAAACAGTGGTAGGAAAACAATCAAATGCACGTGCACCCACACACACAAACACTGAGCTTTCATGGGCAAGTAAAATGGAATTAGGTTTCAAGGTCAGGGCCAAAGGTGAGAGGTTACATGTGAGTGACACCAGACAAGACACTTTCCCTTAATGGACACTTGAACAGATGAAGCCACTGCCTCTTTAAGTGAATGTTGTACTGTCTCAGACCAGGTGTGTGTGTATGTGTGTGTGAGTCCACAGGCTCAACAAACACCCCTTTAATTTTAGAAACCTGCAGTATTTCTGCTACTACTTAGGCCATTTGGCGAAAAAAAAAAAAAAAAGAAATGCCATAAATTTGTAACAAACTCAAACCAGAAATATGTTTTTTATATCATGCCTGGACTTTGAAGACTCACTGGGTCTATCCCGAACATCAAAGAGCCAGGACTTTTTCTGTCCAGCTATAAATGTATCCTCCCATAAAAACCAGCATTACATCACAGCAAAGAGCTTCCTGCCTTTAACCTGTGTGACTCCCCTGCCAATGAAAAGGCAATGTTAGCCGTGAAGAAAATCAATTGAAGCATTCAAACAGGTTGTTTATGTCCTATCAGTGGTAGGTGAAACATCTCTGAAGTGGCCATCAACCTGCCAAGAGGGCTGGGGATTGTTGACAGGGCAACAAGTCATGATTAAAAGGCTAGCAGAGAGAAAGTGTGAGGAGATAGATAGCAGCAGGGAGGGTTAGTTAAATCCAGAGCTCATTAGTTTAGCACCTTTGCATTTCTAAATTGGCAAGGACAAATTGACTATGTGCACAAGAGTACAGGTGAGTGCAGGACAGCCTGGCAGCCACAGACAACTTTAAGCTACAGTAGCAGCCGTCAAAGGGATGCCCAACGTCTACCCTGTAGGCGCAACAACACTAATCCTTTTAGGAGAGCTGAGATCAGCAGCTAAACTAAGCAAACCTCACTCAGTCAATCCCATTGACAGGAATGTTCCACCATCGAGTCAGGAATAGTGGCAGAGGTCACTCTGTATCTCTGTATCCACGCTCTGCTGCATGAGGCCTTCACTGCTCTGAACTGCCTGCAAAACCTAATGCTGCTGAGAGGTTTGCAACCAAAAGGCAAAAAACAAGTCCTCAAAAATTACAAAGCAAAACATGTTGTTTGTCCATGATCTTTAGAACACCACAAAATTAGTTTTCTGATGTGACAGCCAGATGACATTCTTTGTCAGTGCCTTCCAAAACCATTACAAATCAGGGTGTATAACGCATTAGAGCTGCACAATATATTGCTCTATATATTGATATCAACTTGCGTGATAAACACTTTGCAAAAGACTGCAATACAGCACTCTGAATATAGTAACAATGTGTAAAATTACATTTTGTCTGTAGGTGCTATGTCTAATTATTGTCTGATACATGCCATGCTGTTAACTCTCTGGCCAGTCAGACAGAGCCTTCGCTGTTCTACATCATCCGATTGGTCTGCCGCATGTGAGTGAGGGTTATTAGACTAGTGCTGCCGTTCTACTCTCCATGGTTGAAAGAGGAAAGTGTGACACGATAAATGCAGACTTAAGTGTGAATGTCAGAGCCTAAAAATACAGTAGCATGTTGGCCATGAGTCTGGCAATATTTTGGATACAGGAGAGACGATGTGGCACATGTAAAGATACTGTGCAGGTCTGAGCCAGGTATTATATCTGTATTTTCATCGCAGGTAAGATCGTTATTGCAATATTCAACAATGTTATCACATATTGCATATTTTCCTCATATTGTGCAGCCCTTAAATGTATGATGTGACAAACCCATGGTTAGAATTTGATTTGGATTAGGCACAAAAGTGACTTGAGCATCTATCATGGTTTGGGTTAAAATAACTACTTTGTTAACATTAGGGGACATCCATTATCATGGTAACAAGGGCTGCATGATATGCAGAAAAAAATCATACTGAGATACATTTTTGACAGACAATTTCAACAGGAGTCACTATTTTAGCAAATGGTTATTTTTGCATTTCATTTTCACTAAAAACAAAAAACAAAAATGATGATTATTGGATTTTTCCAGGGCAAACGGTGGCCTCCTAAATTTCAGTCCGACGTTTTGTTGACCTATCTATTCATCCAGACCTCCTCCCTATGCAGACTTTGACACTCTATAATAACCTCACTTGATTTCCTCCTTTGATTCTTTCTTGTTATTTAATCTGCTCGAGAACTTTGTTATTCGATTGTTAACATATGTTGTTTCAGGGCACTTGCTAAGACAATTGATTCTGTTATTTTTCCTGGGGGGACAGTCTCAAAGATCTGACAGAATCTTTCTCTTTGCCTATAAAATTGGCAAGTCCCTCCCTTGTTCTTGTAGCCACTTCTTTCTCTCATGTCCCTTTGCCTGCCAATTGAGCAACACGAGTCAAGTGGTCGTGTCACATTTTGGCACCAAACCCCAATCTCAGTATGGGGACAGGAACCACTCTGCTGACGATGAACTTTGAGGAACAGCTTAGTGCTATGTTAGATCCCGTTCCACTCAGAATATGCGAGACTATCCCAGACGTTTCCTGCAGTGTGGATGTGTTGTGACCTTCAACCAGGGCGTGCGCCCCTGTGAGTAGTAACCCAACAGGCCGGAGCTGGGAACGAGGCGACGTCAGCCCCTGTAACGCGAGACCTCGGCAGTAAGTGGGAGAGGTGACGAGGGGAGAGGAGGAAAGGGGAGATTAGTACTACAGTATCCAGGTAACGGTCGTAAACACTGTCAAAGCAAGACTGAACACGGAGCGAATCAAAGCACAAGACTGTATAATGACATGCTGACAAAGACCAGCTATTGTGGCAGTTAAACAACTAGAGGGATTAAATTACTCTGCGTGTTTATGTGCATGCTGTGTGGTGTTTTGGCAAAGAAAGTGAATATTACACCTGCCAACAGGATTCATGCCATCATAGACCAGCTTTGAACTGCTGATCTTTTCGACTGGATGCACATTAAGGAATCCTTGAGAATATCTCCTTCCTCTTCTTCAACTTCCCCCTGTGTCCCTGTGTTAACTATATACAGCGTGTGCTGGCCAAAAATGATGCTGGCACATCTATGAGGCCTTTTTTCTGCCCTGATTAGGCGGATACACACTGGGCTACAAGACTCCATGCACATTCTGAACATATTTTGTCTTATGGCCCACATGTCCACGATCAAGACATTCTGTACTCAATGAACTCAGTATTACAGACATCTGAGGGGAAAAAACAAACTGCAATGTACACCTACATCTTTCCTCAGACTGTAAAAGCACATCCTGCGATGGCGCTCTCCAAAAGCACACAGTGCTCTTTTCAAAACACTCAGAGCATGCAGTCCGACGATGGAAAATGTTAGCTAGTAAAAACGCTGGAAAAGTGAGAGCCCTTGGAAATGCATGCGCTCAATGCGGCAGCTCAAGCTGTCCAGCACGGGTCTCTGAGGAGGGTGACGCAATACAGGACGGGAGGGGAGGGGATGTTGAGGATTGAGGAGAGGGGGGCACAAATATGTTGACTATTACGAGCTCAAGGCCCCCTTCCTCCTCCTCCTCCTCCACCACCACGTCCGCGGCAGTCCCACCCAACGCTGAGGCCCATCTGGAGCGCCTCGTGACCCGGCTGATTAAAAGCAGTTGGGGCCTTTCGGTGAGATACGGCCAGTGGAATGTGGAGACTGTGGAAAGGCCCGGAATAAGTGTGTCTAAGAGGAGTGTGAATTTCTACAATGTGAATGATACTCATGCACACTGATGTGTTTGCATGCACGCATTCGTGTGTACTGCATCACATGTGTGTGCAGCCACATGTCCATTACTGCCAGTCGTTAGCAATCAATCAAATCAGAGAAAAAAAAAGCCCTGGAGCTCGGGTGATGGATGCCCCCACTGGGACTGACAGGATGGCTGCATGAGAGCATCTCTGCACCTGAATCACAGCTCTACATCCTACTGTTTCTTGACCCTATTAGCCTCCACACACACACACACACACACACACACACACACACACACAGGTTAATATAGATATAGTGTTAAGGATTGTAGCCATCAACCTCTACAGCAGGACTATTCTATATTGCTCAGGGGGCCACATTTACAGAAAGCTAAGGGCCAGGGGGCCCGGACATTTCCCTGAACTATTATTCTTATTATGTATGAACACTTGACACAACACGCCACCACACTGTATCTTATATAAATGATGTTCAGACTGATGGAATAAATGTCTTGGGACCATTTAGTAGTTAGTGTTAGGGTAGTTTAGTTTTTAGGTTCTTGGTTAGTCTTAAGAGTTTTATAGGTTGTAAATGGTACTGTATAATACATGCACTTTCACTTCTTAGATCTAGACATGTTGATAAACATTTTTAAAACCATCTGCTTCGTGTCTGGACCCCTATTCTCAAGCTTTAGATAGCTTATTAGGGTGTTGCATTTCACATCCCCGCTATGTGAATAAACTGAAACTGAACCAAGTTTTCAAAACTTGCATTGCAACTTACATTTACTGTTCATTCACATGTTTGCAGCCTCCACATAAACCTCTCTTGACCTCGTCTTTGTAAACAGCCTGCAGTTCAGGCGCAGATTCACTGAATTTTTTGTTTCGTGATTCTGGTCTCAGCCGAGTCATTCATGGTTTCCCAGCTGTGCTGAGAAGCGCAGAATTTAATGTTTTTTACAGGATCTGGTTAGTGCAAATGGTTTATTTATGGCTGAATCTTAAATGGGACGTGTAGAATAAAATGATTTTGATGTAGGCCTGTCACAATGATGGAATTTCCCCCATGGCGATTAAGGGTCAACAGCATGATACGCCGTAAAACTGCCATTTTTTTGTGGTTTTTGCAAATTATTTCATTTCTCCTGATTTTTGTGACTTTTCAATAAGCTTTATTTTTAAGCTATTATTGCTGCTTTAAGACGAAACAGTTTTAAAACAAATTAAAAACTTGTTCTTGTTAAATGTGGAACACAAAGGGGCAATGAGGTGCAATAAGGGGCACAGCGTTTTATCAGCTGAAACTCTCTGGTTGCATCTGGTTGCTATGATACAGAATATCCGTGAAAATGCCTGTAACTGTGGTTGATTTGTCAACATCAAGAAATTGCAATATTGCGTGGCAGCACTATTTGCATGAAACAATTTCAAGCGTAGATTTGGTCACATTTACTGAAGGAAGTGCTTGTCACACACTTTTGTTATTACAGTTTCTGACTTTGACAAATGATGTAATTTTGGCAATATTTTAAAGAACACATGTCTTTCAACCCTGCTGGCGGGTTGCTGTGTTCAAGGGCAATTAGGCCAAGTGTGCAGAAGCACTCCGCTGCTTTGAGGGATTTATTCTGGCAAAATGTCCTATATTTGCATGATTTCTTTCTTCTTCAGATTATAAATTTAATTTATTCGGAAACACAACCAGTGGGCCGGCCAGTCTGGCTTGATCAACCAGTGGGCCGCCAGTTGAATAGGCCTGCTCTGCAATAATCACAGCTAGTAGAAACCAAACGTCTCCTCCACTTATGCTAAAATGTCTCTTCCTGGCTCGTCTACCAACCCATCTGCACCTCATCCACCCCAGACCTGGCAACCTGGCTCTCGGCAGTCTCACCCTCCAAACCAGAAGGTATTTACTAGGTGCGCCTGTCGTGCAGCATCACCTTTATCCAAATGAAAACCAGGCTGAGAATCTCATGGCTGCCGATGGAGCATGATACAAGAGCCCACGGTTGATGTTAACTGCTCTGGTCCCACTAGGGGATCCTCTGTGCGGTTAATGTTAAGCTTAACATGTGTTTTACTGCTTAATTGAATAATGAAGCGATGAGAGAGGAGGAAAAACCACACGGCCGAGGACTGCACCGACAGGCTGCCAGGGGAGGATTGTGCGGTGAAGGCCGAATACTTTGGTTTTAAAGCGGCCTTTTTTATAAGCGCTGTGGCTACATGTCTGTCAGTGACACTTTCATTATCTTTCATACATGCCAAAACTAAATCCTGTCAGGAGGAGAAAAAAAATGACCACCCCCACCTCCCTTTGTTACACTCTATCCATCAATGTGATCACAAAAGCAACTGTTTTAAGTGTAGCATCATGTTATGTAATTAAATCCATGCTTCGTAATTTAGTTTGGCTAATATAAGCCAATTCAATCCATGTTAACTGGCGTTTTCACTAATGGAGCCTTTTCAAAGTCCATCTGGCAGCCTGTTTTCTTCCCGTAACTGTTTGGATGTTTGGCTGTTCTGCACGTATTTGTTGCTTTTTCCATCCCATTTGTACACTGTGTTGAATCATATTCAAACTGTGGCGCAACAAAATAACAGGGAATGTCTCCTCGCAAATTAACTTTTAAGCACTGATTAATTTGCAGGTGTTTGGTGCTTTTTTTTTTGCTTTTTTTTTTTTCGGGGAAACTGAAACACACAAAAAAGAGGCATTTTTTCCTGGCATGGAAGCTCTCTCATAATCAACACGACAAAAAGATGTATTAGCAGTTTGTCTCCCAGTCATAGAAAGAGGAGAAAGTGCTGACAATGTGGATGTATGCCAGCCTGGACAGGAAGTGCTGACAAAGTCACACCACTGTCACTACCTCGGCTGACCCTCAACAGAGAATAAAACATGTCAAAAACTGATGGTAGTCACAGCAAACAATAAAAAACAGAGCAGCCGTCCAATTAGATTTACGGCCTGGACGCACATACTCCACTTGCAGGGTTTCCTACTATTTCAATATTTCACCCTGCAATGGAAACGGCACTAGTTTGATTCCTGCAGCAGCTGATTTGTATCCTACACCACCTCAACCTGCTCCAATTTGCACATAAATCCGCGAGATGTAAATACTTCAGCTCGAAATAATAATATCACACAACAACACGATTAAATCACCATTAACTCGAACACGTGCAGGACCATATGCAGACACAAAACAACACACAGAGAAGCCATTTGGCAGATGGGTCGGAGACTGTGAAGAAGGACTCGGAGCAGAACTGAACACAGCAGGTCTCCAGGCCATGATGACCACACCCAGGCCCAGCTGGAAACAATAAAAACCTCATACTCCTCATCTCTTCCTCTTTTCCTCCATCTCCTATCCTTTATTGTTGCTCCTTCTCACTGCACCTCACAGCACATTAAAACCTCAACTTTAGGATCTCAAGCTTCAGCCCCGCGTCTCTTTTCCTTGGCACCGCTCTTTCTTTTTTTCTGCCTTTATCAGACTGTTTTCTAATCATCCTCAGGCCCCATTTAACAGGAGAGGAGAGGGAGTGTCCATTGCATTCTCCATCACCACAGTAAACACTCAAGTCGACTGAGTGAGCCATTCTCTCTGGCATGCACGCACAGGCCCCTTTAAAAAATAGAAAGCCAAAGGAAAACAGCGAGGCAGAAACAGATGGATGTCATTTGTGTAATAAAGACAGACAATGGCAGCGAAATAGCTTTCCTAGAGCGGGCGGAGAGGTATTCAGATTTGCAAAAAAATAGCAAATTTGGCACCATCTTCCTCTGGTGACCTCTGCTGTGACACTGTCAGATTGGTTTTGCTTGCAATTCATCACTGTTGATTAGTAAATCAGGGCTCAGCCTATCTCCGCCGGAGGACCGTAGGTGTGGAGGTGATCTGAATGCTAATGCAGCGCTGTCTCGTCGGCATCGGAACAAAGCGGACGGCGCACACTGACTGACACTGGACAGAGGGCATCATTATCGCTGTCTGGATCGCTGTAAAGCCTGTATCGCCTGGCCAATAGTGTGCTCTGGCACTGAGCAGGCAGCCAATTAACGCCTCTTTTGCTGGGATGCCTCAGGGCTGCGTGAGGAAAAAAGAAAAATATGCCGGGCTCACCATTTTATAGAAGAGCTGGAAGGGCATGATGCATGATTTTTTTTAAATATTTAACACCATATTGTCTGCAAACTACTCTCCTGAAGTTAGTGATCAGTCCGTGTTAGCTCAATGACACTATAAAGGACAAGCTGTGAAAGCAGTAGCAGAGAAGAGTATAGAGGGTGACCGACACACACCAGTGATCTATGGATTCTCTGTCAGAGCTCTGCAGAAGGATTATTCATCCTCCCTGCTCCACCCTCCGACTGTCTTACATGACGCAACTGCTCTTAGTAGGCTGATCGAGTTTAGATGTACCGTGCACCACAGTGGCTGGTTCTGGCATTCAAAACACACACATGTAAAGAGAAAAAAACAATCACCATAGCAACCCCATTCTCTTCAAGCGTGCCGGCGATATTTACAACCTCACCTCGAGAGGGAGAGGGAGCCGGGGGGGGGGGGGGGGGGGTGTTTAATCACTTATAGATGAAAACAAACAACACCTTTGAATAAACACAGTCACACGTGCCCTCCTGCACGCACACATGCATGCACAGAGAGCTCCACCCACTGGCGAGGCTCCTCCCAGCCCTGTCTGCATTGCACCAAAGAGAGCTGCATCTCCTCCAAGCCGGTTTTTCATCATCCGGGCCAAGCAGACTCAGCAGCATCCAGCCACTTCTTATTCGCGTCCTCCGCTGTCTTCTCTCCTTTTCTCTCCTCTGGCTGAGAAGAACACTTGAAATATTACAGTAGAAAAGCGCCATCCTTATCTGTGTTACCAAGGTTACACTGACAGTGTTTCTTAGTATTGCTGAGCCAAGCCTCTAGAGACACTTTCTATTCTGTTCTGCAATTCTGCCACACACACCTTTACAAACAGCATCCCTGTATGTTTACTGCAGCTCTGTGCACATATGTCGCAGGGATTATGTGTCTGTGTGCAGGCGTGGGGAGGGGGAGTGAGGGGGGGTTAATGTGGCAGCATGAGGTGAATCAGCATTCTGTTCACGCCGCTTTTCACTACAAACTCAGCCAAACTGCTGAGGACTACAGTACAGCTCAAATTTACGACCACAGGCAGACATGCCCCGAGTCTACGCTGAAGAAAACCCCATAGTCTGCAGCTGCACAGAGGGACAATGACACAGCAAGAGTAGCCACGGGAGGGATCTCTTACATTTCTTGATGCTGGGGTATCAAATGTGACCTACTTTTGAAGTGGAGTAAAAACTACAAGCTGATTTAGCACAATCTTTGGCATTCTGACAATTTTAATAATTCACTGTGACTCTTTTTGATGTTTTTCTACTTCACACTTGACATTAATTTAGTTTTATTTTGGATTAACATGTTAGCACTCTTGATGCCACACACATCTTCCATAACTCAGCTGCTCGAAATCATTGTAAAAGCATAAATTACAAAATCAAAACGTATACCTTATTGGTGCTTGCAACATGATCCCATCAAGATGCTAAGAGGTGCAAGTCAGAGGTTCAGGTATCGCAAGATAATCTTTGTCACGGGGCTTAAAACTGTCCTCTGTGTGTGTAAACATTAGCCTGGCTCAGTGGGAGGTATTGCTTCATAGTTTAATGCCTCAGTGCATCCTAACACAACACACATGCCGTACAGTTTGTCCACCAGTCAGCTGCACATATTTCAAAATGCATCTCCTCCTCTAGAGGGAGGCTTCACACTTGAAAGCAATGCCTTAATGGTTCTCTACAACAAATAAATCTGAAGAAGCATTGTACTGAGAATAGAGGAAACAAAGCTTTTTCAAAACAGTGATGCTTCTACAGACATGATCAGGTGCAGTGTAGCAGCAATCTATTCTGAACTATCTCTGCCAAGTCAATGCCAAACTTTGAAAACTTTAGGGTACTCATTTTTCTCCAGCACTGTAGCTACCCATAGACTGTAAATATCATGGATGTAGCTACCGTGATGTCACCCATTGGTTTGTGGACTCCCGTTTTGAAGCCTCAAGTTCAGCATTTCAGCCGTTGCCAAGCCTTAATAAAATGTAAACTGGTGACTTGTATAAACACTCAGTTGTCATAAGGGGGACATTAGCTATAGAGACCAAAACTGTTTTTCGTACCAGGCTGTAAACATGTTTATTTTTGCCGTTAAGTTGAGCATTTTAACATAGGGGTCTATGGGGGCTGACTTTTTGAGACAGCCTCAACTGGCCATTCAAGGAACTGCAGTTTTTTGTTGGCTTCTATTTTCAGCCCCGGAAGTTGCCACTTGTAGGTACCACAGGTAACGAGAAAGCAATATTTTTCAGACCTGATGGGCAGCACTTACTGCCACAAGTGTTCTAGTCTGCTGTTACATGCCAAAGGAAGAAGAAGAAGGCCGACTAGCACGGAAAAACAATGACAGCATGTGGAAGATAGTGACAACTGGAGCTGCAGTGACAGCTCCACCTCGACTTGTCAAAAAGAAAAGAGGCCTGAAGCATCTGCTCTGAGCTCAATGCTGCACATGCTGAGAGTTAAAAAATGTTCAACTTAGGGTAAAAGGCTGTGCTCATCACTGTCACTTTTTACGAAGTCATCCAACCCCAGTGGAGAGGGGACAAACAGCTTACCACAAAGACCAACTTTAACATATTATATGTACAAGTGCAGAACAACAGTGGAGGAGAAATATGTTAATATACTGCAGTGCAGGCTGTATATTAATACATGTTTCCTGGCCCACAAAATCTCATGGATCCACAAAGACGAGTACTTTGCGTTCGAGGCGGATCATCAAGGATTAAGAATAAACTTTAAATTGATTTTGATTTAAATGTTTTTAATAATGGATTGTATGTTTAAGCGCATGGGATTTCTTGCTTTTTATTTGTTTTTTAGCCACAATATCAAATTGGGCATGGAATTTGGTGGTATTGGTATCAACGACTACATTTCTGGTATCATGATATGCCTGCTATGAAAACTTGTAGGACAGAGCTAAGTATGAACTGCTGAAACTCAGCAGAATAACCAGGTCAGTCTTCTTTCCAACTGATGGAAGTAATGCACCAAAAAATGACCGGCAAACATTTGTCATTTTCAAATATAGACGGCATTCTCACATTTACCCACCTTACAATGCCATGCGGCTTCATTTGGGACCACATTAAGATCTCAAAGGAGCGAGGCAAATCCTTCAGATTGATTGATTTTATGCCTGAGACAAGTGTATAAGGAGCAGGCAATATCACATCTTAGGTGGAAGACAAGAGTTGTTGCCCGTGGCTGAAAAGATAAGCTTGTCAGTTATCACTGACATGCTGCAACTGTCAGGCGGAACAGTTCAACACAGAACAATGTCCATGAATAAAACCACGGGGATGAAACAGAAAGAGCAAATTAACTCTGTTCTTTTAGCATTACAGTATAAAGGACTTCCCTGAGGGAAATATGTGCCACATAGGCACATGTGCTACCATGAGACTGGTTAAAAGTTGTCTTCTTAGGACTGATTTGGAAGTTTTATGACTACCCTTCCCTCCCTTTTTCCCGCCTCACTCACTGCCCCTCGGGTGCTTTCATATGCTAATAGGAGGGCGATTGTGCGGGCCAACAGCCTGGAATTCCTCTCCACAAAAAAGAAATGGAGATGGAAGGAGAGAGGAGAGAAAGGGACAGACAGAGACTAGAAAAAAAGTGGGCTGATGCACATCAGAGACCCAAATCAGCGTCCAAAGAAAGGTTGGATACAACAGTACAAAGAGCCCAGGGGTGGCTTTTTACTCGAGTGTGTTTTTAGCATTTGTTAGTTTACTAGTTTAGTTTGGCTTAGGGCTGCAACAAATATTTATTTTACTTACTGATCAAATTCACAGCTAGAAAATAGACTATTATCCAGTCTGGACAATGACATAGTATAAAACCTATTTATCACAATTTCCCAGAGCCTAAAAGGACATATTCATATTACTTGTTGTGAGTCCAAAACTCGTGAATGTTCTGGCATTATTGCAAAAAAGACAATTAATTGCTGATCAAATTTGTTGCAGATCAATTTTCTGCTTTCATTCTGTTTTTTTTTTTCTATTTATCGACAAAATATTTTAGCACTTGTTTTGCTTCCCATTAACCCACTTTTAGAACTGTCAATGGTTGTTAAACACAACATTTTTCTGGACACTTTTCAAACTTATTGTTTAAACTGTGCTAAATTTTGAGTTTTTTGAGTGTTTCCTTACTTTTAGAATAGTTGACTCATCCAAGTTTATCCATCCGTTTAAACATCAGGAAAATTAGTTGTTATGAACCAAATATTTTTACTATTCTCTGACTTTTTATAGACAAAACCATTGGGGTTGAAAGTAAGGATTATCTTATTTATTGATCAATCTCTGAATTACTTTTACGATTAATTTATTCGTCGTTTAGCCTCTGGATTGTTAGAAAATAGTGAAAAAATGCCCATCAAAACTTCCAAACTGATCAAAGGATATATAATTCAATATAATAAAATACAAGAAAAATAATTACCAGATATTGCCCTCCTATTAAATCATCTGAATTTTTGTTATATCTTGTTGGCCTTGTCTCTTTGTCCACAAACAGCATAGTGGGACACATGGGAAGCCCCGTCTGCTGAGTTGGGTGTGGTCCATCACTTCAGGGATGTCAGTTTGAGGTTGCTTCCAATGCACCGCTGAGGAAGCCATCCCCCCACATAAAGAGCTCAGAGCAGGGAGCACCCAAACAAAGAGAGGACATGCATGTCACCCTCACATCCAGCCAGCAACCTCAGCCCAGCCCTTCAGAGCTAGAGAGCAGGTGGGCCAATTAGGGTCCCCAGGGTCCCCCCAACTAGATGCGAGCAAAGCCCTGTATAATTGGTTTCCTCATCTATGAATTATTAATCCTGGTCGCTCTTTGAGGTTTTTGACAGAGTAGGGTCGTGACAGTGCGCCCTCTGACACACAGACTCTCCTGTTTAACCCCCCAGTGCCATGTTAAAACTAGTCCTCAGAACAAAGTGAGGAGACTCAGATATGTCCAAGGGCTCTCACAACAACCAGCGATGGATTATCACTATCTTTGTTTGTTTTAGAAGAACATCTGCCATAATGGGCGCTTTGAAATGATGTAGCTTGAGTATGCAACCATTTAAAAGTCTAATGGAACATTATCTTACATCTTACATGTACTATCATATTTTCAGATATAATCTGAGCAGGAAGTAATGCAGAAAGCAACATTTTACAGCAGCCCTTTTTAACAGCCTGTTCAAGGCTGGAATTTTGCACCGTTATTACACTCTGATGTTCTGTATAAAATGTACAAACACAGGATGGGGGGACAGAGTTGACTCGCCTTTAAGCCAGCAGCAGAGGTAGTAACACAGCTGAATAAACATCTGTGTATGAAGTGTGAGCTGGCAGAACAGGAAGGGTGTGACATTTTGACAACATCTTATGCGTGCCACCCACCACCGGGATATTAAAAAAGCAGCTAGAAGCAGTTAGCAGCTAACTCAAAGAAGAAGAATAGCAACCAAAAATGTCCTGAAATTGGGTTGATAAAGAGGTTCGGGAGCTCCTTACCCTCTGAGCAGAGGACGAGATCAACTGCCATGTAACAGAGACAGTAAATAATTATTATTACAATGTTATTCCATTCCATTGTCACTGTTTAGAAAGTACTGCCGGACTGCTGAACTTGGGTATCAGCCGATGCCACAAAAAGTTTGACAGCTTTGTAAAACATGATGTCAGTGTTGAAATTAGCAACACTAGTGCCACCCCTCGAAACTAAAGATTTGCATACTACACATGTTGCATTTACTGGTCGGACTTCCCAATGTAAAATATCGCCACATTTCTGACATTTGGAACACCGTGTAGATACCCGATCCAGCAATTTAAGCAGTGTCTGTATCGGACACTGGTATCAATACCGGAACAACTCTAGTTACACTGTGTGTCACACTAGCCATGGCTTTTGTGTTTCATGTCATGCCCATCATGCCTCTTTTGCTTCCCAAATACAGCATGCTATCAAAAATTACACACTGGGGCAGCATTATACAGGTGTTGCTTGGTTCTGTGTAAAAATGCAGAGTTGGCGTAATGAAGGGTCTTCATTGCGACAGTATTGCGGGATCTCTGCGTAAAATGGGCTGGTGTAATCCAATAGTTTGATTTGATGGGATTGGCAGTGAGGGATGCATTAGTCCAAAATCTGGATGCGTTTTTATAATACCTGTCGGCGCAAAATATAACGACCTCTAACAATTATTTTCATTATCGATAGGTCTGACATGTCAAAGACTGACCATCACAACTACCAAAAGTCTGACACCTTAAGATACCCAATTTAAAAAAGTCCTCTCATTTGACAAGTTAGAGCCAGAGAATGTTTTCTTTCTGAAAAAACAAAAAAGAAAGACTGATTGATTATTTTTCTATTGAGCAACAAGCCCATTAACTGACAAACTGTTTCAACTCTAAATAGTTTTGTGACTGTTTTTCATTCTTTTTTTTCACTGAGACTTAAATGCATGCTATTGTTCATTAGTATGCTAAAGATCAAATGATAACAATCCAAATATTTTTGGCAGACCAACATATTAATAGAGCCGAGGCCTTGCTGTTATTGGTGGCAGTGTTGTCAGTTCCCTGGCCGCTCTCCCTCTCGGTCTCACACCAGGTGTTAGCCTGTAAATATTTCATGAGGCCTCTGTGCTGTGCTACTGGCGCACAAAGGCCGTTTTCAGCGCCTCGGACAGCAGAGGCTCTCTGGAAACAGAGGCCTATCAGTTCGGCTTGGGACGCAAACAATTTTCAGCACTGCTAAAATTAAATTAGGGGAAGGGGCATACCAGAGAGCAGCTCGGCTGCATTGCTTGACACGGCAAGACTTCTTTACTCCTCACATCAGGCATTCCACAGCAAAATGAAAAAGGGGAGAGAGGGACAAAAATGCATGAAACAATGAGCTGTCTGTGTGAGTTTCCAGTGAAACAGCCGAAAAGACATGTACATGAGACATGAAGTGTTAGTAAGGGGGCCAAGTTGACTTCTGAGCATATAGAGACAAATGGACACATACATGATAGCACCACAAAGAGCTCTGTATGATAGAGAGAACGTCCACATTCATATACTCAGATTCACAGGCAAACACGTCATTCTCTGAACATAGACAACCTTTGCACCCTTGCACTTAACATCCCATCCTCTTAGAAGAGAGCATCTTCTACTGGACTTTAACAGCTAGCCTTTGATCTGAGACTGCATCCAAAATTTGCAGTTTCTAAACTGCCAATGGGAGGAAAAATGTCAATGTTGTTCCACTTATTGCGAGTTGTTTTAATTGCAAAAGAGTGTGAAATGTCTTCATGTCATTTACTACAAAAAATGCAAAGCTAAGATAAAGACTGATACAAGTGCAAGAATGACTTGTTAAATAACTTGATAAGATAAAATCAAGTGTAGTATTGAGCCACCTGCAGCTGCACGAGGCACTCTCTGTGCAAGAGCTGGGACACCCAGAGGTCAGCATGCCAAGCACTCCTGTGTCTCCAGTTCCACGCTGCACTCCTGAATGAATTCTGGCTATTAATACACGGGATGTCAGGGATGCCTTTCCTGGAGGACTCCAGAGAGCAACAGTGGAAAGCGAGGAAGACAAGCTCATTAAAAGGAAGGGTGACTGGGTTTGGGCGATATGACGGTATATAACAGTTGAAATGTGTCCACCGGTGGGGCAGTTGTTTTGTTTTTTTCATTTGCATGGAAGTTCCAAATAAAAGAGGAAAATAATTATTAAAAAAATAATAAATGTGATTACGGATGGTATGGTTATTTCAAACCATTTCTCAATTGAATTTACAGAACATTTACTGTATCATGATACGAACCTTTGCCATGATATACAGTGATAGAAATTTTTGGCCATATCACAAAGGCACAGACACACCAAACACAACACCAACGAACTGGCAGCAATGAAGGCCAACTGTTGCATTGCCAAAGAGTTGCACTTGAACACACCTCAAAGAATACAGCCAACAGCAACATAGCACACACATTCTGCGTTCTCCATAGCAGCAGGGGGCAGTAGTCTGCATTCATCATTCAAAAATGGAAACCAGAAGATGGACAGTATGGAATCAAGATGCTAGTTAGCCTGTCAGCCAGAGTTGGATATTAACTTTTTTGTCCACCTGTCACGATGGCTGGTTGATTCCAAAACTCACCAGCCACTCAATAGATAGCCATTGTTTTTTTGGCTGGTGAGTGAAGCAAATCTACTGGCCACTTGTATATTCTACCAGTATTTTGCTGGTTTCTGGTGCCAATTTCCAGCCCTGCTGTCAACATTAACGACAAAACCCAATGTTAAAATTAAAAAGAGCAAAGGATATTTACCGCACACTAATCAACAATAACACAAACGATTATGAAGCATTTCTGCTTAAGAGCTTACCTAACAAGTTTGTTTCCATCTCTCACACTCTTGGCCTTGGTCATTTGTGTGCTTTCCTCACTTCTGTTTCTTTTCTCTTGCACTGAGCTGAGCTACCAATCAGTGTCACCAATGGGCTCCACTGTCTCTGACGCTGATTAAACATGCTGAACCAGATGAAAACAGCGGACAAGGGCCAACTAGTTCCAATGTTGTGGGACACACCATTGCGGAAGACACTGTCTTGCAGCCAGAGGGTTACTAGCGTGATGCCTAAATAGCTGCCAGTTTGCCATATGATTAGAAACTAATGGGGCATTGCGGCGGCCTAGTAGTTAGGATGTGTACTATATAAAGCAATCCCAAAGTCCCCAGTATGATTTCGGACAGGGTCTTTGTTGCATATCACCCCCTTTTCCCTAGATGGGTAACATGGCGAGAGGGATAAGGGGGTGTTGCATATCACCCCCTTATCCCTCTCGCCATGTTACCCATCTAGCTCTACTGTCACTATCAATAAAAAAGACAAAGATTTATATTAAAAAAGAAAGAATAAATTCCATCTTTGCCTTGTCGATCCTACAAGTCAAATGCCTACAAAACAAAAATAAAACTGACCTGATTGCTCCAGGCGCAGTACAGATCGCAGATCAGGCTCCAGTTGTTGTTAAGCATACAGTCGAGAACTTTCAGATGAGCCATTTTACGTTTTACTGACAATACCCAAGCTGCCCAGACACTGGCCCCTCAGCTGTGTGTACTGAACCCTGCTGTTTCCAGCGGCACCCTGCTGGCTGCAACGCTCCTCGATGCCACCTTGACGGAGAGGAGGGTGCAAGGAGGCGGGAGGGAATCACCAGCAGAAGGCGAAGGGTGCATCTCCGTGCCCATCTGCAAACCCAGCAGGCATCCTATCCGCCGTGGCCAACGCCACCTCCGCGCTTCATTAGCAATATGTTAATGAGTCATGCCAAAAACTCAGGGGATTATTATAGATGTGTCTGAGAGAGGGACGCAGCAGGAAGGAGTTATCAGCAGTCCGGAGCAAAGAAGTCCACCTGAGTATCGCCGTGCAGGAGAGGCATCACCATGGTTACGTAGCAGAATGCAGGCTGACCGGTGGAGGAGAAGCCTAAAAGACGACGAAGCAGGCTGCACTTTTTCTTGTCATCAGCCACTGCATTTTGGTAACCCTCCCTCTTTTTGACTCTCTTCCTGTGATGGTGTCTCTTCCCAGCTGGCTGTGCCTCCCTGTGCTCGTCTCCGCAGTCGTACCAGGCTGAGGCAGCCTGAGAATCAGAGCAACAGAGGCTCTCTCTAATTCATCAAACGTCAGGCCGCAATGCAGGACACGACCAGGGACAAAATCATTTCCTTCTCTTCTCTCTGGCCACAGCTAAGGAAAGGTCTCTGTCATTGACTCAGCGTGCACCTTCCCCTGCTGTCTCTCATTAAAGTGAAAATACACCTAAGGCTCATAACACCTCAAGAGGGTTTAAGTTGTCTGTGTGATCCTGTTAAAACCCACAGAGAAGATGACTATGCAACCTTTGCAAACCTGACTGATTCTGCACTTTGCCAGCAATGCGGGACTCTATCCCGCCTGAGTTATTCATTTCATTACTCTGCAAAAAAAAAAAAAAAACTACTTTGCAGGGGGTAGACTCCCTGACAAAAGGCAAGAGGAGTGCCGCAGCCCCCACCACCACTGCAAAGCAAAAACTCAAGTCGGCTCTCTTAAGCAAATTAACTTAAGTTAAAGACTTCCTGTCACTGTGGGATGTCAAAGAAATCGTGCTTTTGAGGGAGGAAAATATGCCGGAAATGCACGAAGAGAGAATTAAGAAAACTACTGGATGCCAGTAAATAGTTGTCTGGGGTTGTTTATGTTCCTTCCACCCTTTGATGCTGTATGACGTCCAGATGGTTGTGATTGTGACATTAGCTGTGAGTCGGCTTCATCAGTGAGATACTCTAAAGCTCACTTCAAATGAAAAACGCCACAACCACTTAGGAGCAAGGAGAAGCCTGAGGTGGGGTTTAAGATATTCATACATTTTTAATAATCCTTTAGAATTAAGTGTCGACCCAGTCTCAGACTTTTTTTTTCTCTTTTCCTCATTTACACGGCCCCCAGGATAACAACTGACCACAAAAGCTCAATATCTATTGTGGAAGAGGAAGTCTAAAACACAAGACACCACTGTGACAACTTTGGTAATTGCACAGGTGCAGCAACATGCTTTCATTCAGAGATAGATATATCACAAACACAAGGGTAAAGACAACTTGAGTGATAATAGAGACACAAGACTGTGTGTTAGGTCATGAGGCTACACACACAGTCTGGTCAGAAAGGTCAGCCAAGTCCCACAGGCCACACTCAGTGACCAGACATGGCAACCCTGGGCCCCACTACACACCATCAACAGACCAGTTGGAGAGGTGATCACTCACTGCTCTCCTCTGTTTGCCCCCCATAACTCTTAACCCGCCTAGCGTTCACAATGATCAACACACAACCTCTTTGCTTTGCTTAACTTGGGAGGCCAGACCCCCAGTGCAAATGATTCACTGGAAGAAGATGCTTATTATCAAACCAAAAATAAAAAATGAGGCAAACTCAGCAGAACAAACCAAAAACTTGTTTTTGCTTTCATCACATAGGGGGTAAAACATGTAAGACACAACCAAAACAAATTCTCTGCGATCCAAGACTAAAATTAAAATGTGATGCCAGCCCAAACCGCCCAGCTGTCTCCAGATTGCCAGCTTCCTCTTGGCATAATGAAACACATCAGAGTCCCTGTTTTCCATCTTACACTTAAAACAAAACATTGCACATGCGTAAGAAGTCAAAGGGATTAATACAAGCAAATCTTCTTCACAAAATTATCTAGGTCAGGCGAATCTAACAAGTCGCCTTAATGCAGGGAAACGTTCCAAAATAATAAACTACCTTTTGAATTAGATGGAAAAGCTTACAAAAATGTTTCGAGTAAATCTTTTAGATATTAACAATGCAGGCATGGATGGATCACTGAACAGGCCTACCAGGCACAAGCCCAGGGGCTCAAAATGTCAGGACTCACCCTTGGCCTTCACCTGCAAAATGCCACTCAAATTAACATGTACTGACCAGGAAGAGACTCAAAAAAACGACCACAAGGAGATGCAAAGGAACTGCATAGAGACACAAAAAACTACTAAGGGGGCAAAACAACCAGAAAGAGACACAAAATAACCTCAAAGAGACACCATTACCTTAAAGAGACACAAAACAGCCACAGAGACATAAAATTACCTCAGAGACACTAAGCAACTATAAAGAGACACAGAATTACCCCAGAGAGACCAAAGCAACCAGGAAGAGACTAAAAATGACATAAAAGACACAAAAAGACCACAAGGAGATGCAAAAAAACTGCCAAGAGACACAAAATTACCTCAAAGAGACAGAAAACTACCTCAAGGAGACACAATCACCTCAAAGAGACATACAGCAACCACAAAATGACACAAAATTACCTCAAAGAGATGCAAAATAACCTCAGAGAGACACGAAACAACCACAAAAAGACACAAGATTACCTCAAATAGACATAAAATTAACTCAACTAGACACAATATTACCTCACAGATGAAAAAACAACTACAAAAAGACACAAAAGTACCTCAAAGAGACACAAAACAGATTTAGAGAGACACAAAACAACTAAAAAGAGACACAAAACCAAAAAAGATGCATAACAACTACAAAAAAGAGAGGCAAAATCATTACAAAGCCTGTGTACTGCTCCAATGTACGAGAGGTGGTGGGTCCTTTTGCATATCTCTGCCCAGGGACCCATTGTCCCATAATCCGCCCATGGATGCAGTGGAAGAGGACTTGCATCTTTATTAAAGATAAAAAAAAAGCTACAGTTTGTTTTGGAATAATTGCAAATCTAATATCGTACAACTGTCAGTGAACAACATCTCAGCAGCAAACCGCTGTGACATCATGCAGCAACACGTGTATGAGCTGCAATTCCCCCCCACCCCCCAATCAAAAGCCAGCAGCAGGAGGACAGCAAAGAGTAAAAGCATGTGCCCTACCCCCACACTGAAGCTAATATAATCCAATCAATTGTGAGTTATGGATCTTGTGGCGCTCTCTGGATACACACACACACACACACACACAGTCCCAAACCCTTCCTGGTGTTCAAAACAACAGGGAGTGCATGCATGCTTTAAGGATGCTGAGGTCATTTCACTGACAGAAAATAGACGTGGACGTCAGGAATATAACTTCATGACAGTCATGTGGGGACCTGAGGCTTACTGAGATGGTTGACAGATGAGTTATTAAATATAGATGAAAGAGAGTTATTACTTTTTAGTCAGCAGTTTTTTCCACTGCAGTCTCGTCCAATTTATTAAGACTGCAGGTGGAGTTTAGTGTCCATCAGCCGTTGATGGGGTCCAACCTGCGATTTTTAGAACTTGAACGAAAGATCACTACTGAGTAATCTGCTGATTAATTCCTCTTTGAATAATTGTTTAGTCTATAAAAATTCAAAAATGGTATGTCTTTAAATAGCTTGTTGTGTCCAACTAACAGTCCAAAATTCAAAGACATTAAATTGTTTTGGAAAATCACTGTTTCATTGTTTCATTTCGTCTCGTTAGGTCTGAAAATATTACATTTCTAACCCCCAGATCTGTCTAAAATAATGTTTTCAATATTTGCCCATTTTAACTGACAGCATGTTGGCCTTTTTTTATATGACATAAACCAGTGGTTTCTCTAGCAATAACTGCTAGCCTACAATTAGGCCGTTGCGGTCAATTTGGGGGAATTATATTTACTGTCACAGACGACTTGTTCAGTCTTGAGCTCCAGAAGCTTCCCCAGCCAATCAGAGAGCCCCCCAGAGCCAGAGTGGCTCTGCCATTTGGTGGCTTCTCTGTCATCCATTCATGAAATCATTCCTTCATCAGGGCGCCCTTGTTCATTTCCACTGCTGACGCTGACAGGAAATAATGTGGTTTCCTGCCAAGACCTCAAAAGCCCACACTAATACAAGCGCGTTAAGATATGTCCTGATAACACCCTGTTACATAAGAGTCGATTAAAAACAAATACCGCTCATACACACGTGGTTATATGCGGTTTTACATACAAAACAAAAAAGTAAAAGTGCCGCCAAGAGTCATAGGAAAAAATTTCTTACTGGAAATGGATGAAAGACACTTAAATCTCAGTGTACTTGCACTGTCATGTGAAATCTATGGTCTGTCTTGTGTGAAAAAGCTTCATGGCGGCAGTCTACTCTATACATCTATTATCTACCACCAGCTACACAGTGCATTGCATAATTCTGTGGTTTATAGAGCCTACGGTGTAAAATATGACACTGCCTTAAGAAATGAGCTCCGCAGATAAAGTGAGCTCTAAATGCTCTTCACACACACGCTCCTGACTAGTGTATGTCATGTCTTGGAGCCAGCGATAGAGCCAGATAGGGGGGCGAGTGTTTTGACGGAGATGCCTTGGGCATGTGTAATGGATAGCGTCTCAGCCTCACTGAGCATTAGACTGGTTCTGTTCTGCCTGTCTGCCTGCATCTGCAACCCTCCCCCTAACAAACTCTCACCATCTTCTTCCTGCCCTTCCTTTGTCTTACAGACGGACGGGGGGCATCTTGGCAGGAGAGACTGATATTGAGCCAATTGGCACGACATGAAAAATAATTATTACAGATAAAGCAAGGTAGCAAAAAAAGGTACTGGTGGGTAACGGTACAAATTCTAGGTACCAAAACTAATACAGGTTCAAAGGTGAACCCAACCCAACTGAAAAGGGGGGTATTTCTTCCCATTGGTAAACTTTTATCTGCTTTGTGACCCCTGCCTTCTTCCTGCTCCCTCCCTTCCTCCCTCCATCCATCAATCATCCATCCATGCCTGTGGTCAGCAGAATAATGGCATCTAGTGTGACTGTGCGGGCTTTTAGCACACTGAAGGATGACATGAAGAGGAGCCATGCTGAGCACAAACGTCATCTCTCCACAAGAGGTAAAAAGATAAGGGGGCCGCCCAGCACATGCACACATACTTTGGATGACCTTGAGTGCGACGCAGCACGCGCACAGATTTCCCTTTTTATCTCTTCCAGGAAAAAATAGCGACAATAGCTGGGGAAGTTTGTTTCCGATAAGGAGACGCCAAAATAAACATGCCAGTTGCATTATGATGATGGTGACCGCAAGACGGATCTGGTGTTTCCAAACTGCGGGGAAACCCTTCAGAGAGCGTGCTCCTGGTTATTCCCAGGACACTTTCTCTCTGTGAGCGTATGAGCTAAGACAGAAGCCGGTTCATGTCCAGGTCAGTGTCTTGTTTGCTCAATGGGAAAGAACCCTGATGTGCTGCATGAGACACATTTGCTTTTCAAATGAATGCAAATCAAAATCGTTTTGCCGCTACTTTGATTGATGAACTGCCACAGCTCTAAACACTGATAAAAGCGTGGGGCATTTCCTTTAGGAGACACTGTAATCTCCTCTCTCTTTTCTTTTTTCCTTGCAATGTCTAAAATAAACCCATCAGACTTTCAAAAAAGTGAGATCATAGGGAGTTTAATTAGGGCCGGGATGTGACACTGGAAATGTAAGTTGTTACCATCTGGGTATGTATGTGGAAAAGAGAGTCTTCCTAGTTTCCACAGAGAAAAAACAGCCTCTCACATGGCTAAAACTGACCACTGTCGCATTCCCAGACCCCTAAAATGACACTGTCCTGACCAACAGCCACATATCCACTGCTTGTAACAGCACTGAGGAGAAAACGAACGCCGATTCCGGTACAGTGATTTCATTTTTCCCTCACCAGCATTCATCTTTCCACGGGTTAAATATAGCATCACTAAAAACACGCGGGAATAGAGGACGGGTGAAAGACAAGCATGTGGACGGGGGAGAGGGAAAAAAGAGCAGGGGTTTATGGAGTTGGGAGGGGCTATATTTAGAGCAAAGTGGAGAGCATCACCAGCACTCGCAGCACCACCATTGGTCTCATCCGCCCCGACATGAATGAGGGATGTGATCAATACATGGAGAGAGAGCCCGACCATTGTGTTTGTTTTGCTTTATTGCTCCACTTTCCTTTATACACCACTCTTATTTTCTATATGCCTTGGCAACAAAAATTAATATTACTTTTTGCTAACTAAAATTGAAAATGTAAAACTGATGTTGAGTGAAAAGAGAGGGATAGACAGAAAGATAACCAGCAAAAGTAAAGTATCAAATGCTTGTACAGGCATACACTGACTACCATTTAGAGCTACAACCAATGACTTTTTTTCTAATCAATTCATCTCCTCATTATTTTTTTGTTTGATGAATCTATGAATGGTTTGGTCTATAAAATTGTCTTCTTTTTTTTTGACCAACTGTCAAAAATCTGAAGATATCCAGTTTACATTCATAGAAAATCGAGAAAGCCCTCACATTGGAGCTGTAAATTAGATCAATTTGCCACTTATACTAACAAAAAATGAATTAAATGATTGATCATTGATCAAAATAAGCTGTCAGGTCTTTTTTTTCTTTTCAATTTACCAATGGACTACTCGTTTCAGCTTCCATTACGTCACAATAGCTAACATGCCATTGTAATAGTAAACACAACAGCGGCAGAGAGATCTCACTGGAGGAGCAGGTGCTTTATGATATTCAAAATATAAATGTCCAAACATGGCAGCCATAAAGTCAACCCCTAAGCTAACTAGAATTGTTTTAATACCGATACCAGTATCAGAAATGCTTTACATTATATAGTTTCACACCCAGAGAAAAAAGCAGTTTTCCTAGAAATCATTTCTTTGCCACTTTAAAATAGTAGCCTACACAAAGAGTTAGCCACTTGCCGCTACTGTTTCAGAACAGCGAAGAAAGACTGATTTCTGATAAACACTGTAACGTTAGCTGTTAGCAAAATCGCAGCAATATGGCAAATATTTTACACTGGAAAGTCCCTTCTGTTTATGGGGTACCTGAGCCATAGCATACAATGATAGTAGTCATTTCAAACACATACAGGTTTGTTTTTTTTTAAGTAGCCTAATGGTATGGGACCGGAAACCTGGAATCGGCCGATACACAAGTTAAAGTGACAGAGTCAGATTTAGGAAGGAAAAAATGGTATTGGAAAATTTCTAGAGCTAGCTAGACAGGAAACAATTAGGCTAGTCAATCACTTGACTGACAGAAAAATAATCAGCAGCTATTTTGATAGTCGTTCAAGTAATTTTTCTATCAAAAATGCCATATGATTCCCAGTTTCAGCTTGGACTTTACATAAATTTTCATCATTTCGCATAGTTTCTAACAACAAAAAAGACACTTTGTCGTCTTCCTCTACAAAAGTGTTTCTTAAATGGGGGTGCTCATACCCCAAGGGGTACTTTGGAGTACTGCAGGGGGTATGTGAGGTTTTTTTTTTAAATGTTAATTTAAATATCAGTCATACATGATTCCTAAAATAATGATATCACTAAAATGGAAGTGCAATTTATCAAAAATATGCAGTTTAATGAAACTACAAAGCCATCTTGGCTTTGCCGTATAATAATAAAATAAATGTTTTGCCATGAATTTAGTGATGGCTTCTAACAATTTTTAGTCACAAGGTTGTTTCGTAGATCAGACGCTAATGGCGCAGCTCTGTATCGTACCTCTTCTACACGCTTTTTTTCCTACCAAAAATGTTTTGCGCCGGTCAGGAGGTACTTGGCTTAAAAAAACATTTCAAACGGGTACATCACTGAAAAAAAGTTTGAGTGCCACTGCTCTAGGATGTTTAGTGCTGAGCCTCAGCTGCTCCATGACAACTCTGCCAGTATCAGTGTGACAGCAGATTAAATAAGGAAGGGAATGTGAATGAGGCCAAGAGAGAGAGAAGCAGACGTTACACACGTGGGGTGTTTTCCCCTAATGATCAGGGCAGCTGTGCCTAAATTACCCCAGCGTTGCTACCATCGCTTGGCGGTAGCAGGGTGGGGCGGGTGACTGTATGTATGTGTGTGTGTGTGTGTGTGTGTTGGGGGGGTAGTCTTAGAGAAAACGCCCCTTGCAATCTCCCTCATTAGCGAGTCTAGATGATGCAGTGGAGTGAGTGGGGGTGAGGGGAGAGGGAGGTTCATCCCGCCTTGGGGATCTCAGCTCTCATTAGACCCAAGGGGGGAAGGCAGTTCATAGGCAGTGAAGCTTGAAAGTTGGGTGAGATTTGTGTTTGTGTTGTAGGAGGCATCAGGTAGATGAAAAGACCTGCCTTGCTCCTGTGTCAAGCCCCGGGCTGCAAACAATCAGGATAAACACCGGTACTGACTCACAGGTGAGTCACCTCCTCTGCAGCGGTGCAGTGTTTGTGCCAAAAACCGCTCTGGTCCTCAGGTTATTAAAAAACTGATGGAGTCAAATTTCACTTTTATCAGGGCGTCCTGGTGATTCAGTGAGCAGCCATGCACCTGCAGAGCACACCTCTGCACACAGCATCCTCGTCTTTCTTGTGCCTTTTTCAACCTTTAAAGCCACAAAACAAAATTTCAAGAGGAATCAAGATGTAGTCTTGCAAATAGTGACCCTGCAAGATCCCCAGTCTTTGCAAACTCTTACAGTGTGTGACTTAAAACTCACATTGTCATTAGATGTGAGAAGGTGTCCGACTTACAAATCTTATAAAAGTCTTTTCACAGTCTTCAAGTGTGTGAGAGGCATTAATTGGTTGAAGCTGACCAAAGCTTGTGAGCATGAGAGACTATGAAGTGGAGAGGCAGCTTGTTTATTGATGTATTTTTGATGCTTCTGCTCAGCAGCTGGGCGTTTGGGAGGCTGCGGTGGTTGCAGTTTCACTCAGCGAGGGTGAGTTAAGTGATGTTACGGGAAACATTTATTAGATTGCAGAAACAGATGAGGAAAACCACACCGCAATGACACTTGAAGCAGCTAGCGGAGAAGAAAGAAAAAGATTTTTATGATAACTAACTTACGTGTATTTATCTCACAGATTCTCAGATTTCTCAGTCTGACAGTACACAAAACATTAGACGAAGAAAAAGGAGCCAAACTGCCAGAAACTACTTCTGATGCAGCAAATGCTCTGCGCTGTAAGATGTTTTTAAATAAATATCTGCTCCTCCTTTACTCCATCAGCTGTCCCGACTTTTAGGTTGCTGCTTTACCCCATTCCCAGCGATTTATGTCGTCCATCCTCAGCTAGTTCCGACATAGTAAGAGGATTACAGCCACACACACACATACACACAGGGGACTGTTGCCATTTTCTGATGATGGATTAATCCAAAACATGCCACAGCTGCAATGCTGTTATGACATGCATCAAGCCGAGCTGGACTATGATGATGATTAGAATGATGTAACCATTGAAGCTACCGAGCGTAAGAGGGAAAAGGGATGAGCTCCACAATGTGCCATTTACCAGAGTTTGGCATGCAGACCCACAAAAGACCCAGTAAGATTAGCACAGCAAGTCTCTTTGTGCACTTAAACAGTTGTCAGAGTGAGACAGAAATGAACTTAGTCACCCCGAACACTGGCAGATGTGATGTACTGCGCGCTGCAACACTTAGCTCACACTCTGCTCTGTTTCCCTCCGAGTGCATGACACACTTTGCAACTTCTGTGGCATGTCACAAGGTTTCTAAAAAGTGAGGACACCTTTGAAGCAGCGCTGATGAAGTTACAGCCACTAAGTAGTCTGATGGTTTTCATGGATACTTCAGGTGAAAGTTATATCCACTGAATCCACATGCATGTTGTTTTCCACTCCAGTGGTAGTATAAAGCTTCCATTGTATCAAAAATAGATGTTCCAAGAGGAATCTGGTAAATCAGGATTAAAAATTATCTCTGTCACACTGCCAAGGGTCACACACACACACAGTCTTCTTATTTGATACATCTGCAAATACTTGTGAATACGCCACAGTAGCTAACGAATCAAAAGCCACCATGCAAGAGCTGTACAAGCACAGTGAACAGTAGCAGCCTGGGACCCAGACACATCTCTATCCAAAGTCTTACCTCGCAAGACGCAGTCACGGCTGTGTGTTTACGCTCTTCATTGTCCTGGGGTGAATCACTCCAACGTGCTGCCATCATTTCATTTCAAACCACAGAGGAGGAAGATGTCCTTTAGAGACCACATTGAGGTGAGGAGGATGAAGCCAAAAAACAGAAAAACACAAGAAGGAAGAAAAAAAAAGAAAAAGGAAGAGGAAAAAGATCCTAATCCACACCGTCCTCCTTCTTCATGTCCATCAGTGGCTGAAATCTGAACACAGGAGTGCACAAGTTAGTTAGGCAAATGCTGTCCACACTGTCCCATGCAGCCAAGAAGATAACCTGGAATGCATTCTTGAAAATACTACAGCCATTTAATGTCACATCAAAGCTCCATAAATTTATGATGAGCCTGGTCAACCAAGGACAGCCTAACATCTTAACCTTCTTCACTCTTAATGAAGAATGCTGTTTATCTAAAGGTCACTATGCTGGTATCACAGTAGCTTTGACAATAAAGCAAACTGAGATCAATACGGAAGGATATCATTGTGATTTTTCAGATGGTACAGCATGACTTTAGGGTTTATATGAATTCCAATTAATGGCAAACATGCACAACACTCCTATTCAGTTAATGGAGCGTGCGTTTGCTTAAATGTGGCGTTTAATGTCAGGTGGATAGTCGAGCTTCTCTGCAAGCCTTGATTAAAAAATGTCTGACACCTCTGTAATATCATTTGCACCCATGAAGGAAAAGAAATGAGACGTGCATGCCAAATAAAAGCGGAATTCATGGCACTCTGTGGGGGGAAAGTGCACATTATAAGGACTGCGGTGTTAAAAGCGCCACACCAGCCATCATGTATTAAGCCATACGCTAAATATAAACAGCCAGGACTGGATGCTAAATACTCTCTCTC
Source organism: Epinephelus fuscoguttatus (assembly GCF_011397635.1). Classification (NCBI taxonomy): domain Eukaryota; kingdom Metazoa; phylum Chordata; class Actinopteri; order Perciformes; family Serranidae; genus Epinephelus; species Epinephelus fuscoguttatus. The sequence goes on from NC_064772.1 coordinate 13,126,092, forward strand.
TTACGACATGGCACACATACACCAAAACGACCTATTTTCTTTGTTTTTCCACTCGTTTTTAGCCAGAAATCCCCCTTACTGCTGTTACTACGGGTCGCTGTTGACAAGCTAACAAGGGAAGACGACAGGTTGTTGCTGTGGTTATAATAGTGAACACCAAAAACCTACCTGTTACAAATTCAGCAAACTACTCCGAAATGACAAAAGCAACACATTGTCCATGTTTGTAGGGGGAGTAGGTTGTTGGTTAAAAGCCTCGGTCGAGCCAAAGATGGGTTAAAAAGGCTGTCAAGAGATTACAAAGCGGGATATTCAGTCTCCGTTTAGAGCCACACTGACTGACCGCTGAGGCTCACTACCTGTTAGGAAAAACACACTGGAAAAAACACGGTAAACGCCCTTCAGTGTGCATTTCTTCGTCAGGGAGACCCCGTGAAAAATAAACATGTGGTGTTCATTCATTTCCCATCATTTCCGAGCTTTAATTCGATGTTAAAATAGTCAAAATAGCAAACAAAAAAAAGTAACATGTACTCCTACGTGGTCCCCGGTTGGCGGCGCGACAATCTGTACACAGATTGACGAATCTCCCGACTCTGCTAAGCCCCGCCCCTCCGCTTGCCCCTTTTCCAAGCACTGTCCAATCAGAGGGGTGGATTAAATTTGGAATTTTGAAGCGGGCCAATTGGAGGCGTTGTTACATAACAATTTCAATAAAGAGTGGAAGCTGGTCCATTCTGGTCCCTGCCTGAATACCACTATGAAGGAACTTTGTTTTTATGTTACATTCAGTCATTTACTTGGCTTTTTACATTTGGTGCTACTCAGCTACATTTATTATTTTCATTGCAATAATTACATCTAAATTAGAAGTTTTTAAATGAAGCACATCACCATCTTGTAAATGGTCTATAGGTCAAGATGAAAATGCCCAACACTATATAAAGTAGTTAAAATTAGCTCCACACAATATTTAACAATATATAGGCCACATTATATATTATATGACAACATGAACGTCTGAAATGGATTACTCTTTTGATGCTTCTATTTCCCTGCTCTATTATGTATTTTTACTCAAGTAAACACAATTAAAGGCAAGAATTTTTCTTGTAATAGAGAATTTTTAAATTGTAGTATTGGTGCTTTTACTTATGTAAGCAATCTAAGTACTTCCTCCAGCTCTGATTGAAAGTTTTTGTGCAGACCATGTCAAATTAGTGTTGCAGTTTTATCCAATACACCTATAATTTTATGTATTAATTGTAGCTACAGCTGTGATATAATCCATTAAATGTAATTTTTTCCTTTTAGAATAAGAGGAAATACATTTTTTATAGTCACAAATAATAAACTACAATGTCTCTGCAGCAAAAAATTACAAAAGGTTGTAAAGTAGCCTCTTGTTATTTTGTATTTCTAGTCTGCTACAATGGAGAGGGAGACATTATACTTTCTATTTTTCAATAATAATATAACCCTCTATAAGGGGCCATTCCTCAAATTACTACTTTCACTTTTGATACTTTGAATATTTAGCATTTATTACTTCTGTACGTTTACTTAAAGTAAGTAAAATGTTGAATGTGGGACTATTGTAACAGAATATTTTTATATTTATCTTAAAATATCTTAATACTTCCTCTTACTAATGCAACATGATCATTATCCATGAATCCACACTTTTCACCCACACAATGCATTTCAATAATCAGCTCGCCATGAGCTGATAAACACTTTGTTCCCACACTCTGTCATTGAGCCTTTCAGACCTTTAAAGTGAGCAAATGAAATCACAGGGACATCATTGTGAGGGCTGAGGAAAAGCCCCGAGGCCCAACACATATGCTGAACTCTCCAATTTCCTAACGTTCAACTGGCGAAACATATTTGCCTATCCATTATCAACTGTAACAGCAGTGTCCTTAACTTTATTATGGTGACATGTAGGGCATGGCAGCCACATGGGACTCCATGGTGCATGAAAAAAAGGGCTGCACAGCTGATCCGCACAAAGACAAAGGCTGACAGTGTTCTGTTTGCAGGCTACTCCAGCAGCACAATAGAAGATGGGACAATAGGAGTCTTTTGACCCACACTGTGGCGAGGTTTCCCTGCTTTCAGAGAGGAGCTATTGTCTAAGAGCTGGTGCACCCTCATTGAGACAATGGAGAACTTAAACTGATGTAAGTGGGACTCTGCATTATGTGATGTAGACATGAGGCTCCTATTAATTTAATGCAATTTGTCTAATAAACATACTACATTATTAATGCAGCAAAAAGATCTTACTGATTTGTCATAAAGCGTGATTGTGCATCAGAAACTAAAGTCATTATGACAACTTAAGTTTTCCCAGGCAAGCAATAGCTAATGTAACACATGTAAGTATGTTTTCCCACAAAAACAACTCACAACCTGAATCTCTCTGGATTACATACGTGTATAAAAATTCACAAGCAAACTATAAAAATGTTTTACTGGTGCAGCAGTAGAAGAGCCAACAGTGATTGTGGTACTTTCCCAAAAAAGCACTTGGCCCAGCACTCGAGTTACTACAACAGTGCATTCTCCTCTGTGCAGAACAGCCGAGACACACATGCAGTGCAGTGTTGTTTTTATGAATGGCAAGGGAGAGGAGGAGAGAGGATTTCAGATCAATGAGCGGTAAACAAAGCTCACTGAGGATCCCTAATGACTGAATGTATGGCTACTGTATACTTTAAAGGGACAGTTCAGATTTTTTTAAGTGGGGTTGTCTGAGTTACTTATCCATAGATGGCTTATTACAAGCAGTAGATGTCAGTCGGCACGCCCACATTTTGGAGAAGCAAGCTGATGTCTGACATGGAAGCTAAGCAATCTGATGTGGAGGGGTCTGGGAAAAAAAAGTATTTTGACCACCCAAAAACTTTAAGTTTAAGTGTACATTCTGTTGAGGGTATTGTCACTGCTTTACCTTAATGTAAGACAGTGATTTCAACTGGATTAAGCCGTTATATTGCGGTCCTCAAAGCCAGACTCCATTGAGAAAAACAGTGATTTATCATCACTGAACACAGGAGCTGCTGGGCCACGACGGCCTCGATCAGTTTGTTTGTTTGTGTCATTGTGCGACTTTGGCATTTAAGAGGGTACGTTCAGATTCACCAAAATCACACAGGAACAGAAACAAACTAACTGATCAAAGCAGCAGTAGACCAGCAGCTCCTTTGTTCAGTGAGCTAAAATGACTGTTTTTCTCAAGGGAGTCTGGTAGCTTTGATGAGAGTACAGATGGGGAACTAAAGCTGTTACATTGCTTAGCTTCTGTGTTGGACTTCTGCCTGCTTCTCCAAACTGTGGGGCTAATGACTGAAATCTACTGAAGATAATGCACAGACTATCGATACTATCCCTTTACGGTGCTGTTGTGTTACCTTCCGTATGCAACTGCTCCCTGAGGCATGCTTGTAACTTTTTTCCCACTATAATAATTTCTGTTACATTTTGTTTGGGTATTTCTATGAACATTTATTGCTAATTCTGTTATGCCAAATGTGCAGTTGCAAAGTCAGAGTGACTCAAACATTCAGCAGCAGAGAGATTACACACTCTCTCGTGGCAGCAAAATGTTTGGCTGGATTAAGGCATCACATGAAGCCCAAGTTCAAAGCCCAGCAGCGTTAGGATTAGGACAGGTGGAAATGACTCTGCAGCACAGCGTGCTCTGTGTGTGAAACTAATTCAAAACACTCCTTCATGCAAAATACTTGTCGGGCATGACAACGTACATTTCATTCATATAGAGTTCTTTAAAGTGTAGTTGAGAGTTTAAGAGGACCACTCTCCCACTCCAGGTTGTATAAGTGGATCTGGCACTGAGTTTGATGACTGGATGAAACCTAGTAGCAGTCAATCTATCAAGCCCTCGAGCCAGCCAGCCCCTAATTGGAACACAATGAACACTGGAGAGGATGTTCTTTCTATTTGTGTACTAAGATGCTCCAGTATAGCAGTCTTTATTAAGTTCCAAACTGAGAATGTAATCATTTAGCATCTGCTGGATCAAGTGCAATAAATAAATGTTCTAGATCTTAAATTAAGGCTGGGTCATTTATTACAACTGGAGCAGAAGCACACATAAAATGTATTCAGCTTTGACGCTGAAGCAGTCTGATCTTAAAGGGACAGTTCACCTAAAATCAAAATACACTTTTTACCTCTTACCTGTAGTGCTACTTATTAATCTAGATTGTTTTGGTGTGATTTGCCGAGTGTTGGAGATATCAGTGCAGAAGGAAACGTCCATCTACTCATGTACAAGAGGCTCGTGGTCATGATTGTTTGAGATAGAGACAAAACATTAATGGTGACCTCTTCAGCTGAGCTGTAATGTTTGCTAGCTCAGAGGTGCTAGGTGAGTTAGCATTAGATGGACACTTCTTCCTGCACAGTGATACAGCTGGCGGGTGTAGTCTGGTAGAAAGAAAGTAGTTCCTACATGAAATATTAGTCTCATGTTTGTGTCTTTAACATGAGCCACAGAACAGCTTAGCCTGACATAAAGACTGGAAGCAGGGGGAAACAGCTATCTTGTCCATGATATAACCAGCACCTCTAAAACCCAAAGTGTAGGACTCATGGATGTATAGAGAGAACTGGATACAGTGTTGATTCATACGAAAGTTGCTCAGTGACGCATGAAGCCAAAAAAGTTCAAATGCCGTGTATAAAATTACCCGGATGATCGGCATTGCTTCCGCACTTTGTGGCCCCTAAAGCAGGTGCGCCCGAGCCTGCTAATTCCAGTTTAGAACTCCACTATCTTGAGTGGGGATAAAATGATTTACCCTTTCACCTTGCACCATTTCTAAATGTTATCGGACTGAATGGATCAAATCCTAATGATGCAACGAGTCATTTCAAGAGGGTTATGATGCTCAAAAAAATGTATCCACTGACTAACAGATGTCTCTTTCTTTTAAGTCTATGGCAAAAAGTCTTTTGGGGCCTACTGGCATCATGTCACATGCTTGGAAGTTGTAATTCCACTGTTTGGCCACTACAAAAATTGGCTTCAAAGCCTAATGTCACTACTACAACCAGCAAAGAAATAGTTTGGCACACAGTCACATGTAAAATTACAAATTGTAATTTCTACACTTTGATTTTTGTGCTGATTAAACAAACAAGTGTTGGGGAGTGGGGTTTGTTACTCTTGGACATAGCCTGGGTAAGTATGTCCCAAAATGTCTGACTATTCCTTCGAATATGAAGCTACATCCAGAAGGCCGTTATCTTACCCAAGCATAAAAACTGGAAACAGGGGGAAACAGCTAACCTGGCTCTTTCCAAATGTAACAAAAATCCACCTGAGGACAACTCTAAAGCTCACTTAATAACGTTGTTTGTGTAATCTGTACAAAAATCAAAGTGTAGGACCACAGGAAGTCCCTCTGCCTCCTGTCTTCATGCTAAGCTAAGCTAGCTGTCTCCTACCTGTAGCTTTATATTTAACATAAAAGAATGGTATTTAGCTTCCCATATCTTAGCCATTGATATTAGCTTATTTCCTAATAACCTATTTCTTTAAAGTCAGAACAAAAAAATAGGAAGTTTAGGAAGTTAACAAGGTCTGTCTCTTGTACTGGTCATGTGAAATAAAATCCCATTGCTGTGCCTCTAACCACAGGCTTCATATGTCAAATGCATGAATGTGCGGCCATTCAAATGTACAATTCCCGTTTTGTTTCTTTTGTGCTGAGCCCAGTTTACCTGTAGCCTACTTTCTGCGGTCGGCCCCATCCTCAGTTCCCCTGACGGAGTACTACAAAGCCGCAGCATGTGAAACCTGCAGGGCTTTTTGTCCCATCTCGCTTTCACCAAGCCCTGCATCAAGGTGAAAGACAATGGCCTCTGGGTTCTCAGGGCAGTGTGGGGGGCATCAGTGCTGGGATAAGTTAACCACGACCGCCAAGTGCTGATGTTTTGTGATAAGGACACACAGAGTTGCAGCCAGAGGTACAATGGGGGTCTTTGTGGCAGAGCCTGCACAGATAGCACCCAACCAAAAAACTGTGTAATTTGTAAAGTTTCTTACCTCTTGCTTATCTCGCTCCTCTGTAGCTCAGGGGTCATGGACAAGTAATAAAGCCTGGCTTCATTTAGGGTTCCTCCAAAGGAATTACTGAAGGTGTTGTTTACGACTACAGACGTGAAACCTGAGAGTGTTTTGAAAGCACAACATAGAATCTAAGTGCTCCGAACCCCCCAGAACTCTCTTTTGTTTGCAGCCACCCATGTTATCCAAATAGCAACTCATTTCTCAGGTCATTTAACTTGAACAGGCCTTGTCGCTGGAGCTGAACCATTACCTTTGGCTTCGAGACATGTTTGGGAAATGTGAGAAAAACACACACAGTTTGTATAATCTGATACCTGAATTATACAAAAGTTATGACAATATTTTTTGTTGAAGGTTATCAGTCATTAGTCACTGCTGACCTTGGTGTCCTGTACATGGAGCACTTAGGGGTCTTGGGGTGGAGAGATGAACACTAATTATTGCCAAACCAACCACCAGAAAACATTTTGCCATTGCATGTCTCTAAAAACCATACGTGATATGTTACACTTGTAGTGAATAGCTGATACGTTGAAACACATGATTCATCAGTTAGGACTTGGTGTTACAATCCCTGGAGTTTCAGGACGCTGCATGCCAGAGCATAGGTGTTTCAGTCGTGACCACCCAGCAGTATTCAAATAAACACAAGAAGTTTGTGCTCTAGAGAAAGACCAAGATAATCAGTTGTGCACCTCAACATCATCGGGTGTTTCGGCCTTTATCACAAGACACCCTCTGTTAAGGGATGCCCACCACAAGCTGATTGGGCCACACAATCTTCTTTCCTAGGATGGCGAAGGCATGGCTCACCCTACTCTCCCTCTGATTGGCCAGTAGTCATTGCCTTTTTTGGCTGGATTGGTTAGGTTTAGGCATGAGGAATGAGATTGGTTAGGATTAGTGTAAGAATGTCAGGGTAAGTCAATCGGAGGCAGACTAAGGCAGAGTAGGGTGGGTCTTGCCTTTGCCATCCTAGGAAAAAAACCTCGCTATCAGGCCTGGGTGTGTATCAGAACGTTGGCTCCTCCGTGGTAACCCAGGGGCCCAGACGGGATCCTTTCTCTTCAGCCATAGCCAATGACTGCACCTCTCAGCTGTATTGGCCACATCCTTGACCACTTCCCTCTGGACCTGCCCATTAATCCCAATTTCCTTGAGAAACCTAGTGGTGGATCTGGCGACAAAGCCTCTGCAGCCCACCTCTATCGGTCACACCTCAGCTTTCCAGCCTCTAGGCGCCACTTCAGTTACGAGGTCAGCGCAGTGCAGTCTCTTGCTTTCATACACCTCCTCAATGGCATTCTCCCAAGGGACAGTTAGTTGTATGAGGAAAGCACACTGACAAGACTTCGACCAGAGGACCAGGTCTGGTCATAAGTTGGTTGCTGCTATCTCAGGTGGAACTATGAGATGACAACAACATTGTGGTTGATGTGAGATTAGGTTTAACAACTGATTTTTTGTGGCACTATCCAGTAGGAATAACAGCAACAAGTCCCTAAAAAGCACCCACATTTGGTATCTAAAAAAGCCATTGGAAAAGGAGCCAAACTTGCACTTATGTTTTGGGGCTAAAAAGCCACAAAAAAAACAGAAACGGGTCCCAAAAACACACCTATGTATGGTGCCTAAAACGGTGCTGGAAAAAGAGCCTCAGGTTGTTAAGAACACCCACGTTTGATGCCTAAAAAGCTGCTAGAAACGCTGCAATGACTTGCTAAAAATAACCAGGTTTGTTGTTGGTTGGTCTCAAACAGTTGCCTGGAGCTTGGCAGGTCTTGCTTTAGTGTCACGCTATCCACTATCCCCTCTACCTCCTGATGACAAAGTCAGCTCATACACTGCATCACTTCAGAAACGTTATGATACATATAAAACATACAAATGTAACATTTTTGGTTTGCAGAAATGTAAGATGCCAACATCTTCTTATGGTGACTGGGCTGTTACTGCACTAGATCTTTACACTTAGCATGAAACCTGAGTGTGTGCATGCGTTCCTGTTATGTGACGGCTGTTTGGAGTTTCAGATAATTAAGAATCAAGAGTGCACAGCCACATGATAACACTCGTCAAGTGCACGCTGCATGAGGTGAAGCATGCTCTGGTCTGTCTGTCGACATGCACAATTGACTCTCTTAGTCGCCCCAACAATGGCAACAGAACATACAAAATACCTCTGTGTGTGTGTGTGTGTGTGTGTGTGTGTGTGTGTTAGTGTAGGTTTTTTAAAGTCTATAGAGCGAGCAATTCCCCCCCTGAGATCAAGGGTTCAGAGTTTGATTGCAGCGTTACAAAGACAACAGTTTATGTGCAATTCAGTTGAATGAAGACATTTTTTTATCAGATGAAAGAACTAATGGGTTTCATATAAATCTGACATTGAAAAAGTTTTGTCTCCCTTTAGTTTGTTTGTCCCAAAGTCTAGGAATGAGCATGAGATTGCATGTAGAAGTAGTTATTCATAATAAACAGACACTCAAAGTTTAATTTTTTCCCAAAATGCTCAGTTAAACTCATGTATTTGGCTGTGATTTCCAGTAAGACTTGATTAAAGTTGGGAACAAATAGACACAGTATGGTGAGGAGACGCAGTTCGGCCTGCCTGCTGCGCCCACTGAGCGTTTTCCATGAGTCAGAGTGGGCGTTATCCGGGCACCGGGGATGCCAACGTCCATAAGCTCTCTCCATCTGTCACCAACAGTCCTCTCCTGTTGGTCAGCATTTCATTCTTTTATTTATCTGTTCCTTTGTTCCCGTGTGCATCAAAACAAAATATGAAAGGGAGGAGGAGGCAGACATCACATTATTTTTTTTTATTTTATAAAACATTGTATAAAGACCTCAAAAGTTAGGATTCGTCTACAAATTTAAAGTCAGGCAGACTTTAGCTGCTAATGTAAAACTGTGCATAACTTCTCAAACCTTGTACTTCATCTTTCCAGTCTTGCTGATGACACAGATATGCTGAAAGAGAAAGATGTGGCAGAAAGACAAAATTAGCATGTGTGACTTTGATGTAAGATTTTTACTTTTCAGTATGTTTCAATCTTGTCCAAAATCTGGTGATGGCAAAATATTTGTTTAAGATCATGCTGCCCTATGGGAAATTCCAGCATGTTTTTAGAGCCTCAATATGCCACATACAGTAAGGAAAGATGAAGCTCGCAATCATGCGAAAGCCAGGAGGGTAATCTGCAAAGATATGACACATTCATTAATCTAACTTTGGGCGTCCCGGGGGTTCAACTCATATTTCTGCTGTAGGATAAGTACAGATAAGAAAGGGGAAGCTTTAACTCTTTCGTAATGAAAACCAACCCCCTCAAACATGCACAACAGACACACACACACACACACACACACGATCATACAGTACGTACAGTACACACAGGACACACACCCATGTGAATACACACACGCATACAAAGCTCTGGGAGTCGACCTTGGCTTAGTGTTTCACATGAGTCAGAGGTAAATTTGAGGCCAAGTCTCTACAAATATCAAAATGACAAAGTTCACATAAGTTTGCACTTACTAATTTCACACTGTGAAATCTGGCTTGAAATAAGATGTCGGAGGTGCAACAACAAAAACATAGATACTTTGCACTCCTGACTCAAAGCTGGTAGAGGTGTAAGATGGGTCAAATGTACCAGTGAAGGGGTCAGAGGAGAAAGAAGTAAAGACTAGTAGAAATACCAGACATGGTTTTAAGATGCAAAAGGGGTTAAACTTCTTTGCACGGAGAAATATAAAAGCAAGAAAGGAAAAAGAGCGAGTTGATGTATAGCTATACCAGATTCAGAGTACATTAGGTGGTCACCATGTCCAATTAGGTAATTATGAGGCCTAAAATTCAAGCTAAACGCTAACAACAATGCTAAAATGCTAATGTTTAGCAGGTAATGTTGAGCATTTTAAGTGTTTTAACATGTTAACATTTGCTAACAAGTATTTTTTATTTTTTTTAAATTATTTGTTATATTTTATTTATATATTATTATACATAATTAAATATAAAATGTACATATTTATTTTTTATATATATTTTGTTTATTTGTTTTATTTATTGTTGTTATTATTGGTATTTAATTATATTATTTTATTTTTTTTATTTCATTTTTTATTTTTTGTATATCTGAGGTCCCCTGTCAGGGATTGTTCTGTTGAAAATTAAGAATTAAATAAAAGGTTTTTTAAAAAAAATGCTTATTAATGCTAAACACAAAGTACAGCAGAGGCTGACGGGAATAGTATTATTTTAGGCATTTGACCTGATGAAAGGTGATTTTAGCTGCTTTGCCTACATGTTAAGTCTCCTCAGGCAGGAAGGATACCTGTTTGGTGAGTTTAGGTTTCAGGCAGAGAAGTGCATCTCTTTGATTTACTGACTTTAACCCCCCACCCCCCCCACCCCTCCTGTCTCTTTCATCTTTTTCTCTTAGCTCTTCAAAAGGTCATGTGCCATGTGCAGCAGTGTCAGCAGAGTCAGGACTCACATTCAGGTCACGGAAGTATTCATTGTAATCCAAGGCATAACCGACAACGAAGCGGTTGGGGATTTCAAATCCAACATCTATCAGAGGAAACACAGGTATGAATGTTAAAGAGTAACATGGTGTGTGTAAATTCTGAAATTAATTTGAGGTTGAATGACATAAGAAAACATACATTTTGTGTTTTTTAAGACCATAAATTTCACATGACATGCAACAAAGGTCTCAAGCTGAGATCGAATCAGGTGCACTGTGGTTACATACTGCTGTATGTCCCTAAACCATTAGTTGATGAGAACAACCTTTGAAGTTGGTACTTTCTAAATGGAGTTCAATGTAAGGTTTTTTGAAGCTACAGGAGGGTGTAGCCACCAGTCTAACAACTGCAGCTTAAAGCACTTCTGCTCTAGCTTCACCACTCAGCTGTGGTGGATGCTGCTTGCTGCCTTTCACCATGATGTCTCTTCTATGTCAACCAAATTGCCAGAATAATTAATATTACAAATTTGGTATACTGACACTCTCTGTTTCTTTGTGTTTCAACAGTGCTGTGTTAATCTGTGGTTATGTTTAGTCACAAAAACCACACTTGGTTATGGTTAGGAAAAGATCAGGTTTAGGCTTAAAACACATGCTTTTGGTGGCACAGTCACGGCTGGGAACAATGCCGATATCTGGATAAGATACACCTGATTTTGTTGTTTGTTGCTCTCAAACAGTGGTCCACAGCTTGGCACTTGTGGTGGTGTAATCATGACTGGAAATGCCCTAAATGTCTTGCTAAAAAAACACGGTTCTGTTTGTTGGTCTCGAAAAAGAGTCTGCAGTGGTCTGTAGCTTGGCAGCCGTCTGTTAGCAAATATACATGTAATCAGAACCATGCTACTTAAAATGATTAAAATGATACATTTGAAACATAGAAATGTAACATATCTGTGGTTTGCAGAAACATACAATGTCAACATTTCCCTCTGGTGACTGGGCTGTCCCTGTTGGTTCTGCCTAGTACATCTCCTTACTGGGTGTCCAAATCACCAAATGGTTTCTTCCTGACCGCCCGCAACACAATCCACAAGGAAAGACACTTTGCAGATGAATCTTATTTTTTGTCAGTAGGATTTAATCAAGGAGGCTTATCAGATCAGACAATATTCTTGATGATGAACATATTCCTGCTACTACTTACATTACAAAGTGTAGAACCACACTAACTATGCAACTGCTTTGAGAAAGAATGAAAGAAATATGCATTTGTTTAATTGCAACTGAATGGAAAACCTATCAGACGGCGTACAATAAATGATTATTGAGCTCAGACATAGAACTGTAATAATATGAGAGAAACAGATGACTAAAAAACAGAGGTACTTACAGTCTGTCAGACTCTCAGCCATGTTAGGGACCCTCTTCACCAGCAGCCTGGAACACATGAAATATAGACATCATTTAGAAAATGCTTCAGTGCTACAATAACTTACCATGACCTAGGAAGTATATCTAGTATTTTTTTTAAAGAATTATAATAGTCTTACACTGTAACAAATATGCATCCCAATCCAAAGACAGAACTTACATCCATGCAACATGCAAACACTTCAAACGTGTTACACATACAGTACAAGAAGAGATAAACTTTCAACATGGACCATGTGCCAGGAAAGATGTTTATCTTGTGTCTGTGATCTTGGAGTGCATAGAAACAGCCCACGGACACCAGATAGTGACCGCTGACAGGCGATATCTTCTTCTTGTGTTCATCACACGCTTGGCATTTCCCCTGGTGCGGACAAACACAGATGACTGAAAATCTAGCTCACCCTGCGACCTTGACCATCTTGGGTTCAAAGGTCTCCACATGCTTCAGAAGGGCCTTCATGGTCTTTCCTGTGTCAACTATGGCCTGAGGGAAGGGAAGAGCAAAGGAAGAGGGAGAGATGAAGAGGGAGGGATGAGGGACATTTGAGTTCAGAATGCTTTGAAGGGGGAAAAAATGGCAGCCAAATATGCAGATCTTAGGATGAAGAACTTCTACCTTGATTAACTGTACAATGAATAAAGAACTACTGGGTATGTACTACTACTGGGAAATTGGAAATTTTCAGTGACATAATTTTAAGATGCCTCCCATTCAAAACTGATTTTTGCAGTAAACATACATTGTATTATCAAGCTTATGTGTTTTTGCCTTCGTCCAGAAACATTTACAACTGAAACATGATCTTGAAGAGAGGGGAGTTTGTTCTTTTTGTCCTTTTGTAGACCAAAAACAAAAAAGCACAATGGCTTCTAAGACAACAAGGCACCAAATAAGGTGCAACAAAACATAACAAAGGCATCAAACAAGGTGTAAATATAAAGGTCATGCTTGATAGAATTAATTTAGTTTACTAAAGAGACAACACTGAGGACACTCACCTCGACAATGAGCACACTCTTGGTAACGTGTAAAAAAAGAGAAGACAACCATTAGTAAAGCATCACCTTTGAATTTTAGCACAGTTCAAGCAAAGTGAAAACAAAGGCGAGATTGTGTCTGTAAGATCTACATTTCTTACAGACAGTATCTATAGCAACAATGTTGGCAGCAACATCGGCGCCTCGACAAAAACACAGAACAACTCATTCTCTCCTCAACAGTAATGAACATCTGTGTCTACAGTGAGCAAAAGTCACTTCTAAAGTGTCCGGGTGTTGCACACTTTCCCTGCTGCAGGGTTTCAAATGACTCCTTGTTCCCTTGGCTGGGTGTATGGGGCTCTTTGTGAGACCAGTGGAGAGTATCTATGGTTTAGGGAGAGTGATCGGAGAGAATGCAGGCGCCTGGCCAATGTTCTCTGGGTCTACACCTGAACACTGTTATACAACACTCAGAGAAAGTCAACAGGGAAGTGTTAACAAACATGAAAACTTCAACATAACTAACCTGTGTTGATGGATGCTGCAATCTGTAAAGGTACTATACAGCCAGGTGGACAATAACTGTGCACTGGCAGTTATTTGACTGTGTTTAGCACCATTGTTTGGGAATTTATAGTCCTCCTTAGATCCCTGGATCTCAAGTTTTGTGTGCTCAATTGATCAGTCCTGACTCTGGCAAAAACTTTGTTGATAATAAATCATTGCTACTAAAAGTAGGCACTGACTAAAAACCTCTAAAAGTACAGAGAGCTGAAGAGGGCCAATTCAAAACACTGGCGATGGTGTTTATTTTCTCTTTATCTTCTCCCAGGGTCAGGTAACAATTTAAGATTGTAAATGGTTCATTAGTTGGAAGAGTGATGGGCAGATTCACAAAAGAATTTTGCGGCTGCTAAACCTGCACAAAAAAGACAAAAGACACCGTGTAATTCTCAAAGCAACTGCAAAGGATGAAACCTAACTGTGCTGCCAAGCAAATGGCGTCTTGGTGCTCCCGTGCTATTTGCATGTATTTAAACAAGGTAATATCCATGCTTCTGGTGCAAAATTGGCCCCTGTCTTTGCAAATGAGCCATCCAATACACAAAGATCAGACTTCATAGCCCCCTCTTCAGAGAGTTGGTGTTTACTGAGGCACACTGACAGACTGGGATGATAAATCCCAAATCTCACAATTAAATTCCTTGCCTGAAGTTATGAGGAACGTCTCTGCACCCCATCAGTCAGGACGTGTAGCTAGCGGCCCGAAAATTTCAGTTTTCCCTCTGCCTTTGTTTTGCCTGAACGTGATCTTGGTGCAAAAGCAACATTTACCACATGGATAACTGCAGTCAGACGCAAAGAAAAGGGGCAAACTACAGTCATCTGCAATATCTAACTGGAGTATCTTTTGTGAACTGGACCTTATGACGGGGCAGATAGCTGTTGCAAGTGATGTGCACTTTATGGTGCTATCAGCTACCGCAATATGTTCTTTGTAAATTCACCCCTAAGAGGCTACAGCAAACCAAGTGCTTATGTTTATGTCATGCATGCTACTATTTAGCAGTGTAATGATCATTTCAACCTGATGATGGCACTAGAGGAAAAGTCAGGGGATTATCAAAGTTACTATGGTTCATCCTGAGGCTGGGAACATGAACGAAAATTCATGGCAATTCATCCAATAGTTGTGACATTTTACTCATAACCACAAATGTTAACCTCATGGTGGCGCAAGATCATTGTTGCCAAAATCCGCCAATGGTAGCCCCCAAAAACATTTTATGTGGCGTCCATACATGACATGAAATGCATTCATTAAATGTGAATCATCTGCGGTCTGTTTTAGTACTTTCACTTTCAATAGCTTATATTTAATACGCTACTAGGAGAATGCATGAAACTGCACCCCCCTAATGAATTCTGTCAGTTCTGGGCTAGTGCTCGTAGCTAAAGTTAGCGTTTTCACTCGACAACTTGCAATTGCACTATTCAGCCCTCAACAATATGCTGGCTCCATAAATTGGCATCAAACCTTTGAGCACCCCTATGCTAGATGAAAAGTTAGCATTAGGATTCTTCATCTGGGGACTATGAATGTCTATACAAAATTACCTGGGCATGAGCATTTGATAGTTGTTGAGAAATTTCAGTTTGGACAACAGATTGAACGGAATATCACAGACTGACATTCATAAACATAAATCCTGGACAATGATATAAAATGTTTTCTATTTCTTTGTGAACACAAAGGGGTGCTATGACTTCCATCAGCCTCAAGGAGCAACAAATCATCTCTTCCTCAGCAAAAACAGGTATTTTATCCATGCTCCAACAGCTCCATTTAACACTGTGCTAAATTTAAACTACTCAGATTACCATATTAACACTTGGGATTAAGACATCTAAGTGTTAGGAATCCACCGTGAGTAACAATTGCATGAGAAACTTTCAGCAGTGCCGGTCAATGCTGCTGGCCAGGATTCAATTCACTGAAACCAGAGAGCTTGCTCATGCCACCCCACTCTTCAACATAACATTTACTTTTTATATGCTGTCATTAAGTTACCCTGATCATTGCACAAATTAATAGGTTTAGAAGGAGCAGTGTCAGCAGCACCACACTTATTATCTACCTGGAGCTGTGACTCAACAATGTTTCAGTGCAACAAAGACAGATGACTCATGATTAGTTTTTGATTATATGCTGTAAGAGACTTTGTGGGAGGTTTAATATTTTCACCAAGGTGAAGGATGTAACAAGAGCACTGACTTTTGTAGCACAGACAAAGTGGAGTGATTCATGTGTTCTGTGCAAGGTGGTGACCAGCTTTTCTGGTTTAACTCCCACTGACCTTTTTACCCACGCTGAAAATGCATCTTAGCTACAGCACATGCTGACATCTCAGTTAACAGTGTTCAGCATCAGTCTCTTTAAAGCTAACATGTCTGGGCATATTTGCGCACTCATTCAGCTGAGTAAGTGAAGTCTCTGTCTCATGCCTATCTCAGAGAATCATTCCTCTTGATCCCCTGTCCTCTGCAGACTCCTCAGTCCTCTGTGCCAGAGCTCAACAGGGATGAACAGTCAGTAAATCTGCCTTGTGGGAACATTTGTTTTCCTGAAACGTCTGATTCATGGTGCGGCTGGTGAAGGGCAAACCACTTTAACAAAGTGACACTCAGGAGGCGTGCATGAAGAGGACAGCTGTGAGGAGAAAGCTTAAAAAACTGAGGTGCAGGGGTGTGTCCTGGTCCAAGGGCAAGTTTGGGACAATGACAGTATATCTGAAACACTGTCACTTATTGATTGAGGATGAGAAATGTGATTGCGTTTTGTTATTTTAGCTAAAAGATTCAATGTATTCTCAGAAAGAAAGTCTCTATTGTTCACCTGTGTGTACCTGACAGTTGACTGACAGCTCCCTCTTGAGGCCGAGGCTGTTTCACTTATAGGAACAGTCCACCCCAAAATCAGAATATTTTCCTAATACCTGTGGTTATATCAGTCTAGATTGTTTTGGTGTGAGTTGCCGAATGTTGAAGAGATGTTGCAGAGGTGTGTCTGCCTTCTCTCCAATATAATAGAACTAGATGGCACTCAGCTCATGGTGATCAGTTTATTGTAGGAACTATTTTCTTTCTACTGAACTACACCCGCCAAGAGAGTCACCGCACAGAAGGAAGCGTGCATCTACTGCTAGCTCACCTAGCACCACTGAGCTAGCTAACCTTGGGGACTGCCTAATGTTCTGACGGCCCAAAATTCCACAGCCCTGTTGGTCCAAAAAATGTCCCACTGGACGAAAGCACATTTCTTGCATTTCATATCTCTTTGTAGTTGTGGTTCTGTGTGTCTCTGTGGTCATTTTGTTTCTCCTTGTTGTTTGTTTTGTGTCTTTCTATAGTCGTGTGGGACTCTTTGAGGCCATTTTGTGTCTTATTGAGGTATTTTGTGTTTCTTTGAGGTAATTTGAAGTCTTTTTTGGTCATTTTGCCTGTCTGTAGTGATTTAGTTCTTAATTTGTGTCTCTTTGCATTGCCTTTGCATCTCTTTGTGGTCTTTTGGGAATGCTCATTGCTTTTAACTCCTGTTACTACGAAAATACACACTCAAAACAGTTAAAAAATGGTTTCATTGTACGTTTCTGGAATAACAGGTACGTTACATGAGTCAGCAATGCTATGGTAAAGGTGTGGTTATGTTTAGGCACAAACCACTTGGATTTGGTTGGGAAAAGATCCTCTTGACACTAACTGCAGGAGTGTGTTTTTTCTGAGAAACAGGACCTCGAAGCAATGGGGCTTTGTTTTTGGGATAAGGGCCGTTGGAGTAATGAGCGTTCGATCCAAAGTCATTTTCCGCGTTAATGGGGCTTTGGAGTTTTGGGTCGTCGGAACTATGGCATGGCACCCTAACATTACAGCTAAGCTGAGGAAGACACCATTTATGTTTGCATCTCACACTGTCATGAGCACGAGCCTCTTGTCAGTGAGTAGATGCACACTTCCTTCCGTGCTTTGATATGGTTGGCGGGTGTAGTTCAGCAGAAAGAAATTAGTTCCTACATAAAACTGCTGATCTGATTTGGGGCGTGAACTGTCCCTTTAACAGAAATCAAAATACTGACAAAGAGCACTGCCCCATTGACCGCATAATATTAACAGCTATGTAGGAAACTTGATTACACTCACCTTTCCACGTAGGAAAGACAGATCTCGGCTTCCTATGATGTGCAGCTCCTCTGTCGATTGGTCATTCTGGGGGCGGAGAAGACAAAAATGGAAAGATGATTCGTATTATGCAATTATTCTAAATAAAGTATGTCTCAAGTTGTTAAATCTGTGCTGATTTATTACACTTTTGCTTCTTCCTCAGCAGTTTCTTTACATGAAATCAAGATTTATTCTTTCCAGCGGCCAGAAATGACAATAAATGCTGTGGAATGAAATAGCGCACTGTATGTTTTCTTATGGACATGTAACTGGAGTGTTTCTCAATAATTTGGCTCTACTGCAAAATAAATAAGAAAGAACTGTCTGCAGCAAAAATGCCACACAAAATTTATTTTACAAGACTTTAGAGTGCAAAATATTACCCTCAACCCTAAACAAAGACAGGCTCTCTCCGTCCCTGTGGGAAGCACAGCGAGGCAAAGCTTTGAAGGACGGCTTTGAAGGCTTTGAAGTTAGATTTGGTCAGCTACAGATGCATCACTTGGATAAGAGGAGCAGTGACATGGACAAAATCCTGGCCCTGGGGGCAAGTCACATGACTCCATCATGACCTGTGAGACTGACTAACAGCGTCATCACTCAGACACTGTCCTCTAGTGTCGTAATGGTGACTCTGCCGTGTTGTTTGTTGACATCAGAATGTAATTATTATGTTTTGGGATTGTTATAGTGTTTTAATGATTATTTTAGTGTTTTTATACTTTTGTGCAGCCTCATTACTTTTATACTTTATTTTGATTTATTGATTTATGTAAAACTTTTCCCTGCCACAGTGAGACTGATGGTAAAAGCAAAAAAGGACTAACTAAATACACAAACTTATCTACCTCATGTTACATGCAATAAAAACTGGAAATGTGCAACACCTAAAATTTGAAAAAACAAACATCTGAATGCCCTGCAGGTGGAGCTTATATTCTTCTATATTCTATTCTTATATTTAACATACTTTTTTATACCTTTTTTGTGCACTTTATCTTTTACTATTTATTACCTTACTGTTTCTGACATGACTGTTTTTTGCACAAGAATTCCTGTGTACTCAGACTGTGTCCAGGTGTGCAAATGGCAAATAAAGTTATCTTATCTTATCTTATCTTCTCTTATATTGTGGTAATGTACTTATTACCAGTTTCACATATAGTTTTAAGCTTGAATTGTGTGTGTAAACTATAAAAAAAACAATGTAAGAGATAAAATGTAAACCTGGGTGAAAGCAGATATCCCAATTTGGAAGGGAATGAGAAGTTCCTATTTTCTTGGAATTAATTGTGTGAAAGCACAGGATGGATAAATGTGTAATTTAAGGCCATTCAGACAAGGATTTTACCCATTTAGAGTCACTATTTCTTAGTATGAAGACTAAAAAAATAAAGTTAGCAGTGAATTTTTGAGGATTTATGGTTGAGTTTTCCATACTAGAATGTTAATTCAATGAAATGAGCTGTTTTGTTTGTTGTTTTTATGTGGTTATAGTGTGTGTAAGTTGTGTATCATTGTATGTTTGTGGACTTCAGGAGGAATACAGGATGCTGATGCTAA
Organism: Epinephelus fuscoguttatus; assembly: GCF_011397635.1. NCBI lineage: Eukaryota > Metazoa > Chordata > Actinopteri > Perciformes > Serranidae > Epinephelus > Epinephelus fuscoguttatus. The sequence continues at coordinate 13,145,379 of NC_064772.1, forward strand.
CAGGGATCTTGAGAAAGAAAGAAAGAAAGAAAGAAAGAAAGAAAGAAAGAAAGAAAGAAAGAGAGCTTATAGCCTTTCATTATTTCCATGTTTGTATTTTTTTTTCTTTTTTTTTCTTATTCTATCTTTGTTCTGTGTTTATATCTGTTCATCTGGGTGGCATGCTGCTGCATACGATTGTCTTTACAGGGCTTATTAAAGTTGTTTTGAAATGAATTGAGTTCAGAATTATGACCTAGCCTTGTCAACTCCCTGCAGGTATATTTTGTTCTTTTTGTCCTATTGCATGGTAAAAAATCTAATTTGTGACATTACAATATGACCTCACTGTGGCTGAAGCGATCCAGCAAGGCAATAACAATAATTCAGTTTATGCTGTCCATATAGCTCCTTAAACCTCTGTAAAAGCCAGTTCTTAAAATCCTCCCCTGTGCTGAAGGGAGAGAAAAGACAAAATGCAACCACATGCAGAGAAATGTAAATCACATCATTTTGGATGCGCTCTGTGCCAAAGTACACTAAAGAATAATAATGGACTGTGGTGACAAGTGCAAAGAGACATCACTGTAAACATTACTACATCACTCCCAGAGTTAATTCCAGGGTTTATGCATTCCAGGTGTTAGACAGTGTCATAAGCTGTTTCTCTTGGCAGCGGCAACAGCGCCAATTAGCAGTGTGGTATTTTCATGAACTGAGCTCTGCAGCGGCTCCACAATCAATCCTCCTTGAGGTGTCCTGCCCTAATGTTGCTCTGTCCTCATGAAACACGAACAACAGTGACATCTGCTGGTGGCTGAGCCAAAGTCAGATGCAATATTTAGTCAGATGTGAGATGTAAAGATGGGAAAGTGTCTTTGGTACATGCATGTAAGGACTGTAACTGAGGATTATTTCGATTATTATGTTATCTGCCAGTCGTGTTGTCTAAAATGTACAAAAATAATTCTTAAAATGGCTTGAAAATGGCTTGTTTTGCCCATCCAACAGTCCAAAACCCAAAGATGTTCACTTTATCATGTTAACAGTCATAAAAGGCAGAAGATCCTCTCACTTGAGAAGCGAAACCAGTAAATATTTGGCATTTTCACTCAATAAATAGCTTTTAATTAGTTCTCAAAATGATCAGTTTTGTTAGTTCATTTTCTGTTGACTGAGTAATCAAATAATCAACTCACTAAATGTTCCATTTATTACATAATTTCAGCACGATGTAATTGCATTTTATTGTCTTTTTGGGGGCAATATTTTGCCTTCATTAGAGAAAACAAAGATGGGGAATAACTTGGAAAAAAAGGGCTCCTGGCTGGACTTGAACAAGGGACATTGCAGATCATGGCTAGTGCCACTGAAATAAAGGTTTAAGTGATCAGTCATAACTCAGGTCAGGTGCTTGACATCCATCTGCAATAACCTCTAAGAAAAAAAAAAAAAGAAAGAAAATGCACTCAGTTACAGAAGCAGAGAACGGCTGTGCCTTCAATTATTTTTTTCATGTCATTATCTTGAGATCATGAGTTAATTATTTTGTTATCAGGAGAAAACAAGCTTTGTTTTCACGAGATAATGAAATAATCAAGTCGTTATCACAAGAAAACAAAATGTTGTTTCCTCTTATTACTTATGATGTTTATCAGAGAGCAGGAGTGCCATAGCCGCATGCATAGATGGCGTCTTGACAACTGTAGCGACTGATTTCAGCTGAAAATGTTAGATCAAGGAGTATCTATTATTAATGCCTTGGACTCAACTTAAATCAAGGTTCAGTTATGAATCCTCCCCCACAGTCATGACAATGATAAAATCAGGTGTGATCAAATGAACCAGACACTAATTTTAAAGTTCTCCACAACTATCCTTTTGTTTTCTTGTGAAAAATGATGTTGTCATCTTGACAACTCAGCATTTCTATTTGACCTAAAATGACCTGTTATCATGAGTAGTAGGTGTAACGTGGTATATGTTGCGCTGTTTGTAATGGAGTGTAGTGGTATGTGTATTGTAGTATATGTTGTGAATGATGTGATGTGTGTTGTGGTATATGTACTGGTGTGAGTATTGTACTATGTGGATCGTGGTTATGTATTTTATTGTGCCTTCCATGCTTCTGGTGTGTTGTGGTTTTATGATGTTAAAAACTGTTCATTTTTATTAACATTGTAGGCCTATATGTAAAAGCCTAACTGGGAACAATGTTAATCGAATAATCCCTATTAAATAAAATAAAGAAAAGAAAATGCAGTGTTCTATTGCATTTGTTGTTTATGGAAATATAAGGCAATGTTTAGCTTTTCAGCGCAAATTGTAATGTAATGTGGCACAACTTCCTTACTGGTTAATGTCAATCAAACCATGTCGCTCTTTGATTTTTTAAAATTAATTCATTATTTTACTCATTTACAATTGTTAAATATTATTTATTTATTTACTCGCACCATGGGGAGCAGGGGGGCTGCAGAGGGTGGTGGCTGAGTGGGCAAAAAAAGCTTTGCACAACTGCATATTGAACTTTCATTTGTCTTTCTTTGTGAAACTAAATAAAAAATAAAATAAAAATAGATCAAAAATAAGTGCAAGCATGGCTGTTATTGGCTTCCATACTCACATCCCCTGCTGTAATGTAGTAGTATTTTCATACACTGCAGTTCACATACCTGGTAGCTCTTCAGACGGATAAACTCCACCCGGGTCTCCAGGTACTTGTTGGAGTTGCGGCCGAGAACCTTGATGAACTCCACCAGGTCTGCACAGAATTTGTAGCCTCCCTTCAAGACACACAGTACCATTATGCTGTCCCCAAAGTCATCCATGACGTAGCCGGCCAGACGCTCTACCCTGCACGAGAAAAATCCCATCAAAACAAATTACTAGGAAATTATTTTTTAAAAAGTCACTTTGCAGGTATGTTTATGCAAATTTTTACCTGTTCATGATGACACCATGTGGTATGTAGACACTCTCTATGTCTTCGTGGTAGTGTTCAGGGTAGGTGAACAGGTCCAGGCTGTATCCTGGCCAGTCATCTTTAATCTGGGACAGACAGCTTATTGTTAGATGTGTAAGTATATTATTTGGTCAAACAGAAATAAAATGTGGTATTTCTTTGCATAATTTTGAGATAGCGCAGTAGGAAGTCATGTGGAGGCATTTTAAAAGCCGGGAGTCTTAAAAACTTAAATTCAAAGCAGCTGCCGACAGAACTTCACAGCTTTGTGCTCTAGTTTAACAAGCATTGTTATCCCTCAGCATCTGTACCCTCACACAGCGAAGCATTTTAACTACAATTACTGACTTTATCTTAATCATATTCTTCTGTGTTCATGAATGAACACAAACCCTGAAAGCTCTTTAAAAGCTGCTTACTGTTGAATTAATCAAATAATGACTTCAAGGGATTCATTCAGAGAAAAGCAAATATGTTATCTTCTTACAGCAGCTGAGCAAATAATTACACACAAATAAATAATCACTCTCTGTTGACAATAATGTGACCTACATTTAATACAGCACGAGATAATCTGGCTGAATCATGTGTTTGTGTTGAACATACCACAATTCCTCTTTTCATGCCTGTGTTGTCCATTTGTAGTGGTGTGAAAACTGTCTTCACTGGGACAAAGACTCAGGATAGGACACAGGTAGCAGTGACCTTCAGAGGAAACACACATAGTTTACTGCACATACACTGGATCAAATAAAGAAGGCTTTCCATCTTTCCTTGTAATGATATGGTACATGAAAAAGCAATAACAGAAACAAGAGAAACATACTCACAGTTCTGTTGCCTTCTTTCCAGCCACCATTCACAAACCAAGGAGGAAAACAAGAGTGTCAAAAGATATCTGGGGACGTCCTGTCCTGTCCAGCCTCGTGGGCTGTGGGATCACGCTTTAGTCATTTGCATAAAAAGACAGCGCTGTTTTAGTCGTAGAGAATTACAGGGATAATCAGATGCATGTGATGCTGGCTTCACGAGCTGCAACAGGACAATGAAAACAACTGACAACAAATATTTGCTTCAGTTTCTATGCAGGACATTTTATTCAGTCAGAATTCAATTGATTTTAAGGACACTCTTATAGACTACACAGCCAACTATTTAGTCTTTTGTTCCCCAAGAAGTCACATTTACAAGAAACAGCTGTTTGCCATTATATGCAGCTCAAAATGTAATATTTCTATAATACAAAGAGGCGTTAAAGCTACAGTTGGTGACTTTTATGAAAATAACTTTTGTCATATTGGCTGAAACTGTCATACACAGTAAGACAAAATATGTGAAAAATTTAAATTACTGCTCTCAGAAGCACCTCAAATGCCTTTAATGGTATCTGCAAGACTGAAAGAAAAGGCCTGAATGAAAACAACCAATCAGAGCACAGGAGTCTTAAAGGGCCTATGTCCACAGTGTTTTTTTTTTTCTTCAAGCTCTTCTTTCAATTATTTCCAATTAAGTCCAACTAATGCGGCCGCATGCAGCTGACTAGAAAAAAAAGTGCCACACCCAGCGTCTTTTTTTTGCGCAGTCTCTAAACTTTTTAGAATGCCACTGGTGTCATCTGTGATGCTCCCTTTCAGGAAATCAATCACCTGGGACAGTACTCATCACCCTAAAAACCAAGGTGGAGGAGAAGCTAGTTCTGGCCGCATTTATTCGCGCTGGACAAAAACCATTGCAACAGAAAAGCTCATTTGTGGGCGCAGATCAGACATTGGATGTTGCTGGTGTGTGCTGTGCTTTACACCATAATGATTTAGTGATATCCAAAGCACAAGTACTTGTATAAGCTTGTTAGCTGTGTAGTCAACCCTCTGTTCACATAACGTCATCAAACAAGACACTGGGAGCGCTTTCTGCCACAGCTTTTCGGCCAAAGTAAAACAATTATGTGGACACAAGCACTAACACAGCTGTCAATCAGGTCATGAACTGCCAACAAACTGTCAAACTAGGCAACGCTGATCAAATATGAATCAAGATTCCGTTACTGCATTGCCCATTTATTGCCTCAAATGTCTTCACAAACATATTTTAGGGTACTGTTTAGCTGTAAAATGAGAATTTTTGCTACCTGGTTGCCATGTCAAACGACAGTTGAGCCGAAAAGTGAGCACGACCCACCAGCTGAAGTAAATTTTCTTACTGAATCTTGATTTTTATTTCATCATAATGATTCATTTTGATTCATAAAGTTAAAAACTGTAGCTTTAAATTACAAAATTTCCTTCAAAATTACATTATATTTCACCAAGAGTACATCACTTTAAAAACATGATTTGCCCTGTTAGTGGTAGATGTAACGATGGCAATAGTCCATTGTGAATTCTCTCACTGACTGGCCAGACTGCTTTTGAATTTGCTGTGAATTTACACACTCCCCAGAGGGTAATTCTAAATGATTCAATAACTCGCACTGGAGTTTCATCTATTTTCCATGTTTCATGTGACAGATCATGAGAATATACACATACAGAATTTTATTTTACTCAAGCCCACATGATATGTGAAGTAAGGGTGTTGGTCTCAAGACAGTACAGTACATCTAATTTAATGTTTTTTAATATCTTAGTTATTGGAGATGTAGATGGTCTTAAACCTCTCGAAGAGGTTGATGTCGTTCTCCAGCTGCTTTATTGCCACTTCCAGACGTTCCTTGCGGGACTTCTTGGACAGGCTGTCCGTGACGAGAGAGAGGCCCTGGTACTCACGGTGCAGCTGATGCAAGTTCTTCCTCAGGCCCTGCATAGTGAACCCACATGGTCAAACACACAACTGTCACAATAAAATCAGCTTGATAATGTGACTGTTAGCATTCAGCACTTAATGTAGCTTAGACATATGGTATTAATTCAGCTAGTTGTGACAAAAATCTGCATGGGGGAAACACATACAGTAGGCCATTTTATCCTGATTTATTAAGACTGAAAAAAGTATTTTCCTAAAAACATCAAAGGCATGAAATCATCAGATTCATTTCCTCCAGTTGTATGATCCCCTGCTGTTTTTTGGAAGAGAACTGGCATCATGCAGCCATGTGTTAAGTACCTCCAGGACGGCTCGTCGCTCCTCGTCAGACAGGTGTTTCATGACTCCCTGCTCCCGCTGTTCTTTCACAAACTCGTCATACTCTTCCTGTGCTCTCCGCTCTTGTTCATTGCGCTGCTGCAGGTACTCTGGTACCTCTCCGTAATGCTGCAAATAGGAACTGGAAACTTTAGATAATACTTTCACAGTGGCAAGATAGATTAAAAAGGGGAGTGTAATTATGTTTTTTCTATGTGCTGTCATGTAATATTCTATTTTTTTTTCTAAACTTATCCGACTGCCATAGCTGATTAAAGTGTCAAATATTGTAGAAAAATACCTTTTTCTTGATGTATTTGGGGACAAGTCCTGAATTCTCAAGAGGCTGCTTATGTCCTTTGCTGGTGTCCACACAGACAGGCTGGGGCTTCATTGGCACCACTGTAGCTGTCTTTATGAAGTCTCTCTTGGTGTGAATACCCATAGGTGGGATCTCTGTCCTCGCAGGAACAGGCAGTCTCTTCATAGTGCAGATGTTTCGGACCTCTTTCGAACACTGTGTCTCTGAAACAGCATATAAATTTGAATGAACAACAGATCAAAGATGCACCCACTCACTGGTGAATTAGTCAGTAGGAGAACCCACTTTCAGGTAATTTGGGCTCCTTTGAGTGCTTCTTGAGGTACTTCTCTGGGGAGGGCACCTCTACTTTTGCTGGTCCCATTGTCCTCATTGCACCCTTGTTTGACTTTTCCTCAAGAATAACTGTTGGCCGGTACTTGGACATGTACCTTCAGGTGCAGCACAAGAATACATTCTTTAAACACAATAAAACAGGCTGACAGTAAAATTCAGATTAGTTAACTTTCTTTTATTTATATGCCAAAATAAAATAAAATGTGTATACAATTAAGACAAACTTTGCAGCAGGTAAACACAATGATAAATGCTTCTTATTACTTATTCATTTTAGCTTATTTCTGATATAGGCCAAATGTTAGCCAAGTAACAATAAATATCTTAGCTAATTTCCACCTGGTTTGTCAATGTTAAGGGCCTAACTTCTTCACCCAACTACAGGTCTTTTTACTCTTTGAACATGAACAACTCCTTAGTTACAGCCTGTAGTCTAGCCAACTTGTTTCTGCTAACTAGCTTAGCTACATGAAGCTAGGTTAATTTAACATAAGGTTTAGAGTAGGTACCTTTGCGGCTTTTGAGCATGAACCTCCTCCTTTGTAAGAAGGTTGTAAACGCTTTCCGTTGGATACACAACTTCCGACATTTTGACAGACTTTGAGCAGGCGAAGGATTAAAAAGACACGGTGAAAGTTCACCTAACTAACTAAAAAACTGGCTAGCTAACTTGGCCAAGCTAACATGGACTAAATTCTGGGGTCAGAGTAATTTGTTTCACAACACGCAGCCGGCTAGTTGCTAGGCAACGGAGGGAGCAAATGCTGCGTTACAAGACAGTTGTAAAGCTGTAAATTTAGATTCATATGTAAGTAAAGCTAAAGTTCACGAACAGTGTCATGGTTTTGATAAAGAATTCGGATACATCTCTTTTTAGTTATCCAATTAAAACCTTTATTTTTTTCAAATGCTACGGCACACACAATCTCTGTGCCACTGAATTACAAATTTATAAAAAATCAGTCTTAACCACAAAAAAGGGTCAGAATATTTTTTTTAATTGATTCTGACTCTGTTTCCATGTCTTGCCTTATCATAATTAGCATAAAATTGCATTTTCCTTACATGAAAGTGAGTCTACTTTAGAATTCGGCTCAGCGGAATACAACATTCCGAGGAGCACCTGAATGCAGCACAAAGGTGACTACCTTCTAGCACGTTCCGCGATGCAAAAAAACCTATGGTAGTTAAAGTGATTCACGTTCATGTATCGTTCAATTTGTAAGCCCCCGGTTAGACTTCATAGAAACTAAAATAGTTGAATTACTGTATATTTTCTGCAACAGGAAATCGACTTCTCATTGAGGACACATCACTTTTGTCCCTCCAGGCTGACCGTAGTTGTTTGTGAATACTTCACAGTGCAGTGATCCTCCGGTCAAGTGTGTTGTAGTGCAGCTGCATGGTGCTTTACCGTTAAAACAAACCATATAGATACCACAGAGTCCATTAAAAACATGAATAATCCGGTTTGAAGTACGGAAAGACGCCATTTCACGTGAGTGTCGTTTTCATTCAGCTTATATGATGACAGATCAACTGTCCTGGCTAACACGTGCAAAGTTAAAGCAGTGTCAGGGAGGAGTGTCCAAACATGAGGTGGCAAACGTGTTACTTTATTTTAAATGTCCTTATTTTTCACAGGACAAAAGCCTGCTGTCATTTGACTCCTCAATGGGTTTCCTGAATGCACTGAGAGCTGTCAGATGCTACCTCAGCCTCTTTCCAACATCCAAATCATGCCTCTCCACCAAAGCCTCCCTGCTGGGGGACACAAACATCCTGCTCATGGGTGCTCCTGGAGCAGGGAAGACCACAGTGGGGAGGATAGTGGCCCACAGACTGGGGCTACCTGTCATTGACGTTGATGATGATGTCTTGGAGACGACATGGAGGATGCCTGTGGCTGCCAAGCTGGCAGCAGTTGGTGGTGAGTGTTTCCTGGAGGAAGAAGGCCAAGCTTTGTGTAAGTTCTCTGCCTCTGGGTGTGTTGTCTCCCTGACAGGCTCTAACCCTCTTCACGCTGCAGCGATGCAGCATATCAGAGAGTCCGGACTGGTGATCTACCTGGATGTGGACAGCGAAGACATCATACAGAGACTTGCTAGGATGAAGGTGAACAGGATAGTGGGCCAGGAGGCAGGGGTGTCCATGAAAGACATTCTGTGTTACAGGAAACAGTTTTATGAGAAGTGGCTTGATGTGCGGGTGCTGTGTGGAAAAGGGGACACAGTGGAGGAAGTGGCAGACAAGGTGCTGAAGGCTCTGGAGAGGTATCAGAACCATGCTGCAGAAACATATGTGTCAACCAGGAGTGACAGCGTGGCATCGTCCAATCAAAAAGCATACTTCAGTGATGTGGTAGTTGAGGGTCTGGCCACAGATGGAGGCCTCTATGTTCCCAAAAATGGCTTCCCAAACCTCGATGCTCGTGAATGGCTGAGACTAGTTGACATGTCGTACCCAGAACGAGCGTTAGTTTTACTTGAAAAGTGCATACACCCGTTGGACATCTCTGCTTTCGATCTCAGAACGATGATATTCAAAGCATATGGATCTAACTTTTCTAGTGAGGCAGTAGCACCCGTGAAACATCTCGTCCACAACCAGTATGTTCAGGAGCTTTTTCACGGCCCCACCGCCTCATTTAAGGACCTCGCCTTGCAGCTGATGCCCCAGCTCTTTGCTTACTGCCTCCCACAGATGTGCAACTACCTCATTCTGGTGGCCACCTCTGGGGACACAGGAAGTGCAGTGCTCAGTGGCTTCAGCAGGCTCAGTGGCGTTGACAAACACAGGACAGGGGTGCTGGTGTTCTTCCCAGAGGACGGTGTGAGTGAGATTCAGAAGCTTCAGATGACGAGCTTCAGGGAGGGCAACGCCAGGGCCGTGAGCGTCCTTACAGACTTTGATTTCTGTCAGAGAACCATAAAGAGGATGTTTGGAGAGTCTGGGCTGACCGGACACCTCGCTGTGGAGTACGGCACTGTCCTCAGCACCGCCAACTCCATCAACTGGGCCCGGCTGTTGCCACAGGTGGGTTTATAACTGAGTACAACTCCATGGAAAAAAAAACCACTTTCTGTTATAGGGCTTGTCCATAACAAAGATTTTGACTTAAAGGGTAGGTTTGGTATGCTTCAACCTGGACCCTTTTTCCCATGTTTTCATGTCTAAGTGACTAATTAGAACAACAATATCTGAAATTGGTTCAGTATCACACCATCAATTTACGTCCATTAAATGTGCTCGTTTTTGCCTCTGAAGGGTTCAGATTGTTATTTTCTGGCCACTTATGTAAAGCATCTATACAAAGACAGACCTTTTTGTTAAAGAGTAAGATCATTTTGTTTAACCAGAAACAGCTCGAAATTGCCATTGCCAAACTCACCAGATTCCATTTAAATTAACAGTCATTTAATCACAGTAGAACACACTTCATTCAGAGCTGACGGAAACAAAATAAAACTCACAAAAAACATCTTGGTTCTTCTTTTCACTGTTCCAACAATCACCAATCCTGGTTTGGATTAAATAAACCCTTAAATCGCCCATTAAGATGTAAAAATACACTGACTCTGTACAAGCTAAAATTACTGTTTTTTTTTAAATGGAGTCTGGTGGGTTTGGTGATGGTGATGTGACATCACTGATGTCAGGTTGTTTCTGGTTGAATATAAAGGATCTTACTCTTTAACAGAGGGTCCATCTTTTTAGGGATCTGTTCCATAAGCGATCAGAGAGTAACAGTCTGAGCCTGTTAGTGGTAAAAACAAGCACTTTAAGTGAACATAAGTTGACAGTCCCCAAATGCCCCAAGTGGTTACATTGCAGCCTGTTTCGTGGCTGCTGGCTGCAGCAGTCTTGCTCAGTATTGAACCAGTTAAAAAAAACTGTGTTCCCATTGGTCATTTTGATTCAAAAACATGGGAACATAGAGTCCAAATTGGAAAATACGGAAGTTACCCTTTAATGGCAGGGGAAGCTTAGGTGTCACTAATAGAGTTGCATATTCTGGTTTCATTGATGGTTATCACACCTTGTACACTTGCTAATCCAGTGGTTCCGAGCTGGTGGGTCGCGGTCCAAAAGTGGGTTGAGGGTCCATTCTGAATGGATCACCAGTGACTCACAAACATGTCATGTTTGAAACACACACTGTAACCGTAGTTAGTAATAACATTAATTATGGCTGTATTCTATTAAAGTGTGACAGTGAGCCAGCATGCATGATACCAGGAGCCTGACGCTGAAACAGCTAAATGGAATTCTGCCGTCATTCATTGTAATATTAACACCTGTGTTTTTCCTACTGTGACATGAAAAAAAAAAACGTCCCTAAAATGCTATTGAGTAATCAGTTGATTGTTTGGATCAGTGACTGAATAGTTAGACTATGAAATGTCCAAATGCACATGAGGCATAATGCACAAACTTTCCAAGAGGTAAAAGTGATGTCTTCAAAATGTTTGTTTATTCTGACCAAAATGCCAAAACCCAAAGATTTTCAGTTTACAGTGATTTAGGCTGCAACAAGGGAATTAACTTACATGTTGAGTCAGATACAGCATCTCTTTAAAATGTCACAGCTTTATTAGACCATTGCACCATCTGTAACATTTCAGAACTTAATATATTTTGACACTGGCAAATAAAAAATGTCTCATATACTTTTATATTGTGGTGTTTTTAATTGATTTGTCATCTGTTGTGTTTTTTTCTACCACTTGATTTTCCATCATTTGTGCAGATTAAACATAGTTTGCAAAGTTACACTCTAAAAGTTTTTGTGAGGCAGCAGCTCACTTTATTTGGAACATGCAGTGTGACAGTTTTGTTAACTTCTCCCTGTCTTGCAGGTGGTTTATCATTCCTCAGCCTATCTGGATCTGTGCAGGGACGGTGTTATCAAGTTCGGGGAGCCTGTCGATGTTTGCATCCCTTCTGGTAACTTCGGCAACGCCATGTCAGCCGTGTACGCCAAGCAAATGGGCATCCCGATAAGAAAAGTCATCTGTGCGTCCAACCACAACCGCATCATCACGGACTTTATCACCACAGGCGAGTATGATCTCCGGGGACGGCCTCTGGTGCTCTCCCACTCCCCGGCTATAGATATCCTCAAGTCCTCCAACCTCGAGAGGTTTATCTTCCATGTCTCAGATGGAGACGGCCGTCTTGTCAAGGAGCTGTTCACACGCTTAGACAGGCAGCAGCACTTTCAGGTTCCTGAGCCTCTTCTTGGCAGGATGCAGCAGGAAGTGCTGGCTGGCTGGTGCTCTGAAGACGACTGCTTGGCCGCCATCCAGAGCGTTCACACACAAACGGGCTACCTCATGGACACACACACCGCCGTGGCGAAAGTGGTGGCTGATAGGCTGCAGGACAGTGCGTGTCCCGTGGTGCTTTGTTCCACCGCTCACTACGGGAAATTTGCACCTGCTGTGTTCAAAGCTTTGCAAATCCGGAATATTCCCGAGGATCCCGTCGAGCAGCTGAAGAAGCTCGGATCTACTGCATCCAGACCTGAAATCCACAGAGACATGATGAAGTGCCTGAAGGAGAGTGGCAGGAGGAAACATGCTGTTTGTCAGGCAGATTACGGCGTGTTGGTGGACGAGGTGGAGAGCATGATACAGGACTCCTTCTTGAAAGTTATGTAGGATTGTTTCACCTTAAATTAATGTTGATATAAATCAGAATTAATTATTTTCAAAAAGTCTTTACGTATCCTGGTTGTATATTGTTTTTTCCCAATTAATTTGTAATGTTTTTAAAGCAAATTTAACAAATAAAAGCACATGAAAGATCAAATCTGGCAAAAAAAAAAAGAAAGAAATTAAAACAGAAAAAAAAATCAATGACAAAATTGAAGAAAAATCACCACTTATCAGCAGGTGTGGTCATGAAATTGATTTTAAAGACATAATTTAAAAGTCTCCAGCCTGCAGGATTGAGAAAAATGAACAATACGTTCACTCTGATTACACTGTAATAGAGCCCTAAGCTCAATTTAAAGCCTATTGATTATGCAACATTTCTTTACATCATTATCAGAGCCCTGGCCCACTAGATGGGGGTGTCTACCTCTTAGCCACTGCTGTGGCTGTGTAGGAACACTGGTGCAAGTGTTGCAGTAACCCTATCACTATGAGGAGAATTAATCACTGGCAAAGTCAGAAGGTCAAGTAAACTAGTAAATAGTGATGTGAAATCAATATCTGCAGTCAGTGAGATAATCATCTCTTTCCAGTTAATTGTATTCTTATGCATTACAGTGTGACAATACTTATGTGCCGTATATTTCCTTAATGATATCTGTCAAGCTCTGTTGTGTCTTTGTTCAGGACAGTTACTGTATACACTGTAATAAATATGGACATGAAAAATATTTTTAATTATATTAAAATGTTTTATTTACCTAATCTTTTCTTTTTTTATGACTTAAACTTTTTTCGGCTGATGTGAGGAGCGCTGAAGCAACATGGTGGATCTCACAATGTGACATTAAAATGCAGCTAATGAATTGGTTTCCACAGTCCACTAATTGCCAGGTGAAGCTCCTGAGCTGGTACACTCATCCAATCAGTGTCCACTGTCTCATTAACCACTTCACAGAAGGCAGAAAGGCTTTATTAATATAAAACCTTTTGAACCACATCTGTCCCTTTCTCCTTCACATTTCTTAGCTTTAACACTCAGGACCATAAAGTCTTTAAAAAGACTGTATTGAAACAATAGATGCACTGATACTGATATCAGATCTAAGGCCGATACTGACTTAAATAGCTGACTCAATTATTAGTTAGAATCTAAGAATCGATCTATTCAGTTCAAATCTTTGTCTGATGTGAATGTGCATGTGTTTAAGTCAAGCCTGATGTTGCCTTTCACCTAATCTCTCAAGACAGATTCTGCAATCTACATTGTAGAATCTGTCGGCAGCCCTGTGTGAAAGACGACTAGAGAGGGGCGGAGGGCGGTGCTTTGAGTTTGAACGATGCTGCGCTTTAGCCAATCACAATGGAAGGGGCGTGGCCAAGATGTGCAGGTGTCCCCAGGAAATGTGTACCTACAGAAACAGCAAGCTCCGTGCCCATAGTGATCGCTCCACCCAAAACGGCGTCTCGTCAACGTGAAAAAAAAAAAAAAAATTCCAGCGGATGTCTTAGTTACAACATGATTGAGCAAACTGGAGTAGTTACATGTCGTATCCGACAACGGGAGGCTTTTAACAGATGACGTCCTGATGTTAGCTTTGCTGCTAGTGTTAGCTGTCCCTGTCGGCTGCAGCCACTGATGCTTTCTAGACATTGTGATTTCCCAAAACTGAATAAATAGCACACATAGCAACACAAAACTGCTTTGCTAGCTCAATTATGTTGTAACTAAGATAGCTGCTGGAAAAAATATTTTATTCACGGACCGTTTATTGAGTTAATACCTTATTTTTATACAGTCTATGGTTATTACAAACACCGCTAATGGCTAACGTTAACAGCTAGCGGTTAGCCCAGCTAATAACCATGTTATTAATTACAAAACGTGCACACAGAAATAGCAACGTTTGTTCAATCATTGTGTTTATAGACTTTACAAAAAAATGTGATATATAGCTAAACTCTGCTGGTTTTCTACCTGAAGTATTTGTAAACAACACAGCGATTCCCTGGGAGCACTGCCGGAAGTGAAGGGTCTGAGCGATCACCGAGGCGCCTGCACTTCCGTTAGTCAAAAAATTCCGGGCTGTGCCTCCAGAGGTAAAGGAAGGAGAAAAAAAAGGTTTTTTTTTTGACTCAGCTCATGTTTCCTTCTGACTTCATCAACAAGGAAGGGCATAGTAACACCTGTGACTGATTCATTTCTGATACTGTTTGACCAACGCAGTGAACCGTGTTTTCGCTGTAATGTCATAAACAGATATTACCTTTCTGACAATAATTTTGTGTTATATTTACCCCTTGAAACCTGGAGTGACATCAGTTTTTGTGCTGTTTTCAGATGCCTTTCGCGAGTATTGAAACCTTTGAACCCTGGTGCGATTTCTTTCAAAAACATGGGAAAAAAAGGCAGTGAGCAACTTGGAAAGACATGTCCCGTAAAGTGCAAAAAAGTGAGTAGATTTAGAAAATTAATTTAAAAAAAAAAATTAAAAATAGGGAGAAAAAGGAAAAAAGCTGAGGAAAACTATGTAATTATTGTTTTTACATTTTAAAATTATGTTTCAGAAATATTATAATTTTAAGCATTCTTTCCAGGTCATTTCCTTATTTGTTTGTTTTAAACTTCAATTTCATTTTTCACTAATTTTCTTGTTTTTAATTGTCTCTTTTTACTAATTTCCTGCTAATATTTTTTTGTTGTTCATTGCCTTCTTCCCACGTTTTTAAAAGAAATCAATGCAATTTGCTCAGATTTCAAAGGGTTAAAGATATTATATTTTGACAGACTGATTGAGAGTTGTCCCAATTAGTTGATGTTCTGCTTTTCTGAAGTTATTTTCCTCTTATTTATTTAAATACAACAGCTTGTGCACTGGATTTAACAAGAATTAAGGGCACCAAGGTCATGTCGTCTTGTACGATATGTATTATTCCATAAAGACAATCATTTTGGAAAGGAGTGAATTGGAAAGTAGTTACAAACCCAAATCATTTAAATAATAAAATTACAGCTTGTGACTTTGGTGTATCAGAGGATGGTTATATGGACATTGGTAATATGATACAAGCTTTCTGTTACTGTCAAAAAAAAACCACATTGCTCTTTTTTGCCAGACATCTGTCAGAAGCAACATCCTGTTATATAGAGCAGGGGCGGAGTGGGCCCGAGGGTAATTTTCCACCCTCCGACGTCACACCATCCATAACAGAAGAGCCCGAAATGACTCCAGTCTCTGTGGCTATCAGTCGAGTCATTTAAATCCAGGTGCTGCCTCAGCAGGAGTGGGGAGAAGAGGGCGGAAGATAAGTTTCATAGATCTCCAGGATTGCTTATGACTGCAGTTGTTAAAATAGATGGAAAGTCAGGCCAGATTTGACAAAGCACTTTGCTAGCATGCCCTCTGATCTGGATCACTGTCTCTGCGAGGGTTTGCCAGGACTGAGAGGAAAAATGTTTTCTTCACTTCTTCTTTTCAACTGTAAAAGAAGCGGCCTGTTTGCTTTTAGGATTTTGTGGCAGAAAAGAAACAGACTCACATATGGGGACCCTATTCTCTTACAACTCTGTTGTCCCCAGATGTGATGTATAAGGTTTGACACACTGTGTGAGGTGCACTATTGTCTAAGACAGTGGTTCCCAACCTGGGAGCACAGAAGATCTATACCATCAGCACAGTTTCAAAATGGACACCCAAGATTAGTGTCACCAGTTCAGCATCTGACCAAATGTCTCCCCTTCTGTTCCTGAGTTATGTTAGACACTGAGTAATGGCCAGAAAGGTGTTTTTGCAGAACAGTATGATGTCACAGTGAAGCTGACATTTGACCTTTGGGATATAAAATGTCATCACTTCATAATTTTTGTTATATTAGACATTTCTGTGAAATTTTGTCATAGTTAGTGTATAAATTCTTGAGTAATGGCCAAAGATGTGCTCTGTTAGGTCACAGTGACCTTTGACCACCAAAATCTTGAAGGAACAGACAGCAGGCCAGACAGACAACCCAAAAAAAGGTATTGCCTCGGGCCACAGCTGTCACCAGCACAGAGGCATGAAAAAGACATTGCCTAGGTCCAGACCGTTACTTCACCCACTCCAAGGCGATCACTCCAACAAGTGCCACACGGGGACCAATGCCACTGTCAAGCTGTTGTTAAGTGTTGTCAAGCTGTGCCGACATCACCCAACATCGTAGTTTGTTTTAATTCCGCCAAACTCTTAAACCAGTATTTTGGCATGGCGGCCGCACAGGTGTGTTTTGAATTAAAATGCTGTAAGATCCAGTTGGATATGTTGGTCTAAAATGATTGGTTAGGGAATATCAAATTCCTCCACACGGGAATCAGGTAGAGTGGTGGGATGTCAGACTGAAGATGGAAATGGAGTGTGGAGACAATTCTGCCTGATATGCAGGAAAAAAGAAAGATACATATTTCTCTACACAAAGTTCAAAATGTATAAGAGCTCCTGAGTCAAGACAATATCCCTACGGGGACATATGGTGTGGTATGGCATTGTATTGCATCATATCGTATTGTATCGTATCGTTCATCTAAAACTTAAAATTTTCTTATGAAATACCAGGTCATTTTTTTTCATTAATTTTCCTTTAAAAAGTTTTGCTTGTATTTGTTATTGTCTTTTATTAACTAAAAAAAATCTACTCCTCTGTTTTGTTGGTTTTATTGATTTTATTGATTTTATTAAAATTAAAAATATTACTACTACATACTACTTTTATTATTATGATTTATTATTTCCAGCATTTTTATTTCTTGTGTGCATTAGTCTCAAGGTTTCACTGTTAACATCTGTACTGTCTTTGTATCAGCTTGTCAGTTATCTTTTGAAGCATTTTAAACTAACCTGGATGAAAGACACAATAAAAATTAAGTTTGACTGATAAAAAAAAGTATTCACAATCAAAATCAGAGTGCCTTTTATTGTCATAGTGTTATTAAAAAGTACAACAAAATTAGGAGTGCTACTCCTGTACGATGCTGACAGTTAACACCACATCCTCTATACATTCAGCCATCCAATCCTCACAGGTAAAAAACTAGTATTGCACATATAGTGTAGTAGACTGATGGTAAATAAACTTCCCTTTTGGTTTAACTTGTCACAAAGAGTGACATTATGAAGAGTTAGACTTTGTCTGTTTTAAGGGATCACAGGCCAAAAAGGCTTTAACTGGAATAAGAGGCCAAACCATGAGAAAAAAAAGTGCCAGGTCAAAAGCACACACAAGAATCTGAACAGAGGTGCCTACAACTCACACAAAAAGTTACACACAAAAAGAAATTAAATATCAAAAGGCAAAAAAGAACAAAAGTCAACAATTTCTGCATTGACATCTAGAGCAGTGGTTTCCAACTGGGGGTTGTGGTCCAAAAGTAGGTCACAGATCCATTCTGAATGGTCCTCAAGTGACTTGCAAACGTGTTAAGTTTGTAAAAAACACACTTTTTATAAATACAATAAATTTCCAGCACAGAGTTTTTATTTTTCAAGTGTGGTTTCCTGCTGTAGGGTGAATGATTAACTGAAAGCTGCTCGACTGAGACAGCAAACAAACTCAAAGACATGGCTAACTGCAAGTATGACGCTGAATATATTGAACTGTGTGGGCCTTGAACTAATGACTAAAGAGAAATCTGGACCCTGTGGCTGGACCAGTTGGTAACCACTGATGTAGAGATAACAAACACAACAGGAGTATGCTGCATATTGCTTTCTTCCCGAGGCCTCATACTGCACAAAGTATCACAAAGAGTCAAAAACTACAGAAGTGTGTGTGAGAAATGGGCACCCCATCTCTAGCAGCCTGTCGGCTTACCTGACAGTGTTTGTGTGAAAATGAGAGAGCAACAGGGAGAATCCCGTCTCTGTGGTTTGAAGTGATCCATTGCTCTTGACAGACCTGAGCTGTGGTGTTGTTGTGGTGAGACAGAAGGAGAAAGGCGCTGAGGGACATCAAGATAAATTACGACTTATTCTTTTGAATCAGTGCAATATTTTACAGTCACCCCTCACACTGTACTTAAGTGTGTTTCCATGCTTACAGGATGACGGATCACCTTTTTTTTTATTTTACTGTGCATGAATATATTACACAGCACACGCTCACATACTGGAGGCTTCTTTGTACCGACTCTGTTCTTGCAGCCTTCCTCTCCTCTGTGTCTGTGCTTTGCTCCGCTGTGAGCATTGGCCTTATTAATCAAGCTGCTTGCTTGGCAGGTGAATGTGAGGAATGGATGGGTAAAGTGTCTGGAGGGGGAGGAGGGTAGT
The DNA here is from genome assembly GCF_011397635.1 of Epinephelus fuscoguttatus. Taxonomy (NCBI): domain Eukaryota; kingdom Metazoa; phylum Chordata; class Actinopteri; order Perciformes; family Serranidae; genus Epinephelus; species Epinephelus fuscoguttatus. Next base: position 13,164,060 of record NC_064772.1, read on the forward strand.
GTGCAGGTGCATGTGTGTGTGTGTGTGTGTGTGTGTGTGTGTGTGTGTGTGTGTGTGTGCGCGTGTGAGTGGTTGAAGGGAAAGAGAGAGCCAGCTGTTGCTCAGCACCTAGAGGCCCACGGCTGGGTGAGCAAGGATAATTGCAGGTACCAGCCTGTTCCCATCTCCTTAATGTGAACCTGTGGCATAATGGAAACTGCTCTTTCACAGTGGAGGGAAATAGAAAGGAGAGAGGAGGAAATTAACGCATTGGAGGAGTTTGGAAAGAGGATCCGGTGAACCGGATTGATTTGAGCTTCTGCTCCTAAGATCCCTGACTCTATAGTTTCTTTTCTTTTGAAATCCCTAATGTAATACTGAGATTATGATAAACAGAATTTGGCGCAGGCATCAGTGAAGCTGGTCTACAAATGTTGTCTTCACAGGGCTATAACTTGAAACAGTTTGCCTTAATATCAGTTTTGCAGGCCTTAATTTGTTTAAGATATACTCAATAACAAAATATGGGCACACCAGCTTGACAGCTACTTTCATCTTTGTTGTCTTGGTTATTACAGGGTCTCCTACAACATTTTGAAGGGGTTGCAGCCACCATATTTTCTTCTCCTTGTACTGACTGAAAGTTGGAAACTAATTTCAGTAAATTGCAATTCACGTCAGCACCGCTACACATAAGTAAATAACTCCTCAACACTAAAAAAATGAATATTGTCCATTCATCTATCCTTTGTTATCAGCTTACCCACGGCCGTGTGGCCGGGACAGCAGGCTGAGCAAGGTACTCCAGACGTCCCACTCTCCAGTAACGCTTTCCAGCTCCTCCTGGGTCATCCCGAAGCTCTTAGGCCAGATGAGACATGAAAACCCTCTGCCGTGATCTGGGTCTATGGGTCCCTTACCAGTTGGACAAGCCTGGAAAACCTCTAATGGGATGCACCAAGGAAGTATCCTGATCAGATGCCCAAACCACCTCAACTGGCCCCTTTCCACGCAAAGAAGCAGCGGCTCTACTCCGAGCTCCCTCTGGATATCTGAGCTCCTCACACTATCTCTAAGGCTGAGCCCAGCCACCTTACTGAGGCAACTCAATTTGTCCGCTTGTATCCACAATCTCATACAAGTGTTTGAAAGAAGTTTCCTCCATAGAATATTGTAAATTTTAAAAAGTGCATGTCCAAAGATGTGCATTTCATTGTGCATGGGTGCAGGGGTGTAGCCAAGATTTTAGGACCTAAGTCCAAGGTTCCCAAATCCAGCTTTGGTTGTTCCTAAATCATTGCTGTAATGCTTAGACTACGTCCTGGGGTGGGGTGAATTTACTAGATTTTGTGCAGGATCTTCCTAAAAACAATGTGTAGAGTCAAAAATAATCCTCCTCAGTCATCACTGATGACCCACTAGAAGTGTGTGGTGGTGTATTTATCCGTCCTCTGCTTGTATTTTCTTATTTTATTTTGCTGTGGTCAAGACATCTAGTGGCATGTAGCCCCCACCTGATAACAGCGCACAGGTAAGGTTGGGACGTTATGAAAAGTTAATGATCAGACCATAAGCAGTATGCATCCAAGAGAAAGCTACAAAATTAGTGGACACAACACCAGAAAACACAAATACGGTGAGGCAAAACACAAAGCAAACAAAGCTCATTCTGACAGCAGGGTGAATCTGGTGTTGGCTGTCATGTTCACTTTTGCTGGCGAGCACTGAAGGAGAGGAAGAAGAACAGTGTTGAGTTGGCCTGTTTTCTGTCAGACAGGTAGGTGCCAGCAGTTAGCTCGCTAAAGTATCGTCTTTTGTATTACAACAAATGTAATGTTCCTATAGTAACTTGCTCTCTATGTACAATCAGTATAGGAAGGTCCAAGTTTAAATGTGTCTGCAAACTGTAACCAACCATTGCGCATGATGTACCTTTATATACCTTCATATATGGGCCTACTGAATCTGAGGAAATTGGAATAACCCATTTCAGGATGCATCATGTGTATTTTTAATTTTGATGAACAGTAGAACACCCCAGGTTGCTTAAATTCTCAGAAGAACACAGAAGACACGATAGCCAATGCCCGCATGGATCTGTACTGCACTGGTTGCAGATTGCATTTACCACAACTGTGATCTGACAGTAAAGTAATAAGCTTTATTTGTATAGCACCTAGACTAAACACAATTAAAACACAAGGAGACATGCCATAAAATGTAATCCAGTAAAAGATAAAATAAGAAAGGCCAACACTAAAATCAAGATAATAAATTGGAAATAGCATCAATAAGACAGCTGACATAAAATAGACAGCTCAGATAAAGTCAGGATATGTTTTCTGATAGAAGTATGTTTTTAGGAGAGACTTAAAATAAGCCAATGACTCAGAGAGCCTTATTTCCTCAAGCAGGTCATTCCAGAGCCTCGGGGCCCTGGTGGCAAAAGCTCTGTCCCCTTTGGTCTTCAGCCTGGACCCTGGGACAAGCAGACCTCTGTCTGAAGAATGTAAATGTAATCTGGAGCCAGGCCATGAAGAGCTTTCATGGCCTGGTAAAGTAATTCAGAAGATTTTAGAGTCAATCCCTAAAAAACCTTGTGGGTTATATTGGGCTGATGTCATGTTTTGCTAGAAAATAGGTAGTCAGGTGGTCATATTATCCTCTGTTGGCATGATTGAGGGCCCTACCTTGTTGCAGTTATGTAAAATAGTTTGTTAAACTTTTTTAATTGCACAATAATTTGTTTTATAAGTGACTTTTCTGAATGTCCCCATTGAGGAAGTGAATTGGATCAACTCATCCTTAAAGAGAGTCATTAGCATTGGTTTCAGTGGAATTGTTCTGTCCCATGATGGTTTGAATAAATTCTATTTCAGAGGCTTTCCCCCTCCTGCCAAGAATAAAACCCGTGGGGGAAACTCAGAATCTTTGTTCGTCTTGGCACCAAAAATCGTCACATTTATAAATGTTGGCATGAAACACTGGCACCAAACATCGTTTCTGAAGTGGAAGTAAAACACTCGCCCACCACTGCAAAGACCTGAGTTAAATTGCTGGCAGCAGCACCTCTGCCTTGGGATTGTGAGTATTCAAGTGGGAAGCCAGTGAGGGATTGTGTTCTGGACCAGCTCAGATGTTGGTGTACACCCTCCTGAGGGCAGCAGAGTGGTCTGTGATGACAGAGACTGCAGTGTATCGGGAATTTGCAACAACTGAGTTGGGGACATTTTGAAAAATCAAACAAAAGAGAAATATGTAATTTGTCACTGTATTAATAGAGTTATACACACACTCAGTCATAATGCAAAAGGGTTGAACAAACACATTGTGCATGAAGCAGTATGCTGCCGTGTAATGCTCAGTTTGTCTAAAATGGATTTACTTACATTTCTGTTTAGCTATGATGTTTATTACAATAACAACTCCAATGGTGTAACATTTGTAGCTGATGGTATAAGATGTTATAACCTTGAATATAATAATGCAATTAATGCATTCTTAGTGTTATGAAAAGATAAAGTATTGCACCTTAGATTGCTGTATTGTCATCAGAAAAGCTGTTGATTATATGACTTTCAACCCATTTGGACATTTTAATGATTAAAAAAAACAAAAACAAAAAAAACTCTGCATCCTCTATTCATACACAAACAAAGACCAAAAAGTGTTTTTTAGATGCAAAAGGAGATTAAATAATTACAGAAATTAAAGATATATGTATCTAACTGGAGCCACAAACAATCAGGAGACAACTATTGCATTCTATTGTCACTTATTGTTGTTCAGAAATGATGACAGATGCTGATTAGATGCTTATCATAATGTTTGCCATGGCTCTAAATGAAGAGAGAAATACATTAGAATATTTGCAAATAAATCATTGAATCATAAATCTTAGTCTTTAAATTGTTCCACATTGAAATACAATAAATGTTGAATAATAATTAGCTGGACGTGTACTTGATCAAGTTAATCAAATGTCATCCTTAACTTCAGTCCAATTGTGTACACATCATAATATAAAAGGAAATGTTACTTAAGTCTCAAAGACACATGGCAAACACCATCAAACACTCAGGCAGCATGGAATGTTTGAAGACAAAGAGGAGGAAGTGTGGTCCTGCTGCCCTTGCCCTATAGATGAAGATGTGGGAGGAGCTACCAAAAGTAGGTCACTAACTAAACCACCCCTAATGTCCCCTTGAAGATGTGAGGTGAGTACACTTGCAATTTCTGATAGACACAATGTGAAAAATGTGTGTATGTTTCAACCCAGTAACCAAAATTTTGGTATTATATGTTTCTGCAAACCACAGATACGTAACATTTGAATGTTATTATGTGGTGGATACTTCAAAATTTAACATTTCAACCATGCTGTGGTTAATGTGTGTTAGGAGCAATGCAGTGATGTCTTGATACAAAAACAATCGCTTTTTGGTGGCATTTTCCCTGCTGGTTGCTAAAAGCAGCTGGAAACACAGCAATGGCTTGCTCAAAAACACCCAGTTTTGTTGTTTGTTGGTCTCGAACGGTGGTCTGCAGCTTTGCCGATATCTTGCCTAGGTGAGATGTCATCCACCATCTCCTCCAACTCCTGATGACAAAATTAGCTCATATACTATGTGGGCTGTGTGTTTTGGTTGGACTAAAATAAGAAGTGACTTTTTTGTCATTAAAAACACACAAAAATTCGAGGATATTGTCCTCTGTAATAAAAAATGTTGTCACTCTCTGTGTTCATTTCCTCCCTGCATCTTAAATAATCTGAACTCTGGATTCATGCGACATAAAGTAGCCTATACTTAAACATGGTTGACTGTGAAATATTAGAACATCCTACACATGGGGACATGACCTTTCTCTATGAAATGGCTGGAGGATGTTTCATCTTCTTACCAAGTCAAAGTAATCTGATCTCACACAGTGACAACAGTGTGCGCATGTCATATGTGTTTATGTGTAGTGACTTCTCTTTAGATTTTTATTCTGCACAGTGAAGTGTTTTTCTCTGTGATCAATGGTTTCTTCCTGGAAGCGGGAGCCAAACAATCAGCCAACACATCTCAACATCATGTTCACCCGAGGCTTCCCTGCTAATTACCTAAGACATTGATTCGCACCCAACATACCTCCGTGTGGAAGTGTGAGAAAGAGGAGGAGAGAAAAGAGAGCTAATGAAGGTGTCAACGGGAGCTTGCCACCAGAAGATGATTGTTATTGGATTGAAGTCATTTGCATTTTGATGTGAACTCCGAGGCTGAACAATACCCGTCGGTGCCTATCTGCTGTTAACAGTCTTTGATAAGCACACAGACAAAAAGCAGTGATTCAATTCAAGGTGAACAAAATAACTGCAGGGTCCTGAAACAGATTACATTTAACTGATGCCTCCATCAAGCTCCTGGCGACCATCTGCCAGGATCTTCCCCTCTCTGTGATGAAGGAAAGAGAATCCATTTCTCACTCGGAGAATGAGAAATCAATGACCCCAAGCTGGATCTGTGTGAAATGAGATATGAGCCCCGTCTCTGAGGACTTGCCAGGGCTCAGATTGACAGCTGACTGACAGAGGTTAACTGCCAGGGAAGGCCGACTGGCTCGGAGGTGTAAAACTGACCCTCTCAGACCCTGTGTTGAGGGCAGGGTTGAGACATGCAGGCCGGATGTTGCTGAATCCCCAAGATATTCCTGTAATCGACCGTTAGCCAAGGCCCTGACCCCTTATTGCTACGCCTGTCAAGCTTCTGTCCCTTACAGCATGTATGTAGTTTACAGTTAAAATAGTAGCAGATTTGCTGCTCAAAATTCACAGTTGCTGTTAAAACAATACATCCCTGCTTTCAGTCAGGTAGACAAAAGCAGCTGGCATCACTGATCTTCCTTAGACGCCAAGTGATGCTGGTAGATTTTATCAGTCATCACTAGCTACAATACAATAGCTTAATGAGGTTGCTGAAAACAAGATACATTTTCATCCACCTTTTTTTGTGACCATTTTTTATTTGCTTTAAAAAACAAGTATTCCAGTTAGGCCAATGTCAGAGTAGGTCACACACCAGAAGAGCTCTGTTGAAATCCTGCCTAACTTTGAGTCAAAGTGCTTATTGCCAAAGACAACCCGTCCAAAGCTGTGCAGAAGGCTGGTAAACACGAGGAAACCTACTTGAAGACAAAACAAACCTTCAGAGGAACAGTCTACACATAATAATTAGGATGACAGGACAGAAGCTACTAGCAATGTGTGCTACTAGCAACGCACCGCTAACCAAAGCCAAACCTATCCAAACTTTCTGACCAAGTCTCTGCTGACTGAGCAACTATCACGGACGTGACCAGATAATTTAGCACATGGAAATAGCCCTCAACGATATGGGGACAAGACTGGACTGGCAATACTCGAATCGACTTGCATATCCCTGTCAGATTAAATTGCTGCTCTTAAACTCAAGATGGATGATCTTGAAAATAGATCAAGGTGCAACAACATATGTATAATTGGCTTATCTGACAGAATTCAGAGTTCGCAGCCATCTGCTTTCATGGAGGTATTCCTGAGAGAGATATTCGTTGCAGAGGCTTTTTCTATTCTTCCATCAGTCAACAGGGCCTATAGAGTTGCCAGCAACTGCAAATGACAGGACAAACCTTCATGGCCATTCATTGTGCAGATTCACCACTACCAAAACAAGGAGTGTAACCTGAGGCTGACAGGCAAACAGTGGTGTACTCCAAAGCCAAGTCAGTCAGACATTAACTGGAAACGCACCTCAAAGATGATGTCAGCTACCTTGGAAAAGCTGGGTTGATCAGGTATACCACTCCTGTTTCAATGCTAAACCAAGATTAATCATTGTCTCGACCCACTTAATTGGCAGTCTTGTCACTTTGGTCAGTGTCTACACCCAAAATTATGACGATTGTAACTTTATTGCCAGATTGTTCTCTATAATTCCCAGCAGTAATAATTACAACTTGATAAAAGTTAACTGTGTTCGATAGATCATCAACCAGAGCCTAGATTCTCTCACGAAATCGGCGTTGCACCGACGTGTAGTTACATTTCTGGGGAGGTGCATGTCAGGCTACAGCGTAGGGTACAGTGTAGCGTCTGAGTCGATGCAGAGCCTACGCTGTAGGTACGGCATCAACGGCAGAAGTATGAATCCCACTTAATTTTTCTCTCTTGGTAGGAACAAGCGCCTCCTAACTTCAGGAGATGGATTAGAGACTCTATGTATTTCCCCAAACTTCAGAGAATCAGATACACTCTAAAAGGCGCCTTGCAAAAATTAAGAAAACCTGGACCCCCTTCTTAGAGAGTTTACAAGTACCATTGAATGAGTTTAAAAACACATAATCATTTATCTTATTATGTCCCCTAAAGATTTGGAGTCAACAGTATAAGTAGGACGGTTGGGAGGGTTGGGCTGGGTAGCTGGGTGGGGAAAGGGCAGGTTATCCTCACATTTATATTCATTGGTATAGTGCATCTGTCCAATGTTCAGCAATATATTCATTGACATTGTGTACTGCATACAAAATGCCATCAAATGAAAACTCAAAAAAAAAAAAACATTAAAAAAAAAAACGGAACAAAAATGCTGAAAAAAACCCTCAAAATATCACAGACAGGTTTATACACATTGCTAAGGTGGACTTCTTGGTGTATCGATCAGTGCAATGAATGAGTTAGTGAAAATGTGGTTAATATTTGAACCTCCTTTGGATGGGAATCTGGCTTATGTCTCCTGCTGACCTAATGTCTCCAGCTTACTCATTTTAAAGCTATTGTGAAAGAGCTCTTACTGTAAATATGTAGGCCTACTTGATGGCTATAAATGATGACGTGCTCATGATTGTGGCTAAAGGTGCACGTCCCGGGCAAAAGGTCAGTTTGTAATCTATGTGGGTGACATGACATATTCAAGAAGGTTATTAGGCATGATCTGAAGTATATACAAAATACAATACTTGATGGTAGGGCAGTATTGAGGGGTTACATCTTCTGACAGACTGCATGTCCAGCCTGGTACAATTGATTTGCATTATAAAAGCCCTTTATACATTTTTAAAGAGGGTCAATTCAGAATCATTTAGAACAATATTCAAAGATAGGCTATCATTAGCACTGGAAACTTGGATTAGAGTGACACAATTTTGTTAACGATGCTGAACTCCGTTTAAGGCAAGCAATGTAATAACTAGTCTGCAGTGATCCTGACGTTACAGTATTGACTGTGTATTTGAACAAACAAATTCCCTACAAAAGTTGGAATTACAGCGTGGCTGGTTCTAGCTTCCAAATAGTAACATAGGATGTCTAAGTAATCAACTCGATTGACTGTACTAAATTTAACATTGTCAAAATAGCATGAAAAAATGTTAGCTTTACGAGGGAAATTATGATTGGCTTGGTTTTTCAGTAGACATTTTCAGTTCAGTGTAATGAATAATATGAGGTTCAATAACACATACAGAGGAATTAAAGGTCCAGTGTGTAGGATTTAGTGGCATCTAGTGGTGAGATTACAGAACTTAAACTTGCCAAGTGTGTAGGAGAACTACGGTGGCTGACGCAAAAACAGGAGCCAGTGTCTGGTATGTCTGTTCTGGGCTACAGTAAAAACAACATGACGGACTTTGTGGACAGGGACTCGCTCCATATGGATATAAGCAGTTCATTCTAAGGTAAGGAAAACACAATTCTTATTTTCACGTGATTCTAAAGTGATGTAAACGTAATTGAATATTACATTTCTGCTAATATATCTCCCTAAATCCTACAAACTGGACCTTCAAAGCATTTTGATAATTGAGTCATGTGTTAGGTTGCTTTGCAAAAACATTTAGTTGACAAAACAACATTATGGCATTTTAAATTCAACAATCCACATGTTACTATTTTTCATTTACTTAGGTGAAATCAAAGTGTAGTAACGTGGGTCCACTTTCACTGAATTTACTCTTTCTGCCAGGGTCATGCTTCCTATCAGAGGGTAACTCTCAGATGACATCGCTTATACAGTACACAATGATGAAATACTGCACAGTGGATGTGCTAGTTGTGTAAAAAAACAACAACAACAGCAAAAAAACATAACTTGTAACCCAACAAACCAATGATGTTCTTTTGGCCTTGGAAGTAAGACTCAGTTGTTACTGTAGTTAGCCTGACATGCTAACAATTGCAGCTTACATCTGAACGTTAGCCTGACATGCTAACGATTGCAGCTTACATCTCAACACATAAACACACTGATTAATTTATTCCTCACAGTTTTGCCCTTGTGCTTTTTGGTTTTTGGAAAGTCTACACTGGTAGAAAAGATTGATTTCTGCAGACTTACATCTATGCAGTGTTATTTTTACAAAATATACACCTCGTCTCAAACTCTTTATCCAAAGCTTGACAGACTGGCCATAGTTACTTTTCACTGCTGAGTCACAGTTTGTGTAGGAAATAGGTTTATCGGTTAGTTATTAAGCTGTTAATGTATTTCCTAATTCGAGGAAGCTCCAGCTCTCATTGTGGAGAGGGTGCCGTAGCATTGTTCCGACCTCTCATTGTTCCGATCTCTCATTAGTCCGACGTCCCGTTGTTCCGATATGTGATTATACTAGGCTATACTGTATTTGTGTACCATAGAGGATCAGCAAACGCAACAAAAGTAGGCTACTGGTCGAGATACAAGTGTCATAGAGAGAAGACAGTGAAACACCATAACCTCCTGTTATTAACTCTGGGGTCCGGGTTGTGTGGGGAGCTCTCCGCGGTGCTGAACGGCTCCTAGTGGGCGTATTTCTGCCTTGATGGTGCGCCGCAACCGGCTCTGGGTCAGCTGGGAAAGGCTTGAGGCGAAGCAGGCTCACAGCTTATGTGTTTGTCACTTTCTTTTTCATTTTAACCCACACCATGATCTTTTCCTGACCCTAACCAAGTAGTTTTTGTGCCCAAACCTAACCAGACCTTAACCACAGGGCATCATGATGATTTCGGAACAACGGGACTTCGGAACAATGGATTTAATACGGTCGGAACAATGGGTTTAATATGGTCGGAACAATGGGATGTCGGACCAATGGGCAGACCCTGTGGAGGGTAAGTAGCTGTGTTCGAAACCGTCCACTCACTCACTCACTATTCCCTATTTCGTGTTTACTATATAGTGCACTACATGGGGAAAGACTGAACGAGATTTCGGACACTAACTGAAATTTTCTGAACGTCGTTGCATCAGTAGCTGTGCCGCATACTCCTGTGACGCAAGTGGATGCGCCGAGCATCATGTAAACAAACCGGGCGCTTTGAGGATGATCGAACTGTATGGTGGTTGTACTTTTTGTCAATAAATTGTTGAAATGTCAGTGGTGTGGACGTTTGGTTTTGTCAGGTACGGTTGTGTGTCTGCATTGTGAGCTGTAATAGCCCACGATTGTGCATGAGCTACGAGCTATCTGGCTTGTGCTAGCTAAGTGGCTATTGTTAGCTCGTGAGCTAACAATAGCCCGCATTGCATTGTGGTATACAGGAGTAAAATGTAGGGTACATCGTTTGTTCACTCACATTTGCTGTGCACTGTGGGTATTTTATAGTCCACTATATAGTGAATGAAATTAACCGCGGAGAATTCGAACAACACTACAAAATGGCAAACACACTATATAGTGCACTATATCCATAATAGGGAGCGATTTCGACACAGCTACTATTTTGCTGCACAGTTACTGACATTTACAACACACAGCATAGTTGAACTTTAATCTCCAACATAAGAAACAAGCATGTGCAACAAGATCCTTCTTTATTACCTAGTTTTTATTTCAGTATTCACATGTAGCTGCCTGATGTTTTCGTAAGGAATACCAATGATGTGGCAGAATGCACTCTGATTTACTTATGTAGTTACTTAGTAATGGCACACTTACATCATAAAGTAATAAAATACGTTTTCCTTGCCTGTGATTTTGCAAGTCACATTTTTATCAGGTCTTATCATTTGTCTGTTTGAAGAGTTGATTATCACCAAGAGGCACGAGATTTCCAGTAACACCACATACTTTTCCCCATTGTTTTAGTTTCCTGGTATTTTCAAGGCTTCATTGACCAAAGACACTTCCTCCAACTTTCCAAAACAGGTGTGTACAGCCTTTAAAAGGATGCCATCCCTCTACATGTGTGCAAACTGTCCAACTGTGCAAGATGGGCTGCAGACGCACTGACTGCCTGGCAAAGCCTCTGTCAGGGGTTTTTGAGAAACTTGGATCACTTGTAGGCTCCTGTCCTTTTTATTTTTTTGTGATTCCCCTTATACTCTCAGCGGCGCTCGGTGGAGGCTTCACTTTTCTCGAAGACAGGGAGGACAATGACTTTGAACGGCAGTACACACCCACAAAAGGACCCTCGAAGGCAACGAGAGCTTTTGTCAGGGAGAACTTCCCTTACAATGACTCCATGTTTTCAGAGGACAGGCTGTACGACAAGGGCAACTTTGCATCCCTCATTGCTGTGTCGACTAACGGCTCAAATATACTAACAAATCCAGCCTTTGAGGACATCATCAGACTCAACAATAAGATCCTTAATATCACTGTGAACAATGGGAGCCTTGGATTCAGTGAGTTGTGCGCAAAAGCCAATGGAGAATGCATCTCAAACATCCTCCTGGAAATTATTAGCTCTAATGAAACTGATCAAACCAACATCACCTTCCCCGTATATACCCACAGATCCAGCTCAGTGTTCCTAGGCTCTGTGCTCGGCGGGGTTATCACAGATGCCAACAGCTCAGTCGTAAGTGCTCAGGCTGTAAAACTCTTCTACTACTTAGATAACAAGGAAAGCACAGCTGATGCCTCAAAGTTATGGCTAAGAGGATTTAAGAGACTGCTATCAGATGAGACGGGCAGCAAACACACTGACGTAAGTATCAAACTGCTTTCATTAGTCTTTCTGAAAAACTTCATGTATTTGCCACTGCTGTGTGTGATAATTGTTGAGCCTTTTTGCTTTAAGTAACAATGACTGAATTAATGAAGAGACAGAAAACTACCTCATAAAATGATCAAAAAAAGATACAAAATTACCTCAAAGTGACATGGAACAACTGCAAAGAAACACAAAATTACAATAAAGGTCACAGAGTTACCTCAAAGGGACACAAAATTGCTGCAAAGAGGCACAAAATGACCAAAAAGACGTGACAATAACAAGAGACAAAACCCCCACAAAGTCTGTGTATCTTACTCCTACGTAAGAGAGGTGCTGGAGCCTTTTGCATGTCTGTACTCCAAGACCCATTGTCCCATAATCCACCCGTGCTCCCATGAGGCTTTGACGTGTACCAATTGAGTATTTTCAGCTTTTCGGTCAGTCGTAGATGGTCAGTCAAGACCATCTATGAAAAGTACATTCCATTTTTAAAACATTTTGATACTACTCTTATTTTTTGACAATATGTTATAGATCATTGTGCAAAAAAATTATTTCATTTTTTTTTTCAATCAAACGCTTCTTTTTTGACAGTGATGTATATGAATATCATAATGGAAAATTTGTCTGCCTGGACCACAAACAAGACTTCTGAAGAGCTGTTTTGACTGAATGCTCTTATTTTAGGCTGATTTTGGGCTGCCAGCTTTGCACATGGCCAGTGATGACTACAGATGAAAACTAGCTGCCTAACTAAACTTTTCTTTTTTATTCTACTAACTTTTATGCTCTGCACCCATATGAAAAACGGACAACCAGGAATGACTCACAAGTCTAAATTCCCGAAAGAGTTTACATAAAATTTTCTGATTCTTTCAATTCTTTATCCTTTTAACTGTCCACTTTCATTTTCTGCTAAACTGATCTTCCTAAGTGGTTGTCTAATGCAGGAGTAGAGAATCTGCAGCTCTTTAGCCCCTCTCCAGTAGCTCCCTTTGGCACTGACTAAAAAAATATGGAAATGATGGACAACTTTTTGTGGCTTTTTTGATAGGACAGACTTAAGCATGAAATGGGGGGAGAGAGAGAGAAGAATGACATGCAGCCAAGGGCCATGGGCTGGAATCGTTTCATGGCAGCAAGAACACTGCCTTTGTACATGTGATGCCCGCTCACAGCACTGAACCACTGAGTGCCCTAAACAATTACTTTTGAACATTTTAATTTTTAGTTATCATTGTTGTTGGCTAAAATATTCTAGTTTGAATCTCAACAGCAGTGGCTAGTCTTGAGTCTTCCCAGTGAGGCTAGCTATGAATTCCAAATCCAAAAAAGGAAAATTGGTGAAAAATAGATACATTAATAGTGCATGAACAGATTTGTTTTTTCACCACCAACGCTGTAACATTAAAGTACCAAATAATCATAAATAGCCTACTGCAGAGTAGCCACAATAATACATGTAAATGAATGCTTATTTAGACCTATCAGTAATGTTGATAGGCTATATTTAGATTTAATAGGCTGTGTTGCTTACAAGAGTAAAGATTTTAAAACTTTCTTGTGCCATCATGCATGTAATTCTGGTGGAGAAAAAAATTATTACATTTTATTTCATGTAGATTCAAAGATGTTAAGTCTAAAAATATTTGCATTAGAAAAAACAGAAACAATCACAAATTGTAACACGTAATTATAAAATAACTCCTTGAACACATTTAAGATGACAAAATGGAGAATAACCATCACTGTAATAAAGGTGGATTTCATCTCATAGCTGAACATGCTGCTGCACTTAGATATTAATCTAAAATAAATTCTGTCAATATGGAAAAAATAAGCATATAGATGCTTTTTCTGAACATATTAGCCACAGCCTGTCTGCTCTCACTGTATCTTTACACCTCCTTTTCAGATAATGCTATTGGCAGTGTTGCAGACACACTTGCTTTGTCCTGAAATCCAAGCTGTGCTGTCACACTGGTTTTATTGCTGTCGTGACATCCATGTGTAAACACTTTTTGTCTGACTTCACGTTGGCGTCTCTCTGCTGTACTCCATTGTAGGTGTCTCACTACACCTCCAAATCCAGGCAGGAGGAGATTGACAGTCACACCACAGATGGCTTCCCTTTATTCCTCATCACTTATGCCTGTGCTATCACCTTCTCAGTGATATCCTGCCTGAGGTAAGGAGTGATCAGAGACTGTCTCACAGTGAACGATTTCCTGACCGCGGGCCAAGTCCGAAACACACAGAGCTGGTGTTTATCAAAGTGACTGGTACAGGAAAGCCACATGCAGGTTACATGGAGTTATCCTAACAATTTCAGCATCGCTGTGTCCAAAGCTACAATTCAAAAAGGTTTTGTTTTCATTCATATTAAGTTCTATTTTTTTAGTTATTTCAATGTGTATGTAAAGATTTACAGCTCAGGTTAGGAATTTTATACAGGCTATGTCTGTAACAGCTACAGTAGACTGGGACTGTACATGAAATGGAAAAAAGTACCTGATAATTTAAAAAAAAATCAAAAATTATAGAGCTGAACATGAAGCTTGATATATTGAAGGTAGTTTTTTTTCTCTCCATCAAACTTGATTGAGGGCCCGGTATACGTAGGCTAGCCTACTATATTAATTTCCCCAGAAGTCTTGTTGTTATTGTTGTATGCCTACTTTCAAAACTTTATCGCTGGTTTTAAAGCGAGACTATGTAACTTTTGAAAGAAGAAATAGCACAGTCATCCTATTACACATGAAAGGTTGAATTCAGCAGCAAATTGTCTCAGTTCAGCAGACTCAGAGGTTTTGCTGCTACAGCTTTAATTAGTCTGGAATGACCAGTAGCATATAGTGGCTAATGATAGCTAATGTTAGCAAACTTAAAAATAAGGATATATATATATCTTTGTAATTGACTTTTTAATTTTTTTTTAACTTCATGACTCTTCTTTTCTTGTGCTATGCAGGTGTTAGCATTTAGCAGTATCCTGTGGGCTATTTATTAATTCAGTTCAACTCAATTTTATTCATATTACAAATTACAGTTTACCATAGAGGCCTTTACAACATATTTATCATGTGTTCACAGTGGCAGCTATTTATTTAAGGTGCAAAAGCCCAGCTTTAAAGAGCGACTTAAGGTCCTGTTTACCTTACATGTTAGGCAGAAAAATGAATTGTGAGAATCCTTCAGGGCTAATAGATATGTTGAATGTATTTACTTCTTCATAAAACATTTGAAAATCAGATTTTTCTTGAAAGGTTGAAACCTGCATTGTTGACGTCCATGTTTGCTAGCTAGCAGTCTAGTGCTGTCTCAAATCACATACTTCCGTTAGTACACTTCCACGTAGTATTCTATGTGCACTATGTATTGGCGTAGTGCGCAGATTTCGACAGGGTAGTGTTGTCTCAAACCAAACACAGCCGTTGTGCACTCACCAGAAATGACGACAGCAAATTAGCTAGTTAGCAAACTAGCATTAGCATTCGCGTTATTGTTCGCAGTACTTAATCATTACAGACTGCTAAATTAACCCAATAAACATACTGCCGGCTTATACCCGACAACAGTATAGCGGTGCTTAGTGCAAAAAACACATGTATTTGTACAATGCAGCAACGTTCGCGGTCGCACAGTCCTCTGCCGCTATATCCTGTTTGAAAAGTGGTCCCTCCCCTTCCACTATGTAGCCAAGATGGCGACCATTGAGTGCACCATCCAGGTATCCATAGTGCACTGCATTTTTCCATATTTCTCAGTGTGAACGCACTGATGCACTCAAAATAGTAAGTGTAAGTACAGAAGTACGCGATTTGAGACAGCATTCTCCTTCCCTTCCTTTGTTAACACATTGCTGCGTGTCTTGGTGCGTGCTAATGTTGTGCATGAATGCGCTAAAAGATAGAATTTATTGAACATGCCTATATTTTTGATGAATGATGAATAGAACGCATCAGTGTTATATTATATTTTCACAGATTAGTAAGTTACAGATTCCAACGGAAAAAATCTCTCATATTCACGCAAAATGTGTCTGAAAAACAAAGTGCAAATGTCAGCCATATTTGCAACAAACTTGAAACGAGACTTCGAGTTGAGGCACCCAATCAGTCTTTGGAAATATATGTGAATGATGATCACAAGATTCTATTTTATTTAAAGAAAAAGAAAAAGAAAAAACAGATGACAGCTGTGTAAGTTCATTTGTTGGGAGGGTGAATCCAGTTCAAAATTCAAATGGTTAACTATGAATGTGAACTAGCTCATTTTAATGGGTGTAAACTGAACTTTGAGTTCACATAAAACACTGGTTGCTACCACCTATAGATCAGCATTATAGTGTGAAACGTGCACATGCATGAGAACAAACCATATGAGGACACCACATAAAACACTGCCTCGTATGTACCCGCTGACATCAGTGTTTGGTGTGGTAAAGGTGTTACATACTCAAAGGTTTCAACCAAAGAGGGCAGTGGAACACCATCTTTTTTACCTTGGTATTAAGTTACTCATCAAAACCTTTTTAGTACTTGCTAAAAATGAATTTATTTAATGAATTTATTTCACAAATCTCCGACATTAAGCAGGTTAGTTCTGAGGCTGCTCAGGTTGAAGTTATCAAGATAACATTTGTATAAATGGACCTCACTTACAGTATATTTTTACTGAATAGTTAAATGATTTTGCTTTCTACACCAATAACATCCTATTTCTACCTCCGTGACAGATTGGACAATGTGAGGAACAAGGTGTGGGTGGCCGTCTTTGGCGTCTTCTCCTCTGGCCTGGCTGTCCTCTCCTCTTTTGGCTTGCTGCTTTACATCGGAGTGCCATTTGTTATTACAGTCGCAAACTCTCCTTTCCTGATACTCGGTGAGAAAAAGCAGCCTTGTCCTGTTTTGTTCCAGACTGTAGTTTTAGCTTGTAGTTTGGCATGCAACATCCATCAAGTAATGTAATGCATTTACATAAAAGTGAATGTAAAAAATACCTCTATGGTGTTTTGCAAGGCATTAAATTGAGCAGTATTTGAACCGCTTCATGTGGTCTTAGGTAGATTAAACTGCAGCACTCCATCATGTTTAATGAGCATTTTATGTTTTACTGTAAAATCCTGTAAAATGTTTAAAGTCTCACAAATGGGAAACTCATTAATTTTACATCACTGATCATTTTTCCAGGAATCGGTCTCAACAACATGTTCATAATGGTGTCCGACTGGCAGCACACCCACGTGAAAGACTCAGTGCCAAAGCGGATGGCTCACGCTTACAAAGAAGCCATCATGTCCATCACCATCACTGCCCTGACCGACGTCCTCAAATTCTCTATCGGCATCATGTCCGACTTCCCAGCCGTGCAGTCGTTCTGCCTCTACACCTGCACCTCCATCATATTTTCCTACATCTACACGATCACCTTCTTTGGAGCCTTCCTGGCTCTAAACGGGAAGCGGGAAGCCAGCAACAGGCACTGGCTGACCTGCATGAAAATACCATCAGACAATTCTGATCATCATTCTGAGATATATAACATCTGCTGCGTGGGAGGCGACTATGATAAGAACACTGGAGCAGAGAAAAAACAAGCAGCGAGTAATTTCTTTAAGGATTACTACGGCCCGTTTTTGATCAAACCCTGTGTCAAAGGAGTTGTAATCTTCCTTTATGTGGTGTATTTAGCTGCAAGTATTTATGGATGCTTTCACATACAACAGGGGATTGAGCTTTATGATCTGGCAGCTGATAACTCCCACGTTACCAGGTTTATTATGAAGGATAGGGAGTATTTTTCAGGTTATGGTCCATCTGTGATGGTAATTGTAAGTGAGGAATACCCATACTGGGATAAAACTAAGAGGCACCAACTTCAGGAATGCATAGAGGACTTTAAGAAGCTCGAGTTTGTAGATGAGGATGTCTATTCATCCTGGCTGGATTCTTATTTGTCATATGGACAAGAAACACATTTAAACCTTAATGATAAAGATGTTTTTCTCAAAAATCTATCTCAATTTTTTGATGTATTTCCTTTTTTCAAACAAGACGTGAACCTCACTGGAGATGGCGTGTATGCATCCCGCTTCTTCATACAGACCATCAATATCACTAATGCCAACATGGAAATTGACATGCTTAAAGGTCTCAAAACCACTGCAGGCAAATGCAGCACAGCATCTATGTTAGTCTACAATCAGAAATTCATCTTCTACGACCAGTATGGCGTCGTAGTGAGTAGCACGGTTAAAAACGTTGGCGTGATCACAGCTGTGATGTTGGTTGTCTCCCTCCTGCTGATTCCAGACCCCCTCTGTGCATTGTGGGTGACTTGTTCGATTGGTTCAGTGACTGTAGGGGTTACTGGTTTCATGGCGCTTTGGGACGTCAGTCTCGATTCCATATCCATGATCGCTTTTACCGTCTGCATCGGCTTCACAGTCGATTTCTCAGCTCACGTTTCTTATGTCTTCGCCTCCAGCAAGAAAACGAGTCCTGACGACAAAGCTGTGGACGCTCTCTCCAGTTTAGGCTATCCCATACTTCAGGGGGCCCTGTCCACCATTTTAGGTGTGGTGGTGTTGGCAACGTCTGAATTTCACACATTCAGAACATTTTTTAAGATCTTCTTTCTTGTCATGTTTATTGGGATGCTTCATGGCCTCAGTTTCATTCCGGTAGTTCTGACATTAGCAACATGCAGTAGCTCACAGAAAGATGAACGTAAAGACAAAATTTTGAGTATCAGCAAACTATGACCACAGTTACACTGCATGTGTAGGTAGTTAGACATATTAGATAGGTACATTTACTTGTAGATCCATTCATAAAAATGTTTTCATTTTCTGGAAAGAACATGTATAAGTTATATTTTGTAAGTTATTTGTTTTGTTGTTGTGTTTTTTTAATGGATGAGTTTAACAATTAACAATTTTCACTGGTTTTGTACATAGCAATTTTGCATCCAAATCAGTGGAATTTAATCATATAGCAAACTGTATTTTATACGTGACAATAAAGCCTTCTGTTTCACCCTGAATTGTTTGTTATGTGTTGTTTCTGTGAGGACACTAGGACTGTACCCAGCTCAGAGCTATATCAGTCATCAGATTTGGCTGTTCAATACGAATATTCAACTAGTTGTTCCTTTTTTTCCATATAGAGTTTGAGGGTTTGAGTGGGTTTCGGCACGACAATTAGAGTGACGGTGACATTCACGTAATATAGTGAGCAAGCCAAGTTAGTCTGGGATTTGTGCAACATCTGTGCTGATACTAGATATCAAACAAATGCCAGAGACTAAATTGTATAAGGTTCCTCTGTTGGTTTACGTTGCTGTAAATTCACCACTTCTGAGCAGAAGAAAGAAAAATATCTCTGAGCCTGACCAGGTGGGGACTGACCATTGTTTCAGCAGCCTAAAATTCCAAAGCCCTGTTGGTCTGAAAAACATCCCACTGGACCAAATGTCCGACAGCTCGTTACAATGCTAGTTGCAGTTCTGTTTCTCTGAAAATACACACTCCCTGCAGTTACACAACCAGAAAAAATGCTCAGACTGTACATTTCTGGAAACCAGGGATATGTTACATTTATCAACAATGCTGTGGTGAATGTGTGGTTAGGTTTAGGCACAAAAACCACTTGGTTATGGTCAGGAAAGGATCATGATATGGCTTAAAACACCTGCATTTGGTGGCACAAAAGTTGCTGGAAAAGCAGGGATGGGTCAGGGAAAAACACCCTGGATCTGTGCCTCAAATGCCACAAGGAAACCAAAACTAACTGTAGCTCTGTATTTTTGAAGAAATGAGACCTTAGAGCAATTGGCATTTGTCATTGTAATAATAGACTGTCAAGGAAATGGGCTTTCAGTCAGACATTTTTTGGAATAATGGGGCTTCAGAATTTTAGGCCATTGGAACAATGGCATAGCAATGACTGGGCAAAGCCTCTCTTCCCCTGGGTAGCTGCCTCTTTCTCACTCAGATTCACCCTGGGTCTGGGGTCAGGCCCCTACGAGGTGTGACAGGCTTTAAAGGCAATTTTTGTAAAGGCCAAACTATAAACTTACAACTTCCAGGTCCGTCAAGTAATGCCATTGGCCCCCAAAGACTTTTCCCCATAGACTTACAATGTGAAGATAATGGAGATCAGTGAATACATATTTTGAGCATCAAAACCCAGTCGTTTTACTGTCGGGATTTGATCCATTAGTCCTGATAACATTTTGAAAGTCTAAAAGAGTCGCACAATTAATTCATTCAATTCCTTTTAATCCGGGAAATCAAAATGTTTTTCTTTTTTCTTTTTTTCTTCATGCACCACTTAGCAACTTTCATAGGAATAAACAGGGCCCTGCCTCCAACACTGCATCCAGGTCATTTTTATACTTGATGGTCTGAGTTTGCAGCTGCCTGCACTAGAAAGAAGCATGAAAGTGAGGAATTTTTACTCTGCAGCAAAATCTGGGGAACATCCCCAGAAGTGCACACTGACAAAACAAACAAACAAAAAAGAATCTCAGTTGACTGAGGGATTGCTGACTGATGATTTCAATCTTTGACTTTCAGGGAGCAGCCCTAGTAACATTTTATTATCATTACTGTGTTGATTAAAATACAATGCCTCTCATTAAGCAACTCGGATCAAAATTTGTAATAAGTAGGGCATATTAATGTGCTGCTAACTCTCAACTAGACTATAACAGCGTGAAACACCACCTGCATAGTCTAAACTATCAAACCTGTCATCAGGGGCAGAAAAAAAAGATTTTCACTTAAGGTTGTCGTACTTTTCAGATGTCTCATTATTCAAAACTGCACGTAATTAAGCTGCACCACAATTTCTCAATTCCAGGAACTGGTGTTGAGGACATATCGTATGTCTCCAACTGGCAACACATTAACATCAAGAACCCACCGCCCATGCAGATGGTTCACACCTCAAAAGAAGGTGCTAGGTACACCTTCATCACTGTCATCATCGCCACGACACCAAGCATTTTGGTAGCAGGAACATCAAAACTAGAAGAGAAAGAAATGTTTCTGTTAGGGTCAGAGAAAGACTGAGGATGACTGAAGTTGAAAGAGGAGTTGGTACCTTGAATTCATGCAGGCATCTTTGGCAAGTAATGAACCCAGATGCTAAAAGGATACAAACAAACAGGCATTGATTTGGGGGTTTCTACTGATGCACAGCTCTACAGTGAGCTGTTTCTATATACTGGCTGTAAGGTTATACAGGATCAAGTTTTCCCAATTATTTTCTGTACAGTGTCAGTATCAGGATTTCAAGACAAGTCAAACAAGCAGGCTCTTGGATGCAGCTGTACGTGCTGTAGGTTGGTCAAGAAATCCACGAGGCCTTCAGGTTCCAGCTCCCAGCATCCCTGGTGGCCCATGCATCGTGCAGGTCAACTCTCAGCTCTGTCACCCTCCGTCACGCCTGTCTTCCTCGCCCTGGTATCCAGGACGAGATGCCTCTGGCCCACACAGCGTGACGTGACATGCCCCTACACCCAGGAGAGAGATAGAGAGAGAGACAGCAACCTTGGAGCTTAAACTAATAAGAAAGAGAAAGACTGATAGATCAATGACAAAGTAAAGAATGAGATCAGAACCCCCCCTTTTTGTTGCATAATAAACTCCTTATCCCTCTGAGTAGTTGCTTGGCTAACATGTGAAGGAGCAGCAGCTTGCATCAACCATAAATGAGTTTATTGATTAGAAACATGTGTAGGTTTCAGGTGAGGCATGATTGCATTCCCACAGAAAGGCCCTGTTGGTTCTAAGAAATGGAGTCCCAGTTTTATCTAAGACTAAAAAGAAAACAGTTGTATGGTTAGGCATTACAAAGAATCATCTATTTGGTATGTTATAGTTTATTTTGCTGTTTTCTGGGAAGGCTTTTCATAAGATTGTGGAGCCTGGCTGCAGGGATTTGCTTTTGGGCCCTCACACTTCTCAGGTGTAGTAGTTGCTCTGATGAGCTGCCTACTCGTGCAACTACCAGACAGAGCAGCACATGAAGCTAGATGGCGGGGCTGTTACATGTGGTTAGGTTAAGCCATAAAAGCAAGTGATTTGGGTTAGGAAAAGATCATGTGTTGACTTAAAATACATGCTTTTCAGGGTGTTGGTGGCTTAGTGGATAGAGCAGGTGCCCCATGGACAAAAGCTCCGTCCTTGCTGCAGCAGCCCGGGTTCAATTCCAGCCTGCAGCCCCTTGCTGCATGTCGTCCCCTCTCTTTTTCCCCCTTTCACACTAAACTGTCCTATCCATTAAAGGCAAAAATGCCCAAAAAATAATCTTAAAACAACAACATGCTTTTTGTGGCACAACCACTGCAGGAAATTGTGCGATGTGTTGCCAAAAACAACCAGTTTTGATGTTTGTTGTTCTCTAACATCCACCATCCCCTTCTCCTCTGTAACAAACTCAGCTCATATACATGTAAGCAGAACTACATCACTTTAGAAATGTTGATATGATAAGTATGAAACATACAAAATGTAATGTATGTAGGGTGATACTTCCACTCCGACTGTGTTTGTTCTATGTATGCTGAAACAGGACAGGCTTGCCCAAACTGTTGCCACAAAGCAGGCAGCACACTTTTGTCTTAAATACCAGGGCTCTCCACACTGGCTTGCAGTGGGCGGGGGCTCAGTTGGAAAAAGGTGATGTCATGTATTTACATGCACCAATCAGGATTTAAATTAGAGTCTGATGACAGTTGATGTGTGGTTTGACCACTGTTAATGAAATGTGACCAAACCACAACCAAACAATCCTATTTAATCACATTTACTTAGTTTGAGTTTGTGTGTTAAGCTCTAAACCAATAACACCTAAATATGTTGTTTCTTCTTCTTTATCCTCATGAATATATTTTCTATATCTCACAGAAGATTTGAAACCAAGTTCTGAGGGGATTTAATTGAATTTAAGGGGTCTGGTCCCCATGTATTAGCAGGGGTGTCCCCAGATCTGTGTATGTGCCATCTTCCATCACATATCTTGCAACAAAAAGCCTCAGAGTTCCCGAATATGCCGCTACCTTTATTTCCTGTTTGTTTCCCCTATTTTTGGCCAAATTGTGTAATGCAAAAATTACACATGACATAAAGTTTAGGATGTAGTATAGGATGATGTGAATATCGCCCATAGCTATCATGGAGGTATTTATATATGAAAAAACACATATCATGATTAATCCTGTTGATAACCTATTTGTCCCCAAATACCTTAAGAAAGCCAAAAACAAATTGAAAATAAATATGCAAAAATAGATACCCCTTTCTCTTAACCATCAGTGAATTCGATTTTTCCAATATTTCTTCAAATGATTTGACAGCTTTAAATTAAAGTGGGTGTAACTGAGCTTTTGTACAGTGATCAACAGTGAGAAAACGACCCCTGAATGCCAAAGTGAGAACAGATCTCTCCCTATTGATCCAAATTAAGTGCTTAATTTTGATAAATCAGCCGCCGCTGACTTCATCACTTTCAGCACCGGACAGCTCCCTCACGGCTCCACCGAACACTGCGCCGTGATTGACAGAAAAAGCGGCCATACGCGGATCAATGTTGCTTCTGGAGCCCTATGAGATGATGGAGAAGACGGGCTTTGAGAGCGCGCAGCTCCTGATGTGTCTCTTCGTGGCTTCTGTAGGCCTACTTAATGCTTGTTGTGGTCGGAAGAGGGCGGAGTGCGTTTGCCATCCAAGTGAGAAGCTCCCTGACTCGGTGCCTCCTGAAAAATATATAAATATAAGAATAACCTGCCCCCTTTACCCCTCCCTTCCTCCTCGTTTTGATTCAGCCTATGTAGCCTGCGCGCAGAGGGAGAGCGGCCGCCGCACAGCAAATCCAAGACAGTCTTGTCTACAGTGAGACAGAGAGAGGTGGGGGGAAACAGCTGCAAGCGGATACTCAACATCAACAAGCTGTATGAGGCATCTGTGAAGAAGAAGAGGGGATTTAGCGCGGACAGAGAGGGGGTTCCTTCCGTTTCCCCCCCTCCTTTGCTTTTTGATTCCAAGATCAGAGGCGTGGAGCTTGCAAGAATATCCTACAAGTGGTGAAGCGATGCTTTAGCGGAGCAATTTGGCAGATTTTTTTTTACAACACGCCCGCCCAACGACACTGTAATTCCGTGCAGCAATCCCCCAAACATCTGTGGACGCTTTTCTGCAGGGAGATGGCTGTTTTCCGGCTGTCGTTGCTGCTGCAAGTGGGATTTGTGATCGGATCAAACCATAAATACGCGGAATGGTCAGCGCATGGGGAAGATATCAGAGCACGGGAGGCGATTTACGGCGCTCAGACGCACCTTCGGCAGCTGGCGCATCTCCGTGCGCCTCATCCTCCACCCGGGGAGACGGCGGAGGTGCCGCAGAAAATCGAGGAGCATCTCCCCCGGGTGGTCACGGCTTTTCTTCACACGGGGGACTCGACCACATTAAAGCACGCCAACTGCTCGCGGAGGTACGAGCTCACCTCTCTGCGGGGAAGGTCACAAGCCACCCCGCATTACTCCATGAGCAGCGTGTTGGATACGGTCCTGCACGCCACAAACTTCCTCAACATGATCTTGCAAGCCAACAGGTCCAGGGAGCACAGTCTCCGGCGAGACATTGAGTGGTATCACGCTTTAGTGAGGAGTATACTGGAAGGAGACGCCAAGATTCACCGGGCGGTCGTCACTTTTAACGCGGATTCGTCCGTGACGGGGCCCTCGGTGCTTCTCCAAGCCACCAGGGCCGGCGGAGAGATAGTCCTCCAAGACCTCTCCAGCATGGCTCACCACCATCTGCACAACCGCACAGTAGACACAGAGTGGTACCACGATGTCAAAGACAGGAAGAAGCCCAGTTTCCATAAGAGGGTGCTGAGCCAAGATATCAGATCAGTTGACAATTCTTTAAAAAGAGGAGAGAGTTTTATCCCGGACAAGACGCATGTCAAATGGTCTGCGCCCTACCTGGAGTGTGAGAATGGGAATTTTGTTCCCCGTTGGCTTTTGACCTTATCGGCTGCTTTCTATGGCCTGAAGCCCAACCTGGCTCCTGAATTCAGGTAGGCACACAGATGGTTGAAAACTGAGCACTGATGTTATTGTATGAATAACAACAAGCTCAGCAAAACATCAGGTTTGCCTTGTTATTAAAAGCAGGTGTAGATTTCTGGGGGACACATGGGGAAACGTCCCTCTCAATATTTATAATAAAGGCATTTGTCCCCCCGAATAAAGACACAAAAATAACAGAGGACTTCTATTTTGACAAAATTAAATAAATGTACACCATAAACTGATACAAAAACGGCACAAGTTCAGGGATGGATTACTGAACGGGTCTGCCAGGTAAAGGCTCAGGGGGCCAAAGTGTCAGGAGGCCTTACCTTGCAAAATACCAAACGTCAAATGAACATGTACCAACCAGGAATGAGAAAAAAGACAGGAAAAAGCCCACAAAGAGATGCAAAGGAAGTGCAAATAGACACAAAATAACTACAAAAATGGGCAAAACAACCACATAAAACACAAAATTACCTTAAAGACACCAAAACCACTGCAAAAAACACACAAAACAACCACAAGGAAAACACAAATCACCACAAAGAGATATTTAAAGACGCATAATAACTAGGAAGAGATGCAGAACCACCAGCAAGTCTGCCTGTCTTGCTCCTGTGTAGGAGAGGTGGTGGGGCCCTTTGCATATTTATGCCCAAGGGCCCATATGTCTCATTTTCCACCCATGCAAACAGTGGTGCATAAAAATTCACCGATATGCAGGAAATTAAGTGTTTGATGCTCACACTCTCTGGTGGTGCACCTTCCAACCCCCTTCCCATTTCATATGTATTCCTCCAATGTAAAAACCAAACCTACACCCTTGATTAAAGTGTTCATTAAGGCTGTATTACCTTAGCCTGCTTGTGTTACAAAACTCCATATGTATGAGAGAGAGATTTATGTCAACCGTAAGGTGAGTTCAGGTGGATTAAAGCACCACTACATCTCCAGCCTCGCATACATAAACCTGCCTCTCCCTCCTCCCCAAACATACCGCAGCTTCCCACCGGCCTCCCCCTTGTTACACCAGGGGGGTTTTCTTCCCTCCTCCAGTCTGACAAGGCGGCTGGGTGCTAAAAATAACCCTGGATGTTACTGGATGTAGCAGCGGTGGAAACCTCTGGCTACAGGCCCTAATTCATTTTTCAAAAACTCACTCGGCTGCATGCTTTACTACTCAGGAAATGTCGTGTGCCCTTTCTTTTGAAGGAGGCTGCTAAATCTGCAATGAGTCAGAACCTTCCTGATGAGAGACAGCCAATTTTTTTTTTTTTTTTTTTTTTTAAAGAAGAACAGCAGCCAGCATCAGCCGATGAAGAAATGTTGAAATATGTGTGATATTTTGTACAGTCCATGTCCTGAAGCCACCTCTGCTGCAGCGTGCCTGTGTTAATGTGCCATGTTTAAGCCATCAGTCCTGATGTGCACTGGAATTGTCAAGTGTTAAGGCTTCATATGATCCTGACCAACATCTTCCCAATGAATATTTAATCCAGATCACTAGTTGTGTGTGTACTGCCTTCGATGAATCTTTAATTGATACACTGGAGTCGCTCACAGGCAGGCACAGATTGCAAATGAGTCAAAACCTGCAGTGATCTACTGTAATAGGCTATCAGCTACCTGGTGTGATCCCAGACTAAAGCCTCTCACAGCAGCTTCAGTCTCAGTCTGAAGCAATCTGATAGGAAATTAGCTTGTACACTCAACTGATGAGCAGTCAGAGCTCCAGTTTATGTGTGAAGCCAAATCCTTTCATATTTGTTTTGCAGATTTTTCCAAATAATTGTGTCAGAGAAGCTTTTCTTCCACGGGCAAAGGAGCCGTTTTGCTTTCCATTTTCTCCTCTATTCGAGGCCTCCTCCATCAGATCGAAGGTGCGACATGCGTGGGCGTTTGGTATTGTTTAATGTCCCTGGAGAGTGCACTAAGAGAAACATCCCGCTGTGCTTCAAGAAGCAGGACAGCAACATCCATTCATGAAATTGTTTTCTCTACACAGGAAAAAGGTGACTGCAGCACCGATCAAAATTAAGGACATTGTCACATTATCACACTTTGTCATCACTTCTGGTAACCTTACTGTAAATAATGCAGTTGGAGGTCCTTACTGTATAGATCGTATGGATTGCTTGGAGAAGTATTAGCCTACTCTGCACATAAGAGCGATGTAAGTGTTTAAAGGAATTGTTTTGGGAAATACGCGTATTGACTGTCTTGCCTAGAGTAAAATGAGAATTGATACTCTCATGTGTGTACACTAAATATGAAGCTACCACCAGCAGCCGGTTAGCTTAGCATAATGACTGGGGAAAAAAGGGGAGATAGCCAGTCTGACTAGTTTGTTAAAGACGCAGGATAAATCGTCTTGAGCTTTAGAGGAGCTGGTGGGTGGATTTTGTTACCGTTAGACAGCTAGCTGGAGAGTTAAATGAGACGATTATATATGGTTATGGTAGGGCTGGGTATCACTACATGATGCCTTTAAGGTATTGAGCAAAATAACGCAGTAACAAATAGTATTGAAACTTCTCCAGCCAAACAATACCTGCATTTGAACTACAAGTGTTCTTTGATTCAATGTGACACATGATTGACCCACCACTACAGCAGCTACAACCCATAGAGTCTGCTGTGTGGTAGCCTGGTCTCACTCCCAGTGCGTCAGAAATGCTGCTTGGGCAGTGGCCGTCAGTGTCAGTTATAGATGCCCAATAATCCCTTTGGCATCCATATGAGATGTAACAGACTTCCAGCCAACTCCAATGTAAACCCATTCATTATTAGACGTTCAGAGCAACAGATGTAGTGTAGACTGCTTTAAACTTGAGAGTCATTCTAAATAGGTTCAAGTGTATTTCCTGTTGGACTTTTTGTTAATGGAGTAGCTGACAGGAAGTAAACAGGGACCAAAGCTGTTACCCCAGCAACAGAATAGCAAAGAAACGGTCCATTAAGAGTGTGAAAGTCCACTTAGGCGGACTGGTTCAGCAAGCACAGGACTTTGACCCAGGAGACCGATGTTTGTGTCCCATCAACTACAATCTTTCCCTAATCCTTAACCAAGTAGGCTAGTTCTGTTGCCTCAACCTACCCATCAAACTCCCACATCAAAATATCACAAGTAAGGCTCAGATCATGTCAGGTCAGACCAGTGCTTGTGATGGAGTTGGCAGTTCAGCATCCTGTTCAAAAGTATGGTTATACTACACGCCAGTCATGTCTGGAAAAATAAATGCATAAAATGTGAAAGGATTATTTCAAATAAAAGACTCCATTGGTATCAGTTTCACCTTAGGGTACTTGTATTGGTACAAGTACCCTAAGGTGAAACTTAGGGTACTTGTATTGGTACTGCTAGCTACCATCAGCAGCCAGTTAACTTAGCTTAGCATAAAGACTGGAAGCAGAAGGAGGCAGCTAGCTTGGAATTAGCTTGTGCTGCACTCCAGAAAGTCGTGGCTCCTGGCCAAGAAATAGTCTGTAACATAACCTCTCCTACAACCACAACTTGACGTGTTTATGCTTTATGTTTTATGCTAAGCTAAGCTAACCATTTGCTAGTTGCCTCATATTTAGTGTACAGACATTAGAGTGCTATTGCTTTTTCGGCAATGCCAAAAACACACCAAGCAGTGACGAAGCTCAGCTTGCTGCAGTAGTTACATTTTTCTGTGGCTGGGAGGCGTGTTCATGTGTTTCAGGCGGGAAGAAATTTTTGCAGCATAGGTCAACATGTCACAGGAGTCATAGGACTCTGTTTACTGATGGGCTGCTGTATTCTCTGGCCGCAACTTAAACTTAAACTGTCCTCAACTTTTAGTTTGGCTGAACTTTAACACAGAATCAAATAGCCAGAACTCGGTGCGGTAGCTGCTGACACCACTGCTTGGTTTGTTTTCAACGTAGCTCTCTGTGGGACAGCAAATAGGTAGCTTTCCCAAAATATCAAACTGTTTCTTTTATGACTGAAACTCCGCCTTCTTATGTGATGATGTCATCTCTATCTTTCAGATTGATCCTCTGTGCAAATTTTACACATTTTTACAAAATTCAACAACCAAAAGCATGTTGTTCTTTGAATGGCCATTCATCAGAGTAGATTGCCATGCAGTTATGTTGCCATGTCGCCCACAAAACGCCTTAAAAACCTTGCTAGTCATAGCTCTATGTATGGCTCTGCAATTCCAATGATGCTTACTCACTTATGCTTAGTTAGTCAGTCAGGCTTCCTCATTATATTGTCTCACAGAGTAAATAGCAGAATATTTCAGCCCACAAAAATTTCACCTTTGTCATGTCCTTTTTGCCATGCATCTTCCCTCTCTTAGTTTGTTCCCTAACAGCCATCTTTCAGACGCTCATATCAAAGTGGCAGGCAGCTCATTCTCCATCCTCCCTCTGCCTCAGCAGCACCCTGCCAGATAAGAAACAGGAGAGGAAGGGATAATATAGCTGCCTCAGACATCGGCTCTCCTCCGCTTCCCCTCCAGATGAATACACAATCAATACAACAATGAATTAATAATGAAAGATGTAGAACAACAACACTGCAAGGCCATCTTGATTCCAGCCTTTTAATGCTTCAGTCACTTCCTGTTTGGTGTGATGATGTTGCGAGAGGCAAGGTGACTTGTTTTCATGCATTTAGCACATGGAAGTAAACACAGATTTAAAGCAGTTTTTTTTTCTTTTTCCCATTTGTTTGTTGAACGCGCAGGTGCTAAACAACTAATGCGACTTGTTAGAGCTGGAGTGTGTGGACATGTGTTTGTGATAGATCGACCTGTTGTTTCCGTGAAGGTGTAAGAAATCGCACCTCTCACACTTCATCTCTTCTCTCTCCGTCTGTCTCTTCAGCTGCACTCGAGGCACAGGGGAGGCAGCTTAGACCACACAGAGAGGGCTGGCTGTTTTCAAGCGTGCAGTGTGTGTATCGGAGTGTGTGTGCATGCCATTGTCGGAGGCTGAGACATTCTTCAGGATGATACGAAGCGTCCTAATTGGCAGATCACTCTGACTTCAGATGCAAACTTGTAACTACACAGACACACAAATTCAAAAACTAGTTTCAGCAAACACACAAAGTGGGAATACGCAGCAAGGAAGAGGAGGAGGTGGTGTATGTGTTAGGTGAGGACACACTGTACTTCAAATTCACCTTTCACAGCACAGACCTTAATTGCTTTGAGGCTGAAGCTCAGGCAGCAGCAGTATAATCAGGCAAACTAGTCAAAACTATCTACAAAGTAAAACCAAACTGTAAAGAAATATATCTTTATTGCCACATATTTCTCCAAAGGCCAAATAGGTTCTAATTAGATGGCAGGATGGTCTTCATTTACGCTTGGCTTAGCGCCCCATTTTGCTGTACAAGCAGCTAAAGTCTGGACAGCCTGGCTGCTGTGGGACGCCCAGCCGTCTAACAGAGTGGGAGGCCTCAAGCTCCAGGAGGAGCCGGCAGCATCTGCTTAGATGGACACCATCCACCAACAAATGGGAAGGAAACCCCACAATTCCCGAGGCCAAACACCATAATATGTGATGAGATGAAAGAGAGCAGGAGAAAAAAATCTGCATCCAAGAGGAAAATTATTAGACACTCGCAGCTAAGTCAGTCGTAGAAATTAAGATGCTAAGTAAAACCATATAGGATTCCTTGGTTGGTCCCCATAGGAGAACCCTTTTGGTTCCTCGTAAAACCTTTTATAAACGTTCCAACTGGAACCCTTTCAAAGGTCCTACCAAGTACTCAACATAAAGGGTTGTGTATATAACCATTTGTCAAATATTCCCCATAGAACTCCCTGTCATCCCTTCTCCACCAACATGGAACAGGTTCTGCTCTGGTTCCCGCACCAAATTTGGAACCCTCAGAGTATTTTGACCAAAAATAAATTGGTATGGAACCTGAAAAGTTGGACCCCAGCTGGAACCATAAAATAGGAATTCGTTTTTAAACATGAAGTACGAACTGTGACAACATCAGTGGGCAAGTCATATTTTACAGGTTGGAACGAAAGGATGAAGAAGGTAACAATAAAGTTAAATTATCCACCAAAATAAGATCACACAGTGGCAAAAAAGCAAATATCTGTATTAATAGAACAGATGTTTGCAGATGATCAGTGCGATCTGCCATCTTGCTACTAGGGGTTGGGGAAAAGAAATCAAAACAACAGCATAACATTGGGATATTTTAGCATGGCACTATTGTATTGATAGAGGAATGCCGATTTAAATATTATTTAAATTACTAATATTACAAATGCAAATTAACCTTCTGGCAGCTTATTAGAATAATAACATCAATAGCTATACTCTGCTAGATACATTTTGCTGCAATAAAAATGAAGTGAGATGAACAGACTGAGATCGATAAAACAGATGCTGACAAAGTTTGCTTTGACGACATAATTTGTGTTTGAAAAAAAAAGGTAATACATTGCAATATATAGCAATATATGTAATCGCAGTACCTACTGATGGAAACATAGGCTGGTTCCAAGCATTCTGTACAGAACCAGTTCAAGAACCAGAGTTAATTTGGTGGAAAAGGGATATGTGAGAGTTGCTGCAGAGAACCCCTCTATAGTGTAGTGGTTAAACCCAGAAATCTCTCTTGGGGTCCTATCCAGAACCTTTAAACCTACTAAGAATGCTAACATGAATCTACCTATAGGGGGTTCTACTGAGACTCCTTCTGTATTCCAAAACCCCACCAAGGGGGTCTAAAAATAGTAATTGACTACATTCCCCTGTAGATCTCTCTCCCATTACTCATGGTTTTAGATTAACATATTACCCTAGGGCCAATAGAATCACGTCCATCAGTCTCTGGCTTCATGACGCTTCTGAAGGGCCAGGGTGATGTGGTCCAGCACAACCCACAATAATCATGGTTCACAATCACATTTATGGGGGTGGGCCTTTAACACCAATGCCTTAAACCATCCTTGAAGAGCTGTTTGGATGAAAAGGGTTCTTAGTCTTACAAAGAATGCTTGAAGAACCCTGTCTTCTAAAAAAGGCTTTTCAGAGGCCGATGGTTCTGGGAAGAACCTCAGCCCTCCAGGAAGATCCCTTTTAGAGTCTTTATTTCTAAGAGTGTATTTAAGAGCAGGAAGCTTTCTTGCCCAATAAAGATGTAAGAATGTTGAAATCATAAGTGCACCTGGAATGAGTCTAACCTTGAAGACTTTCCACTGAGTGCAACCTAAAGCAAACGGGGGTTAAAGATCCCTAAGGTGCCGCTTCTTCCACTGCTGACGTCACTGGGACTCCGCTGCTTAGTAAGGCTGCCTGTCAATACCATGCCCTCAGCCAGTAAATGTCATTGCTACAGAAAATCCAAATACCAGCCTCTTTGGCTTTCTGTAAAGAGATATTGTATTCCTAATAATACTGCTAATGATGGGAATAATCTCAGTGATTTTGATGCTATTATGGTGATGTTATTCCTCTCAAAGGATTATAAATCTGTAATGTTGTTACTGTACTACTAATCTGGAGGCCTCAGGGTGGACAACAGAGTGGTTTGTTGCGCTGGAAAAGTTTGCAGTTGCAAAATATGGAAAAGGAATTAAGCTTTTTTCAAGTTTTGTGCATTTGTGGACAAAAGGTGTCGTCAAAAATACTAGAAGCTTCCTTTTAAACACAGCCCAGTCACCAGTAGAAAATGTTGGCACTGTACATTTCTGCAAACCACAAACATTTGTACATTTCATACGTATCATACCAACATTTCATACCTCCACCTTTCAAGACCAACAGACAACAAAACTAGTTGTGTTCTACTGAGTTATTGCTGCATTTCCAGCGGCTGTTTAGCTAACAGACGTGGGTATTTTTTAGCAACCTGTCAATGTTTTTCCAGTTGGCAGAGTGGCATGAAAAGTTTTTAACCAAGACATCTCTTTTTTCCTGCACGGATAGTGCCATGAAAAGCAGTTGTTCCTTGCAGAGACATTGCTGGGATAGTGGCATGAAAAACGGTTGTTTTAAAAAGACAGCACTTCATTTCCTGTTGGTATAATGCCATGAAAAACAGTTGTTTTTTACAGAGACATCGCTGCATTTCCTGCCGTAATAGTTCCTCAAAAAGTGGTTGTTTTTTGCTGAGAAATTGCTGCATTTCCTGCTGAGATAGTGCCACCAAATGGAGGTATTTTAAGCCAAATCCTGAGCTTTTACTCACCATGATCAAATGGTTTTAGTGCCTAAACATGACAACATGTTAACCACAGTGTTACTGAAACATAAAGAGGTAGGTATGGTTTTAATTAATCTGCTTGATAATAACATACAGATGTGACATATCTGCGGTTTGCAGAAACATACATTTCAACATTTATTCTGGCCATTGGGTTGGTTAAACGTCGTCCTTTCATGCATATTTTTAGTTACTGACTCACAATAAATATATAACAATTATAAAGGAGGACAAGCACATAAGGAAAATAGACAAGTTAAAAGGCATTTTGCAGCTTACAGACATCTGAATACATAAAAAGTGTTGTAATCTGGCAGATATCCCTTTGTCCTTTTGTCAGTTAGTGTATCTTGTTATAATATTTCCACAGAGTGATTGTAACAGTTTCATCTTGTCCTTTTTTACCCTGCAGCTGTCTGCAATATTGCAAAATGGAAAAGTAATTTGAATGTAATTTAAATTTGCAAAGTGTCAGAATAACGTTGGATAATTTAATATTGTTTGTTGCATGAATTGAAAGATGAAGTCACCAATTTTAAGAACATTACAGAATGATATTGGTGGAAACACCAAGGGAAAGTGCTATTTGTTCAAAATTGTGCTTTAGGTTTTTTTCTTTTTCCAGAATTAAACTCTTTCTTTAGATATAGTTTGTCACCATTTACAGTCAGACTATCAATCAGCTTATGCCCTCCTCACAACTGTCAGCTTTCCTTTGTCAGCAGCTCAAATTATTGAGTGATCTTCCAACTTGGTGTCTGGTCTTCAGAGGAGTGCTTTTAATGACAAGAGTGTCAAGAGTCCAGAAGTGCCAGCTTTCAAAAAAATAATAAAAAAACAAGTCTTTATTCGCTTTCTGTGACAGCTGCTTCGCCACAGGCGCTGTGTCTTTTTTTGATTACCAGTGACAGAACTCAATAAAATGACCCAGGTTGCACTGAAACGCTGGTAGACAAGCAGCATCCTGCCCAGCGGCTACACTCACATTAGCTTCTGCTCGTCCTGTCAGCTTAATGCATTTCCATCACATAAGAGACATTTTCCTTGGGAAGGCCGCACAGTTCTTGCATTGTGATTGTTCCACGACATAATGCATGAACTGTGCCCTTCTAAAAAGGACAGCAATGTGTTCTTGTCAAGACACTGGGCCAGGAGAAATGTGCATGCAAGTTCATCTGGGCGTGCAAGACTCCTGGCTACATGGACAAGCTAAAAGATAATATTGAAGCTTGTGCCAGTCTTCCATGTTCTCCTCTCCTTTATATTCTTGATTTATCTGCAGACAGTTGATGTAGCTGGAGACGTCAGAGCTTATTTCTTTTGCTTCGGAGGAAACATCCAGATGCTCTTCATTTTGGTGCAAATATAGGCAAGATATAAAAAACACTCCTATGACATTTACATTAAAAACTGCCCAGTAAACAATTAGTCTTAAAATATTTTTTTGCATACGATTCTGTATCAGTTTTTATGTCCATAAGTTGTCCTTAATTCACAGTGATATTATTTATAATACCGATATTATTTATTCTAATATTATTAACTGTTTTTGTTTGTTTGTTTTGTTTTTTGTTTTTGTTTTTTCAATACAGCTAGCTATTTCATCTGACTTTTTTTTTTTTTAAAGTACTGTGGTCAGCATCTTTGCATGAAATGTGCTACAAAGATAAAGCCATCAAATGTCAGATCTTCTATATTAAATATGTGTCACAATAAAAGATTGACGTGCAGTCAGCCTACGGTCAGATTGTGATATTTGGGCTTCTTTTTGAATCATTTGGACGAAAAGTTAGACTTTATTCCAGTGAATCTCACATGAGTAATATGCTTGAGATTTACATGGCACAGTGTCACAGTGTCTCCACTGGCAATAGTCAATAGCCTAACTGATGACTGTCAAAACCAAACATGGTTCCAGTTTATTACAAGTAATTTGAAATTTTCCACTATTATTCTGTTATAAACAACGTGGAAACGCTTCTATTCATATGAGTGAAAACTTTTTATGTTTAATGTAATTTTATCTAAAATACTATTTTATTTCTCCTATTATTTATTAGTATAATTAGTTACAAACATTTTTGAACACACAAATATACTAGGCTATTTATTTTGTTTTTCATATGATTGGATGTACTCTAGCCTCTGATTGGGCTAAAACTACTTTTTGTCTGTGAAATCTGGCAACACTGCCCACAGTTTGGATGGATTTACTGGACAACAACAGCTATCCTAACTTTATCTTATATTTCTAAATGTAAAGTTAGCAGCGTCTAGCTAGCAGCTAAGAAAAGAAAATGTGTAGACAACCTTTCAGCTACTAGACAGGCGAATTCCTCCTTATTTTGCACCAGCTAGCTGCCGTTAGCATCTCTGCTAAGCTAACGCACCTTGGACCAGTCTCTTTCCACCCAGACTAAATTTATACTGGCCCTCTGTCAACTTTTGGTAAGACAACAAATACGCTGACATTTAAGTACATCACTGGCACAGTACTTTTTAGCATTAGAAAAGTGCATTACTCCTTGTTTGCTGGTGGCTAGCAGCCTCAGCTAACCTGTAGCATCTATGCTTAGCTAACACATCTTGGACCAGTTTGTCCACTTAGCCCACAGAAACAAAAATGATACCGGCCTTAAGTCAAACTCTAGGTAAGACAACAAACAAGCTGACCTTTAAATACATCATTGCTACAGTGCTTTATAGTATGAGAAAAGTGTATTTCTCCTGGTTTGTTGTTGGCTAGCAGCTCAGTGTGAGTTTAGCTCCTATGCTAAGCAGCCATCTTGTCAAAGTCTTGCTAAGACATCAGACAAGCAGACCTGTTAGTACATTACTAGCCAGCACATTTTGTGCAAAATGTTAATTGACTTAAACGTTAATTGACTTAATAACAGCAAAACTATTTACTATATAAGTATTCACTAAAAAAAATGCATCTGTTTTTAAAGTAAAAGAGTCACAGTTTTGTGCAGGGATGTGCACAACCACGCCAGGTTGGAACATTTAATGCTTGTATTTGAAAAAAAAAAAAAGGTTTATGTAAATGATATTGCATATGGAAAGCACTAAAAACGATTAGCTACATTGCTCATATCAGCCTCATGTTATCACTCTGTAGTCTCCACTGAGAGATAGCTAATAATAGCTGTTAATAGAATAGATTCTCATGCAGCGCTTGAGCTGGTATTAGTCTTAATCCGTTCACTGCACTTGTTTTACCACATCTCCGTGCCAATGGATTTATTATGAAATTAACTATGACCAAAATGAATATGAATATGTCTAATATAATATGAATGTGTCTCTTCTGTGCAGCGATTACTTGAAATGCAGACTTAACCACAGCCTCCTGCTCTGTACAGAGTGGCTAAATGGGCAAATCAATCTCAGAGACCATTTTCTGGGCCTGAATAGAGACATACAGCTCAAAGCATATAGGCCTGACATTCAGTATTCATTCATGAATACATCAAAGACTGACTTGTAACAGAGGGCACATGAAGACCCTCATTGCAAGAATGTTTTGGTGAATGTCCTTTTTTAAGCCCATAGGCAATTACCCAGATATACTGTATCTACGGTCAACTTCATAATGCTGGGGCTAACATTAGAACAGTCTGACTGGTCTGTCAGAAAAGACCAGAGCCCCTGCTGGTGGGATGCTCCTCTCTTTACTGGCCTGGCCTTTAGACCCACAAAGAATGGAGGATGAAAGGAGAGGGCACTCTGAATCCTGGGGCACCACTATCTCCTGCTCTCTGTGATAATCCCGTCTTTATGCCTGAGGGCCTTGATGGCCACCATGATGCTTTTGCTTCACATTTTTCATAGCCACTCTCAGTTTAAAACGTTCTTTGTGCTGAATGCATCTTTAGTTGCTGTTTCTGTTTTAGACCCAGCTCCACAATTTTTTTCACAAGCTATTTAATACACCATATGTCCACTTTGGCTGGGATGCTAAAGATTGCCTGGAGAGTTGGAGGAGAAAAAGGAGGCGATTGTGGAGGAAAAAAGGAGAAAACGGGCTATTTTATTCTTTGTATAGGCTCTCAATTTTATAAGCAAAACCCAAGCAAATGGTAGTACTTGAGCTGCCAGTGAAAAAGACATTTTGATGAATCCTACATCCTGTTCTTGTGCTGTGTGCGTTTCAGTGAACTCTCTCCTACCCTTATTACATACAGGAGAATTGAAACGGAGGTAATTTCTCAGCAAAACAACCAGCAGTGCAGCGAGAAAAAAGTGAGGTCAGTTTGCCCCAAGGCAGGACCGGAGCAGCAGTTATTAATAACATAAGTACAGGCAACGTGAGCAGTGTACTCGCTTTGTGTCCACTGGGAGCTGGTTTTAGTAAACCAGCTCCTATACACCTGGAGAACATGCCACACCAGCAGTATTCATAAGTGTGTGGGTGTGTGTGTGTGTGTGTGTGTGTGTGTGTGTGTGTATGCCTAAGAAAGAGAACACTAAATGGACAGACAGAATTCTGGCCTCTCAGTGATGTCAATAATTGTATGTTATGCATAGACCGTATAAAAGTAATGGATGTAGCCACTGTGATGTCACCCAATGGTTTGTGGACTCCCATTTTGAAGCCTTGAATGTGACATATAGGCCATCGCCATCTTAGTTTTTTTGAGCCAGAGGTGACCATATCTGGACCAGAGGCTGGAGCTGTGGAGTAGCAAGGGTCAGATCATAGTGAGAACCCAAGAGCGCTGTCTGCAAGACAGGCTGACTTAAAGCGGGCAGTCCCTTAATTATTTGTAACTTTAAGCCTTGGTAACATAATGGGGGAATTAAACATTCAACCCTCTGTACAGTTGTCATGAACAGGGGAATTGGCTGTAGGAACCAAAACTGTTTTTGTACCAGTCATAAACATGTTTATTGTTGCTGTAAAGTTGGCCATATTGGGGTCTTTGCGGAGGGACCTGCTTCTGTCGCCAGCCTCAAGTGGCCATTCCAAGAACTGCAGTTTTTGGCACTTAACTTTATCTTCATTTTCTGCCCTGGAGGTTGCCTCTTGATGATGTAATGTAATGATGTAATGGCTAAATTATTGATAGGTATTGAGATGTTTTTATTGCTACATTGTCAATATTTAAAAAGAATTGAAGCCATTTTTAAGCCAGTTGGTTGGCTAGTCCACAAAAAAATTCCCTTTCATGGCTACAACTTTTGCCTTGGGAGGCTGAAATTTGGCATGAAGGTTAAGTGTGAAGTTGTATGTTTGTGGATGGATGCATGTATATGGTCTCAACTATTGGGAATTTGCATTTGTTTGACATGGTGAGATGTCAGCGCTGTTAGTGGCTACATTTGCTGACCAAACAAGCAATGATCGGCTATGAGCTGTGGAGCTCACAATAGATACATTTATATATAATGGTTCACATTTGTGATCCACATATTAGATGTATGGTTTTTGCATTGTATTCACCATGGAGCTTTTATTTATCTTGCTAAAAATGTTGTAGCCTAAATGCCCAAACATACTCGGGCGGAGCGTACGTGGAACGGACTCCG
This sequence comes from Epinephelus fuscoguttatus, assembly GCF_011397635.1. Taxonomy (NCBI): domain Eukaryota; kingdom Metazoa; phylum Chordata; class Actinopteri; order Perciformes; family Serranidae; genus Epinephelus; species Epinephelus fuscoguttatus. Next base: position 13,202,810 of record NC_064772.1, read on the forward strand.
CAGAGGTCCGCGCGGACTCAAAGCAGACATCCGCAAGCCCTGTGCGCGCAGAGCTCAGATTTTACAACCGCGCGGACTCCGCTCCGCGCACCAGTGACTGCTCGGCATGTATTTTTCACATCGCGGGTATTTTTCACGGACATTTTTACAGGAAACTAGAACACGGAAGTGCGCTCAACTATGGAAGCCCGAATGACTGCGGTTCCTCGCGGAGTCCGTTCCGCATATGTTCTGCCCGAGTATGTTCGGGCCTTAATACTTTAACCTACAGACCTTCAAAGGCCCTATACGCCTCAGACTGTGTGTCAGTTAGTTTATGGTCAAAATTTGCACTTGCTAAATAAATACGCGTTAAAGTAAAGGCCAGTTTGTAGGATTTGAGGAAAAATAGGCCTAGTATCTAACATTCATAACTGTGTTTTCATTAGCTTGTAATCACCTGAAAATAAGAACTGTTTTGTTTTTCTTACCTTAGAATGAACTTTTTATATCTACATACCAAGCAGGTCCACTTCCACGAGGTCTGCCATGTTATTCTACAGTAGCCCAGCACGTGTCAGTCAGTTCCTCTGCACGCTTCACACACACGATAGAAGTCTCAGTTAGTTGCAATCTGCAAGCTCACCAACAGATGCCACTATATCCCACATGCGAGACCTTTAAATTACCACAAATAGGGAGTTTTTGTCTATGATAATACATTCAGAGGTGTGCTGCTGATATATGAAAACAATGGAGACTGAAGAATGCTGTAAAAACGCTGCACACCTTAATGTGTAACAGGTGTGTTGGAGGGCAGCAGAATTTGAATACTGCTCATTTACTGGTTTATTTTACATTCATTTCATAAGAAGTTTAGGTCTTTAGGAGTTATTATTTGTCATTGTGTGTATCAGAACCCCTCAGAGTCTATTATTGTAGTGCTTATATCATGACCATGCCAAAAAATAAGCTGTGTTAAAAATTGTCATCCAAGTTTGTAGTCAGTTTAAGCCATGTTTAGGTCTGTTTCACTAGTGAGCATTAGCTGGTAATATGACGCAAAGCCATAGCACTGCTGCTATGAATTACTTGGATTTTAATGTACATTTCCAAGGTCAAACTTTACAGTTTTTACACTGTCTTTTAATGCAGTTTTGACAGATATCTGGCAGCCAATCAGAAACAAGTGTTTTCCATTTTATTATAAAAAGATACAAGACTGTGGAACAAACCGTTGACCTGTCACAGCAGAGAAAGCACAGGTGAGGTGTAACCAGCAACACTAATTACACCTCCGGTCTATTTCAGTATCCCACTACACCATGCCAACCAGAGCAATGTGATTACTGTTATTACACACCTGTGTGTTGTTTTTTTTTTGCTGTGACGTGTCAAAATGTGCGCTGTTAAAAAGGCCTAATATAGATCAGTAGTGAGTTTTAAGTGTTTGTCACAGTCACAGTTTTTGGTGCTTTCTGCCATCTCTTCTGTAATTACAGAAAACTGGAACTCTTTCTTCCCCAAAGTGATAAAGCGACACTGACAACACCCTCTGCCACTTTCTGCCTTTGTGTGATGTTTAGCTAAGTTACCACAAGAGGATGCTTTGACTGGGGCGTTACTATGGAAACCAAAACTGAGCAGTAGATGGGACAAGGTGTTAACATGCCTCGGTGTCCCAGCTAATATCTGCATTGTCTTTTTGTTGAATTTTTTTCTAACACTTAGGATATAATCCTGGCATTTACATTTCTCAACCTGAGAAAAAAGATGGAATATTCTAGATAAGAATTCAAAATTCAGTATGTAAATTAATCTGGTGTCAGTCAATAAGCACCTTTTTCTGTTGATGAGGTTTGAGTTGGTGCTGTTAGGGCATTTTTCATGGCGTTTTCAGTTATGGCTGCTATCGCTGGTCATGCTAACTGCAAAGTTCTTTGCCATTTCTAGGGCATTTTTCATACATGGTATGACTGATTCATACAGTGCCCGAGTATGATTGCCTCCCCTCTCCACTACTCCGATGCTCTGCTTTCACATTAGTAACATTGTTCCTTACCTGAGTACACTTGCATCATCATCATCTACGTGACATTTTTGTTGTGCTGAAGTGTAGAAAAGGGCACCACAGACACACACTGCTTCCTCCTCCTGCTGGAGCTACGGCTGCAGGAGACTGTTTCATAACCGGTGAAAAACTCTGGTTACGTTAAATAGCTAACCCTAACCACCTTTTCAAGTGGACTTGGGGACAGACCGGACTTTGGGGTCAAGTCAGATCCAGATTGGGTTTACAAATCCACCTCCTAATAATTTCCTAGACAGTTTCCTTGAAGGAACTTTGTATTTTGGTGCAAGTTATGGAGACAGAGTTTTGAGATTTGTGTTGACTTGGTATGCAGTCGTTGAGATAAATAGTTTAGATTTTTTTAAGATTATTTTCCTCTCGAAAAAAGACCATTTACACAATAATTAAAGGGAATATAGACAGCAGATCGTAACATGTTTAATAGCTCTAGTAAAACTTTTTCTTTCTCATACCACACATTATGGCATGTTTTTGTCTTGTATTTTGCTCTTTGCATCACTACTTTACAAGCTGAGTACAAAATAACCATTCATTGGGGAGTCAAACAATGTTCATCTGCACACACTGTGTCATCACAGTGTGTGCAGATGAACATTGTTTATCTGCACACACTGTGATGACACACAGCTGGTTGAATATCAGCAAAGTTTCCCTGCTTCCCTTCACTGGTTCCTGTACAGCAGGGTCGGTCTTTTTTTCACTGTTATAATCATTAAAAAGTTTACATTCAGAAGGCCATATCCTCAGTAGCTAGCTAGCTAACCCTACACTTTTCAGGGTTTGATTTTGGTTTTGGAACAGAGAAGAAACGTATATCTTTTTCCAACCTCTCCACGTAATGAGTATCATTAATACACGACATGCTCCATGCACAAGATTTAGCTCCAAATCCACAAAACCAATCTGAGACAACTGCATTAGAGTCAATGGAGCACAGCTGTGTTGTTCTCAGACCATGGTCTGAGCCGGCCTGATGCTCGTCTGGGGTCGAGACTTTGTTAAGAGTCAATTGCATTGCTGGTAAAATCTGAATATTCACAAGCCATTTGGCCGGTGGACATACAAGTGTACAGATAGCTCTATTCAGTAATAGGATTAAAAAAAAAATCCATAGGATTGTACCTTTCCCATACCAAGCCCTTAACAGCTATTGTACAGTACATGTGTTTTGTGTACAAAATCCTCTTACTCATTCATCAAAACTGCCAGAAGAGTAGTATGAGTGCTGTTCATTTAAGAACATATCACAGGTAACATTGTCCTCAATTAAAATCTTGCTGAGAACACAGAGGGCTCTTTAACAAAGTGGCACCGGGGGCAAAATGCGTTAATAATACAAATCATAGCATTCTAACAGAAGCCTTATTACCCAATGATCACTGGTAGAAATTTATACATTTACTCTAAAGGGGTAATCAACCCTGAAACAGAGGTGACATTTATCCTCACTACAGCTCAGGCTAGAAATTGAAAAACCAAAGTTCGTACACTGTGCACTTTGCTTTTCTCTTTTCTGTCTGTTAATCCTTTAACAAAATAAAACCCATGTGAATGTCAATGCTCAAACAAACAGTTAAAGGTTATTACAAAGTCAGTCACTGATATATTGTCAGTGAAGCAGCTCCAGGTTTTGCCTGATTAAACAGACACTGATACAGCTGTTCGCTTTGGAGGAGAGTTGTGTATTTTTTTCATACTGATCAAACTCTCTGATGATATGGTTGTTGATTTTTGTTGAAAACTACCTAAGAATATCCATTTTTTCCTCCTTTTGCATCAGTTATTTATGCAAATTGTGTGCATGTGTCTGTGAAATGTCTTGTGTAGTGTTTGCACATTATCTTGGTGTCATGCCACTCATCCTGCCTATAACTCTAGACTATGTCTTCTACAAAGTTTAAAGCCAGTATGGATTTTGTAACAACACTTTGCCTCAGGCTGCGCTCCATTTTTAAGCCTGCTGGGAGGGAAAGCCTGTACGTGGGCTGGGGTCGCCAAGAGACAGTTCAGGGGTTCTTGCTGAACTGCATATGTCTGAGAAGTGTATTTAACAAACTGAATAAAACAGGGATCTAGTGTATACTTGCTTGTTTTTCTCGTATACCCATATGTGCTGTATTCGGCCATTGGTTTGTCTTGTGTGCTGCAGCTGTCAGGTAGAAAAGACATATGCCACGCCAGTGAAAGGACGGTCAGAATCAGAGAGACTGACCTTCAGAATCACAGACGCTGACCTTCTCTTCATAGAGCTTTAGGCAGCTAAGTAAGTGTAAATCCTCGGCAGCCCCATTAGAAATTCCTGCCTGGCTCAGCTGGCCGAAATGGAACAAAGACTCAAGCCTTTCCAAGCTACCGTTGCTGAGTGTTTTGTTGTGTTAAGTGATCTATCGGCAGTTTATCGTCTCCCTGTCAGGCTGAGTTTCAGCTGAGCAGGAAGAGAGGAGATTAAGATGTGGACACATTTTCTTTCTGTTTTCCAAAAAGCACATTTGTTTTACAGTTTAAACAGTTCCTTACCAATACATATCCTTTTCAAAATTTGCATTATAGCCTATTATGTTACATGTGTGGTTTGAAAATAATTAAATTAATAAATTACATTAGTGTACATGAATAGTTCAGAACAAGGGTTTTTCAAGTGTGACACTGCCCCCATCCTCTTGGGGGCAGTATAAACAGGAAGTGTAATGTTGTCATGGAGTCAGTCAGCTGTGGGCTCCAACTTGAGCCCCATTTTTTTTGTATATTTGTTTACATGTTGTGAAATTGGCACCGTAAAAACCATGTTGAATTAACTTAATTAGCAGCTCCTGTTTGTGTATCCATGGATACAGACAACTATCACTGGATGACTTACGATTTCTATGATTTATTAACATTTATTTGTAGTGGATGTTCATTGCAATGATGTCCTCAGAAAGTGTAAGTCACACTGAATCTAATCTTTATTTGACACCTTTGTCTTACACCCATCTTCACCTTCACCAATTTCACCAAAACACAGACTGTATGGGTTGTAGCTGCTGCTGTAGTGGGTTAATCATGTTGCAATAAATTGTAGGTGCTCATAGTGCTTGGCTGCAAGCAAACCATACAAATAGTCTATTTTTTTTAAGAGCTAGGTACAAAAAGGAGTAAAGGTAGGTATCATTTGACTGGAGAAGTTGTGATACTACTTGGCACTGGGGTATTTTGGTCAATACATGAAAGGCATTGAGTACTGATACCCAGCCCTATTTTTAACTACACAAATACAAATATTAGGTTTCTCTTTTTGTCAATATGGTTTATTGACTTTGGATAAGGTGCTGTATGTGGATGGTGTTTTCCCTCCTCATATCTGGCCTCATTTCTTTGTTTAAATGCCTGCACTGGATATTATATTGTAGTAATTCTTGTTAACATGAGCACCAATGTTAGAAGTTGTAGAAGTGGGATCTTGTTGTTGATTGTTACATTGAATAGTTGTATTGAGTTTCTTAAGAATGTGTCAGTAGTTTTAGAGAATTCTTCAGATTTTTTTACTTTGGCTGGGCAATACAAGAAAACACCAAGTAGTTCCAGGGTCAGAATCCCAAAAATCAGATATTGATAGTTTTTATTGTCAAAAGCAGTTAATGTGCTATCATGTAAGGGAGATAAATATATCACTATTTATGGGGTGAATGCTATATTAATACGCTACTTTTAAAAAAAACTCTAATAACCACATTGTGATTTGCTTAATATGAGTTTTTTTTTAACTCTTCCCTGTTAATTACTTAATTACATGCATGTTTAAACACAAGACAGTTTTTAATGGTAAATAATAAATGTTCATTATGTGAATTCTCTGAACTAACGAGGTGATAGCTGTGTGCTTGCTCACAACGGCAGCAGAGACGCACATACTGCAGCAATAAGAAGAGTGCACATGTACCCAGGATGTGCTAGATCCATTTTTAATTTGTATCGATCATATTGACTCAAAACAAGACTTTGTATCTGTAGTATAGACACTTTGGGACTCGATCTGTTATTGACATCCAGTCATTTATTTATCGGTATCTATCAAATTTATTTTAACAGTTAGTTTTGTTACGTTCCTAAAAAAGAAAAAAAATCACTGTCATTTCCCCAAATTTTTAGAGGATAGGACAAATGCAGTATTCCTCACTTTGCACTGACACACTTAATTCCTCAACAGCTGGGTTAATGGTGTCCTCCTGTCTTGCAGGGGCGTGGTGAGAGTGGACATTAATCTGCAGGATGTTGATATCGACCAGTGCTCCACTGACGGCTGGTTTGCTGGAACCCATCGATGCAACCTGACCACTATGGAGGTGAGTGTGCCGAACATGCGGATTAGACAGAAGATTGATTCGCTCTGGAAAACTGAAGTGTAACGTACACGCATTTAGTCACATCTCCACAAGGCACTCAACGGAAAAGCACTAAATCTGTACATCTTGTGGTAAATCCTCTTTAATGATACTTTTACAACCTACTTCCACTTAACTGAACACTATATGCTGCGGTTTAAAAGTATGCACGTAAAAATGTCTTTTTTAATATCTTCTTTTAGATAAGAAATGTGTATAAGGGGATTAGTTTGACTTGTCTCCAAAGCAGATCAGTGTTCTGCAAAATGTGACAGTAGCAGTAAAATCTCTGCTTGCTTTTTGTGTTTCCATCAAACATATATTAAGTGCACTGCACAATAGTTACAGCTGTTACTGTGCAACGAATCACACAGCATTTATTTTTTTAAATGTATCCCTTGATGTGTCAAGGTTGCAGTGAGAAAATGTGTTTTGGTCACACCTGAAGCTTTGTTTAACACCCCTTCCTATATCAAGGTTGTGTAGTGTGAAGTATGATGTGTCTGTGTGTTGAAACTGAATGCACAGCTTTGCATGAAACTATGTTGACAGATGGGCCCAATACTTCATTTGTAGTTTTACCTCTCATCCAGATGACCAATATTTGTTTTAGACAACTAACAGTGAAACAGTATGTCTCCAAATCATAAGGGTCGTTTTACATGGTCAATAAATATATTTAAATTAAAATTTAAGTGATGATAGTGAAGGAGACATGCTCAGTCTCAGCAGAGAAGAAACTAGCCCTGGCCATTTTAATACTGATGAAAAATAGTCTGTCTCAAGGCCTTGGAACATGTGGGCAGAGCTCTTGGACAAGATAATAAAACTCTCAGCTCTCTGCTATTTTTAAGAGGATGTCAAAATCCACTTCCTCCATTTTGAATAGAAGAACTGTTGTTCATTTGTATTTTTCTAGGTAAAATAAATAGCAACCAATTTGCAATGTACACAACTTGCAAGTCAAAATATTTCTGCTTTTATGTGGCTGCATGACTTAAACCTGCACAGTATCTAATTGTTTGGCATCTTGGAGGCAGCTGAAACATGTCATCAACATATCTTTTAAGTTAATATTTCGTACTTAGTCTTACTCCAGCTGTTCCAGAGCAACACTATTGTTCATTGGGAGCTGTGTTTGTGCCTATTTGATGATTGTAAGTCCAATATTCTCTCTCTTTTAGCTCTGTTTTTGGTCTCAACCAACCCCTGAGAGAAATATCTGGCTCTTTAGCTGCTAAATGCTCTGCTATGTTCACCAGCTATTTGCTCACTTAGTTTAATTGCTGTTTGATGTTGGGCAGGTGTGGTGTACAGTGGGTGGTACTTTTTAATTGCATATAACTGGAAATGACACAATGAAAGTTTAAAATGACTGTATGACTGTAAAACCACAAAGTTAGCCTGATAGATGCTAAATGCTTTGAAGCTGAGGGAACTGGGACTGCCCTTTTTTCCAATGGCCCAAAATTCTTTGGCCACTTTTACCAGAAAAATGTTGCATTGTACCAAAAGCCCATTTCTCCGACAGCCCATTATCCCAAAAACGAACACTCATAGCTCAGAAGTCCCATCTTTCCAAAAATACACTTTGTCTGTAGTTAGACAACCCATTCACAAATAAAAATGTTCGCATCATATGTTTCTGCAGGCCACAGAAACGCTACATTCGTCAGTAACACTGGGGTGAATGTGTGGTTAGGTTTAGACTCAAAAACCACTTGGTTATGGTTAGGGAAAGACTGTGTTTTGGCTTAAAAAAAACCTATTTGGTGGCACAAAAGTCACTGAAAAAGCAGGGATGGGTTGGTGAAAAAGACCTGGGTTTGGTTGCTCAAATGCCGCATGGAAACGCCACAGAGGGTCGATTTAAAGACTCAAATGTGCTGGGAAACTGAAATTAACTGCAAGGAGTGTGTGTCTTCAGAGAAACGGGACTTAGGAGCAATGGGCATTTGTTTTTGAGATAATTGGCTGTCACGGAAATGGGCTTTTGGTCCAATGGGAGATTTTTCGGACTCATGGGGCTTCAGAATTTTGGGCCATCAGAACAATGGCATGGCACCAATGGAACCTGCAGAGTTGGTGTTTCACTGGTAATATAAAACTATTGATTATAGCTGTTTTTACACCAATGTATTCACTGTAATCAGTACATACAAGAGAAAAAACAAGCTTTTCAATTTTCACTAACATGTAGCCTTGCAACTGATAATAGCATGTTATATGACAGCGTGATTGTCATGCTACCTCGCATTTGCAGATTACTGCTAGCTAGCTAGCAGCTAGTCTTCCGGTCGATGCTTCTTACCTGTCTTTTCAGTCTCATCATTAAGAGCGATAGATTTTGAAGAGGTGCTGTAGATCAGAGTCAGACTGCTTCATAATGCATGTGATGTAATGGATTGCAGTGAGCCTCTTTGAATAATTAATCACTCTCTTTGTCTGAGTACTTCCACCTTTCCGTGGACAGTCAATGCCAGAGACATTTGACATAGTGTGTGTGCTTACGTGCGTGTATGTGTGTGTGTGTGTGTGTGTGTGTAGGGAGGCTACAAGGAGAGAAGTACATTGTTACTGGTATAGATTTTAGCTGGGTTTGCAAAATAATGATCTCTGTGTGCTTACAGTGCAGGAGTGTGTTAGTTTTCTTGCTTACAGCTGAATGATGAAATCTGCTGTGTTCATGGCATGTTGCAGGGTGTGACTTTTATCATCTTAATCATACAAGAATGCTCATTATCTGCACATCAGCCCACATCATCATAGATAAGGACAGGTATAGAGGTGCTAGGAATACATACACATGGAGGTAAATCCTGTAGAAAAATGTCACAATACCAGAAGTTTAGTGTTCAATAACAATATCAGTGAAACTGCAGATTTCTTGACACCCACTTCAAAACCATGGTAAAAAAACAAACAAACAATGAAAACCACATACTTAAACATATTGTATTAAATTATATAAATTCGATCTGTCTTAAATGCAAATACTCGTCTGTGTGGGTTCCTGAAATTTTGTGAGCGAGGGAACATATATTAACACATAGCCTTCAGTGTTGCAGTGTTGTTGTTGTTCAGCACTTGTATAGTAAGATGTGACAGTTGGTCCCCTCCCATCACTGTGATTGGACAACTGGATAAAGAGTGACAGTGATGAGCACTGTGTTTTACCGAAACTCTCAGTGACAAGAAAAAGCACTTCATCACACTGCTGCCGTTGCTGCTCCCATTACAAAGAATTATCAAAATACGCTGGCCTTCGGAAAATTGCTCCTTCAAACGAGTCAAGGTCAGCTGTTGTTGTAGCCCTAGCTGCTGCTGCAGCTTTTTGCCATATTCCACGGGTTGTTGTCCTTCTTCCATGCTGGTGGGCTTTCTTTTTCTTTCTTTGGTATTTAACTGCAGATTAGCACTCGTGTAGGCATATTTACTGCCCTGTCAAGTCTAGAAGAATTGCATCCAAGGTACCTACAGTAGTAGAAAGAACGAGTACCATCATGTTTTCAGAATTTTGGCATCGACTTGTTCCCAAAGTATAAGTTCTTGCAACATTCCCAAGGTAAATTTCACAAGAACAGGAATGATTTTACCACCTCACTATATCTTGTGAATGTGTTTTGCAGAGTTTGTATCATAATTCATAAATTAAGCAAGATCTCCCTTCACACACTAGCAGTCTTGTAGGAATTGCAGCAAGCCATCTCCGCATCCATTACAGCTAACTACCTACCATCCCGGTCTTAAAGTGCACGACCATGTAAATCGGAGGTGACGTGGGAGGCTGATGTCTCTCCAGCTATGAATAGAAAGCTCAACTGGAGTGTAATCAAGTCTTGTTGGGCTGTGTGTGTGTGTGTGTGTGTGTGTGCGTGTGTGTGTGGTAATGTGATAAAAACAGCTTTGGGAGGGATGCCCCGTATTTACAAACAGGGATTCATTTTGTGTTATTGCTGTATTTTTTTTTTCATGCAGGTATTCCCTCCACACGTACAGTGATTTGTTGTTTAATGGGTTTCTTTGGGGCCATTTGAATAAAAAAGACAATCACTTTGGGCTGCTACAGATCCATGTTAGGACTATTTTCTTTGTTTTATTGGAGACAAAGCCGTTGGCTCAGTTGGCGTTGGCGCCGTTTATTTACTAAAGTGTTTCACTGACGTAGTCACATTTCCATTCCACCCTCAGATGCTCTTTATAACAGCATTTGAAGCAACACTGCACTTACACACTTACACATTCTGTTTTGCATGCACGTCTATGAATTCCTTTCATCACACATCCGCTGTTGTTCTACTGCTTCTTAGCAGCGTTTTAAGTGCCACCATTCCAGCGATTGAATTTGACAAAATGCAGTCGTTCCAGCCAGCCAGCCGGCTCCCTGGCCTCCCCTCACATCCTGCCTCTCAAGCTGCTGTTTGCCCAGCCAAGCATGCAGGCAGCCCAAACTCAGATGGAGGCAGATGCTATGGATGACTGATTCAGCAGGCAAGCAGAGGAAGGCAAAACAAAGTGAGGCTCGGACTGTTGACAAGAAAAATACAACAACCCAACAGTGTCAGAAACCTATGGTTATTTGATGGCCGTGCTATTTTAAAATCCAACAATTGTTAACAGTTCTCCTCGAGTCTTTCCTCACTGGTCATTTTCACAAAGCCCTTTCTTTTTCTCAGTGGAGCTGCAGTTGAGCTTTGCTATAGAAATAGCCCAGCCAAACTCTTGTTTTAAATCATATATGTTACATTAGACCATACATCAAAAGAGTATGCTAGTGTACAGAGAGAACTATTGCTATGATTTGGTGCTGTATAAATAAAAGTGACCTGCCTTTTTAAGAAAAAGAAGTTTTCAGGCTGAAAGCTGGGGCAGGCAGTTTAATTTTGGCATCACTGGGCAAAAATCCCATAATATCATTTGAGCATATTGTAATTCAAATGATCTGAGAGAAACTGGACTGCTTGGCTCTGTTTCCAGGCTCCCGATCTTTTCCTTAAGGGACTTAAGGGACGTTTTTTCTATGACTGAGTAGATTGATGACCCGTGACTAAGTGACATATTACATGTTATATTTAATGCATAACAATAACATTTTAGAATACCTAATAAACCGCATAATTAACACACAGTGAACACAATAACTGCAGGAATTTTGTGTAAAATGACCTATTATTATGAATTTTGAGCAGCTTGTTTCTTGTGAATATTGTTTATAGGATTTTCTCTTTTTTAGTTTATTTAACAATGAATTTCTTAAAAAGAAGCCTTTTAAGTATGTATGATTGTTGAAAAGAGTGTGATAGGTAACCCTTTACTGAAAAGAGAGACATTGATGACACTATTTAAGTTTAATAAACAAAAACTATATTAAAACAATAATTGCTTTGAGTGAAATCCTTGAAAATGAAAAAAATAATGCTTGAAAAATTACTTGAAAGTCCTTAAATTCATTTAATAATGTCTTTATGGACCCTGTTTTTGGTTATATTTGAGATTCTTGCAAATGCCTCTAGGAGCACTATAAAGAAACACACAGAATATCTGCCATATGTAATATTGTAAGAATATAGAAAATAACTTTTGTCATATTTGCTAAAAATGGTTATCTACTGCAGCTTTAATCATGTACAAATATGACTTGATAAAATGCTGCTGTGTTGCTGAGGAAAAAACAGTACACAATTCCCATGTTGTTGTAGATAAGCTTTGCAAGCTTTTGCAAACAGGCACTACATATATCACCATCATATTACGAGAACTTGCAACAGAGAAAATCAGCCAGAATACGCCAACGCTGCTGTCAAGGACAATATAATACACAGCAATCAATTTTATTATAAACTCTGACTGCAGACCAGTCGCTGCATGTATTAAGCCAAGAGCAAACATTGTATTTTCTTTGATTAACTACACAGTACAGCTCTGATTTATGCCAATCATGGTGAAGCTAGATGAATCATTACATAACCAAGCATGGTGCCCAAAGATTATCAACTACAATCTCGACTTAATTTCCTGTTGAAAAGGTGTATACATGCTGTTTGAGGCTGACGTTTTCCTGTCTTTCTTCCTACCTCTCATCTCTCACTAATGGCACTTCCATTAGTGTGTTTCACTGTTCTTCAAAAGTCTAGGACTTTGCCGCCCTGGGGGCACCTTTCATACGAGAACGCGGCTGTGGATGATGATGAATGTTTCAATCAATTAGCTTATTGCTCGGAACAAGTGGTGGGGCCCTGGGGGACTGTAGGCTGTGAAAGGCAGTGACACATAACCTGAATGATTACTCCAGCCGGCACGACAAGGACTCCTGACTCTGCGCTGTTTCCTGTTGAGGGCTGCTGAGTTAGAGGAGTGAGGGCCACTGGTTAGAAATGAACATTTATAAATTGAGAATGAGATGAAAGCATCAGACTTTGATCAGACATACAGGAAAGACTGCTTTTTATTCTTATCTTGATTGTTTGCAGAGGTGAAAGTGTTGTGTAGTGTCATAATACCTTTTGGGTTTTAAATCTAAAAATGTAGTGCATAGATTTTGTTTAAAATCAGTGACAGCATTGCATCATCTGGCTTGTACCTGTTTTCAGCCATGGAACCTTGACTTTTCCTTTGGCACCACCATTAGGTTGACACTTGCGCTTTGCACTGAATATTTGGCACACACATTCATTAACCCTCTAAGTGTAATTATAATACTTTGATGATTACCTGACTTCTACCTAGAGACATCATCAGTTTATAAAATATATGATGGTCCAGTCCTACTTATGCTGATGACATTCCCTTCAGTCTCAGCTGTACTGTTTGTGCTATTAAGCAAATGTTAGCATTGTTAACGGTGACGGTGAACATAATACACACCTGACAAGCATCAGCATGTTAAGGGCCTTATCAGACATAGCGCATTTTGCAGCCTGCATCTTTTTTTTGTTGTTGTTGCGAGGCAACCACCAAATCAATTCTGCTCAGCCTAACCACTATTTTGCTTCGAAGTAAACTCACAGATCTGAACCTTAAAATCTGCTTTAAAAATTGAGAGGCTGCACTTTCCCTGGCTCTGAGGGTGAGAAGATGTTTCCAAATAGTACGTTGGACACAGGGAAACTGAGACAGAGATCTGTGCGGGTACATGAGACCCTTAGAGAGAGGTGAAATCACAGGGAGTACCACCAGCTGGTCCACAAGCTTTGCTTGGATGATGGGCGGTTCAAGGGTTATTTAAGGAAGAGATGGGGAAAGCCTGACAATCCGCTGTCAGTTGTAGAGCCGATTTGTGGTTGGTCAAAGTAGTTAAAGGGGTGCAGTTCTTTAACATATGTCTAGCAGCTTGTCCTGGACAACGTTGAAAGTAAGCAAACTTTAGCTTAACACAAACCATGTTGCTACCACTTGTTGTCATCGCCACCACAGAAGGCCCGCCTCTCTATTCATCTGATTGGAAAATGGGAAAAATGCCAATGACAATGGGTGTCTTTTTGCTTTAACTTTAATTTTTTTCAGCTTAAGGTGTTCAGGGCCCTACTCCAAAAATGCAAGGCACATAGGGCAGAAAAATGTGAGGCTCTCAGCAACACAAAAGCAAAGAGCAAAACACTTAACTCTCGTTGAAAACAACAACAAAAAGCTGCCCAAGGTTGCTAAAACTCTGTCTGATCGGGGCCTTACATGTCCGTTTCAGTATGTTAGCATTAGAATTTAGCCTAATTTAACAACACAGAGCTACTAGCATGATAGTCAACTCTTGTTTGTGAGTTAACCATGTTTCTAGCCATTTTAGATGAGCTGGAATCATGTTCATGATGTGACTGTACTTTCAGAAACCTGACAGTAACTTTTAGTCCCCTTTGTCATTTTTGTCTTTGGTTTCTTCTTTTTCCAGTCAACGTATTCCCACCAGTTGGATGTGACATTAAAGTACAAATTCACTTGCATAAAATTTCACTCATTCCTGCACTAAAACTAATAACCCATATGGCTGTAAATGTCACACACTATTCACATACACATCCTTCCCCAAACACACCCACAACAGGAGCCAAACCACCACGTGGCAGGGGACATGTGATGGTCCTTGTGTTTTGTACACTCAACAGCATGTGTGGTTTATTTTGGCCTTGCCTTGGTGCTCTTTCTGTTGTTGAAAAGCCAAAGTGGATATTCCAGCTCTGTCTGTTGAATCACTGCTACATCTTGACCTTGGTTCACAAGGTTGTCCTGGCCCAGCCGGCTATCATCTCAATCACACGCTGATTTCTCCGCTGTGTACCTTGTGCTGCTGAATTAATAACGCCATCAGTGTTAAACAACTGCTGCTACCCTCCTGCTCTGTCTGCTCTCACCTTCTGTCTCTCTGTCTTATTTTTGCAAACAGAAAAGTGCACACAACACACACTTGTTGTCCTCACTTGTAAGGACATTATTTTGACTTACATTCATTCTCTGATGGCTTACCTTTGTTCCAAACACAACCACTGTATCACCAATCCTAAATAAACACTTATCCTATCCTAAGAGCGATTTAAACCTTGTTGAAATAAAACAGTAGTTGAGCTGTGATAGTTGGATTAAAAATAAATGGCATTAACCCCAGTGGTGCCCAGCCATTCATGTTACACATTGTTCCTGTGATTTACATCCCATTGTCTTTTGTGCTGCAATCTTTACTTACAGCTGTGAAGATCAGACAAAGGCCATGTATTTTATTGGCAGCTATTATAACAAGTCCTTTATCAGCAAAGGATGGCAACAGCTACAGAAGAACAAACATTTCCCAGGGTCCTGGCACAAGAGTGTCATGTACACTTATGAATTATGGATGAATTACTTAAGTGCACAAGAGCCTTTTTTTTGTTTCGGTTGGTTTACTCTCTCAGCCTGAGAAGGACATATGGCAGGTTGAATTGATGGGATTCATTTGAAAACACTTTGAAAACTGATTGCCAACTGAAATTCATTAATCAGTGTGTGTCAGTGAAAAAGATTGATTTGGCCATCAGAATTGTTGCTTCATTTGCATGCAAAGGTTTTAGGCCTCATTCAGTCCCATAATGACTTTTCTTTTGTGTCAGCAATCATTTTCTTCAAGAAAATCCAAATGGCAGCTGTACTGTAAATGAAACTGTCAGGCTTAGTAAGTATTTCATTGCTAAAATGAACGCTGTGTGCAACATAAAAAACAAAACCAATGACATATACAGTTAAATTGTTGTTTTATATGAATTTTACTTCTATAATCCCATTTAAAGCTAGTAATGTATCTCTGAGACAGTGTTACTTTTGAGAATTCCACTCCAGGTTACCAAACACGTGCCCTAAAATGTAATTTAATGCATTTTTCTATTTCTAATTTTCTATTTAATCACTTGAATTAAGTGAAATATTCTAAATACTTTGGATTATTTTTGGAATACTTCAAAATCGTCTTGCTGAGCTCATCTGCCTGGATCTTTTATTTCCATGCCAAAAACACATGACAGCATCCTGGCTGTGCATCTCAGCTGCCAGTGTCGTACAGCAGGTGCACTGCACACACTTTAAAAAAATCTATTTATGGGAAATGCATGCCTCATATGAACTTTACACCATGTGGTAACGACAAGCGAGTCGTGCTCTCTCTGAAAACACACATTTTTTTTTATAGTGGTATATTTACTGGAAATAACATACAATACAGCCAAGAGGAAGTAGGTTGTTTTAAGCAATGGTTGTTTACCAGAAACTTTCAGCTCCCCGGTGATCTCCCTCCAGCCAGCTGAAACCTAATTTAGGTTTTTGTACTTGAATGAGAAGATGCAGCAGAGATAATTCCTCATTTCAACTTCATGAATCTGCCCCCCCTTGTCTATGGCGGCACTATCATAGCGGGCAACATGAATAAAGAAAAACAGGGCATCCCACCAAAGTCAAGCTTAAAACTGCAGCGCTGCGTTGCTTGTGACCAGTTGGAACATTCCAGTGGAAAACAATTCAATCAAACTGATGCTCGCTTGTGTCCCATTCAGTTAAGACACGCAAAAGGTTTAAATTAAACAAAAATAGATATAGCAGTCTATTTAAGTAATCCTCTTTTAAAGACACTAACTGTGTTCATAATACCACATCTTAACTCAACAGAATACAGTTACTTATATTTTGTATTTTGAATACGTAAAGCCATTTCTCAAATTCCGTTACTTCCCAACCTAGCTCAGAGCACGATATAAAATCTATTTTAAATGTCCTTTTTTGTGTGTGTGTGTGTGTGTGTGTGTGTGTGTGTGTGTGTGTAATAGAACTTTTCTACTGTTTCATAAAAATTACAAACTTTCTATGATACAATGATTTCTGGCTTGACAGTTGTTATGATGTCTATATCAGTGTGGTATCTTTGCTTACAAAAACGCAAACTTTCATTCCTGGTTAAAAATGATGAAAACCAGGAATTTATTGTTTTTAAAGCACAAATTTTAAATGGTCATGGTTTGGTCATGTTTTCTTGAAATCATAGACAAAGTCATAAGGTAGCACATAGTTTTATGTTGCATATATCTCATTCTTCTGGTAGTCGAGTGTTCATTTGACATCCTGTAAATTCCCCAAACCCCTTTGTAAATGTGATGCACATTAGGTGAGTCGCAGTATCTGCTTGTTTCTCTGACAGCTTCCCCGTCCGAGTATTCCCTCTACACTCATTGAACAAAAACGCTTACCCCTTCATCTGCAGACCCATCCACGTATCGTAAGATAAAAATAGCCTTTTAGCAACTTGGGAATCTCCCTGCTATGAGAAACACGGGATCGTAGTGGGGCAGGGATTCCCTCAGGGGACCTGTATCAAGGGTAGTTTCACACCAGGCCACAGCCCTTTCAACCTGCTGATCTCGTTTCAGCAGTTTGGGTGGAGAAAAAGGACACAAAGCATCCTAATTAACTACATTCCTTGGTATGTTGCCTATTAGAGTATGTTCAGGAGTCTATAAATAGGGTAATTGCTAATTATCTACAGTGATCTCACCAAAGCTGTGATTATGCTTCAGAGTTGATAAGGGGGCTTGACAGGAAGGAAATAGAATACTGCTGCGCGCCAGCAGATATAAATCCACCCTTCAATTTGAGCAAATCCTTTTGTGCTGGGTGAATTATGCCGCATTGTATTAAAGTAGGGAGACCAAGACATTAAGTTGTACTCAAGACCAGAAAAGAAAAAGGCAGTGAATGTTAGTTTCCTTCCACTGTAGCAAGCACTTTAAGAAGTTTAAGGATGGAGATAGTTCCACAGCTTGGCAGATGGATGGAGTGTTACATCTTGGAAATGTTTTTTAAAAGTTTTCAGTGCTGGAGAAAGAAAAGAAACCTTTTTTCAAAATGTTTTTATAGCAGCAAAAAAATGAAACATCCAATGGCATGTCCTGCCAACACAGTCTGGGTCAGACAACTTGAGTATACTTTGAAAATTTTTGTAACATTGCCTACGTTTCATCATTCAGTATCCATAAAAGTTTAGAGGATTCAGTTTGTAATTGCTCTATCTTGTCATCTAAGGACATTTTTGTGTAACTAATAAATGAAACCACTGATACACAGCCTTTACATTGAAAGAAAAATGCTCTGTGTAAAGCGATCCTATCTCCTGAGGGGTATTAGAGATGAAAACATCAAGGTTGAGGGCCGTTGGCTATAACATAGTGGGACGAGAGATCACAGGACACTTCTGGTTTTAAAACTCTGGCCCCCGGCCCTCAGCAGTGCAGCCTTTCCTGAACCACTGTCCCTCTAATTGGCTCTGCGGATAAAGCTGGAACTCTGAATTTACATGGAAACACTTTGAAGACTTGAGTACAGTCGCCCCCGGGCGCAGTCTTACATTCGTTGTGCCCAGCCTCAGCAGCATACCGTAAACCAAGGCAGAAAGCAAACACTCCGTCCAGGGAGGATTGGAAAAGAGTGGAATGTAGAGGTAACATTTGTCTAGGGACCCATGAGATTGGATGTGAAATGAGTACAGCCATATGCTCACAGAGGATAGAAATAGACTGAGAAAGAATAAGGGATACAGACAAAAAGATTGACAGTACCTTGATTTACATATACAGAAGTAACCCGAATGATGACTACACTTGGGTTAAGGTTTGATTAAGATGTTTACATAACCCAAACCCTGCAGTGAGCCTCAGTGTTGCCACAAAAAGGTGACTCAGATATACACAGATATAAAATCCAACAAATCAAACATATATTCCACATGAAGTTTTGGACCATCTGTCCATCACTTATGTGGGTCCACACAAGGCTGAGCAATAGAACCCAGACCTCCTTCTCCACTGCTACATCCTACATCCATTCCTATACCAGTAGGGATATATAATTCCTTCAGTGTGTTCTGGGTCTGCCACACGGTCTCCTCCCAATTGGACCTGTGGAGGAATACCTCCACAGGGAGGCATCAAGGAGGATCGGATGCCCAAGACGTCTCAGCTGGTTCCTTTCAACATGAAAGAGCAGGGGTTTTAGTCCAAGCTTCTTGCTGATATCGAAGCTGCTCACTGTGTGCCTAAATGGTAATTCCAGACACCAAAGCAAGCTCTTTTTCGACTGCTTGTAATTGAAGTGAATTAGTTTCAATCGCTACCCAGATCTCATGAACACAAGCTACTGGCTCTCTAGTAACTTGCTAATGTAAGCTATATAATACAGGGACACAAGCAGTTGCATTTTACAAGGTCAGCAAACTGTTTCTGTATCTGGGGTTTTTTCATCTGTAGTGCTAAATCACAAATGGGTTGTCGTTATTATTATCTGTTATGCACAACCATTTTGCATTACATAAGTTAATATTTATGACCTGCAGCAGGTTGGACGAACAGTTTTATCCCATGTTGTGCAAATACACTAGTTTTGGATTCGAACATATGATTAAATAAAATCAATCTGACAAAATCAAATACATATTCTAGGGCTGTTGTCAGCCAAAAAAAATCTTGATCAATTGGAACTCTACCCACTCTTCAACTAATCCATTGGTCAACGGGGAAAAAATCTGCACGTTCTCTCCAGATGAACTTAATCGATCAAAGTGCATTAAGTGCAGTTTACCTTGTAGCAATATATGTCCGCGAAAGCATTTTTTCCAGTGGTCATAAGTTGTTTTTTGAATTTTTTGCAATGGGAGTGCCAAAGTGCAAAGTGTCTGAGCTGAGCGCTGCATGTTTGTTTTTGTTTTTTATTTCTGCCTGCCAAGAGTTGAAAAAAGTTCAGCTTTGGATAAAACACTTATTACTGTCACTTTTTACCCAGCTGTCCAATTACAAATATGGAAGAAATACCACCAAGACCAGCTGTCAACAAAAACTACTGAAAGGAGATTAATACTGCTGGCCACACGAGCCTTCCCTTCATCCAGAGCAAGGGTAAGAGCAAGTACCCTACCCATGGATGTATAAAGAGAACTGGATACAGCGCTTGGGGTTGGGCCCATTTCTTTCTTTGACTTTTGATTAGTGGTACTTAAAGCCAAAAAAGTTTGACTTCCCCTGTGTAAAAAGACCCAGATCTTTAACATTATTGGGCCCTTTGAGCAAGCAGACAAGAGTCTTCTGCTGGCCGAGCTTGCTACTTCCAGTTTAGCTCTTCACTAAGAGTGCGGCTCATTAATAATATAGAATTGTTATCAAACTGAATTAATCAAATCCCGATGGTGAAACGAATCAATTTGTGGGTGTTGATTCTCAAAAAAATGTGTCCATTGATTTACAGGAGTCTCTTTGACAATGTTAGTCTACTGTGGGCGGCAGTAGCTCAGTCCATAGGGACTTGGGCTGGGAACCGGAGGGTCGCCTGTATATTCATATTCTGTAGTATGATTTTTAAATTGTGGTGACTTAAAACTTTTAAATGAGGCTTCCTTGAATCCCTGTCAAGCTACAAATTAGGATAACAGGGATTTCACATAAAGGAGACTTGCTACTGTTGCAGTTACTGTATATGAGGGGAGTTTAAGTGTTGGGTGAGTGGACGATAGCTTCCGACTTCCCTGTTCCTCATCACCCATGACACTATTTGTGCCTGTCATCCCTGAAGGCTGCTTTGAGGATGTCAGAAAACGTTGTGCGCGCCTGATCCCTCAGTACTCACTGTTCTTGTTTTCTGTGCTCATGTGCACGAGTGTGTGTACATGTCTATTTGCAGGACTGTCCGTTACAAGTTGCAAGAGTCAACATTACTGTGCATTTTACTGTGTGAACGTGGAATGAATATATGCCTGCCTGGTTCACTTTGACACTTACATAAGCTGTGAATGTGATTATGACAGCAATATCCCAGTGGTGTCTGTTGTGTGTTTACTAGTCCCAGCCTGATGGCGGTGTTAAGCTCCCTCTAGGCCTGAGTGTTTATCTTACTGGTGTTTAGGCTTTAGTCTTTGGACTTCACCCAAAGCGAGGTCCCGCTGTCCGGGCAGCTCTGCTCCAGCTAACTCTGCTAGTTGACCTCATTTAAAGGCCTGGCTGGCTGTCTAGCTGTCCCTCTGAGCACAGAGCCACAGCCATCCAGCTCTCTGCAGTGTCTCTTTGTGTGTCTGAGTTTCAGTAATGCACAGGCCTGAAATTGTGGTCTAAACCAGACCAAGCTCCAATTTATTTAGCCCAGTCCCTGCCCAATAGCTAAACATTTTTTTTTAGAATCAACATGGCCTGAAGCAAAGATACTGACATCAAAATTCTTTATTCTCTCTCTGCTTTCCTTTCTGTCTCGTTTGCTCTCTCTCATATGCATCTGCTTTCAGGGTTGGGAGGTAACAGAATAGGAATAACTGTGTTCTTTAACAGTTACAGTTATAATCTGTGGTATATTTTTTAATATAATAACTGTCTTTAACAATAGATTACTTGAAGGGATTACTGCATTTTTTGTTTTGTTTTATTTGCTCTAACACAGTGTCCTTGCTGAGCCTGACGCAAGCAAGCATCAGTTCAATTGAATTGTTTTCTGTTTGAATGTCTTACCTGGCTGCGAGTGACAAAGCGCTGCCATTTTCAGCTAAACTTTTGTTTCTCTTTATACCTGCTCAGTTTGAAAGCATTGCAATGGACGAAGGACAGCAGATTCATGGAGCTAAAATGAGAAATTATCTGTATGATACCTTCTCATTTAACAGCAAAAACCTAAATAAGGTGGCAGGCTGGAGGGAGATCACAGAGGAGCTGAAAGTTTCTGGAAAATGACCATCACTAATAACAACCTACTTGCTATTGGCTTTATTGTCATTTCCAGTAATGTGTGTTTTCTGTTTGAAAAGTGCAGGAGATAGAAAGTACTCGCCCATCTTTTAAGTAGTTACGTCTCCAGTTGACCGCAGAGCTAATAGGTATAGTTTCATGGTTTGTTAACATAAAATACAGAAGTGCATATTTCATAGTCAGTGTAGACAGAGAGTGACGCTGGCTTGCTGTTGGGACACAGTGTAAAATTTATTCAAGGCACGCATTTCCCAGAAACAGAGGGCGTGTGCAGTGCACCTGCCACAGGACACTAAGTATTTAGAATATGTCACTAAGTTTGAGTAACCTAATAGAAATACATTTCAAAGCACATTTTAGAGCATGTATTTACGTATCTGTACACTGTCTATTTTATACTGTATGTTATTTTTTATTGACCTGTCATTCTTTTTCTCCTGAAAATTCTACTACTACTGTTATATTTTACTCTCTACAAACAAAAGCTATTGCGTGTCTATTCAGCCTGAAAACAGGGATCCTACTTGGATCCTTGTTGGTCTTCCTTAGATTTCTCCAGTTTGTTCCCTGATAAAACATATCACTTAACAGTTAATGATTAATGGTGATATTTATATTTTTGGTTAAAACCTTGCCTTAATCAAGCCTCTTGGTTCCCATCTCATTACATTGCATAACATTTATTTGGCAGAAGCTTTTGTCCAAAGGGATGTCTAAAAAGTGCACCCAAACTCAAAAGAAACAAGAGCTGGATGTCATCAAAAATTTGAACCCATCCAAACACAGCCAAGTCAAAGGGCTATTTGAGCAATTTTCCTCCCATTAGTTGGAGTAACTTGCAAGAGTCAAGAAAAAAAGGTCAACACAGGCCAAGATAAAATACAGACCAACAAGCCCAACTTTTAGTCCTCAGAATGGGTCAAACTCCCAAAGCCCTGGAGCCCAGACATCCCTAAATGCAACTTGATAGTGTCTCTTTGTTAGACCCTCCATGCCTGGTTAATGTCTCTCCAAGCCCAAGGCGAGATAACACTGGTGATTATTTTCTCAGACTTGACAAATCTCCTCCAGAACCACAAAAGATATTAAACTTCCTTGTTTAGAAAAGCAGGTAAAACTTCCTTGTTTTTCATTCATCCTTTAAAACAAACACCGTCTAATTTCCCCAGCGTCTTCATATACATCCTGAGCAACACACCGCACATACATGTAAACACACGCACAGACCCAACTGCACTGCATGAGCAGATTGAATTACCTCCAGGCCAAGTCTTCTCTTTCCAACCTCCTTTCTGTACTTTCTATAGTTCAGTCTGTAATTATTGGATGAGCTTTCCTCAGGGTTTATGTTGCACTCTGTAGGATCATTACAAATATCTACAGAGGCCTATTAGTGGTTGATTAGGCACTGTGCTGGACCAGAAGAGCGTGGGCTTATTTCAAAGAGAGGGAGAGTCCTCAGCAGGCATTAATTAGCCGGCAGAATTGAGCTAGTTCCTGGTTTCCTGGTCAGGTGGAAGACAACTGGCCTCTGCATCAATTAGTGCTGCTCTTAGAGTTGGTTTAAATTCCCCTGCTTCATGTTACAGAAAGGTGATGGAGGAGAACGGCTGTGTTTGATGTCAGGAGGAAGAGTATGGAGAGTAAGATTTATGCAATATGCAGCAATAGTGAATTTATAATGTGAATTTACTTTAAAAGTTATTGAGGTCCTAATTGTCTTGCTAGCACCAGTATTTACACTATATTGTGCTTTAAACAAGACATACTTTGAAAGCTCTTCTGATTTTACAAAAATATACTTTTTATTTTATCACACATTCAAAACATTTATGGAAAAAAACATTATACTTTTTTTCTGAGGTAATCAGATTATTATCCGAATTCTGAGATAATTTTTTTTTTCTTATTCACTTTTAACGATCTGAATATATTGTTTCTCCATTAGAGTGAAATACAATACTTTTTATGGAGAAGAATATTTCCTGTCAGTGTGCACTTCAGAGGTCATGCACTTTGCAGTATCTGGTCATCTTCCAGAATAGGTCAAGGTCAACATACAACTCTGAAAACAGCCTAAAGCCATAAATAAAAAGAAAAAGCCAATAATTGGAATCCAGTATATAGTCATAATTCTCACAACACCACCACTAAACGTGTCTGCCTGCTGGTGGGCTTTAAACTTGCAGTGTCAGTAAGGGTCAAACAAATG
Organism: Epinephelus fuscoguttatus; assembly: GCF_011397635.1. Classification (NCBI taxonomy): domain Eukaryota; kingdom Metazoa; phylum Chordata; class Actinopteri; order Perciformes; family Serranidae; genus Epinephelus; species Epinephelus fuscoguttatus. The sequence goes on from NC_064772.1 coordinate 13,226,669, forward strand.
CCTTCTGGGCAATATAGTATATACAACAAAACAGATAATTGATGTATTTTGTATAAACCAGGACATATCTTATATCTCATTTGTGATTTACAAAACTCACAAAAAGATATATAAAAAGGCTATACTTAGGAGATTTCATTGAATTTAATACGACACTCCCTAGTTCACGTCCAGCTGTAAAATATTTTTGCATGTCATCCGCCAAAATATTTTAAAATCTGCTCCCATTTAGCCACAAGAACATGAGTAAGGTTGGACTGATATAAGCAGTGGCCTGTTTCACTGAATCTCAAACGTACAAGCTGCGACTTGCAACACGTGATAATTTCCTCTTGCACTAAGTTTGACACGTTTAACTAATGAATGAAACCCAGTACTTGTGACCAACGCATGAGCATGTGAGAGGACTGTAGGATTCTCAATTTATCTGCAATTTGCAAGTGATAATAATTTGTGAAACAGCTAATGGCATTATTTGCAGTCTTTGTGTAAGTAGTGCTCACAAATTGCTGTTGTGAAATGGGCCCATGGCTCGCAGTGGTAGTTACAGTTTATCCCAGAGGTGTTGGATGGTGATATGTGTTTTTTTTAATATTCTTGAATTGTAAAAGTTTGAATACTGAGCACTGTCTAACATATCATTAGATATTGCAGGGGTCTTCATCATTTTTCAGGCTCAGGACCCCTTAGTTCAAGAAGAGACTGTGCAGGGACCTCCTTCTACATATATTGTATAAAATTGAGTTGCACTTTAGATAATTCTCTGGATAGCTGCTCAATCAGCAGCAGTTGCAGCATGGTTAGGTGTGTTAGCCTCGCCTTAAATTTTGCTGATGGTAGAGTCTCATGCTCAAAAAGTTACTAAATGATCCACTGTGGCTCACATGAATATCCATACACTTGGAATAATGATACAGCTAATTGGCCAATATGGTTCAATAGTATGTAACTGCTAGCTAACTTGTTCACCTCACTGTTATGAATAAGCACCACACAGTGGTTTTGCACTAGGATTTATGGGTAACAGTTAGCCTGTCATTAATGTTGTGTATTTTCATACATATTTCAATTTTTTTTTAATTGAAAGAGAACAACAAACAAACAAAAATCACCTGTCACAGACCCCCTGTTGTAGACCCAGGTGCTATGGTATTAAAAATTCCCTTAATCGGAGTTAAGGGTCCAGCCCAAATCATGAAAAATACCCCCAGACCAAAAGAAAACAATGAGACAGCAGTGTCCACACACTTTTGGCCACATAGTGTACAACGCTGTTTTCCCTGTGCCAGTGCTGAGAAGATGTTCTGGTTTCTGTTTATTGCTTTAATATGAGTTTAATTGATATTAGGTCACTATTAAATTATGAATTGATCACAGTGATGTTACAAGCACCACTGCTAGAAGAAATTGCACACGAGCCAGAGGGCAAGAGAGAAACAGAACAAGAGACCGAGTGTGTTCTGTCTTTTTTTGAGTCCTGCGGCCCTTTTGTAAGTGCTCTGTCACAGGCAGACCATGCTTGCCTGACAACATGACGCACTCCGATAAAAAGGCTCTCGCTCGCGGTCACACACATGTCACCATGGCAATTAATGTGTCAGAGTGCATGTGATTGACAGCTGCCACAGCTGGGATGTAAACAACGAGTGGTGCTGTTGAGGGTACCTGGGGCGCCGGAAACACACAATGCAAGCTCTCTTACATGTGACTGTCATAAAGAATGAATGAGGTATTTACTTATCTCTGCATCCACAGGTAGCAGATGACACAGGCGACAGGAATAGAAACACTTTTTAGTTTTCATTTATTTTCTTATCATAGTTAAATTGTAACTCAGTTTTGAAAGGCAATTTTTCTTGCATCCGTGTCAGATTTTATCAGCAACAACTGCACAGATTCTGTAGTCAAACACATCATTTTCAATCATATAGGCTTAATTAATTCTCTGTTAATTTGACGTGATTTCTGCGCTCTGACAGCACAGTCAGTGCCTTCAGCAGAAAGAACAATATGGCTGCCCGAGTTACTTGCTATCAACAGAACATCATCAAACATAATTAATATCACATGCCATTCACATAAAAGTAGGTCATGGCCTATGTGTGCTCTGTTTAAAATACTGAAACATGTCTTATAATTAGAGGGGATTTACAATAATGTAATCATATATAGACCACAACAGTATTTCAAAAGTGATTTTCTGTACACTGCATTGATTTTAAAAAAGAAGTTTGGTAGCACTATTAAATCAGTTCATTTCTACTTTTTTTGTTGATCAATCTACTGATTATTTTTGCAATTAAATAATTACTGTCACAAAACTGTGAAGAAATAAAAAAAACAACAACTTCCCAGGGCCAAAGGTCTGCAACTGTCCTGTTTGACTAGCTGTCCTAAGATATTCCATTTACTATTTCATATTTACTGAGAGAGAAGTGGGTAGTAGTATCAGGAGTGAAAAAGTCTGCCAGGGTGAGTGGGAGGGGAGGCGGACAGGTCCAACAAGCACAGCACCTTGACCCAGGAGCCTGTGAAACTAAGTGAACATTGAATAATCCTGTTATGTCAGTCTTTCAACCAACGTTCAGCCAACTTTCCTAATGCTAATCAGGTAGTTTTCTTCTCTACACGTAACCATCAACTTCATGCAAACAGTCTAAAAAGTGTCTAAATATGACAACTAAGAGACTTATTAGATCACATTGAACCAGCAAATCTTTGGCATATTTGCTTGCAAAGGGAAATTATCAAAGTAGTTGCTAAATAATTTAGTTTCAATTGACGAATCAACTTATCTTTTTAGCTCTAAAATTTAGTTTATTTAAAGGCACTATGTGTGACAATTTCAATTGTTCTTTGAGACAAACAAATTTTGCAGTCACAAGTGTGTCCTAGCACATGTGTATTTACCTCCATCAGCGTATCTAAGTATGTCCGTAAGCTCCGAAATTCTCATTTCCATATAAATTGTGACTGGTGTCTCATCATGTACGTGCGGCATGTTCAAAATACAGGTATGTACAGGGACATACTTGAGAAATACGGAATCACCTTTCGCGTTTTCACTTGTCAGTTTCCAGTTTCTGCCTGCAGGTAGTGTGACGAAAAGCAGCAGCAAGCAGGCTAGTCACAAGTGCTGGTGCATTTGAAAAAAGGCAAAAAGGCAATGTGACTGTCAATTTCAAAAAACAAGGGTCAACATCGGGTATCACAGCTAACAGCGGCTAACACCTGTTAGCGACCAGCTCCGCTAACAGCGCCACTGACAGCTGTTAGTGCTGTTAGTGCTGTTAGTGGTGCTGGTTGCTAACAGCTGTTAGCAACGCAGTGTTGCGAGGAGAGGGATGAGGTGTGTGAGGTTGAGCCACTTGTCAGTGGTCAAAAGACAAGATGTGATTGGTTTGTTTCGTCCTACGTTGTAAACACAGCCAGCATGGTGAGGAGGGGGTTAGTCAACTCGCGTAGCGTGTGTCTGTGTAGGAGCCTGAATCAGTATCAGATGACAGGGGCCGGCACGGTGGTGTGGTGGTTAGCACTGTCGCCTCACAGCAAGAGGGTTGCTGGTTCGATCCTGGGCGTGGGAGCCCTTCTGTGCGGAGTTTGCATGTTCTCCCCGTGTCAGCGTGGGTTCTCTCCGGGCACTCCGGCTTCCCCCCACAGTCCAAAGACATGCAGATTGGGGACTAGGTTAATTGATAACTCTAAATTGTCCGTAGGTGTGAATGTGAGCGTGAATGGTTGTTTGTCTCTATGTGTCAGCCCTGACCCTCAAGAGGATGAAGCGGTTAGAAGATGAATGAAAGAATGAATGTATCGGATGACATGGTTTCATCAATGTTATCATAGCTTTTTGGTACACAGCAGCTACCATTGTTGCAATACACGTTTGGTTTGAAACAGTGAGGCGCTAGAGTGCGCTATCTGTTTGAATGCAATATACGATCTCAACACTAGATGAGAGAAATTCCTACACAGTGCCCATTTAACTAAAGGACTTAAAGGACTGAAAGGACCAAGGACTAAAAATTTCCCTTTGGAGTCTTTTCTTAGGTCTCCAAACCCCAAGCAGTTTCAAGGCATTTATTGCTCCTGTCATATTTTACTTACTGTGGCCTTGTTTTTTTACTGCATTATATAAGTCCTGCACCTCTATGGAAACAGCAGCTAGAGGGAAGTAGAACTGAAAGATGTCTTTTGTGCAGTATATCTCAGCTATAACGCCATTAAACCTAAAAAAAATTGAAGTGGAACTTAAAAAAAAAGAAAAAGAAATTAATTTATACAACATTTTTACCGGGCGGCACGGTGGCGTGGTGGTGTGGTGGTTAGCACTCTCGCCTCACAGCAAGAGGGTTGCCGGTTCGATCTCAGGCGTGGGAGCCCTTCTGTGCGGAGTTTGCATGTTCTCCCCGTGTCAGCGTGGGTTCTCTCCGGGCACTCCGGCTTCCTCCCACAGTCCAAAGACATGCAGATTGGGGACTAGGTTAATTGATAACTCTAAATTGTCCGTAGGTGTGAATGTGAGCGTGAATGGTTGTTTGTCTCTATGTGTCAGCCCTGACCCTCAAGAGGATGAAGCGGTTAGAGGATGGATGGATGGATGGATGGATGGATGGATGGATGGATGTTTTTACCAGTGCCACACAAAAAATGGGATCTCCACATGTACTGTATATGGAACTATTTACATTTTCACAGCCTCTACTTATACTACTCTTGTCTTCCTATCTGTTCTGTGTAAAACCCCATTCACATTCCCAACTTGTCCAGCTGCTTTTTCAATGATTTCTGCTTCGCACACCAATGCAAAAAGGCAACTTTTCTAGGGATATGTTATGTGGCGTAGTATACCACCACCAAAGGTGCAGATGGTGTCAGTTTTAAACACTGCCAGTAACAATGTAATATATGGAGCCTGAACAACCTGGTCTCACGGCAAAGTTGTCGAAATCTGACGCTTGGTCAGACACTAACAAAAAAGCCATCCTTTCACATCAGCATGACACGCAGTTGCTCGCCATTATTGTTTAACGGTGCCCAGCAGCTTTAGAGGGTAATGCGACGGGGACAACAACAAAAGTAAGGGTGGTGGAAGTCCGGGTACGGCAGACAGGAGGGGTGGTGGATGGGTCCAACAACCACTAACTTTCTCTTGGGAGGCCGGTGGTTTCTTTCCGTAAGATTGTAAAGCCAAACCCTGTTCTTTTTCCTAAACCCAACCACATGTATATAGGCAAAATAAAACCATGTGCGCTTGTTGTTGAAGGGAAAAAAACATCAATTTGCGGTGTTGTACCAACGTCATGTGTTTATTTTGAAAGAGACTGAATGCAAACAGATACAGTTCCTGTTAAAATGAAAGTGTATTTTTAAAGAAGACAATGCATGTAACAGGCAGAATTTGGCACGGAGTTCCAGAACGTCAACAACCAAAGCACCCAGGGTACCTAGCATGTTGTATCTAGGCGTGGAAAGTCCATGACCAAACGTCAGTATGTGACAAGGTTGGAGTGAGAATGTGTTGGCCAGAAAGTCCCTATAGCACTGGCAGAAGGGGAGGGTTGATGGCAGGGTATGAAATTAACAAAATATTTTGGGGGCAATTTTGGCCCCCACGGTCTAAAAAATGGGGGCATTTTCAAAATGTTTGGGGGCCATCAAAAAATTGTAATTATGTTCTAACAATAAGCACATGAAAAGCAAAATCAACTAAGATAGTGTCTTCACTCTTCAGTAGAAACCACTATAAATGAAATAAATAATGGGTTACATAAAGTTATGGTTGCAAAATGTCACTCAGATTTCCTATAATTCAACCAGTTTAAATGTGATGATTTAACCATTAATCTACTGATAGCAGTACTAATGCTTCACCACATTACAGTTACTTTCACTGTTAAAAAGGCCAAATTACTATAAATTCCTTAGATGCAATCCTGGAAGTAAGTTAATTTAAAATTTAACATTCATTCTACCTTAATTTTTCATTAATTTGTCATTGTGTAGACACAGATCACCCAAGAAATGGTTCATTTATACTTATGGTACAGCAAAGCCCCCTCCCCTTCTCTGTCTGATTACTCTCACGTAATCAGTGCAATCTCGTTGATTATGTCTGGAAAATGAGTTGTAGACGTAATGGTAAATTAATTTAATGAAAATAAAATTATACTTTAATGTCAGATTGTAATACTGTTAAAAATATAAAAACACATAGTTGTTTCGAAAACTTGGGGGCAATTTTGGCCCCCGGAACATGGCTTTTGGGGTCATACTTGGATAAATTGCGGGCCAAATGGCCCATGGCCCTTGCTAATTTCTGACACTGGTTGATGGGTCCAACAAACCCTGGACTTTCACCTTGGAGGCCGGTGTTAATTTCCTGTGTGAATGTTGAGCCAACCATTTGTTTTTGTTTATTTTTAAACCTAACAACGTGCTTTTGTTGCAATTTTGTTGTCGTTGTGAAAATTGAAGTGTATTTTGAAAAGGTACAATGCCAGCGTAAATTGACACACATTTAACCCATCAAAACATTGCTTCATAGTGCCAATAGTGGTAAAAAAAAATAAATAAATAAAAAATACATACAGTACAGGCCAAAAGTTTGGACACACCTTCTCATTCAATGCGTTTTCTTTATTTTCGTAACTATTTACATTGTAGATTCTCACTGAAGGCATCAAAACTATGAATGAACACATGTGGAGTTATGTACTTAACAAAAAAAGGTGAAATAACTGAAAACATGTTTTATATTCTAGTCTCTTCAAAATAGCCACCCTTTGCTCTGATTACTGCTTTGCACACTCTTGGCATTCTCTCCATGAGCTTCAAGAGGTAGTCACCTGAAATGGTTTTCCAACAGTCTTGAAGGAGTTCCCAGAGGTGTTTAGCACTTGTTGGCCCCTTTGCCTTCACTCTGCGGTCCAGCTCACCCCAAACCATCTCGATTGGGTTCAGGTCCGGTGACTGTGGAGGCCAGGTCATCTGCCGCAGCACTCCATCACTCTCCTTCTTGGTCAAATAGCCCTTACACAGCCTGGAGGTGTGTTTGGGGTCATTGTCCTGTTGAAAAATAAATGATGGTCCAACTAAACGCAAACCGGATGGGATGGCATGTCGCTGCAGGATGCTGTGGTAGCCATGCTGGTTCAGTGTGCCTTCAATTTTGAATAAATCCCCAACAGTGTCACCAGCAAAACACCCCCACACCATCACACCTCCTCCTCCATGCCTCACAGTGGGAACCAGGCATGTGGAATCCATCCGTTCACCTTTTCTGCGTCTCACAAAGACACGGCGGTTGGAACCAAAGATCTCAAATTTGGACTCATCAGACCAAAGCACAGATTTCCACTGGTCTAATGTCCATTCCTTGTGTTTCTTGGCCCAAACAAATCTCTTCTGCTTGTTGCCTCTCCTTAGCAGTGGTTTCCTAGCAGCTATTTGACCATGAAGGCCTGATTCGCGCAGTCTCCTCTTAACAGTTGTTCTAGAGATGGGTCTGCTGCTAGAACTCTGTGTGGCATTCACCTGGTCTCTGATCTGAGCTGCTGTTAACTTGCGATTTCTGAGGCTGGTGACTCGGATGAACTTATCCTCAGAAGCAGAGGTGACTCTTGGTCTTCCTTTCCTGGGTCAGTCCTCATGTGTGCCAGTTTCGTTGTAGCGCTTGATGGTTTTTGCGACTCCACTTGGGGACACATTTAAAGTTTTTGCAATTTTCCGGACTGACTGACCTTCATTTCTTAAAGTAATGATGGCCACTCGTTTTTCTTTAGTTAGCTGATTGGTTCTTGCCATAATATGAATTTTAACAGTTGTCCAATAGGGCTGTCGGCTGTGTATTAACCTGACTTCTGCACAACACGACTGATGGTCCCAACCCCATTGATAAAGCAAGAAATTCCACTAATTAACCCTGATAAGGCACACCTGTGAAGTGGAAACCATTTCAGGTGACTACCTCTTGAAGCTCATGGAGAGAATGCCAAGAGTGTGCAAAGCAGTAATCAGAGCAAAGGGTGGCTATTTTGAAGAAACTAGAATATAAAACATGTTTTCAGTTATTTCACCTTTTTTTGTTAAGTACATAACTCCACATGTGTTCATTCATAGTTTTGATGCCTTCAGTGAGAATCTACAATGTAAATAGTCATGAAAATAAAGAAAACGCATTGAATGAGAGGGTGTGTCCAAACTTTTGGCCTGTACTGTACATTGGTACATTTAGATTACTTTTAATTGTCATAAAAAAAATTAACTCATATTTTTATGGGATCGGGTGTTATTTTTAAATTATGATTGTTTAATTTAGAAACAGAAATCATCTCCAATCTTCATTTCATGTTAACCGTACACCTTGACATAATCCCAGGTGTCTCCTTAGCTCCTCTACCCTGTGTGGAGACCTTTACAGATCTGGTCCGAATGCTCCATTTTATGATCGTCAATAACAGTCTGGCTCCTTGCTGGACCGCTAAGATCACATGTGACTAATGGCAAGTAGCTGGGAGGCAGGCTGCACTGTCTGGACCGCTTCCTCCGTTCAACATGCTCCACCTCTCCGAGCCCCCGCATCAATCACCGCAGCAGGCAGGAGTGGGATGCACTGCCAGGGCTATTCCTGGCTCCCCCTGTCACACACATGAAAAAATACACATACACACACACACACCTGTCTCTGGCTGTTTCTTTGAGTGTCTCTGTGAGGTGGGCATATTAACAGTGGCAGGCAGTAGCTGCGGCACGCTCCACCTGTCCTGAGGAGACAACTGTTGGGGAATCAGAGATGAAATCACGTTGCACCACAGTGCTCATTTAAAGTTGCACCAGGCAGATCTTTATGAAGGGATACACAAGTCTACAGCCGGTCTATCCTGCAGATACATCCAATTTGCCTGGATAAAATGTACACTGTGATGCACACAGGATTTATTAAATTAAACTGTTGTAACCCAAACTGTGTCCTAAAGAGTGAATAAGCAGGTTACTCAAAGAGAGGCTGAGTTACCAAAGTCAGGTTTGCAGTTACCTGCACTGCAAGTTGAGCTGCTGTTGGTGATACACATTCAGAACATCTGGGGCTGATGTTCAAATACGTTAAACAGTTACAATTAAACAGAAGAAACCTTGACATAAGCAAGTATTTTGCTGGAAGTCTTGTGGATGTAATATGTTGCTGAAGTCTAACTACACTGCAGCAAAGCACTGTACACAGATTTACAATTTTAAGATCAAAAAGACCATGATGTCACAACTGTCACCACTGAAATGAGGAACCGTTTTCAACACATTACTGTAGTGCCACTTTAAAATGCTTTGGTCTCTCCAGTGGAATTTGTTTGAGGAACTTGTTCGCTGAATTGTAACCTGGTAATTACCTTGTGCTTTTCAACCCTGGCCAGCCTCTCCAAGGCTTTGACTGAGGGCCTACACTCTCAGCAGCTAGACCTCAGCAAGGACCTTGAGAGACAGTCAGAAATAGCTGCCTCTTAAGACGTGCAGAGTCCAGTCCGCTGTGAAGAGCATCGCAGTGACTGATGCTTCATTTAGACGCTGCCACTGGCCTTGCCTCTAGATCTCACAGTCAGGTCACAAACACTTCATAACGTGTCAAGTGTCAGCTGAAGCACGTTGCTATTCTAGGCCCCTCGTCGTTCCTTGGGACTCATAAGTCATTATCATCTCTGCTTAGAGAAACAAGAAAATAAGACAGTTATGTAGTTTTAGGGAAAGAGCGAGGAAAGAAATTAGAGCTTTATGGCAGTGACCCAAATGTGTTCATACAGAAGAGAAGATGGAATCTCATTCCCACAAGAAATAGAATTAATGGTTCTCCTTTAATCATGCAAATAAGTCTGTTCTTAATTTAGATATTAATTATATCTTGTAATTTGGCAAACAGCACACAAAGTCTGCCAAGGATGCCCCCTGACGCCCCTCGTGTTTTTCTCAGCAGCCCTCAGTCTGTTTCCTATCAGACTTTCAATCAAATGGAAGCAGCTTTACTAATTTAATATTGAGTGGTGAGAAGGCACAGTTAGACAGAGAGGGGAATCTCACAGCTTAAATAATTAGACCCTTATCCGTCCTACAAGACATTTGATCCCACATTCTCTTCACTCATTTCCAGCTATGGCATTTACTTTTGGTTTAGTATTGACATATTTTAATTGCTTTTATATTAGTGTCTTATCAGTCTGTAATACAGGCTGACATGTTTAAAGTTCTATAAATGAAATGAATAATTTATTATCAAGGAAACTGAAGGTCAAACTGCATTCCCTGTCTTCTCTGTGTGGCTGATGTGTATGTTTTTGTGTCTTTGCAGTGTTTGCCGATCCATGGTCATGGATTTGTCTTGGACAAGTATACGTGCCACTGCAAGAAGGGATTCTACCACCCCAACAGAGTGGCTGTCAACGGCTTTACAAGTAAGTCACTGATAAATCAATCACCTGTTCAGATATATTTTTAATAAGGCTGATTGGTCACTGAAAGATGATTCAGTGGACAATTTTTATGACTATTTTTATAATCAATTTGAGGTTCACAACATGTGCCTGAAAGTAGATTAACAAAAAATGTCACATTGAAAATCACATGACATCTCAAAATTTTAACTGGTTTGTTGGTGTGTTTTAGGGTAATGAATCAGAAGTAGATTAATTGTAGTTTTGAGCATCAAAGTTAATTCTTGACCTTGAATATAAAAGTTTGACAAAACAATTTGAACCTACAGCTTTTTCTGGAGCTTCATTTACTGAGAAGACTGCTGATTAAGATCATGAGATGTGGTTGAAAGCTCTATAAAAAAGCTAGCAAGAAGACCTTATTACCTTATTTTGTTAAACTGTTGTTGTTTTGATTGGCAAAGATCAGCATTCAAACCTTGATCAACCTGAACAAGCCTGAGGGTTTTAGTATTTACCTCAATACTTTTGGTGAATGTACTTTACACTTACTGACTTTAAACACATGAAATCTGTCACATAAATAAATCCCATACTATTTTTACAGAATTTAGATCGACCTCCCTGTGTGAATCTGAAAACATATTGTCGTGATTAATATTCAAAATCACATAACAGCTCTATAATTTGGGGTCACAAGACATTTGGTGAAAAAATAGTGGCAATGAAGGAGAAACCTTAGATGATGATAATGCTGATGATGATCATCAGTATTATCATCATCTGAGGTTTCTCTTTCAGTGGTGTTCAGTGGTTCAGTGGTGTTTTTTCTAAAAATGTCTTCAACTGGAAAAGTTGTTAATGATAAGTGTACTATACACATACAATGTAATGTATACAGTATAATGTTGACTGCAAAAAAATAAATTGATGAATCAAAAGCCAACCCAGGGTTCTAGGGGTTAATGTCAATACAATAACACATAAACAACTGAATTACTATTGAACAGTTTTGTCCTGTATCCAGCACAACCTTGAGATTCATTTTAGACTCTGAGCTCATCACAAAATTTTATGAGATCATATTTCTTTTACGTTATTTGCCAGCAAAAGTTCAAAAAACAACAAAGCAGCCTGTTTGGAGGAGACAGGTCTTTTCATGTAAATCCAGTTTGTTCAAATGTAGCAGATGAGCTCATTTTATTCGATAGTGACTCTCCCTAAAAGTTGCATATATGTAGATTAGCATCAGCTGTTAGCAAAAGAACTATAAGTTGACCTTCATATGTTAACATTATATAACGGCTTCACTTTATTACTATGTAAATGAAAGAAGCACGTGTTACTGCCCTGTACCAGGGGAGGCTAATCAGGTTCAAGGTGGGAAATATCTTTTTAATGGTAGTTACTTTTCCCAGTTTATTCTGTCTGCTGTGAGTTAATTAAAAAAGGCTTCTGCAGACACAGAGCCCCAGTGGTTTTCACCTGCCCTCCATCACTCTCATACTTTCATTTCGATCCACTTTCCCTCCTGTCTCATCCCACACAAACCTCATATAGCTTGTTCCTCTGTGTCTTTCTCAATTTTACCCCCTCAGTTTTTTCCCCCTCCCTCCCTCCCTCCCTCTCCATCTTATTGCATCCTTTTTTTTACCCTAAAATATTTTCCCTTTATGCACCGAAAAGGAAAAAAAAGCTCCACATTTTCTTTCCCAAAGAGCTGGGTATCTGTGCCGTCTGCTTCTGCCTGTTTGTGCAGTGTGCTGTGCACACAAACTTGCGTGTTCATGTGTGCAAGTCTGCATGAAAGTGTGTGTGCATGCGTGCGTGTTTGTGTGTGTGTGTGTGTGTGTGTTTGAGAACACAATAATAGAGAGGAGAGGCAAGCCTGTTAGTGAGGCGTAGTGTGCTGCAGTCTGGCCCACCATGGGGCCAATAACAAGCCTGTTAATCCACAAGGGGACATCCTTGACACTCCTTTGCAGAGAAAGCCAGCGCAACTCACTTTCCTTTGTCTCCCAGTGATCTTCCATTGTGGATCTCGCATATAAATATACGGGAGGAGTTGTTGAAGTTTCCTCTGACTGTCAGTTAACTGCAGGAGCAACAAACCAATGAGAGCGAGCTGAAGGATATGACTCATTGCTACGGAGATAAGTAGTCCTTTTGAAGGGATCAATGATGTGCAGAGTCATAGCTTTGAAAAATAGGCCAGTTTCTTTTTAAAGGCAAAATCCCTGCAAATCTCTGAGACAATGGCTGTTTCCAATAAAGCCTCCATAAAAGCTCTATATAAGTCCACCATTCGTTATCTATCCAACCATATGGGCATCTCTCAGGGGGATTTCTATACAAACCAATCACAAGTCCACTGTTTGGTTTTTACCTTAGTTTACCCTGGGAGGGATTTTACCAGGAGGTTTTTTAGCAGTCACTGCTGTCCAGTGCAACCAAACCCATCCACTTTTGGTAACAGAAAAACTCCTTTTGAAGCAGCTCGTGTTTAGTGACTGGTTTATACCCCAACCTCAGTGGTAACTCTTAAATACATTTACTTTCTCCACCCAGATCTTGCGCCTAGCTTCAAACAGCATATTTTTTTCACAGTTTCAGGCAATCTGCCCTGTCTTCAGACTCCCCATCGTCTCTGCCCTTGTCAGGATAAAAATGACTAAGTTCTGGCATGCCTCTCTGTGTGCTTTTTTCCGTGGAAGCCATGGTTATCAGCCTTGTATGAAATGCCAGTGACTGAACAAGGTGCTGCAGTGTTGACGTTTCATGTTCACACATATAGATCAATCTCCTTCGTGTTGACACAATGTCGATGACTCCTTGTAAGGTCAGTGAGGGATAAGCATATATGTACTCAGTCTGTCAGAGAAGCACTTCATCTCCTTTATCTTCACCGGTGTCATATACAGAGGAAAATTCAATAACAAGGAAACATTAAGACAGTGACAGTTGTTGCTACACAACCTGCTTTTATTCTGAAAATTATGGAAACATGATGAAAAAATTATGAATTAATGTTGTGTTTGTGTCAGAGCATCTGTTACGGTCACGATTCTGGCCTCCCTCTCATACAAATCCATGCCTGTGTACCTTCAAAGTGCCCCATTGAGATCTGGTATTTTACCTTCGACTGCTGAAACTTGACAGGATGTTAATCTAGAAAAAGAAAAGCAGATCTGTCCAATGTGCTCTCTAAACTATACAGAAAATGGATTCCAATTTGTTTTCTTATGTCTTTTTTTTATTGTGAAGTGTGCAATGCTTTGTTTAGTAAGATAAAAATAGATATTGCTTTTGTAAATACAGAAGAGTCACAACGACTGAGATATCTGTTCACATGTGAAACATATAAATTAGTGAGTCATCTGGAGAAAGCCTGGGAGAAGAGATAAAAAGCTCTTTATCAGGACAATGTAGAAACTCAGCTGTCCTCCCCCTTCTGTAGGGAGGAGAGCTGTAATGACACTAACAACAATATTCACCTACCTTAGGTGCACCATTACTTTTCAAAATCATGATCAATAATCAATATAGTGCATCATTTTCTCAAATCATATACAATGCTGCTTCTCATTGTTATATCATACACAATACAAGTTAACACTGATTATCAGGCCCAGTATGCTCTTTTTCCATCATGTAAGTTTATTTTTAGTAACTCAATTCTTATCTTACTCCTGTTCTTACTCTATTAGGCACCGGTTCTGCTTTTGCTCCTTGAAAACACTTCTTGTCTTGTTTATTTGTATGTTTTGACAGATATTTGATACTCTATTGTTTCTAAAACTGGGCCCAGTGAGTGACCCTGACCTGGGCAACCCACTGGTTGTTCTGGTTGTTATTAGTTGTGAATATTAAATGTGATTACTGTACTTAGTGATACTGTAATTTGAGGGATTCTCTGGTACAAGAATTTCCTTAAATTGAGTATATAAATTGAGTTCTGTTGAACTGTAACCTCATGTGGATGGGCCAAGATTAAAATTAATGCATGGATTACAACTTTAATCATTGAAGTACATAGTGCATTACTTTATTTCAATAATGTCAACCATTTATTCATTATTTAAGCTTACAACTTACCCTGTTTTTATCATCAGCTGCTTGAAGCTGACTAAGAGTGATTTCAACCATTGTTTGGTCCCTTTTAGCAACACCTATTGTTTGTAGGCTTTACATCAACTTTGTTTTTGTTTTTGTTTTGTTTTTTTCCAAACTAGCTGAGCTACTCTACAACATTTCTGTACAAACTCCCTCAGATACATGTACCCCTGGTTGGGAATCTGTCTTGGAGCACAGAAGTAATGGTATCTGCAGAGGGTTGATAATTTTGATCAATGTCAGTGAGGATGTTTACATGCACAAAATATTTCTGGTTTTGCCATTATTCCAAAACAGACAAAATTCCTACCAAGCTGTTTGCATGATTTTAAAAAACAGTATTTCACTATTATTAACACTTACATGCATTTTACATTTTACATCCTAAAATAATACCGGCATATTCCACGTCTTTATCAGAAGATGCTTCATTCAGAATAAGGCCTGATTTAGAATATTCAGATGGAATATGCTGTTTACATGACCCTGATCAATTCAAGAATATTTGGAATAACTGTGGAACATTGGTGTGCATGTAAACGCAGCCAGTGAGAGGAAGATTACTAGATCAATTGCTAAGCTTTCTTGGCTTAACTATTTTGCAATTAAACTCCTTTATTTCTCCATCTTGTTTTTGACAGGGATGGGAAGAAAGGGAAAGGTTGCAGACAGCGGCCCCAATGCTGACGAGGGGTCCTCCAGCGACTGCCTGCCATGCCAGCAGGGCTGCGCCTACTGCAAGGACGACACCCCCTGTGTGGCACGAGAAGACGGTGCTCTACGCTTGGCGGTGCTCTCCTTCCAGTGCCTCTGCATGCTGATTGTCTTTGTCAGCATGATACTCATCTACCACTTCCGCAGGAATAAGGTATGAATCACTACATGCTTATAACAAACATTCCCTTCCAGAGTTTACTTCATTTTTCATAATTGAACTGCTGTAGTTTGTGAGTGATTAATGAATTATTGATAGACGTAGTAATTGTGACTAAACTGCAAATGCTAAAGAGGTGCTTTCTTTTTTATTATTCCATTATTAAAACCTTTAAGACAGGTGACCACACACTAATGTTCTTCAGCTTTTAGGGAATCTGTTCTGTCAGCATTAAAGTGAAAGTTTGAGAGGGAACTACACAGATTAGATCCACAATTACAACACCACATCAGTGTGTGTTTGATGTTTTGTGGGCCGTATGGTCATCAAAGCCCTTAGGATCAATAAACCAGTGAAACTGTATGTGGGTGGTCACAATAAAGCTTTGAAATCATTTCAAACAGCTCAGGCACCATGGATCAACTCAACATCAGCAACTTGGACAGCGACCAGTGTGTGCAAATGAGACCACTAAAACAAATCTACTCTGATTTATACATGGAGGCCACTGACTGCCTCGTGTTTTACAGTTTCTCAGTGATAACATGTCAGCATATAGCTTTCTAAGGATGAAATCCTTATCATATATTTTCATCAAATCTATTTATAATGTGAAATGTGGCAGTGAGAAATGTTGATTCAGTTTGTATGTTCTGACCTGGCTGACACTGTCATCGCTGTCTAATTTATTCGACTGAGTAAATAATAGGTAATGACAGGTAATGACATTTTCACTGCATCATCAAAAGGTGAAACTACTTCACAAACACAAAGCTTTCTGTGTGGAAATAAAAGATTTATTCATAAAAGCAAAGTATCAGGTCTCTCTCAAAGCAATAGCTGCGGTTACATGGGCAACATTTATTCAATCCGATTGAAATCATTTTGATTAGAGATGCTAACTTAACTGCGTATATGGATGGACAATAAAGTAATCTGATAACGTGAATTTACATGCCCCAGAGCATTTAATCAGAATATGCCTTTTTTGACTTGAATTTGAATTTATTTTTCCAACTTTCTTGAGAAAATTCAATTTATGATATACATAAGTTATAGAAGAAGAAGTGGTTTCGCTTTCAATTTAGTAATAAGTAGCGTAGTGTCACCCAGGTTATTTTCTGTAGCTGCAAATTACAAATGTCCCTAAACACCTTCTATGCGGACTATCAGTAGACATTACAATTTATCATCGTTCCCTAAACGTCTCATATGCAGGCTACTGGTAGCGACAGACGATACATATCCAGTTATGTCCACTGACTCCACATAGCAGTCTGTCCCAACAATCTTACATCAGACATATGTTCTGAAATCCCAAAATACATTTATTAATCAGAGCACTCAAATAAGAACGTAGCATTAGCAGAGAACTAAATACTTTTTAAATCTATGAGCGATTCTCTGTCAAAATCAGCAGAATGATGCTGCAATCCATAGTCAGTAATTTCGAGTAAGTAGTAGTATTAGAAATGGCATAAATTTATATAAAGTAATAAAATGATAAAATGTCATTCTGCTTGATTCGCTACATGTGCTGCCGTGATGCAACAATGTCGTGTGTTTATGTCGGCAAACTCAGGCTAGATCTTGCCTGAGTTTCTGACTAGGAATTCCGACTGAAATGACCTTTCCATTACTTTTCCATGTTGTTTTATTCAGAGTTCTGAGTGCAATGGATTGCAGCAGGAGGTGCATTTCACCTAATGTTACCCCCATGTGGGGCAACATGTGCAGAAAGGATATATTCATTCCAACCAGAAAGAAACTAGTGGATTAGTGTTTTCACGGTTGTTAAGTGCTAATATTTTCCTGTTGAATGGATTATCAAAGGTTTAAACCACCCCTCTTAACCTGATTGAAAATTCCATCAGATGGTACCACACCAGTCCTGTCTCTTTTGATTGAGGTGGATACATATGCATTTTAATTTTGATTGGGCTGTTGTTATTCTGATTATTAGCGGGATATTAGGGTCCATGTGCCAGTCCACAAAAGATATGTGTTGCTTGGTGATAGATGTAGCCGGTTTATTTATTACTTAACGTGACAAGATCATGTATGTCAGATGGCCAGATTTAACAAGAGTCAGTTACTAAAGGTTGAATGGTGCTCATGGCTCATCAGATGGACAGTTATAGCCTGCTGTTATTCCCGAGCTTGAATCAACCTGCATAGTTGCCTTGTCTGATGTAAATGGCTGCAACTATGTTCAATACTCACTTGCTAAAGTTAAGTTCAGAAATGAGAGATTCCTTTGTTATATGAAGTGATTTCCACCTATGCATATCCAGACAGAGTAGGCTTGCTTACTTCAGAGGCCATATGCACGATAAGGTGCTAACATCGTTGGATTGTCTTCATCCAGATCACCAGAAAATTGTCAAAGTACTGGAATATTATTGAGTAAAATGACAACTGATGAGCTCCTTTTTTCCTTGTTTGGTTGTTTATCCAAAGCTGTGTTTCTGTGCATGTATTTCTCAGAATCGGAGTGGACGATGTGGAGTGAAGTGATTTGTGGATAAACTCTCTGCCCCCTCAGCCATGACATCTGTTTACTGCTTTCTTCTCAAGTCTTGCCCCCCAAAAACTGCTGCAGTTTCTACTGAGAATGCAAGATTTTATCCTGCAAATACAACAAGTTTCATAGAGCAGTAACACCAAACTTCGGCTGTATTTAACCACCACTTTGTATGTGACTGTAAACACTGTATATGTCACATTTCTCATGGTCATGTTGGCAAAACCCTTGAGTTGTCTTACAGAACTGCTGTGCTCAACTTAAATAAAAGTTGGTGATGGTAGTAATTTACTTCCTGAGTTGACTTTCCACCTAAGTAAACTTTTGACCGAACTTGTGAAATCCTCTGAGCCTCTAGTTGCTACTGTCAATTAATTGGCTTAATTAAAAGCTTTGTCTTGAGCAGTAGACATGCGAGGATTAGCCTGAAGATTCACCACATTCCTGACAGGGGAGCATCTAGCTGCTCTATCTCCCACACACCTGAAGACTCTGCCATTATCTCAACCAGAGTTCAACAAAGGATCGCTCTCATTAATAAAGCAGATAAAAGTTTTAGATACTCCGGGGCTTTGTCATCATTTAAACACCACTTATGTAATCCCCATTAATCTTATCAAACTAAGTTTAGGAGCTTAGTTTCAAAGCGTCTCACAGACTTTGTGATAAATTAAAAAACGGTTCATTTTCATAAACAGATGAATTCATTTGGGTTGCAGATTTTAATATTTTACACAAGATAAACACATCTGGTAGCTCTGGCTGGTGTTCTGTGTTTGTATGCTTTCTTAAATGGGTGGCACAGTTGTCCTCTGCTCTTTGAAAGCCCCCTCAAGCATCTCGTCAATTATGGGATGATATTTTGTTAAAATTCTTACACAAGAGGAGCACAGAAAGTGCCTCAAATGATGAACCCTTCTATAAAAAGTCCTTGAGGCAGGAGCTTTCACTGTACTTTGTTCTCTTTCAACCAACAAAGAAGAAAGCGCTGCTCCCCTTTTAAATCCTCCTGGAATATTATGATATCCTGCTGTTTTAGACTTGCTTAGACCTGCTGCAGTATGAGGGGCATTTCAGGAGTTATATTCCATTCTGCCTTTTATCCATGTTGTAGAGAGGAAAAATATTCTATTATAATTTTGAGATTTTGGACAAAAAAAAAAGACTCAAATTTCTCTCATTTTTATGTTAAGATAACGGTTATCTTGACACAATATTTTAGCTTCTTTGAGCCTGTTGTTTTTAATTTGTCTGTCCCACAGCTCTCATCAGCATTGTTTCCAGCAGCAGTCAGCTGTTTTAGTGAAAAAGCTTTGATAAAAACCCTGGACACAACCTTTCCACCAGACAGCAGACCTAGCAGCTACCTGGTAAACATACAGTAGCCTCCTCTAGCATTTAGCTGCTGATTTGGGGATGTATTTTGTGTTTTCATTTGTGGCTCTATCACTGCGGATGTATTTGTGATATTTGTGGATGTACCCAACTCAACAAAAGTGCATATTGGACTTACATTTGCCAGGTGGCCAAAAACACAACTCCAAATTAAAGGATGGTCCATCTGCTTTCCTTTTCAAATTTCCTTTTCCCTTTTTCAAATGAAAACACCCACTCAGCTCTCAGCAAAAAGCAGTGACTTGGGTTGGAGTGGCAAGCGCTGATTATAATAACTGAAACGATTAGTATGGATTTTATAAAGTGGGGTTTTATGTGATACTTATCCATAGTTTTTTACCTCTTTACCTTGCTGTCAGACAGCCCTGAAGTGTTGCTAGCCTACCACCCATTTGGTTAGCTTGTTTGTGTTATTGCGATACTTTGGGAACTAACTGACCTGGCATCCACAGCAGTACATTGCTTAGCTTCTGTGCCGGTACTCCTTTCTGCTTCTCCAAACTGGGGGCATAGGTCTGATAACATACAATTTCTAAAGACAACTTGGCCCTCTAGTTTTCTTAGAGGGCTTTTTTGGTTTAAAGGTCAGGGAAAAAGTTGTGGTTTGGGTTAAAATGAATAGATGTCTGGAGAAAGCCTTCAAGGAAAACCTCTCCCATGTGCACTTGGCATGGTCACGAACAGGCACCTTATGCAGGCTAGGGGGTTTATATGTAGCAACGTCATCATGCACAAACCTGTGTCAGGTCATGTAAGAAAACACTTTAAGAGGGGCTAAGGAAAATAACATTGTGACACTAAAACATGCTTTGATCAAAATTTGAATATTCCGATTTCAATATAATATATACATAAGGGACACCAGCGGAAAGCTACAGGATAATAAAAACACAGAATAATTGGCCGGCCCTTTAATGTTGCTCCATGTCTGCTGGATGTGTAAATATGCAACTGTTCAGTTACACGTCAACCATAACAACAACAACAACAACAACAACAACAGCTTGTTGCGCTAACCCCAAGTGAAAATAAATGACTGCAGTATGATTTATAAATGATAAGTTTCTCTGTTTTTTTTGCAGAGCATCAGAGCATCAGGTCTAGTGCTACTGGAGGCCATCCTGTGTGGAGCTCTGCTTCTCTACTTTCCGGTAAGCCTGAGACACTCGCTAGTTTGTGTGTGTGTGTGTGCATGCGTGCAGGCTCGCATCCTTTCATGTGCTCATTTTTTGACAAGTTAGCTGATGATCTTCATGCCATGCTCCTTTGAGCTTAAAACAAAACTCTGCTCCTCGACTGAAGGTTGGCATTCAGTTTGACCTTGACTTCACGCTGTCGCTCATTCATCTCAAACAGAACAAAGTTTCCTATCTGCAGCGGCGGCACAGAGCAGGATTGTTTGCCTTGTCAGATAGTACAAACCTCAGTCCATAAATCATACCTGGTGGGTTTTTCTGACGGCCGCATGGAGCTGTGATAAGCAGCGTTTTCACAGCCAAGGTGTGCGTGTGATAAAACGGGACTGGCAGAGACAAACATCCTAGGGCTTGTTGGTGACCCCCTGCTAACTGTACACAGAGCTGGCCAATGAACCCAGCAGCCTGTCAACACTACCATCTGTTGACCAGCCACTCACGTTGCTTCATACAGACTGCACTCATTCAGACCTCACACAGAATAAAATCCATTACATTTTATTTGACCTTAAACTTATAAGACTTTTCATTTTAATTCCATTTTTAATTTAAGACCTATTTTTCCTTTTTTCCCCATCAAACCGGTCACTTAAAAGAATTATGTATGTATTTATTCTTAAGTATGGGATCTTAGGAGTACCCAGCAATTAACCTTTTAGCACCCACCTCTCTTTTTGGGATGCTCAACCGAAATTACACAGCTGACAATTTTTTAGAGCTAAAACAATTCACTGTGTACGTCATTTTTCAAGCAAAAATCTCAAAATCAGGTGGCTCCAGCTTTTCACTGTGAATATTTGCTAAGTTAATTTTGTAAATATGTTATAAATATGATAAACTAAATTTCTTTGAGGTTGCTGGTCAGATAAAAAAGCAATTTAAGTACATCACCTTGGCTTTTGAAATTTAATTGACAAAGTGATTGATTATTCGAGGAAATAATTGTCAAACAAATCGATAATGATAATAATTGTTGCATGAGACCCTTATGATGAATTTGGACATAAAGCTTTCAAGGATATATGACACTGTGGAAATGTCAGGCATGGCGTTTTCTCAAAATGACCACAATGAGTGAAAAGACAAGAATCCAATTGATCAATAATTATATTGCATGTTTATGTCCATAAAACTTTCCACACTAGCAGTCTCTTAAAGTTTTATATTGTGAAAATATCCCAGGGGCAGAACAGTGGGTGGTAAAAGGTTAAAGTATCAAAGTATTGACTAAAGTTAGTGGATGTATTATTATAGAGCAGACAATCAATGAAAACAGCATTCTTCGCTTTTCACTGTTGGCATTGGTTTTTGGTTGTTTCCTTTGGACCTGTATCATTTCTAATATAAAAGATTACACAAATAAATTGTATTGTAGTCCATTAATTGGTGTTACACAATGTTGAGGCATACACCAAATACATTACTTGTACACCACCCCTACTATTGTTTTGCCTCTTTTATCAGTTAGTCAAATGATAAACGCTGCAGTCATAGCTGTGCTCCGTGCAGCAGCAGCAACAGAGATGCAGCAACATGGATGTACAAAGTGAATTGGATACATGCATTTGAGGCAGGAGGTACTCAGTCCTGTGGAAGATGCTCAGTGGCGCATGAAGCAAAAAAAAAAAAAATCACGTTTAATTTTAATTTCAGATGAAAGTACCTGGATTTTCCGCAGCGTTGGGCCCATAAAGCAAGAGCACTATAGAGTTACAGCAGCGGCTAACTTCTGCTGTAGCCCTGTACTTAAATGGGGTTAAAAATGATTTAATCATGAGGCTCTTTGAGACTTTGGAAATATTTTCAGACTGAATGGATCAAATCCCGGTAATGAAACGAGTCATTTCACGGTTGTTGTGATGCTAAAAAAAAAAGTATCCCATGATTTTCAGATGTCTCTTTTGTGATGTAAGTCTGTGGGAAAAAGTCGTTTTTGGCCCCCATGGCATCACGTGACGGACCTGGGTGTTGTGACTCGATGTTTGGCCACTACTGGCTACAAAGACCAGCGCTGTTCCTGGGGGCTTGTGCAGCACAGAGTAGCAGGAGTCAGATTTCACTTATCGTGTGACTAGAGTAAGGAGAATTGACTGACAAGCAGATGGTGGTGGATTTGGTTCCGAAGCAAAAAGCAAAAGTGCCCTTTAGGCAATATTTTGGATTTAAATCCAATGCTAAAAGGTAACCTGACAATGTTAATGATGGAAAAGAAGTTGGTTACATTGCCTACTTAGGTTGCTCCCTCTTGTTCCATTGCTCTCTGCCATATTTCAAACTCATAGGTGCTATACCGTAGGCAACTGGACTTGCTTGAATTTCTTGAAGATGTTTCACCTCTCATCCAAGAGGCTTCTTCAATTCAGGCAAAAGGTCTTCTAGAAACTCAAGCAAGTCCAGTTAGCACTGGATATAGCACTTACAATTACTATGACCTGGATGACGGAGAATCTTCACTGCCATGTTTCAGACCGATCCACTGTCAACAAATGCCAAAAAAATCCCATTTTCTCCTTTTGTAGATGCATTTTTGATGGACAACATTATGGTAGTGCTAATCTCACTGACAAACACATTTCCTGTGACCACCTGATAATAAAAGTCAATTCGTGTTTCACCAGTTAAATCCTTTTAATGTGAAGCTGCAGCAGTAGGAAATGTTCAGTTTGCATTAGCAGTAGTTTCAAACAGCGCTCTACAGATATTGAGTGTCATTGACGCACACTTAAACACATGAAAACAATAACTTAGTCCAGTCATTATTATAATAATCTGCATCAGCAAAAATCAATCCAAGTTATTCTGTATGAAATGATAAACAGCGACTTGGTTTGCCAACTTTCGAAGCACCTCATTATCCTGGCAGCTGACCAGACTCTGTCCAACACCCACATACCGTTGATTTACACGAATTTACCATTATGTCTTCCTCTTGGGTGCATGGGGCATTGGCTAATTGCAATTTAGTTGCAATCATGTGGAGCTATATGCTTAGCGAAGCAATGCAGGGTAAATGTAATTAACGCCAACTGATTTAGAGCTGGCTAATCAATGCAATTTGCTGCGACAAGGTCCTGGAAAGTAATAATGTTTGAAATTTGCAGAGTGAAAGCAAGCCGGGAGTCAGGTTATTGGTTAGTGAATGGATGATGATAATCCTGTATCCAGCTGGTGTAGTGATGGCAGCGAGTGCTAAAAATAGATTGCTTGTAAAAAGGTAGTGCAAAGAGAACTTGGCTTTATAGTTGACTCTATTAATCCTACCTGGTTTAGAGATTAGATCATTCTATTAGATTATTCTGCACGGTTCACTGTGAACACGACCGATGTTATTTTGACAAAACATATCAGCCCGATCATGTGAAAACAGCATCTTTCTGCATGGCTCTGTGCAGCACGCTAGATTGATCTCCACCCTGATGCATTTCCATGTCTCCCCTGCGAATCCCACATGAGCGGCGAGGGTGAGACGCATCACTCCCAATCTAAATATAGATTCAGAAATATTCCGCCGCTGCTGCTGCTTCTATTTTAAATAATTCCACTGTTATTAAGCAGCAGGAGATACATCTCATCCTGCTCCCATGGCATTCAGATTTTTGGAGTAATGCAATTCCCCCCCCTCCCTTTTCTCTCCAGACTGTGTCACATGCAATAACTTCACCCCCCCCCCCACCCCACCACCCCCCAACCCCCCCCTCCCCGCTCTGAAATAAAGAGGGAGGAACAGGGAGTGCAGAAGGAGCAAGGCAAAATTATGGCAGTGCCAAAGCCGGCTATTTCCGTCTGGCTGTGGAGATGAGAGAGGGGGAGAGCGGACACGCATTTGTGATTCACAATGTGATCCCTGGATTAGCTTGCCAGCCCTGCATTTGTCTCTTTGCAGCTTCTTATTGACGCTGCTGGGGAGGCTTAGATGGGAGTAAAGTGACAGACTTTGCTCCTTGTTGTTGTTGTTTTTTCCAGATGCCACCATCTCCTCCAGTCAAGCCAGGAATATATACAGACAAGAGTAATGAGTCAGAGGCATCGTGGTGCCACCTGGCCTCATCTTGTCAAAAGACACTGATAGGTGCTTCACTATAACGAGGGAGAAAAATGCAAAAGCAAAAGCTGGTTAATTAAACATGATTTCACTTGTTGTAACAATATTTGTAGCTCATGTTTCACATACATTACCTTTAAGGTAACAATGACATTTCCACGTTTACTTTGTTTTTTTATTTTCTTACCTCACAGTCACTGTCTTTTTCCAGTAGGGTACTCATGTTTATTTCGGACACTTGATTTCCTGCTGACGTTTCTAAGTTTCTCCTCACTTTTGCTTCTCATTTCCTTTAATCTGAGTATGCATACAACTGGTAGAGGAAGACTATGCAGGATAATATACCTGTATACTATTATATACCGGCTACTGTTCGTGAACAGCATTGCCAGTGAAAATAAAAATAAAAGCCAATCTCAGATGCACTTTTGTTTTGGCATGAGCTTTGCTTGGCTTTAGCCTCGCTATATTTGTGTTTTTTCTGGTGCTGTGACCAAGATATTTGTAGCGTTCTCACTGGATGCGTGCTGCCTGTACAGTCTAGCACCTGCTCGCTCCCATTTTATAAAGTCCCAACCTCACCTAAGGCTACAGCTAATGATTATTTTCACTGTCAATTAATCTGTTGATTATTTTCTTGATTCTTCGATTGGTTGCTTGGCCTGTAAAATGTCAGAAAATGATAAAAAATGTTGATCAGTGTTTTCCAAAAGCCCAAGATGATGTCCTTAAATATCTTATATCTCCACACCCTAAAGTTAATCAGATTACTGTCATAGAGGAGTAAGGAAACCAGAAAATATTTTTCATCAAAGAGGCTGCAATCAGAGAATTTTTACTTCATTTTCTTAAAGAATTACTCAAATTGATTAATCAATTATCAAATTAGGTGGTGAGTAATTTAATAGTTGACAGCTAATGAATGTACTGATTAACTGACTAATACTGACTAAAACTATGCCACTTTTCTAGTGGATCATCATCATTTCAAGTACTATTCGGACGGGATTAGTTTTACATAGGGATGTGGACCAATGTCAGTTTACCACAGGATGTCTGTAATATAAATGTCCAATTTGCACGAGACAAGAAATCTCTGTAATTCTACCAGAGATGGGAGTGGTAATTCGGTTTGCACCCTGGTGTCACCTCCCTGTCGGCATATGCGTGCTTCCTATGTAATAATAATAATTAATCATTAGCCCAATATGAAATTTTGCCATGATCAGGATTGTGTGTACACAACAATTAGCAATATGGTTTTATATTAGGCCTACAACCTGAAGTCTTGTGGCTCTGAAAAGTGCTTTCTTCTCGACCTTTTTGATTGGTCTCCCACATAGGGCTATGCGATCATTAGAAGAATGTCCACTATCACCGAATGCTTCTTCAAGCAACCTCCATCATCAAAAAAACGTGGAAAACTAGTTGTTAACGCGGAAAAATGGTTGTTAACAGGACTAGCGAAATATTTGCATACATTTTTAAAGAGGATCGCGTTCACATGGGATTAATATTACCCAAGGTATTTTCGCCAGACCATTTCACAGAAGGTAAAAGTTGCTGTAATTTTTTTACTGACATTATCCGTAATGTTTACAGACAGGGGCCTTCGGACAGGACTAAAATCCCTGGTAATAATTATTTTACCCCATGTCTCCACGATAAACTAATCCTGTCCGAATAGGGCTTAAGGCTGTAGCACAAATCCTGTAGTATAGCAACTTCTTCATCCCCTACAGTAACAAAGCTACTGTAAAGCCAATGTATACGAACACTGTCTTCCAAAGAAGAACAACAGTTGTTTCAACAAACGTCCCAACCAGACATATGCTCAAGTGACAAAGCACTCTAGCAAAGGAGGGATCAGGTGACCGTATTATAAGCAATCAAGACCACAGATGGAGTAGGTCAGCCTGGTTGATTTGGTCCCCAAAACATCAGATGAAGTTACTGCAGAAAGCTGACAATAACCGAGTCACTCCACTGCATGTAAACACAGTCTCGTATGAGACTTATTTTCCCTCTGCTACTTCCTCCCCATCTGTGTGTGCACCAGTGCAGAGACAGATAGTTCTAGTCCCTGCATGTTCTCCCCTGTGAGACATGTCACACCTCCTGCTCTGCTGCTTGTGCATTCATAAATGTTAACTCATATGTAAAAGTGGGAATGTGCAAATTTCTATTTTTAATTTTGATGACACCTCTTGTGTAAAGCATCCACTGCTGCGGTGTTGTTTTTTCACATTACACTTCCCAGAGACAACTTGTTAATCAGACTGTCCCTTAAAATTTACCTTTGATAATAACGAGTCTCTGTTTTCACAGCTCATGTTTACAACCCAATTCTTAATAATAAAAATAACACATTAAAACTAAAGTAAAAAGGACAACAGAATTTGACAATAAAAGACAACAGATGATAAGATATATAAATGAAGGTAAAAAAGAAATAGTAAGACAGTAACAGTAAGAATAATGAAAATGAGAGAAATTAAAAAAAAACGCCTTTTAATGTGTGAATGATATGTGTATTTTATTGTATTCAAATTCATGAATGTGTCTTTGAGTAAAAGCGCTCTATAAATAAAGTGTATTAGTATTATTATTTATTTATTATTTGTTTTAGCTGTTTAAATATGTTAACATCTTCACATCTTCACAACTTTGTTTTTTTTAAATTGGTTACGGTTTCAAAACCTCATATACTGCTGAAAATGCTGCACGTTAGTAGCTGCGTTGCATTCTGGTATAATTATGTTACTCTCAGTGCCAAAAAGAATGTACATAAAACTTTATTATGTGAAATTATTGTTTAATGTTAATTTTTTAGTACCTGTCACTAGTTGAGCAGATGATCCAGTCTCGATTGTTAGGACACATCACCGTATTTGCTCCCAGTCTTATGGCTGTTAAATGGAACAGAACTGCTTTAGCACCTTTGTAAACCCATATGAGAAATGAATGTGGCCAAGGAAAAATAATTAATTATTTGCCCAAAGCGAGATGTGAAAACAGAGCCAGTTTTGAAAGTGTGGAAAAATTCAGTATAGTTCTCTCAGGTGAGCATCGCTGGAAATACTGAGCAGGACATCTAGTGTGCTCTGTGTTAATCAGCAGATTTTAGAACTAGCATACAAAAACATGTTTGAGTGTTTCAACTTTACACCTTTCTGCTCACCTAAACTCTAGTTCTAAGAATAAGCTCTCTAGTATTGTGTCGATGCCAAGCAAAATAGTTGGCAAACCATGAAAGCCCTTGACCCAACCTCCTACAGAAAGGAAGAAGTGAGGAGTATCTTGGCAGATAGCTCCCATCCTGTTTTCAGCCAGTTTGAGTCTGGGAGGAGCTATAGTTGCTCTCTGGCAACTACAAATGTATTTAAGAAGTCCCTCATCCCAAGTGCCATCAATATTCAGACAGACACTGAAATTAACTGATTTATTGTGTAAAGTGTTCTTAATGACCTTGTCTAGATGTTTGTTTCACTGTTTGTCTGCTTTTTATGTTTTTATGCTTTGTATGTTACAAATTTCCACCCTGATGGATAACAAACATATTTTCTGCTCTATTCTTTTCTGATCTGATGCCCCTGTTGGCAAGATGACATAGTTTCTACCTTCTAGAACCCATTGTGAATGACATGACAAAATATTTATATAATTATATATATATAATTTTTTTTTTTTTTTTTTTTTAACCTGCTACGGTTATGGTTTTAGTTTGGTTTGACGTGTAAAACTATTTGGTTTTGGTTAAGGGAATTTCCAGTCTTTAAAGACACCAGTGTTAGTAAGAAGGAGGATGTGAACCATAGTGTCAAAGTGTCAAGGTCATAGGGTTTTGCACAACCCAATCATTCACACTGAGAGGTTTTGTGTTTCTATCCCCGTAACAGTGTCTTGCTACTTCTGCCTTCCCCACAAGAGGTCATTTGTACCTCAGCACTTAGGTCATAGGCTGTTTTGGGCGTTGGGGCAAATGACCAACACATTTGTTTTTCTAATAAAGACAGATGTAATGCTACTGGGCTGACAAATTTGGACCTGCCTAAAATGATGAAAATGCTCCGAGAAAGACTGCGTCACTCCACTTTCCCTTGTTAACACAATCCCTTTGTCAGGGGCCGAGTACAGCGCGTCATGTCCTGCTCAAGAAAACCTTTGCGGTTTTGAAACAAGTGACCTTTGGGTACCATTCCCCTGTTCTTCGTTCCTTGTCTTTCCACCTGTCCAATCTCAGCATTGTCTTGGTGCCAAGTTGGGCCGAGGTGCCACCTCAGCCCAACTCAGGGCTTTGCCATGCATGGCAGGCAGGCAGGCAGGGTTTCACAGCACATCAGGGGGCTAATGAGAAACAGTATGGCCAGGGGATAATGCATCCTGACCTGACAGGCCATGAAACACAGTCTGCCAGCCATGTCTCTCCCGTGCTCTGCTCTGCCTTCCATCCAAGCTGTTCTGACACCTTCAATCTGACTTAAGTGGATCTGGAGGGTTGCTGTTTGCATTTCCACCTCTCCCGTCATACCCCACTTCCCCTCTTTGCTTCTGCAAAGTCCAGTGGAGTCCCCTAAAACATACAAAGTTGAAGATGCACTGCTGCAGCTGGCGTATTCCTTCTATCTACACGGGCAGACAGATAGAAATGACAAGAGATTGGTAAAAGAAAGATAACATCACCACATGAAGGCAGGCTGTTCCCTATCTGATATGTTTCCCTTTGTGCCCAAGCAAGATGGGAATATCTCTCAGGATCTAACTTGTGATGAGGAGGGAAGGGAATTGTGGGAGGCGAGTGCCAGCCAGCTCTGGTCTTGACTGTGCAGAGGGTGAGCTGGATGTAATTTACACTCGGCCCACCTCAGGGAGCAGCATGAGCAGAAGAAAGCATTACCTCCCTCCAGAAAGCTGCCCTTCCCATGTGGCAGTGAGTGTCGGCTTTCATATAAAAATGGATCCATTGCTATTACAACACCCCACCTCTCCTCTGCTCCCACCTCCCACTCTCTCACACTGAAGGTGTTTTGTAGATTAGGAAAAAAAAAATAATAAGAGAAGGGGAATGAGCAGGAGATGATGACCAGAAAAAGCGGGGCATGGGCGGACCGGATGGCTGTCACTATTTCATGTCAAAACATTAAAAGTAGCACGAGAGCTTTGTTGTGACAGAATGATTCCCGGGGCTGCACCATCCCATTCTCCACTCAGATGGAGACAGACACACTAAATGGCTGAAAGTAATTTTTCTCCCCTTTTAGCTGGTAGCAGTTTCCAAAGAAACTGTGATAACAAAAGGCTGATATTCAGCGCCGTCTGTTCCTCTGACTGGAACTGGCTAACGTTTTCAGTTTTAGTCATTTTTAAAATCTACAAACTGATGTGTTTATACTGCATCATTGACAGATGACTAATATATGATATTTTATTTTGGCATTTTCATTTCAGTAAGTGCTCCATTAGTATGAGGTTGCTCTTCTAGCCGTCATAGCTGCCAGCCAGAATAATAATTCAGCATTCAAACCATAATTTTAAATTTCTGCGATGTCTAACAGAGGCACAATTTAGAGCCATTAAAACCATTTGGGTCACACTATCAGAGTCTTAACTTCAAAAAGTTCTGACCACATGCATTTAGAGATATTAACCAAATTGGTTAATTTGGTTCTACACTGTAATTTCCGGTTGTCCATCAGGTTTGATTTGGTGGCACAAAGGGAATATCTTTATGGCACAATGCAGGAAGAATAAAGTCAAAACTAAAGTCTTGTTTCTATTAAGCAGTCGGTTAAGGGGTTGGATGACAGTGATAAGTTCATAAAGGATGGTACCAATAGAACCTTTCCATACCTTCCCGATATTTCGTCACCCCTCTGTCGAGGTATCTAGCACTTATCCTATACTAAAAGGTTGGGCTAGAAACACTGCAGTGTGTTGTGTGTCAATAGAAAATTTACACTCATGCTCGACAAGGACAAAATCCACAAACAAAAAACCTGCTATTTTAAAATATCCCAATGACTGCGACAGAAGCTCAGAGTATTCCAGCTTGTTTTGAAAATGTCACGCAACCCCCTTCCAGATACAAACGGTGAGGTGTAGGTGTTCCTCTGCATCATAGATGAAAAGGAAAAACAGGGAGAGCTAAATGAACAGTGATGCAGCTACATCTATTACCGTCTGGTAACGACCCCTTCACCATTTGAGATTACTCTCTTTGGTGGAAACGCACAACAGATATGTGTTTTAGGTACATGTCCTCCATACAGGTTACATACTGTTTTAAGGGTACTAAACCAAAAGTGTTGAAAACGCGGAGAATAAGAGTGATGGAGTATCATCTTTGAGGCAGAATGTTGCAAGGATTATGACAGATGTGGTCTAAATTAGCATCTTCTAGCTCATTGTTTTGGTTTTAGGAACGCCAACTTTATTGTTGTAATACACTCTTACCATTCTCAACAACCTCATATCCAGCTGCTACCAGATACAGCCTGTATGAAATAATGAATGTAGCCACCATGACATCACCTACCGGGGCTCCCATTTTGAAACCTTGAGTTCAGCATTTTGGCAGTGGCCATCTTGGACATTTGGAGCCAGAAGTGACCATATTTGGATGAGATGGTAGAGCTGTGGAGGAGCAAGGGATGGATCTGACTTGTAGACTGTGATGATGCCTCATGGACAGCCTGTCAATCAGAGCAGCCTGCCCATAATTATGCATAACTTTAAGCTTTAATATAATCTAAAGAGGTGAGTTAGGTAAAAAGAAAATCCCTTATACAGTTGTCATGAATGTTGAAATTAGCCATAGAGACCAAATGATCTTACTTTAGACTGTAAACATGTTTAACAGGGGTCTATGGGGATTGACTCACTTCTGGTGCCAGCCTCAAGTGGCCAGTAGAGGAACTGCATTTCTTGTGTTGGCTTCATTTTTCAGCCTTGAGTGTTGCTGCTTGGATTCGACTGATAGTATATATGTAAGTAAATCTTTAGGTATAATGTTCCCAATAAAATCACCTAATTAGTGAGCTGTATATTGTCAATGTCTGCAGAACATCTACAGACAAATTTAGACAGGTAAACAGTCTACTGTTTGTGAAGTATGAAAGTGAGACTTTGAGTATATAGAAAAATAGACCACAGGTATTTTCACTGCGGTAAACTCATTTCTTTTCCTTGTGGGAGAGGTCTGGCATCCTATGTGATCGATACCCTGTGGGACCCTGACCTTCACGGGGAAGGGGATCAATCCCTGAAGCTTTCACCCTCTGCATCGACCCCCCATGCACACACACACATTTGCATTTTTATTGTCTACACATTACAAGTTAATTACACAGCGCTGCTTTTTGCTGCTCTTTTGCTGCTCTTTTGCTAACTGCATTAGTCTAATAAAAGAATCCACCCACTTTCTTTTTTTTCGTTTTTTTTTTTTTAAGTGTTATTTGCTGAATATCTCCTGTTTGCCCTACAGCGAGAGCTAATTATCTAAAGCGGTCTAGCACAAAATTATTTGTGTATGCTCTGTGGTGCATCCAGTCGGGTGTCATATTTTGGTTGTGGGTGTGTTACTGTTCTCACATGAAGCCTTTGGGGACTGCAGAGTGCCAGAGTTTGTGTTTTTGTGACATTTAAGTTAGGCACTAGTATTAGCTGTGCTTTTGTTTATGTGGTAAAGCTGGCTATTATCTGTGCTTCAGTTTAGGCCATATTCTAGGGCTTAGTATGTTTTAAACCTGTTTGGTTGTACAGTGTCATATACCTTTTCTGAGTGGCCATAATCAAAGGCAAGGGGGAGAAGCCTGCTGTCAGAAGAAGAGACGAGACACAGTACATCATGCAAAAGATGGTACTGGCACACACTTTTGGACAGTTGCTCCTCAAAAGCATTTATGGTAAACACATGAGAATTGCCCTAACTAGAGCCAGTATTTGGTTTGTATGTTCTGAGCTACTGTAGACACATGGCGGTGCAATATGGTCAGTGGCCATGCCATATATAGATATAAACAGCTCGTTCTAAGGTATGGTAGACGAGATGTGTCTTATTTCAGGTGATTGTACACTAAAGAAAACATACTTAGTACATTTAAGTCATGCCTACTATAAAAGGATTGTTCAGATTTTTTGAAGTAGGATTGTATGAGGTGCTTATTCATAGTCAGTGTACCACATACAGCAGATGGCGATCAGCACACCCTCAGTTTGGAGAAGCATACAGGAGTACCAACACAGAAGCTAAGCATTGTACTGCTGTGAACGAGGGCAAGAGCAAAAAATATTTTAACCACCTAAAAAACGGCCAACCTAAAAAAGAATGTATCAGTTTAAGTGTATGCTTTATTTAGAATATTTTCACCGCTTTACAGATAAGAGATAACCAGAGGAGACAGTCCCTAAACTTTTCAAAATAGAAAGTACAAACAGATAACTCAAAAATCTAAAATCAACTTAAATGACTACGACAGGAGAGCCGAACACAGAGGTGGTCCAACACAGTGGTAGCCAACATCATCACAGCTCCCTGGAAAGCTACTGCTCACACCACAGCTGGCTGCCTTGCGTCACCGTCATATCAACAGGGACACCAACCCACTGAATGTGTGTGTGCGTGGAGCCAGCTGGTGGGTGCTGAAATGAGAGATGATTAGGAATGAAAGATAACTGCAAATTAAGTGACTGAGTATTGATTGAATGAGTAAGTGGGTGAGTGTGTGAATCTTGCTCTTGTTAGGTTTTACTGTTCTTTTAGAGTCCCATCACTCTAAATTCAACCAGTGATCATTGTCAAATATCCTGATGGATAGATGGAACAATAAATATGTGGATCATGCATTTTACTAGTGTGAATCTACTGGGATTGGGAATCTACTGGTATGTCTGTATGGCTATGTCTGTGAGCTAGTCTGACAGTCTTTGATTTGTCGTAAATATTTGAGTGAAAAAACAACATCTTAGTTGAGTAAGTAAGTATATTTCAGGGACCGTCTTCTCTTTCTGTACGCATAATAAGTTTGACTGGTGGCACACTGATGTTGTGGTTAAAGAGGCTGCCCTTTATCCACAGCATCACAGGTTCAAATGTCCAACAACAGTTGATGTTCCCATCAGCAGCCATCATGTCCTGTCATCGTCCAAAAAACAAAACACTGACCACCCACCTGCTTAGTCACTGTCTTACAAGTCATCTTTGATAAGAGCATTAGCTACGTCTGCTGTCAGGTTAATATCTCTTTCACAACAGTCCATGTGCATCCTCAATAAAAGACTTCAACTAATGCGTTATGTAATGCCAGTTTATGTAGGAGAACTTTCATAGTTGTTGATTCAGCTGTATTGTCATTTGTCATTATGTACTTTGTGGTGCTGTTGAATTGTATTGCGCTATACTGACTGGTGTTTCTACTATTTTGTCAGCCCCATTTATATCAAAATAACATAAACTCTTCTCTGCATAATGCAATACAACAATTCAACAATTCCACAAACTGCATCCTCCAGCATGATCATGGAGCTGAATCAGCACCTCTCTGAAACAGTTTCCACAAAAACTTACTAATACAATCGTCATGAAGTTAGGATTTATTGCAGGTAGTGCTTGTTATCTGTACTCAAACCTTTAAAGTATCAACTGAAGTAACCCAGTACCAAGCAGTATTGAAACATCTCCAGTCAAACTATGCCTACATTTAATTATTTCTGAGCTCGGATCCCAGACTGTCCTGCATCCTCACCAGATCAGTAAACTTTCTGTTGCTGCCATGTCCAGAGCCGCTCTCCAGTGAACAGTCAGGTTAACATCTGCCTGGTAAACACTAGCTAAGGCAGTGGCTAACATCCAACACAGAGCCGCTTAAAGGTCACAGTATCTCACACTGACACTCTGTCATTTAACCCCCAACAACCATTAGGTAACATTATCCATGTGATGCTAACAGTCCCACTCCCACACATGCAGCCATACAGTCTGTGGTGTTATAAAGTGGAGCATGGTATACTGACAGACTTTGCTGTTCAGCTTGCATGGATGCAACCAGAAAGTTAAATAAACTGAGTGTATATTACCCTGTATAAAGTGTCACACCATGATACCCTTTTAAAAGTCTTTGAAAACTTCTCTGATATAATCAAATAGAGATAGGGACCAGTACCTTTCAAGAAAGGTGATCATTTTGTCTACTGTATTGTCATTGCTATTTTGGGGCATACTGGGTAACATCCAATGAAACTCCAGTGGTTAAAGCTCAGGCAACCATATTTGCACCTTGCACTTGCCCCAGATCAAAGAGAAATAATTTTAAATATCTAGAGGAGCTGTTTCACATTTTGCTTTTTTTTGCTTAGTAAACTGGCTGCTTTCTCTGGCTATACATTAATGGAGATTTATGTACATATTTACCGTACCAATACAGAATGAAAGTGGTACCAAGTTAAGCATATTTCCAAAAAATCCAACTAATCATTTTAGGGTTTGGATGACTTAATTTCTTAGCAATCAAGTTACTAATTTTCTGCAGACATCTGGTCTCAATTTGCTCCCCTTAATGAAAGGTAAAAGAGAGGTCTGATGGAAAAAAAAAGACGTGGGCAGAAGGCTGGTTATGAATAATTTCACTGAAACCCTTGAAAGAAAGATAAGCCACGGAGGAGTGCTTACGTCAGCCGGATAGCGACCCAGCAGTCCTCCAAATGTGCCATTGTGCACTTCCACAACTTAAAAAAGTTTAATCTGCCTATGGAAGCTAAATGTTGCTCCTCTCAGGTGTGCATCTGTAGTACACGCTGTTCTGTTTTGTAGTTTCCACATGGAAAGGCTTTGTTTTGGAGGGCAGATGCTGAACCAGGTTGTGTTAAGTCAGGTGTCTGGGGAGTGTGGAGAACAGGTCAGCAGATGAACATAATGGTCAGGGCAGACATCCAGCTGGGACGTGTTCACCTGCCTAGAAAACCCTAGATATTTCTGAAAAAATGTCTTCAGTACCAGCTATAAAATCTGTGCCAACTGAGCTTGAAGAACTTCTATGAAATTGTAGCACTTAAAAACAGATATACATCTGTAACACTGATCTTAAATGTAGAACAATCAGAAAATTGTAATAGCGGCTGCTGAGAGGGCTTCTTGGCAACGTTCACTCAGCATTTCCAGAAGCCTTTACTCATGCTGTAACTGAGATGAGACAAACGAGGGGAGGCCTGCTGAAGAGTAGTAAGTGTGTTGATAATTGTCTCCTTGATATTGATGTCCATTAGATAGGTTTACAGCACCCTGATCCTCTCAGTACCCCTACGTGCACACTTGCATGCGCATATACAACGCCTGATCCCTTTCCCTTCCCACAGTGCTGAATCTGAGATTCCCAGCACTTAGCATTGATTATTAATGGAAGGTTTGAAAAGAAAAAGGGGGGCAGAAACTGATCTTGCTCTTTATGCACATTGGCGTTAAGAGAAACCTGTCGGGGGGATCACCGCCAGTCTCTTCCCAGAAACCCTACTGATGGAAAGTGCATGGCTTGTGTAATGAATTTCTGCCCAGAAGTGTGTGGTCAGAGGGTCATGACAATGTTTGAGGACAACGACTGCTTACTTTTGCCATTGGTCTGAACATTAATGAGGACAGTGGGGGATGAGGATAAACGTTATTGTATCAGATGAACTGAGGAAAGCTGAGAGTCCAGAGGGAATGGGTTGATGGTTTTGTGTTACAGTGGATCTAGAATTTTAGCCTCTTCATATTCTGTAATATTTTCTGACCATCCTCTTCTTGGACAAAATGAAACTCATCAGAATCTTCAATGTGTGGTGTAAGCTGCATGGAAACTGAGCATATTAGGCATTTTTGTCAACTGTCTCAAAAGGTAAATAATAATCCAGTCAGGTGGCACCAAATCACAGTGAAGAGGCTGCCTGAAAATGCATTTTCTCTAAGTGAGCTGCTGTGTACTTTGTCAAAAGTGACATTGTGTCATTGTTACGAGTGTAGCGGGGTTTCTCAACCATGTCTGGTTCCATAATTCTCATTTCAGCACTTGCAGAGTTGTTGTAATCTGTCAAGCTGCCATGTGAGTCTGAGTAGGATATTCTTTTTATGCAAGATTTTTCAAAGATATATCAAACAGAACCCATGACCCCAAGAGTTTTAAAAGAGCCCACGTAGGTTCCCTGCTTCATCTTGAAATGTAACTACCTGTGAAATAAAAAAGACAGATGCTGACATCCAGCTGGCAATAACTGTTTGAAAAGCTTAAACCTTAATGTGCTAAACAAGACAAGGTCCCTATATAAATAATATGCAGGATTCCTAGGGTCATGAAAATCCAGGAAAATTCATGGAATTTTGCAATCATGTTTTCTAGGCCAAGAAAAGTCATAGACATTGTAAACATCATTGAAAGTTTTTGAAAAGTAATGGACTTTTGTTGTGCGTAGTAAAATTGTTACCGTAATCTTCCGTGGTTAACCCTTCATGTAATATAACAGCAACTTTATTTTCTGTTGCTGCCAATGTAATATGCGTAGAGTGTGACATTTTGTTTACCATCTCGTACCTTTCTTCGTTTTCTCCCCACATTTCATCTCTCCCATCATGTATGCCAATTAGGTTAAATTATGTTTGAATAGAAATTTAATCTGATATGTTTGAAAAACATCAGCTAAGACAAAAACTGTTATTAGGATCCTTGAAAAGTCATGGAAAAGTTTTGAAATTTTGTCCATGAAAATGTGTGGGAACCCTGTCTATAGTTTATGGTCTAAAGTGCATTTTGGGTGTGTTAAACCACTTTTGCTAGTTAAAGGGCCAGTGTGTAAAATGGGTTGAAAACAGTGACATCAGTGGTCAAATTCTAGATTGCAGGGCTTACTCGCTCACCCCTCCCGTCGGGTAAATGACGGTGGCCTCATAGGGACAAAAAGCCTTGCGCACAAGTTTTTCAGGAGTAGGTCTATCTAGCGACGAGGTGAATGTTTATTTAGAAATCTAAGCCATGTTACGATACTGTAATGAATCCCTCATGAGCAGGAGATCAGAGTAGCGTTCGGGAAAAAGGCCAGTTTATTTGAGCACTCCAGAAACTCCGGTAACACTCCAGGGGGTAAAAGACTCCGTCCCAAACTCTGACTCTTCTAGCGTAAAAGACATACTTCATAACTTTACACACATACTTGTTTACCATACCTAGCGGGCAACCCCTCCCCTCTCTGCTCCACCAATCTCCAGCCCGCACACTGACTGACAGCGTAGCCTGTAAACAGAGCTCAGCTGTTTATTTAGCCTAGCAATATCTCCGGACTATAGTAGCTGCAATGGACGACTTTGAACGCGATTTTGTAGCGGACACAGACCCAGAGCCATACCTGTTTGAGCCGGAGCATACAGATGAGGAACTCCATGTGTTTGATGCTGAGCGGGCGAGAAGAGAGGCTGAATGCACAGAATGGGATTCGGTGCTACTGCTACCATCGCTGGGGAGATATATCATCAGGAGGAAAAGCGCCGTAGAGAATGCATCACAAGGAGTGAAGTTGCGTCCTCTTTTCCTCGCAGATGACGGTTCGGGTTCATTCTCTCCTGTTGCGTGGTAAGTGTGGTCCATACGCAAACTTTATAACTAAAAAAACTTTTCACTACTCTCTATTGACGAACTACTAACATTCTCTGCTGTTTCCTCCTCCTTCTTCCTTCCTTCCACTGTCTTTGTTGGTTCATTTATACACGCGAAACACGTTCTCTGGCTGGCTGGATTGTCCGCTCGGGCTGCCTTACATACATGGCGGCGCAAGATGGCGACCTCTCTAAAGCAAGACCCTTGCTATATATATATAAAAGCATAATTATACAACAGTTAGTTCCGGCCCTGCAATCTGATCAGTTGAGAGACAGTAAAACCGTGATGATATTGGAGTACAACATCACGGTTATTTCACTCTGTATGTATCACTCCGCCTCACAGCTGATTACAATCAACAATCAAATCAAAACTGATGGTTAGTGTTAGTTAGGTCAGCAGTTGCATTGTAGGCTAATTAATTCATCCACTGTCAAACAGCCAAAAATATGGATTTATTTCCTAAAATAAGTTTTGAATTGAACTATGAATGGTCATCAGAGGAAGATGAGGGAGAGGAGAAGCTGAATCCATCTGAGCACACATCCAGGTTTGTCAGTGTTTCATCAGCGGAGCTCAATGACTTGGAGAAAAGCAACATACTGTCAGATCAGAAGGCAGAGTTGGCTGTGCCTGTGAAGCAACAGTCCATCATGCAGTCACCAGAGACTTATTTCACCGGCTGCACAATTAATGGAAATGTGCAGATAACTGTGTATAAAGAGTAAGTGCCTGGTGCACAATGTCTGCGTTACATGGCAAC
Organism: Epinephelus fuscoguttatus; assembly: GCF_011397635.1. Classification (NCBI taxonomy): domain Eukaryota; kingdom Metazoa; phylum Chordata; class Actinopteri; order Perciformes; family Serranidae; genus Epinephelus; species Epinephelus fuscoguttatus. The sequence continues at coordinate 13,265,610 of NC_064772.1, forward strand.
GGTGACAGCGGAGTCCTGAGGGAACTATTTTTGTTGGCGGAAGACAAATAAAATTCTTAAATTATCTATTTTGTCCTCATTTTTCAACATTTCTTAATCAGCCTTGCTTATTTAACTGTTGAACTGTTGTATAAAAGCACTCGAGTTTGTGCAGCCTCGTGCCTACGACCGAATCACAGCCGTGACGATATCATAGTACAACATCACTCCCTCTCGTGTGATATTGCTTAATTATAAGGCTACGAAAACCAAACGAATTTTATTTTATAGCGATTATACACTTGTATAAACATATTAATGGGTAGAATATTCAGATTCAGATTCAGATTGACAATAAACCATGCCAAATATTACACACTGGCCCTTTAAGTGGTTGCATAATCTGGACACAAAGTAACGCGCAAGGGGCAAAAGGGTTGAATTTAGTCCCTTAACTAATTAATATGTGTTTTGGACATAACATGATTTCAACCAATGAGAGTGTCATCTCATGGTCCTAGATGCACCTTGCGTACTGCTATTTACATGTTGGATTCGGCAAATTGGAGAAGCGAATGGTTTCTTGCTAAGAGTAAGAGCAGTAATTTCACTGCAGCAAATATTGTGGGACATTTAGACAGTGAAACTAAAAACTGTAGTTAATTGGCAGAGGAAACAGAACTAAACTTTTAGCTTCTGAAATAATCAACGAAGCAACATTGCCTCTTGTGTGTAAATGCACACAGTGTCTCTCTTAATAGGGATTCACCTGCCCGACGAAACATGAAGATAAAATTACTGAGATTTCTGAACAGAAAACCTTTTGTCCAGTGAAACACATCACACATAGTAATGCAGTCATTTTTCCCACAGTACAAACAGAGGCCACCCTTCAAATCCCAGGAAATACTCAGTTCATTCTGACTTTAGACCAGGTTTTTGTTGGTCAATGGCAACATGAGGTGACCACACCTCATTTCAAGACCTTCACACCCATGGACACACAGATGGTTGCAAATGCAGTGGTGGAAAAAAGTTTTCCGACACCCCATGCATTTGTGAAATATTGCATTAAGAATCACTCTTGGGTCTTCAAGTGCAATTTCTTTTAGTACAGTCACAGCCAAAATACTAAATAAATCCTAAAAAAAGCCATTAAAAACTTAAAATTGATTGGTTCCATAAAAATACATAAGAAATTTTGAGTATTGGGTCATTTTGGTACCAGTGATGAAGGTCGTTCTTTTTATTAAAAGACACAATTTTTGTTGCCAAGCTTCGTGTCTACATAAAGCCAGCACATTTGAAAGTTCTTCAGACACAAAAATGGCTAAAACAAGGAACCTAACGCAGGAAACACACCTGAAGATAAAGATTCTCAGCCAGGAAGGGTACAGCTGCCGACAGATAGCCAGGAAGTGCAGATGCAGTCCTTCAGCAGTTGGATACACTCTGCAGAAATACAGACGAACCAACAGCTTGGAAGACAAACCAAGATCTGGGCATCCAAGGGTTTCTTCAGCAAGAAATGACCGCATCCTGATCCGCATGTGCAGGCAAAACCGCCGAATGACATCACAGGAGCTTCAGCAGCAGTGGTCAAACCAAACTGGTGTCCAGTGTTCCACCCGCACTGTACATGGCCGACTTTTAGATCATGGCTTAAGGTCCTACAAGGCTATCAAGAAGCCCCTGATCAATGAGAGACAGAGGTTAGCCCGGCGTCGTTGGGCCCAGGCACACAAGAACTGGACAGCCAGGAATTGGAAGAAGATTTTGTGGTCAGATGAGTCCAGTTTCCAGCTTTATCTTCCTCCTACTAATGTGAGGGTACGCAGAAGGCCAGGCGAAGCATTATCTCCAGCATGTACAGTACCTACTGTCAAGCATGGTGGAGGCAGTATCATGGTTTGGGGACGCATGAGTGCTGCTGGTGTTGGTCATCTCACTGTCTGTGATGGCACATTGAACTCTACCAAGTATTGTACCATTCTCAAAACACACATGCTCCCTTCTGCGCGTGCACTGTTCCGTCGAGGTAAAAACTGGATGTTTAAACAAGATATTGCCTTGCCACACATCCAAGGCCAGTAGAACTTGGCTGCAGGAGCACAGTATCCAGGTCTTAGAGTGGCCAGCTCAATCCCTGGACATGAGCCCCATTGAAAATCTGTGGTGGATTATCAAAAGATCTGTTTCAAAGCATAAACCAAAGAATTTAGAAGAATTAAAAGCAGTAATTCAAGAAGAATGGGACAAGATTACCCCTCAACAGTGTGAAAGGCTCATGGGGAACATGCCAGCCAGGATTAGAGCTCTACTACGTGCCAATGGCAGGACTACTAAATATTAATTTGATGATGTGATGGTTTATTTATTTTTTGTTCAGTTTTGAACACATTCTCTGTTATTTGTTGACTTTGATACCGACAATGTTGAGAACTGACATATTGAAACTGTCAAGAATTTAGTTTTGTTAGTTTTTCTTGTAAACAATAAACAAAAAAAAATATAATTTGTATTTGTTTGTATCTGTCTAATGCAGCCACACCTTTTGAAACACAAAAAAAGATTTTTCCACAAATATTTCATGATAATATTTGAGATTGTGTAAAATTTTAAGGGTGTCCACCACTGTATATTTGATACCTACACAACATGGGTGCTGTCCACGGAAATGACAACAGTGTTGGTCTGAAACTAGCAATGACAGTAAAATTCTGACCTTGGGCTGGTGCTAGAAGTGAAGTCAAGGGATCACCAAGGTCATTAGGATTCATCCTTGCTGCACCATGAATGGCTGACAAATATTTATGTAGGTATTTTAGTCTGAAACCAAGTTGTGGTCCAAGCAATATTACCACCTCCAGCTTTGGTGCTGTCGTGGCTAAAAATAATATCTGCTTTTCAACCTCCTGAGACCTGTGCTTTTGTTTGGTACACATTTTTAATTTCTCCTAGCTATCTGGGACTAGTAGAACCTGATAGTTATGAAAAATGAAGTAGTGTATTTAAACAGGAAGTATTTTATTTTTCTTTAAATGATGTCCTCATATGAGGACATCCATACTCCAATCTAGTATTGTCCTTTTTGCCTGTAGTCCGTCACACCTAATTGGCCGGTGTGAAATGCTGCAATAATGCCGTAATAAAAACTACAAACTTTATTAAGCATAAATATCAACATAAAATCATATCAGGTTTTGTACCTTGTCCACCTTTGTATCGGAATCAGCTGAAGACTGATTGGCGGAGATGGCTGCCATCGTTTTTACATGGATTAGTGTGTTTTGGTTTCTCGCACAAGTGTCCACAAACACGAACATCAGGTCTTAGTTAAGCAGAAAGAAGTATAAGGTGCAGGAAACCCAAAATGTAATTCCGTATATGAGGATGCAGGGTCCCAGGGGGTTAAGAGATGTAATTGCTAGGAGTTACAAAGTTAGTATTATAAAGCAAGATAGAAGGCCTGCATACAAACTGTGGGCCAAGAAACATATACCAACATTAAATAGACTTGTAAGGAGAAAGGCCTCCAAGAGACAAAAGCGATGCTGTACAAAATGTTTTGTGTGATGATAACTTACAAAACTGTGTTATAACAACTTCATTGGCACAGTCTGGCTTATTGTTGGCGAATGTGAAAAAACAACTAAATCTAAAACTTTTTCTTTGTGGTTTTGACCAGTGAAAACAAACAGCAGGTGAGATCGCACCATTAAAAGAGAAGCTAGATGTGTTAAAAAACTTCATGACGACTCATTCAGATCATTTGGAGTCGGGCCTCGAGGGAGCAGTGCTGCTGATAACACCACCCCGTCTCTATCTCATCACAAACAACTCTAGCCTTAAACTGGCACGTGACAACAATCCAGATGCCATTTGGAAGTTTATCTAAAACGGAGTCATGAGCTGTGTTTTCCCTCAGCGTATTTTTACTCATCTTCCTGTGCCCTCTTCTGTCCCTTCGGACCTAAATGTGCGTCAGCAAGTTGCTTAGTGCTGTCCCAGCCTGCTATCTCTTTATCGGCTCCTGTCCCTTTCCCTTCATTTAAAAAAAAGATGGCACTGAGGAGCAGTCATGCATTGTTACTTAGATATTTTCTTTAACCTTGTCAGTTCTGGTGTCCATGGATAGTCAAAAATGTACTATTCTGAGGCTTTTCAATCCTGCCTAGAGTAAAACTCAGCATGAAACACCCTGTATGCATTTAAGATTAACAACCGAGCACTCATCTATTCATTATTTGCTCTGTGCCACATTCCCTTTGCAAAGCTGAGTCAACTAGAGCTTTGTTTGAGTCAGAAGTTTCTGTGTTTGGTCGACCGGCATCTGTGAGCAGATGAGGATGTGGGCCACCCTTACTCCCGTGGGGTCCTCCGTGTCCCTTGACTGACTCAAACCTAGTGAGCAAAAATATCCACATGCCTGCGTCTTCTGCGCAGCCTGAGGGAGCGTAATAATGCCTCGGCTAATCCGATTAACATTAACAATCCCACAGGGGAAATCGCTGCACATCTGCAGCGGACAGATAATTATGTTGCCTCAGATGTTTGTTTCTTTTTTGTGTGTGTGTTTGTTTTGGCGCTTTTCATGTCTTTGGAAGACCATCAGTGTTTTTTTGTGGGTTTGGATGGGCACCATTTCAGTATGTTTCTAGGTCTTTGTTGCAAACATGGGTGAAAGCCCTCCTCCTTGTCTCAAGGGCAAGCTTTGTATGATGTTAGCGGGCTCAGATGGATTTGGTTTTTTGAGTAATGCCAAGGATGGTTATGAAACGACACTGCACTTCACTGCTCTATGTGGTTTTAACCGTTACAGCCAAAGAAATGTCTTTTCTTTGATGTATTGCATGTAAATTTCTTCAGAAAATGCCACTGCAGAAATTATTTTACCACCGTGTAATAGTTGCAGTGATAGCATCCCTGTCTCCAAGAAATTACATTTATATGCAGCTAGACAGAAACAGCAAATAAGTTTGTGGGAAATAAAATGCAGAGCAAATTACATTTTCTATAAACATAATGAGGAAACACAGAGGCATCCTTTAGTAGTGGTATGAGATGCACCAGGTGGTGACATTTTTGATGCTCCCAGCAACTGGTGAAACTATAAAAATGGAGAATGTCAAGCAAGCAAGTTAGTTAAGGTGGCAGAGTCCATGGGGGTTGGGCAGGAGAGGTGGGGGATGGATCCAACAAACACCAACTTTCACCCTAAAGCCAAACTCTGTTCTTTTTTCCTAAACCTAACTACCTGCTTTTGTTGTCTAAACCCAACCATGTGTGTTGAAGGAAAAAAACATCAATTTGCGGTGCTGTACCAACGTAGTGTGTTTATTGCGAAAGAGACTAAAAGGAAATGTTAGATTTCCTGTGAAAATGGAAGTGTATCTTGAAAGACGACAACCTGACACGGTGTCCCAGAACGTCAACAACCAACGCACACAGGGTACCTTGCACGTCGTATGTGGATGTGGAAAGACCAAGCACGTCAGTATGTGACGAGGTGGGAGTGAGAATGTGTTTTTTAACATAACAACGTGCTTTTGTCGCCTAAACATGAGGAAGTAAACCTATAAACAAAGTATTTTAGCCTACGTTCTAAGCTTATTTTGAAAAGAGACTGTATGAACTTAATGAGTAGAAACTGTACTTTACATGTGAAAATGGAAGTTTGTTTTGAAAAGATACACTGCATGTAACAAGTGTGAACTGACACGCCATCCCAGAGAGTCAAAAAGTGATGCTGAAGGGGGTACCTAGAGCGTCATCATTTGACATGTAGGGCCATTGAGAATGTGGTTTTTTTTTTCTTTTGTTTATGATTACCTTTTCTATTAACTTGTGACCATGATCTTTCCCTAACCTTAACCAGAGTGCTTGTCACCACAATGTAGTTATGAATGCAATTTAGTAATATACACACCTAATTTCTAGGAGACAGGGAGGTAATGGCAGGTCACGTAGTGATATCAGTGGTACTCAGTGGTCGAATTGAGGGGGGATGAGGGGGGATGCCATCCCCTTTGTTAGAAAATTGACCAAAAAGCATCCCCCTTGTTAATCTAGAATCTGTGTGTGCAGGCACGGACGTAATTTGAGGGGGGGACGCAGGGTACATGTCCACTGCACTTCCCGTATCTGTGCCCTCCGTCCCCCGCACCTAACCGTCCAATTCGTTTTTAACATGTGCCAACGTGTTTTTCCGAGCCGTCTTTAAACGCACCATGAGAAGGCGCAAACACACGCTGTCATGTTGTGATCAGAGTCAGTCCACACAGACAAGACATGTGCTGCAGGGCAGTGCTGATGAGTGTTAACTATGTTCAGCAAAGCAGCCAGCAAGAAGCAAAAAACGTTGCACAGTTTCTTCCAAACAACCCGTGTAAGTTGAGTAATGCTGTTGCATGTAGATAATGTTAGCTAAATGATGACTAATTAATAGATGCCAATATATCAAGTTAAGCTAGTTAACAAGAACACTAATGTTATTGTTACCTATGTTAAATACCTTGCTAGCTAGTTTCATGCTAGGAATAAACCCACTCCTTCTTAATAAGAACTTGTGCTCACTATTGCTTTCCACATATTTTTTTAATCTTCATTGCCACAACAAAAAGAGCAGGGTCAGGGAGGAGACAGTGGACCAGAGGCCAGCCAGGATGATCATGCAGGGTCCTTATAGGTGAGGAGAGATTATAACTGGCTGAGAGAAAATATCTATAACATAAAAGTGACTGTGCGATTAATTTCTACAGCTATGTCACCACTACTATTCTTAATTCTATTTCTAAATTTTGCTTTGCACATTTATTATCTATATTACTGCAATAGATAGAAGAGGGACAGGGAGAAACCAGGCAGGTATCGGGACAGGGACCTGACAGCAGCACCAATTATCAGACCAAGGCTTCACAGATTAGGAGAAATTATAACTGGCTAAAGAAATGTCTATAGGATAAGAGTGACTCTAAGATTAATTTTCACAGCTATTTCAGAGCTACTTTTACGAATAATCTAAAATGTTTTTTGTCTGTATTGCAATAGCAATACTACTGCATTATTTGTGCTTTTAAAGGCAGCAGGTATAGGTCATGCCATTTTTCTTTATCTTGATTAATTTTGGACATCTGTGCTGTCATGTTTGATGATGTGTGCATGCAAAAAAATCAAAGCTACATTGCATCCCCCTTGTTAAAAATTAACAATTGACCACTGGTGGTACTACTACTCAGACCAATTACAGTAAATGTTGTAGATGTTAAATCACCTTCATTTTTCTTTTTCAAAGCCTTTCATTGATTAAATTGGACATCTGAGATGTCACAGTGTACACAGTATGCTAAAATGCTTAATTGCTGTATTATGCAACGATTGCACATTAAGGACTTGTTTGTTTACTAGTACAACTTCAAAGGACTTCACAGCTGGCTGCAACATTGCAGTGTGTTTGAGGCAGTTTAGTAGACAAACAGTGAGGTGCAGTGAGTTACTGTGAAAGTATTTAGCTGACTGTGTTTTGTCAAAATCCTGTATCCAAGTTTAAGAAGAGAATTTACAAAAACTCCTTTAATCCCACAGCAAGATCCATTTTGAACAAAGCCAGATTAATGTCACTACTTTTTAACAATGGTGTAATGTAATAAGTACATTTACTCAAGCACTGTACCTACGTACACATCTGAAGTACTTTTATTTTATTTGATTATTTTTATCTTGTACCACTTTCCGCTTGACTTCAGAGGAAAATATGTTGTTTTAACTGTACTGCAGTTATTTTATGACTTTATTTACTAGTTACTTTACAACTTAAGATTTTTGCACACAAACCGTATGAAAATATACAAATGCAGCTGAAACTATTAGTTGATTGATTAGAAAATTAATTGCCAATTATTTTGATCATCTTTAGCTGAGTACTCACATACTTTTCATTTTCATTACAAGACTTTTACTACGAGTAGAATAATTTTACAGTGTGGTATTGGTACTTTTATTTAAGTAAGAGATCTGGATACTTCCTCCACCACTTGCATTTGCACATTTATTCATGACATTGTTTGTGTTTTAGTGTACTTTTATGTGAGTCTTTTATGGGTGTATGTTTTTATGTTGTTTATGAATAAGACAATTTTCTATTATATGATAGAACATAAAGTTGTTTTTAATCGTGAATACTGCAAATGAACTTTAAGGTTTGATTTTACATCATTTTAAATTCCCTGTCATGGTTTGATGGTGGCACAGAAAGAAGAAAAAGTTCAACTTAACAAGGCTTTGAGGGGAGTAAAAAGATAAAGAAGGCCAAACCATATAATATGAGCCTGCTCGTGCACTTGCTATATGCCAGAGGAGGACAGCTGGGAGAAACATTTAAGCAAAATTTAAATAGGATTACTCCACTGTTCAGAGAGCGTCTACTGATGGCACAATCAGGCAGCAACTTTCAATTTCATTTTTTACCAAAGATAGAGGGCCCATTATCATCTCGATGGGAAACACTCACAGCTGGATGGCTGGCTTACTTATTTTTACTTTGTTTCTTTACACAACCTATGTCCTTCTGTCCTCCTGCAGGTCGGGATTCTCTATTTCCAGCCGAGTGTTTTCCGCTGCATCCTGCTGAGATGGGTTAGACTGCTGGGTTTTGCCACCGTCTACGGGACACTGACTCTTAAGTTGTACAGGTAACACATATATACACATAGTATATACACACACATCCACACAAAGCCATTTGTCCAACATTGTTATAAATAAGAGCCTTATGAAGTGTCAAGGCAGTACGTTCCTCCGCTAATTCATCACCAGACTACATTGCTGCACATGTTTAGGGGTGGATTCACTGCCTCATTAAGTGAAAGAGGGAAATGCCAAGTAAAGGTAATTAAGAAAACACGGGGTGCTTTGGCCCCAAATGATCTCCATATATAACGTGGTATTGAATGATGGTTGGCTAGAGACAAAACAGTGAGATAAATGTGTGTGAGATCAGAGGACGGGGAAGGACTGCTGCAGGATACAGTGAGGGAGAGATGAGAGGGAGGTTATCCAGCACTGAATAGCTGATAATGAGACAGGGGGTCTGCTGTATTTAAAGTAATGCACTTGAAATTGTTCATCTGAGGGGGCTTTTTTGTCAGGTGAATCTGTCAAAAAGGCCTAATGAAGATGCTGATTAAGAGGATGTGGCTAATGCGAGCGGGAGCCGAGTAAACCCTTAGAGGTGCAAGTTAACATATTGCACAGATCAATTTTTGATGGGGGGCTCATTAGTGGGGAGCGCAGTGGACACTTCATCAATGTGCGTGAAGGGCAGAGCCTAAGAATAGCAGCGGCTGGTCATGTGTATGAGCACAGTTTAATTCCTGTTACACAGCCTTTGTGTTTGTCTGTTGAGTTAAAGCTGCGTACTGTCATGGAGAAATGCATAGAAATAACTGCTGAAAATAATGTGGCATTTCAGAGCTGGAAATTCTGCTGTGTTGCATTATATTAAAACTGAAGGAAGAATACATCCATAAATACTTAAGCTTAAGCTTGTGTATTTCTGGGCTTGCTTTCAGTTGTAAATCAATGGTAATCTGACATCATGCTAAGAGCGCTAATGGCATGTCACACTCCCTCCTCCTTTGCTTTTGAGACACAAGTCGTTATTTGCAAACAAGGTACAAAAGAGTAGCACCATCTACCAACCAATATGGAAAATATGCAAGTGGCTGGTAGAATTGCTTCATTTTCCAGCCAAAAATACAACAATCATTTATTGAGTGGCTGGTAAAATTTGAACATCCATAAGCCATTTGGCCAGTGGACAATAAAGTTAATTTTGCACCATCTTTGCAAAGCCACAAGAGGTCCTGGTCAGAAAAAAACATTAATATATATCAATTTAAAGGTTTGGAGGTAGTGACCAATGCTGTCACTCTTCTGGTAAGATTACTCTCAAACTTTTGATGTCAAACTCGTGAAATCACCGAACAATAGTTAATACCTGCTACAGAGCATTTTACATTATATTACCACGATTACATAGTGAGATATCTACAATACACTTTTTTTACTCATTTGTCATTGCATGTGGACAAGTATGCCTTTCTATTTTTTTACTGGTGAGTCACCTTCGACAGCACAAACATGCCAGAAAAGAACTTAGTTAGAAAGCAGCATGGAGGCCAGTGGAAATGTTTTAGTGGTTGCTTCTTTTTATATTTCTTTTTTTATTGTATATTATATTGCCTTCTTTGTGGGAAATAGAAATGGATCAAAGGTCAAGGTTATTGTGACCTTGCAACGGTCTCATTCTCGTGAATGAAATTTGGACAGTTCTACTTGGCCAAGAATGAACTGATCAGAGTTGGTTGAAGTTCAAAGGTCAAGGTCACTGTAACCTCACATAACATGTTTTTGGCTATAACTCAAGAATTCATAGGTTTTTTTTATCCAAAATGGTCAAAGGTCAACTTCACTGTGACATCATAATGTTCTGCATAAAACACTTTTCAAGCCTTTATTCAATGTCATAACTCAGGAACAGAAGATGAAATACTGAATTGGTGACACTTATCTTGGGTGTCCATCTTGAAACTGTGCTGGTTATATGGATCTTCTGTGCTGCTGGGGGAAAAGTGTGTTTTTATTTTTTTAGCTTCTTTGCAGCAACATCCAATAAAAGTGTCTGCCCGCATGACTACATACGAGTCTTGACAGACGTGGATGTAAACTGTAAAAGCAACTTGACAGGTCACGGAGGCACAATGCCAGGCGGTAATTCTAGTTTGCTGTCATCATGTATACTTACACATAGTGACAGCAGCAGGTTAATGCACAGGTAATAAGGGCTGCTGAAGGGAATTCTGGGCATGTAGGAACTCACTAAGACAAGCAGGCCTCGGGAACATTCGGGGGAAGAGGGTAGTGAGGAAGAAAGAGTAAAGATTTTCCCTGATTTGATGCTGTCTTTACTGTTTGAAAATTATTCTATTATTATCTACAGTGATTATTTTTTGTAATGTTCTTCAAATGAGCATCTCAACTCCCCCCACAGGGTGCTGAAGGTGTTCCTCTCCCGCACCGCCCAGAGAATCCCCTATATGACCAGCTGGCGAGTGTTGCGTCTGCTGGGCATCATCCTGCTCATCGTCTGCTGGTTCCTGGTGGCTTGGACATCTGCCGTCTGTCAGAACCCGGACAGGAAGTTGGCTCTCATTGACGTGGGCTACACGCCTGATGGGCTGCAGTTCAGCATGTGCCTGCTGGATCGCTGGGACTACATGATGGCTGTTGGTAAGCCCCGTTACTGCCCTCTACCTCCATAGGGTGTTGTGGATTGATTTATACACACTGAACTCTATGTGCGAACACCACAGTGAGTGGGTTATTTGAGGTATTCATGGCATAAAATCAAGAAGTAATTTGTTTGGTGTGATAGCATTTGGAGTTCCAAGATGAGTAAAACTGTTTGCCTCCCCATACATTAGGCAATGCTCTTACGTTTCCCAAAGGTAGACATTAATCCTCTCCACCGGTACTTCACTTTTGGATATTTTCCTGCGTTGTGCATGGTGGAGAAGGCAACCAGTAACTGATAAAGGCAGATGAGAAATCAAAGATGCTCGGAGGGGAGCAGCATCTTGCATTGAGGAAATCTGCATGCTGTTTTACGTCTGCTGACTCAGGCTTAAATGAGAGAGAACTGCAATCCTTTTTGACTTCTGGGAAAACAGATGGACCCCCAGCAGAGGCTTCATGCTGTGATACTGTATACTGAAGTCACAATTTCATTCTGTTTATTAGAGGGTAAAAATAGGCTGGTAATAGGGAGCTGTGAGTCAGCTCTGACGTCACCTACATACAGCTCATAAATTACACACACAGCCAGGCGCAATAAATCGTTCTGATGTAGAAATCTGCACCTGCATTCACTCGCAGTCAGGGGTATAATTGTAATACATTTTACTTTTTTGCTATACAAAATGTAAAAAAAAAAAAAAATCGAACCAGTAAGGGTTTAATGTTTAGCTCAAGCATGCACAACAACACTGCAGCTTTAACGTTGAACTGGTGCATTTTATCTAAAACATGATATTCCATTTATTAAATTTTTATTGTATTCTTGCAGACTCGCCAGAATATTTCCTGGTTTATAAAGTGTTGAAATGTCCTTTTGATCAAGTCATTTTTTTATAATGGAGTCCTCTTTGTCTTATTTTTCAAAACAAGTTAAAAAAATAAACGTTCATATATCAGGACTTATGACTAAATTGTTTAGTAACTTTTTATAAATTAGTAATGAATCATTATTTTGGCTTGTGGTCATCCTCTTCAAGTGTTGTGAATTCTAATTGATAAAGTTTCAAAGGTTTCGTATTTTCTAGTAAGCACTGATAATTGTTAATGTGTTATTTAAGGAGCTGTATGTAACATTCAGGGCATAGCTATGATTCAGAGTCTGGTATGGGGTTGTCTGCATGTGGTTCCCAACATGGAGGTGGCTGAGCTGGCAGCTAGCAGCTAATGATGCTAACTCAATAAACAGTGTTTATTGAGTTAGCGTTAGCGTTAGCAACAATGGGGAGAACACTAGATATCAGTGTGGGGGGAGAACCAAAGGGTGGGCACTACCCAGAGTCAACAGTCTGTTTTTTTTATCTTATCAGAAAAAAATTAGCTTCTTATTTGGAGAATGATTAAATAGTGATATGTTCTCCTCCACCCCCCAGGAGAAATAAGGAGCAAAAGAATAAATCAGCAGGGGTTCTTTTGTTGTGCTCATAGGCTTCTCAGAGGTTTGTCAACTCTGAGAACAGATAAAATGTCTGAAATGCACAGGCTTATTTATAAGCCAATCAAGTTTTCTTTTGGATCTTACTGTCGTCTGAAAAGCTGATCATTTCAGACAAATAAAAATGACTGCAGTGAGAGAGGAAAAAATGCGAAAAGGGCCAAAATCTCATATTGATGTTACATGAAGCTCTGTTATGTCTAGGAGAAATTAGCTAGACAAAGAAGAGATCTTATTTTGAATTTTCCTTTCCTCTGTGTAAACTTCTGCACCGCCACTGTCCCGAAATCAGCGGTAACTGCGATATGAGCACAGTGCAGAATGTGATGTGATTAGCTAGCCAGTGGAATACAGACACAGAGTCTCACGTGCGCAGTGGGACCAGCTACCACAACAAAGAACAGAGAAACTTGGAAACCTCAGTCTCTGCTCAGGACACCATGACTTTTCTATATCTTTATATCGAAAATAGTTGTCTGCTGCAGCATATCCTCATACAATGGTTCGTATACTATCTAACAAATTAGTGCTTAGTGCGTTAATGCGTTAATATAGCACCAAACAGGCTGTTTGGTGCTATATTAATGCACAGAATGTCACATACAGCTTCTTTGATAAACAGTCCAGCTGCTTTAAACTAGCTTTAAAAATCAAATCAATGCTGTCATGCTGGAGGAGGATGTAGACCAGCCAGAGAGGTTTTCAAACCTAACATTTTCTTATTATTGAAATAAAACTGATGTATTAAGCTGCAGTAAATGATCTGCCTCCCTCAGTTTGTCTTTTTTCAAAATAGAGACAAGCATTTCTTTTTTGGGCGTTCTGCCTTTATTGGAAAGCTGACAGTATATAGGCAGACAGAACATGAAGGAAGAGAGAAAGAAAGGAGTGTGACGTGCAACAAAGGTCCACCTATTTCTAGAAAATACTTGAAACAAGTTTATTTCAATGGGAAACCAATTGAAATATTCTTCTGTCAGATTGTTATACATAAAAAAAGAATATAAGGTTTTAGGACACAGATATATACCCGAAACAGCCTGAAAAAAATGTGGATTTATTTAGCATTCTCTCTTTTCATTCATTTCAGATATTTTGACCTTTACATGCCGTTCACAACTCTAACAAATAACTCCTCTGAGTGGCCAATTGCATCTAATGCTCACTGTTGTTCCTATTGTGAGAAATACATGTGATTCACTCCCCACAGTTCAACAGACGACACTATAAATGTGAAAATAATGGCAACAGGTTTTCATGGAAAAAAAGGCAGCGTGTTTATTGCTGTGGAGTTGGCTACCTAGGAGACATTACATGGGGTTGCCATGGAGGTGCACAGGGAATTCATTTATTGTCCAGAGAATACAGCCACAGCTGTTACAAATGAGTCTGATAGCTTGTGTTAAACAGGGCATTTTCCTGTATACCTGTGTTGTACAATAGTTTGCACCAGCTCCATGAGAGCACTGAACTGTGAAGTGGCTGGTTGGTGGGTGCATGTCCCCTTTTTTTGGCCTGCAAAGCTCGTGCGTTGCATAAAAATGATTTCTTGGCCCGTGTGTTCATTGTGCTCATTGCCTCTCTCTCATTCTCACTTCACAGCTGAGTTTCTCTTCCTGCTGTGGGCAGTGTATCTGTGTTACGCCGTGAGGACGGTGCCATCGGCGTTCCACGAGCCTCGGTACATGGCCATCGCTGTTCACAACGAACTTGTCCTGACAGCAATATTCTATGTCATCAGGTGAGAACTCCTTCCTTCCAGTCATTTGGATTCCTTGAGTGGGTGTATGTCGACTGAACAGTGTGATTTTTGCTGGTTCAGGTGTGCAACACATTTTTATCCCAAGTTGTCACATATTGCTGCTTTGTCAGTGACCTTTCACGTCTACATATTACACACTATGTATCCTTCTACATCTGCTGTTGATGTTCAACACTGGGACCTTAACCAAAGCACATGGTTAGGTTTAGGAAAAAAAACATCTACATTGGTTCTTGGTTCTATATTCATACAGGAAGTGAACACCAGGCTCCCGGGTGAAAGTCCAGAGTTTGTTGGACCCATCCACAGCCCCTTTCCAGCTCCTTATATTATGTCATTACTGGTAGTGTTTTAACCTGACACTGTCCAATGGCATATCATACCCCACGACAGTTGCTGTCCTGCCACTTTATGAACTTACTCCACTTTTCTGCATATCATACTGACACGACAGGTGCTGGCCAGCTGACTGGTGGTGTGTCATTGCCTACTGACACCACCTAGCTGCGTATCATACCGCCATGAAAGGTGGCTTTTGGCGTAAGGTGTCTTGCGTCAACATTACTGACACAGCAGCAGTATTTGACAACTTTAAAATGAGAACGGGCTGGCTACAGCAGAGAGAAGTGGCATATGAACAGGTAGGTCCAGGAGATCTAGAGTTGGGAGCCTGGGGTCTAAAACCAGGGGTGGGCAAGCTATAGCTCTGGAGCCACATGTAGCTCTTTAGCCTCTCTCCAGTGGCTCCCTGTGGCTTTGACAAAAAAAATACATGGAAATAAATAATGGTTACTTTTTACCATGTTAGTTTTCATTTTTCATTGTTGGGGCCTGAGGTAATTCTTCAATCCTCCAACTATAAAGATGTGTAGCCTACACACCAAACAAAAAAAGTGTTTAAACATGTCGTCAACTAAAATATGCATTAAACCTCTACAGCCTGATGCCTTTTCCACTAAATTTCACTGAACCTCAATAACAGTGGGTAGTCTTGAGTCTACCTATCTAGGCTAGCTATGGATACCTAAACCAAAAAAGGAAAAGTCTCAGAGGAAAATAGAGAAGTTAATAGTGCACAGACTGATTTATTTGCTTTCTGTCTGCTCTGTGTCCCGATGCCTTCAGACTTTTTAGGAAGATGGAGGATCTGTAATAGACTATAGAATCATTTAAGTTGCCTATATCTTGTAGTCTGTCTTCATTTTCACTCCAGTTAAAAGAGAATTGTGTTTTTTTTGGTTTCTGTGTACTGTGTTTTCCCCTTCCTCTGCTGCCTTTCCTTCATTTGCCCATCCATGTACCTGCCCTCTATCTGTATCATGGGTCCTTCCCTGCTCCATAGTTTTCCCGGGCCGATCAGCCCCCTGCCTGTTCTTCTGCATGATCACCCTTTTCTCCCCACCTGAGCTTCTCCGCCCTTTTCTCCACTTGCACTTCATCCCCTCATCAGACTAGTTTGTATTTAAGTCCTGGTTTTCAGTTCAGTCCTTTTTGGATCCTTGGTTTTGTTATGTGATCGTCAGTTTTGCCTTTTCCTGCTCTAACCTTGAATAAAAAGGGATTTATCTGAGTTTCATTTGCATGGGCTCTTGCACTTTCACTGTCAAAGCTGCAAAGTTAAAGTACCAAATATTCATAAAAAGCCCACTGCAAAGTTGTCACCTTGTAGTAAAACATATTTATGAAAGCTCATAGACCTATTAGACCTAGACCTATTTACGGGCTAATTTAGACTTCATATACTGTTACCTTTATGACAAGGCTTTTTTTTAATGGCTCAAGGCAGATTTTTTTTAAATACATTTTTTTTCAAAAATGGCCCTTATGACAGGTTTCCAATGCCTGGTTTCAACTCCAGGCTGTTATTAATTATAGTAATAATGATGTTAGTAGTATCATTATCATTATGAAGCTGCTATAAAATAATTAGTGAACTGTTCAAGATAACTGTTTTTGTAAATAAATATTAATAAAACATTATTTAAAAGTTTTTTAATCTGCTCTTTTTGATTCACAGGATATGATTTTACAGGGCAAAGACTGACAGAAGAATTAAATGTTTACACAAAGGCTGTGATATGTATAAATTGTAAAAAAAAAAAAAAAAGTGATTTAACTACAGCAAGTTTTGTCTTTATCTTTTTGGGACATTATTTTTACTAACAGTAATAGTCCAAATTAAAGGGATATTTTTAGATTTGATTGATTCCTGCAAGTTCCGAGAGATAAACATGTCATAAACAGCTGATATATATGATATAATAAATGATGGTGGTATATGATCAGAATGTGGTGGGATTTTGTTCGTGGTGTGGGCGGATGCAGCACAATGTATCGCCTGATTAAAATGACAAATTGATGTGGAGACATGAATATCAGAGATAGACATCTAAAATCTTAGAAAAAAATGTCTGTATGCCCAGATGCCATATATCATTTTGTGTAATTTGCGTGAACCTTCCCTTTAAACTTTATGTAAGAATATATCATAAATATCGAATCATGGCGCTATCTTTATGAGCTTGGTGCAGTAAGCCCCCCCCCCATATCAAGGGGCTCCAAGGAAGATAAAACAAACATAATTACTATCAAAAGCGTCTTCTAAAACATGCAGATGCTGTCACTTACATTCCCAACATACTCCACATTTACCTTCATATTTAATATCATAGTCTTTGAATGCCCTTCACTGTTGTCATTTTGACATTTGTCCTCCAGTAGATCGTCTCATTTCCATCACATACAGGCTCCCACATGAGGCTCAACCCCTCTGCTCATCTGGGAGGTTTTTTATTTATTTTTTATTGTAGTACCCGCTCCCTCCAGTATACATGTCAAATAGCTGCAGCACGCAGTTTATAAATGAGGCGTTTCAGCTGACACTGCCACAGCCTTTCCTAGCTGGAGTCCCCCTAATTGAGAGCTCAGCTCCATCACATTATTACTAATGAACCGTGTCAGAATGATTTATGCTTTTTTTTTCTACAAGATGGCATAAATAGCTTGAATTATTGGCAGCCATACTCAAGTTATAAATTAACATCCATTACCAAAAAAATCTTTGTATCATAGACGTAAAAGCTGATAGTTTTTGATGGTATTTGAACATCTGGCTCTCATGATTACTTTGCCAACCCCTTTAATCTGCCTCTTCAGCCTTGTTGTGAGGCTTTTCTGCAGAAAATGGTCAAACGAGACCCCTAATAAATTGGAAAGTTGCCTGGTGTGGCTAGTTATTCTGACAGGCTGCCACCAGAGACCACAGCGTACACTGGGGCTTGTTAGAGGCATCCGCCATCCATTTGTGTTACTCACAGAACCTGCTATTTGATCCCACAGTGACCAGTTAAAGCTCGGGTTTCCTTGTTTGTGATCAGGTTATAGCCAGGTGTGAATGGGGCGCTGAGAGAAAACGAAGGGAGTGTAATAGCTGGAGGTCGAGGCACAAGTGATTAGGAGTGTTTCTGCAGGCTGAGAGGAGACAGCATGCCAATGTTATTAAATCCTCATCTGCACAGAAACTCCTCACAAAACATGAATGAGGGAAGACTTCAAAGCTTTGGGACATTTCATAAGCTGGACCTTTGCCTTCATTCATGCCTCGCAGCTATTACCACAGTAACTGTTCGTTAATTAGCCATTTGCAGACTTCAACAACGTAATGAGCCCGCTAGATGACATTTGCTTGGATAGAGGCTCTCTGGTGGTTGAATTAGCATCTGACAGGGCATACCTTCATATCTTTAGTGCACATGAGGTCTGAAAGCCTGTTTGTTCATTTTTAAATAAAAGGCTGGAGCTACTCCTCGCACTACTATTGTCTCTGCCAGTAATTATCTCATTTTCCACCGACTGCTGCGGCACAGTCAGCGCTGTGTTTTATTGTCTGATGTATAAATAGGCCGAATCTTGTGACTAGATCAAGGTCACTGCCCTTTATTGTGAATCCAACTGAAAGAATGAGGAAAATATTGTGTCCTTGCCGGCAAAAGGATCACCCGAGTGGAACATTATATGAGGCAGTGGAATTGACGCCTAGACAGACAGTGTATAAATCTACTTTGGCTGAAAACACATTAAGTCTGCTGGTGTCTGTCTCTCCCGGCTCCATCTGTATCTAAGAGGTTTACTGCAGACTGAGCAACGTGTGTGAATATCGCAGCATAATTTAGTCATACTTCGCTGCTTTTACTGTGTGTGCCTTTTGGATTTGACAGTCCGCTATCATAAAGATGTTTAGGATGCGTTTATTAACAAAACTGTAGTGGAGGGAAAATGTGAGCACAGATATTAAAACACACTGTCATGGTGAGGTTGAGCAGCTTGATTAATGACTCTGGGTTATTATTATATATACTGATGTCCGAATAAGTAATAGTGAAGCTATCTGCAGCCAACAAAGTATCTGATAAACATTAGCTAAACTTCTAGATATCTCTGCTCTTGTAGTCTTGACTAAATTTCTCTCTTTCCTATTTCTGCCATCCTTTCTCTGTTTTCTAAGGTTTTCAAAGGACTGGTGCAGCCATATTTAGCAGAATTTTTGCATCTTCCTACTCCAGTTAGAGCGCTAGATCAGATGCTTTTGGATGTTCCCAGATAAAGACACCAAAACAGTATCAGCCCCTAAACTCTGTAAAAGCTTACCTATATAAAACCTTTAAGTTGCTGCTGAAGACCCACCCCTATTGTTGGCATACTCTGATTTGAGCTTGACACCTTTAATTGACTTTATCTTCTGTTGTGCTGCAATTCAATCTCTGTTATGCTTACTGTTTCATCTGTTGTTATTGTTGTTTGCCACTGAATTCTTTTGTTGTGGTATTTTGTGCCTGTTCAGCACTTTGGTCGGCTGCAGTTGGTTTTTAAATGTGTTCTGCAGATAGAGTTTGACTTGTCTTCCTCTTTGTTTTGTCTTTACATCCTGACAGGTTCACCCTTGCGCCGGAGCTCCATCCAGACTGGATGCTGCTGCTGTTCTTCACCCACACCCACTTAACTGTAACAGTAACACTGGGTCTGCTACTCATCCCTAAGGTAAAACATTACAAGTCATGCTTCACGTGTTATTCTACTTCCCTAAATGAAAAGTTAAAGAAAAAATAATGCTTTTATTTTTTGACAAAACGTCAGGACAGCCCTTTAATTTAACAAATGCTAAAAGAAATTGCTGTAACTATACTTTTTTTATTTCTTCCTAATCTTTGCATTTTCCTGCTTATGTCTTCTTTGTCAAGCCTCTTGTCACCTGCTTTTGAGAGTGTGACATAAATTAAAGGCTGTCAATATTATACATTTTGCTTATTGTCAACAAATCCCATGAAAAACAGCAATAAACTGGTCCTAGTAGGTAATGTGTATAAATCCAATGATACATAGTCCTCTGTGTCATCTGTCTTCTGGGTCCATTGTTATCCAAAAACTTTCATCATCAACTTTCATCCATTGCTGGATGACACGTTTCCGCATTACAATGAACGTGGCAACTGTAGTTAGTTTTAAAGGGACAGTTCACCCCAAAATCAAAAATACATATTTTTCATATTACCTGTAGTGCTCTTTATCAGTCTAGAATGTTTTGGTGTGAGTTGCATAGTATTGGAGATATCAGCTGCAGAGATGTCTGCCTTTTCTACAGTATAATTGAACTAGAATACACTCTGCTTGTGGTGCTCAAAGAGACAAAAAAATACATTTAAAAAAAACTAAACAGCAATGGCTTGCTCATGTGTCAACTATAAGGCCTGACTTGTGAATATGTAAATTCATTTTAATTCCATTTTGCTGTTCCTTCCCCCTCTCTCTCTCTTGAATGTAGACTTGAGAATGTAAAATGTAATTCTAAGAAACAAAAGATATAAGTGCACACGAACATTTAAGTACAATGCCAGATATACAAAACTCAGACCCTCCAGATCCTCCCCAGGATGTTTGTTCTTATGTTGTTTAGTTTATTGTTTTCTCCCCCTCCTTGTTGGGGTGTGTCTCTTTTCATTTGTATGAATACCTTAAATGAAAACTCAATAAAAAGTAAATGACAAAAAAAAACAACTAAACAGCAATGTCTCTTTCCAGAAATCGTGATCCATTTACTGAAGATAATAGCAGACCTCGTTGTGAGCAGTTTCATGTAGGAACTATTTTCTTTCTACTGAGTTACACCTGCTAATCATATCACAATGCAGAAGGAAGTGTGCATCTACTCATGGACAAGAGGTTCCTGCTCACAGCAGCGAAAGATGTAAACAATAATGGCGTCCTCCTGATGCTAGGTGAGCTAGAAGAAGATGCATGCTTCTTTCTGCGCAGTGATACGTGTGTTACGCCATCTTGTTACATTATACTGGAGAGAAGGCAGACATCTTTATGGCCAATATATCCAGCACTTAGCAACTCACATTAGAACAAGCTAGACTGATGAACAGCACTGCAGGTAAGTGGGAAAATATCTATTATTTTAGGTTGAACTGTCCCTTTAAGCCAAGCCCACATACACCATCCTGCTGCTGTAAATACTAACTAAAGCACCAAATGTGTATTCATGAGCAGTTCCAAACAGATGCACTACAGTGCCCAGCTGTTTTAGGAAATAATTTAGCCTTTTTAAAAATGAATGACATGTTTTTCAAGATTTAAATCTTCAGTAGGAAACATTGGGCTTTGGGGTGAGAGTCAGGAGGGAAAACATTGATGGCTTTGATGTTTCATGAGATTTGTTTGTTGATGATTAGAAAGTCATAAGTATTATTATTTACCGTTCACCTTTTTTCTCAAGAAATTTTGTTTTCCTATATGCTCCTCCACCAGTTCCTGTTTGCTGGCACCCACATGAGAGATGATATAGCCTCTGAGGCCTATGAGGACGAGCTGGACATGGGTCGCTCTGGATCCTATCTTAATAGCAGCATCACATCAGCATGGAGCGAACACAGTCTGGACCCTGAGGACATTCGGGTGAGCAGTGTTTCCTTTAACTCTTTATTCTCTATTGTATAACCTGGTCATATCTTTTTAAATCGTCCAAAAATACTGAGCCATGGCAGTTTTTTATTTCAGACACCAGACGAAATGGGCCATCTCAGTTCTATTAATGGCTGTGGCGTAAGGTCTTGCGACAGTCTTTGGGAAAAACGTACCAACGTGAGCAGAGATTTCTGTTTGTCTGTTAGAGCTGAAGAAGTCTCTCTACCAAAATATTTGGGAAAGCCTATTTACCAGAGGACATTCATTGTATTGGATGGGCATAGAGACAGAAGTAAATTAAAGACCTGAGCTTCGAGGCTGTTTCAGACCTAACATTAAAACACACTCCTTATTTGATGCTGTTCAAGACTGTCCTGTCTTTGCTTTTTTTCAGCACGCATGTTATATTCCGTAGTGCATCTTTTATCAACCGTTTGTAGTCACGTGTCATGAACCTGTACTGCATGTTCTCTGTGCAGTAGAATGTCTGCTTTTTTTGTAACAGTGTTTTAATTAGAAATCCCTTTTTTTAAGCAAAACTAAATTTGATTCTTTGCTCTAAACAGGCAACTTTGCTTCTGTCTTTCCCCTTGATTCTTTTCTGAAAATGTAGGAGGAGCTGAAGAAACTCTACTCCCAGCTGGAGATTTACAAGAGGAAGAAGATGCTGGCTAACAACCCTCATCTTCAGAAGAAGCGGAGCTCCAAGAAAGGGCTGGGTCGCTCGCTGATGAGGCGCATCACTGAGATTCCAGAATCGGTGCACCGGCAATGCAGCCGTGAAGATAAGGAGGGCGGAGAACATGGGAGCAACCGTAACAGCATTTGTATGCTGAAGAAGAACCCTTTCGATCCAGCTCACCCAGGAAAGCCAGCGAAGGAGGAGACTCTAAAGAACAAGGTTTTCTCCCTCAAGAAGTCTCACAGCAGCTACGACCACGTCCGTGACCAGAGTGAGGACTCCAACAGCTCAGCGACAGACAAGATGGAGGTGACCCCAGCTGAAGGCTCTCTCCTGGATACACTTATGGGCAAAAAGCTGGTCAAGAAGAAGTCCAGTGAGAATATAAGTGCCCCCAGTGAATCTACGGAATCAGTTCCTTTGGTGTGTAAGTCAGCCAGTGCCCATAACCTCACTGCAGACAAGAAACCAATTCACCCCAGAGCCTCTATGCTGCAGAAGTCCCTCAGTGTCATTGCCAGTGCCAAAGAGAAGACTTTGGGCTTGACAGGAAAGACCCAGAGCACGGAGGACAGCAATAAGAAGAGTCAGCCAAAGAGCAAAGACACAAAGGCCAATGCAGACCCGGAAAACGAGTGCCAACCCAAAATGATTATCAGTCAGTCTGTTGAGTACAAACAGACTGCGGCAGCAGGCAAGATCATGAAACAGCCGGTGAGCGGTAGCCAGCCTACAATCTGCTCTGATCCAGTCAAGGGAAAAGACCTCTATGATCTCTCTGAAGTGTGTCCCTGGGAGGTGGAGGATCTCCCAACTCCGTCTGAAAACAAGGTCCAAAAGCATGTATCTATTGCACCAAAGGAAACCACGACGGTTCATGGGGGTAGCACCAAGGGAGGCAAATCTCATCAGCAGAAGCAGAAAGCTTCTGATCATCCTCCGTCGAGTAGAAGGCATTCAAAGGAGCTACAGAGGTCAACCGCTGTACGAGCAGAGGTATGTCCGTGGGAGGATGGAGGTGAAAGTCAAGGCAGTCAAGTGGAAGGATCCAAGCAACAAACAAACAGTCAGGCTAGCAAACCTGCTAAGACACAGCAGCCACATTCTACAACAGAGAGCTCCAAAACGAACCGGATGGATGTTTGTCCATGGGACTTTGAAGAGGCTCAAAAGACAACAGAGACAGCTCGATCACTGGATATGACATCACAAAGAAAAAGCCCCTCTCCTGTGGATGGGAGAGGGAGGAGTACCCTTTCAGATCCATCCAAAGCAGGAGGCTCACTCCAGCCACCACCTTCAAAAGCTGATGTCTGTCCCTGGGACTTCGAAAGCACTGCCGTGTCTCCAAATTCTGAGAGGACACCTAGTCCCTCTCGAGCACCCAAAACCAAGGAATCCCCATCAAACAAGAAGGATACCCCTTCCACAAGAACAGTTGAGAAAGAGAAATCAAAAGACGCTGATGATGAGAAAAGTAGAACAAAAGCGAAAGACAAGAGTAAATCTTCAGAGAAACACGTGAGCCAGCAAAAAATGGCTGAGGTATGCCCGTGGGATGTAGAGAGTCATCAGGAAGTGCCAGTGGTAGAAAAAAGGAAAAGCGCGAATGTGGGAGCAGCCAAAGTAAAGCCGGCTGAAGTCTGTCCGTGGGATTTTGAGGATACATCAGATAAAAAAGGTACAGACAAAAGTGCTTCAGTAGTGAAACAGAGCAGTCCAAATCCTAAAGGCGGAGCTCCGAGTGCTGCCAAAAAGGCAGATGTTTGTCCCTGGGACTTTGAGGATAGCACATCGAGCAAGAAGGCATGACACTCAACCTTAACGGACCACTGAAATTATAGTTATTGATGTATACTTTTTTTCACTTTGAAATCGTTAAATATTTACTATTAGTACGGTGACTTGGAAGAAAAGTTGATCAAGTTCCACAAGTTGCCTTCCTTTCCGAGGTTTTGTTCCTGTTTTACCTATTTTGAAAATAAGTAAAATGTACAAAAAAACAAAACAAAGTCATGACGAGCATTCCAGATTATTACAGGAAGATCCTGAAGATAAATCTTAGACTAATTATGCAACTTTTGATTCAGCCTTTTCACTTCACGAGCAATGTTGGAAAATCTGCATTTATCATGTATTCTGTACTCAGTCATAAATTCTTACATAGTTCTTTTTGTCTATAAACATCATCAGTTAATGGATATGACATGAGAAAAGGATTTGTAGAGAAAAGTAAGGTTGATGTACAAAACAGCAAAAGTGAAAGCCAAAGAAAAAGGGAACATTTTGCAAAGAGGGATGTTGGTTTTAAGGCGGTAAAGTTAATTTATTAGTTTGTGTCCAACTCTTGGCACAGCGAGAAGGACTCAGTGAGGATATCAGTCTATAGCACTTTAGCCAACTCCATAAATTAAGAACTGAGGACAGACTCTGTTCCTCTTGTACATTTTGTCTTCTTATTTTCAACTTCACGGCATGATTCCACACAGGATATCACACGCCGACCAAACTTAGACATGTTTTTGTTTAGATCTATTTAATTGTAGTTCTCGGCAGATTAAAATGCTTCCAGGTCTGCAGAGATGTACTGTATGTGCCTAACTTACTAGCATTGTCTTGTATCAGTCTGAAGTGAAGCAAGTGGCTTCTCCTTCAGCACTTTTGTGACGGTGAATTATATAAACAGCATGCACAGCCAGGTATCGAGAGTAGTTGGATCCTACCGGTTTGTCAACTAAAACAGTTAATGTGTTGACAAATATATAATGATGTTTCTTTTCTCCTTTTCCTGCTTTCATATTTCCAGAAGCTCATTCAGGGTGGTGACGATTATATGAGAGCAGCATTAACATGAATGTGTGACAAAATGGCTCATATGTACACTGTAAAAAGTAGGAATAGATAAGTACTGGGGGAATACTGAGGAAATAATTTGCACCAGCTTTCTTTATAAATCCAGCATGGGTCTTTGTGTTGGCTTGCACCAAGTGTGTGTGTGTCTGTGGACACAATATCATGAATTTAAAGTGAAAATGTAATTCTGTACATCATCAAGTCCTGGCAGCGCTCTCTGTCCTTACACTCCCACTGTCTCAAACACCCAAACTAAAAAAAAAGGTGAGCAGGTAATGATTTAATTTTCAGACAGAGAACAGATAGAAGCTGATGCTTAAAGGATAGTATCGCTTAATTATAACTTGGGTCTTATTTTCTAAGTTTTGGAAATTATTCCAATTGGTAATAACAACGTTGTACTTGCTGGGACCTGGAATGAAGAAACATAAGTAGTCAGATGGATATACATACAGTATAAAATGTATCATTTTACCTTTGACCTACCATACTTACTGTTTCGCCTTGACATAGTGGTCCTGTGAGGCCCTGACACACCAAGCTGACTGTCAGCCGTTGGTCAACCTCGGGTCTTCGATAACCGTATAATAATTGTTGTACCTGTAAGTCGGATACTACAACCTGCCTTGATCTCACCCGCGGCCATTTTTGTGGCCATTTATTTATTTTCAGATTTAGCTATTCCTATTTAGGAATAGCTAAATCTAATCTACTAAGCCTTTTACGGCACTTACATATAAAGATGACACTGCTGTTATTAAGGGCTGTCCATACCAAGAACGATAACTACAACAGCAACAACAATATTAGCATCCACACTGAAGAGCGATAATTGTGGTGTGGACTTCACCATTCAGTTGACTTAGAACAATTTGTAAAACTATACGTTTGTAGTTATTGTCATAGTTATCATTCTTGGTTTGGACGGCCCTGAAATAATCTAAAAAGCTCTAACTGGTTGATTGTTTTTCCAATGGAGGGAAACAGCCATCAGTTACCACAAGACCAGATGTCATTAATTATGTAATAAATTGAAGAAATACAGCAGGTGACGATTTAGAGACCTAGAACCAGTCTTAGATGATCCTTGACCTTTTAGGTGCACTCACTCACATATTTTAACGTGAAATAATAATTGCTCTGATTTGGCTAAACCTGTCTAATCACATGCCCAGTTGTGTTTCCTGTCTTGTCAGACTTAATTACTTTGTTTACATTGGTGAGTACAATGTTGTTATAACGAATAGAAACAGTGGTCATTACACCAAAAATAAAAACCCAAGTTCATTTAAAGCAGAGCTATCCTGTAATATTTAGATATGATAATATTACTATAGCACCAATATACAGCAGTAGTATCCTTTCATATTTGAAATATCAGAGTGTAAGCACTATACTGCCATTTTTTCTGTACGTTTCTTTATTGAAAGTTCACAAATAGCGTAAGACATGTTCTTCCCAGTTTAAAGGGAAACTTTGTTATTTTTGAACCTGTAGCTTATTTTCCCGTTTTTGTGTCTAAGTGACTACTGGGAACAACAGTTTTTAAAATTGGTCCAGCAGCAACTGAAACAGGCTGTAAAATAACCACCTGGGGCATGTTGACACTGTCAATGTGCGTTCAGTAAAGGTGCCTGTTTTTGCCACTGACAGGCTCAGATTGTGATTCTAAGTGTCTGACAACGTTATGGAAAGGATCCTCACAGAGACAAAGTTTCTTGTTAAAGACGACATTTGACGCCCATTTGAACAGGTTCCGTGTTTGGCTTTCAAATGGTGATGACTTACTTGTAAATGAATGAAAACACATTGAAATCCTCATAAATAGATAGTTAGAAACCTCAGGTTTATAAAGATATATGACATGTCTATGTTTCATGTAGGTTGGTGGAGTGTAACATTCATTTATAATCACCTGGCGAGATTTAATTTCTCTATTCAAATAATTCCATGGATAGCCTTAAAATGTTCTATAAGGGTGGTTCTATTAGGCGTTATATGAGGTAAAGAAAGGTCTGCCTCTTTAGGGACCATTTCCATAATGTTGTCAGAAACTTCTAACAATCTGAGCCTGTCAATGACAAAAACAAGCACTTTTAGCGGACACAAAGTGATGAGGTGCAAATGCAGAGTGGACTGGTTTCATTGCAGCCTGTTTGGTGGCTGCCTGCTGCAGCTCTGTCTCTTAACACTGGACCTGTTTCAAAAATTGTTGGCTCCATAAATCACTAAGACACATGGGAAAATAGGGTCGTGGTTGATAAATAGTAAAGTTACCCTTTAACACAAGCAGGCTAATGCCCCATTGATTAATTAAGATGATCATTTGATAATTAGGCTTCACAATGTGGTTATCAATAATAATCTGACTAAACCTTTCGAGGGATTTGATTTGTTCGATGTTTTGTATCAAAATGTCTAAATATTCATCATCCAGTATCCAAGTGAAAAAAAGAGAAATCTCCCACGTACATTTAAACTGTTAAAACACCTGACAATAACTGCAGTGGTGAGGAAAACTATGTATCAATATAGCATCTACGGTATCTTGTGAGAATTACATGGTATCACTGAATGTTGTCACTGATTGTAATTATCTATAATTGCTGTCAAATTCCTCAATATCCAAATCTCTGTAGGAGTCCTTACTAAATGTCAGTGCTTGTCAGTGAGAATTTCACAAAGTCCTATTTGATTAAACGCAGTACAAGTGCTAAATTTCTTTGGATCAAAATAATCCAGTGACAAATATTTGTAGCCTTCCTTGTCCGATTGTGTTTAATTCTACAGCTAGCCTCTCTATAAAAATGATTTAGATGCTATGTCTTATATCTCTGAGAAATGATCTCCACCACTAACCTGCTGGGGGCTTGTCTGAAATATTTCAAGCATGGAGTGTTTGCCCCACAGCACGAGATTTGTCATCGCCTCTGTTTTATGAGCTCCTTTAGGAAAGACAAGAACTGTTGACGTGCATTGATTGATTGTAAATGATATGATGGATCTATGTGATATTTATGAACCTCATGTTAGGCGTCATCCATCACATGCATTGTGGTAGTGAATGCAGGATCATACCACTGGACCCCTGGTCAGACAACGACATTTCAGAAACCCTTTCCTTTCTTTTATTTCTTTTTTTAAAGTGACTTTGGAACCACTGCCGCACTGGAACTTACTGCCCTGGGTGATAAATAATATGCTGTATGTTTTTAAAATGAGCTGCTTGCTTTGTCCTCACAGGAAAGTTATTTTAACTGTTTATTTCATGATGATTATTTTGAAATCCCGAGCTCATATGCTCTGAAACAAGTTTGATTTCGCTGAAGTTCAGTCCATTTGTTAGAAAAAATAGAACCATAACAAGCAATATATTATGACAAGCTAGTGTTGATACTTAATTTATTCAGGCATGTATTTATTTCAACCCCATTTCACTCCAAACTCATCAAACAGCAACACTTGGTCAGTGGCCCTCAGCGTCAGATAGTGACTCACAGAGGCATCCTTTAGTAGCAGCGTGAAACACTGGGTGGCTGCATTTTTTTAAGCTCTGAGCAACTACCGAAGAATAAAGACGAGAAAGTCGGCACAGGGCTGGCGGGTCAACAAATTCCAGACATTCACGTGGGAGTCTGCTGTTCATTTCCTGTGTGAATTTAAAGCCAAACCATCGTTTTTTGTAACCTGACCATGTGCATTTCTTGCCTAACCTTAAAGAACAATACCAAAATCAAGGTGTTTCACTAAGATAGTAAGTTTATTGAGAACCAGACTATGTATGCAACGAGCAGAAACTGAACATTTCCTGTTAAAACAGAAGTGTATTTTGAAATAAGAAGATGTATTACACAAGTGTGAATTGACACACCATCCATGAACTTCCCAACGTGTCATATTTAGATGCAAAGGTCGACTGACAAAGCAGTGGTATTTGACGAGATGGGATAAGAACATGTTGCAGAGTTTGACGTGTACGACCACTGACCAAGCGTCAGTATTTGACGAGTTGGAATTGAGAATGTTTTGTTTATTTACACAGTGGACCCATGAGATTTCGATTACAGTCATACTGTCTTAGAGCAGAAAATAACAATGCAATATCCCACCATTACACTATGAAAGACGTCACGTGCTCGGTTCAATCTACGTCATTGTTTAATTTGCATAATTTCAGGTAGTGTGCTTGCTGTAGCATCCCTCAGTTCAGTCAGTCCATAGCTGTGTGTGTACTAACTTGTGTATACATAACCGGTGTCTGTTTCTCCGCAGATGATCATTGTATTTTAGCCGTATCATCAATGAATCAGTGAAGGTCTGAATCCCAAATGGAGCCCATTGTTCTTGTATCCATCTCGACATAGGTGACACGGTGTCCCGTAGCTCTTTGTCCACCAGTCGGATCTTTACTTTCCATGGTGCGTTCTGTTGGCTAGCTGCTTTCATTTCAACCTGACTTCTCTTCTCTTGTGACCAAACCAAGTCACCCGACAACAAACACAACTACTACTATTGCTACTACTACTATTCAATGCTGTAACGTCGTAAATCTTGCTCTTGTGGCTTCTGCATGAATTCAAGAAAAAAATAAATAAATAATAGGACCGATGTTTCACTGCCCTTGATAGAACAAAAAAGAAAAAAAATTGATCTTTTATGGACTGTTACAAGTTGTATAGTGAGTGATACTGTCCCTAAACCACTGTATTATGTGCTTGTTATAACTATTGCTCTATGACAAGCTTATAGCATCAATATATGGGAATATTTGGTAGATTTATATTGTGTTATATTGTGATAGCATGTACATAAAAGATACCTCCTCTGCAATAAATATTTATATGAAAATGAAGTGTGCTTCTGGATGTTTTTACTGCGGTTCAAGCTGTGTTATGATTTGCATTTCAAACTGAAAATGTGCTTGCTGAGAACCTTGAAGCAGAGTCTCTGTTCCTACAACTACTTCTAATCCCGCAGGAAGTTTCTACAAGACACGATCCATGATGCATTTGTGCTTAGTAATCATCCTTGTCTCAGGTTTGTTTGCTTATTCCTCATGTAGACATGCAGTTGGGAGAAACCGTGGCCTTTAAAAGCCTCATGCATCATAACCACTTTAGGATATGCGCATCTTGGCGACTGTCCTGAAATGCTTTTATGGCTTGATGTGGTCTTTTGGACGGAGATCAATGGAGGCTCTGCAGGAAGTGAGAGATACAAGATGCTATCAAACGCTGACTCCAGACCCCTGCAGAAAAACTGAGCGCTGCTATTTTCCAATCCCAAAATAATTATTGGCCGAGCTGAAATTATATATTCCCCGAGCCAAAGGGAAAAACATCTCTTGCTCTATTAATACTTTTTCAGCCCCAAAAATTCAGCATCATTAGCAATACATGCAACTGACGGTGTCTACGCTGTCACCAGGACTCATGTGTTCTATGAATATGGCAGTGATGCAGCCAAGTAACATTGCAAGGGTATTGTGTAAAGCAAACATGTTAGCATTGATTCCTGTTTACAAGAGCACTTTCAGAGCCATTCTAATAAATAGAAGATCAATACAGGTTGCTGCAGGGAACTAAAACAGAGAAACATCAGAGAAGAAAACAGATAACTATGAGAAATAACCTGTTACGTGGAGATACTGATGTTCCATTTGATATTCATTACAGTGAGATGGCAGTCATTCCACGAATATGGAGTACGTGTATCATTTAAATA
The DNA here is from genome assembly GCF_011397635.1 of Epinephelus fuscoguttatus. Lineage (NCBI taxonomy): Eukaryota > Metazoa > Chordata > Actinopteri > Perciformes > Serranidae > Epinephelus > Epinephelus fuscoguttatus. Next base: position 13,296,360 of record NC_064772.1, read on the forward strand.
ATAGATATTTTCATGATAACAACGTATGAAATGTCAAATATGAAAGGTCGCTTGTAATGATGATCCTGCAGAGAATTATCACTTGTATTTGCTCTCAAAACTCGCTGTACATTAACTGCTCAGCACCAAGACACAGCAGACAGACACAGTGAGAGATTAACTGGTGACCATAGTGGAGCATTTAGCAGCTTAAAAGACATATATATATTTTCCCCTATCTGTGTGTTATCAATAACCCTAAAACTTGGGTTTCAAATCATATGTTTTCCCAGCAACATAAAATATAAATATGGAACATTTAAAGTTGAGTTAAAGATAAAGTAAATTTTTATTTATATAACATTGAATCATAACAAAAGTTATCTCAGGACACTGTTCAAATAGAGCAAGTCTAGACCATACTCTTATGAGTTCATTTAAATACAGATAAACAATGGCAAGGAATTTTTTTTAAAGGGGCAATAAGCAGAAATTTATCATTTCTAGATTGAAGGAATTAAAAAATCGCTATGTAAAGAACTAGAGGTGTAATTTCATCTGGAGTATAGCATGACCTCACACACCTTCTCTCTGTGTTGATCTCCAGCCCCTTGTTTACAAGCCGGTCCAGCTGCGCGTTCATGTATGTTCATGTGAATCGCCTCCCTCCCTCCTCTCGGAGCCCTTGGCCCTCCCTCCCTATAAAAGGCCACAGCCAGTGAGCAATGGCAGCGCGTATTTTCAAAATGAAATGGCAGAGAGCAGAACAAAATGTCCACCTGAAGACAACCAGGATCTGACATTACCTGTTATGAAACAACGGTTGTTGGCAAAGAAGTTGTCGGATAAAGAAAGGGACAGAACCCGGATTAACATTGGCCTTGCATTTCCAAGGTGGAGAGCACTGCAAGAGCTAAAGGGGCTACAATCTACTCGAAGCTAGCTCTTCTTCTTCTTCTAGACAGGTAACGTTAAGTAACAACATAAAGTCAAATGTCTGTTTTAATTAGTGTTACAATAACGTTAAGCACATGTCGCTATGTCGATTCAATTAAATTTAATGTTACAGTCGTAGCATGGGTTAATGTCCAGAGCTCGAGTTATTAGCGGCTCGGTCCCAGCAATGGGTCAGGCATTATGGTTGTGTTAGGTAAGTAGCCCGGCAGCCCAGCTAACATTTGCAATTAGCACTGTAAAATGCAGCCAGGCTAAAACATCCCTCTCACTCATGGAGAAGAGTAGGAACGTTAGCGTTAGCTCCCGGTGTTAGCACTAGCCTGGATCCGGCAATGGCTCTAGCCGAGTGAGCTGCCACCGGCTACTGGAGTAACTTACAGCTATTGAGCGCTTCTACCAGCTCCTCTAGTCACTGAGCCTCGCCTCCATCTCAGCAAATATATTATATTTATTACAGGTACCATCATCATTGAAGTAGGCAGGGAAATAGCTAAACACAGCAGAGACCGAGAGTGAGTGAAAGACATCGCTCACTGCTAAACTAAGTTTAGACAGGGGAGTAGGGGTGGGGGTGGAGAGCAGAGGTAGAGGGAGGTGTGGCTCATGACACACTTTGTTTTGGTCTACAGGCAGTGCACAACAGAAAACCTAGCGGTGAAATGATTTCGCTTTTTGCCCCTTTAAATATTTTAAAGATATTTTGCTCATAAAGTAGAGTGGCCACCTTGTGGTAAAACATATTAATAAATGCTCTTTTACACCTATGAGTAATGTTGATTTGCGAATTTAGACTTACTGTTACTATCATTATAAGGCTTAAAAATGTTTTGCAGCTCCAGGCAGGTTTTTTTTGTTCAAAGCTGGCTCTTTTGATAGTACAGGTTGCTTACCCCTGTCTAGATTGTAGGATTTAGAGGCTGTGAGGTTGCAGGTTGCAACCAACTCAAATGTCTCCCGTGTGCCAAGCATGTAGGAGAACGACAGGACAAGGTAAACAGCCCTATCTAGAGTCAGTGTCTTATTTGTCCATTCTGGGCTACTGTAGAAACATGGCAGTGCAACATGGTGGACTCTGTGGAAGAGGACCCACTCCGTCTGCAGATAACCAGCTCTTTCTAAGGTAAGCAAAACATGCGATTCAAAATTAACATTTCCAAATTAGTCTTTGTATGGATTCAAGAGTGTGTATGACCACACTGCTACCTTGCTGCTAGTAGATATATTCAGTCGATCCAATATGTGCTTGCAACCCAATCGCCAGAATACATGTTGGCATTGCACGTTTCTGCAAACCACAGATAAGTCACATTCAAATGTTTCATATGTAGCAAATATGTTGAAACTTTATGTTTCTTTATGTTTAGATTGTCAGTTTTATGTGGTGACAACCCCGTGGTTAACATGTGGTTATGTTTAGACACAAAAACCAGTTTGTCATAGGGTCTCAAGCAGTGTGCTGCAGCTTGGCAGCCATCTTGCCGTAGTGTCAGGCCATACACTTCCTGATAAGACACTCAGTACATAGACATGTAATCAGAACTATGTTACTTTACAAATGTTGATATGGTATGTATGTTAAGTACAAATACATATTACAGTTTGCAGAAATGTACTATGCCAATATTTTCTTCTGGCGACTGGGCTGATGCCTCAGTTTGAAATTTCACTCGATGAAAACAACCTGTGTTCAGGATGTCTTTAATCCCATAAAAGCAGTGCTTACTTGAAGGAGACTCAAGGTCTCCTTCACCCAGAAACCACAGAGTCAACGTACACTGAAACCAGACCCTCCCTTGCTACTGGAGCCTGCAGATGGACTGTAACTGGTAGTATTATATGCAATATTTCTACTAAGCGCCCTTCTCAAAAACCAGATAAAACATTTTAATAACAGAAAAGTTCAAAAGACAGAAACCATCTCTTTGTTCCAGTGATATCTCAGTGAGAGAACAACCACCTCCTGCAAAAGACACATCCAACATTCCCTGTAACTCTGGATCTTCCGAGGTGCTTTATGACAATTGACATTTGTGTGTCTCTTTGGCGTCTTTTCAGTACAGCAGGACACATACTCTAGCATGGCAGGACATATTTTTAAACCTTAGACGGTGATCGGTGCATGAATCACAGCTTTTTGCGGCAGGGCCATGTGGGTAGAGATGGACGGCGGTGGGGAGGAGGACAGACAGGAGATGAGAGGAAGCTGATCACTTTGGCACAAGCCAGCATGCTCCATGAATGACTCATCTGTCTTTGGGATGCAGGGGCGGTCTGGCGGGACTTGGTGGTGGTGGTGGTGGTGGTAGGATACAAGGACATGTCATGTGTCGTGGTGGATTCATGACTCACACATAAGGGTTGTGTGTGTGGGTGCACCTGGTGGGAGACATACACGTGTAGAAAAACACACACTGTACAACATAATTAGAAGTATAGAGGTGTTGTACCTGACGACCCCAAATACTTGAATACCCTGAAAGCATTAAGGTTTTTTTTTTTGGTATGTTTGTTTTAAGATATTTTTTGGGCCATTTTGCCTTTAATTGATAGGACAGTTAAGTGTGAAAGGGAGAGAGAGAGAGGGAGTGACATGCAGCAAAGGGCCACAGGCTGGAGTCAAACCCAGGCTGCTGCGGCAACAGCCTTATAAATGAGGTGCCTGCTCTACCACTAAGCCACCAACGCCCCGTGAAAGCATAAAGTTTGTCTTACACAAAAGTTTTAATTTTGCAATCACTTCCTGTACCTGTAAATGGACATTTGAGTTTAGTTTGTCATACATGTTTTGTTCTTGTTTTTTTTTTTGTTGTTTTTTTTTTTACCTTGGAGTAAACTGATGCTTTAAAGGGGACCTATTATGCTTTCTCTTATTTTCTACCATATGTACAGTACAGGCCAAAAGTTTGGACACACCTTCTCATTCAATGCGTTTTCTTTATTTTCATGACTATTTACATTGTAGATTCTCACTGAAGGCATCAAAACTATGAATGAACACATGTGGAGTTATGTACTTAACAAAAAAAGGTGAAATAACTGAAAACATGTTTTATATTCTAGTTTCTTCAAAATAGCCACCCTTTGCTCTGATTACTGCTTTGCACACTCTTGGCATTCTCTCCATGAGCTTCAAGAGGTAGTCACCTGAAATGGTTTTCCAACAGTCTTGAAGGAGTTCCCAGAGGTGTTTAGCACTTGTTGGCCCCTTTGCCTTCACTCTGCAGTCCAGCTCACCCCAAACCATCTCGATTGGGTTCAGGTCCGGTGACTGTGGAGGCCAGGTCATCTGCCGCAGCACTCCATCACTCTCCTTCTTGGTCAAATAGCCCTTACACAGCCTGGAGGTGTGTTTGAGGTCATTGTCCTGTTGAAAAATAAATGATGGTCCAACTAAACGCAAACCGGATGGGATGGCATGTCGCTGCAGGATGCTGTGGTAGCCATGCTGGTTCAGTGTGCCTTCAATTTTGAATAAATCCCCAACAGTGTCACCAGCAAAACACCCCCACACCATCACACCTCCTCCTCCATGCCTCACAGTGGGAACCAGGCATGTGGAATCCATCCGTTCACCTTTTCTGCGTCTCACAAAGACACGGCGGTTGGAACCAAAGATCTCAAATTTGGACTCATCAGACCAAAGCACAGATTTCCACTGGTCTAATGTCCATTCCTTGTGTTTCTTGGCCCAAACAAATCTCTTCTGCTTGTTGCCTCTCCTTAGCAGTGGTTTCCTAGCAGCTATTTGACCATGAAGGCCTGATTCGCGCAGTCTCCTCTTAACAGTTGTTCTAGAGATGGGTCTGCTGCTAGAACTCTGTGTGGCATTCATCTGGTCTCTGATCTGAGCTGCTGTTAACTTGCGATTTCTGAGGCTGGTGACTCGGATGAACTTATCCTCAGAAGCAGAGGTGACTCTTGGTCTTCCTTTCCTGGGTCGGTCCTCATGTGTGCCAGTTTCGTTGTAGCACTTGATGGTTTTTGCGACTCCACTTGGGGACATATTTAAAGTTTTTGCAATTTTCCGGACTGACTGACCTTCATTTCTTAAAGTAATGATGGCCACTCGTTTTTCTTTAGTTAGCTGATTGGTTCTTGCCATAATATGAATTTTAAGAGTTGTCCAATAGGGCTGTCGGCTGTGTATTAACCTGACTTCTGCACAACACAACTGATGGTCCCAACCCCATTGATAAAGCAAGAAATTCCACTAATTAACCCTGATAAGGCACACCTGTGAAGTGGAAACCATTTCAGGTGACTGCCTCTTGAAGCTCATGGAGAGAATGCCAAGAGTGTGCAAAGCAGTAATCAGAGCAAAGGGTGGTTTTGATGCCTTCAGTGAGAATCTACAATGTAAATAGTCATGAAAATAAAGAAAACGCATTGAATGAGGAGGTGTGTCCAAACTTTTGGCCTGTACTGTATATGCTAATTTCAGGGAAACATGTAATCTTGGTTGCTGATATTGATAATCTCTCCCTGATTTTAGATCATATTCCTGCTGGAACATGTCCAGTTGTGAAGTCTGGGGTTTAGAAACCTTTATTATTTATTAATTATTTATTTATATATTTATTTATTTTTTCAGGTAGAAAATGCTGCTATACTTTATTACAGTCATTCCCTGGCTGCAATAAAGGTGCAGAGACACTGAGTTATGAAAGACTGGAGGCTTAAAGAGACAGGCGCTACAATGGAGCGTTTCCAACAGACAGTGAATACAGGTGTTCAAGCACAGACAGTTTGAGGAAAATAAAGTTGTTGGGTTTTTTTACAATAAAGCTTGTAAACATACAAAATACAAGCATGAACCTGAAAATGAGCATAACAGGTCCCCTTTAAATGATCCGTCTTGCACAACCAGAACTGGTTAAAAAAAAGTCTTGGTTTTGAGAAAGCGTAGCCTCCTGTGATGCTCAATGTATTGCAACACCTAGTCTTGTAATGTTTGACCTCAGCCAGTAGGCAGAGAGCCACCCACAAGGTCCCGTTCCTCCATCCTCTGAAGCCACTCTCTGGTCTGGACTCCTACACACGCTTTCCCTGCCTCAATGGTGGCTTCATCATTAGAGGAGCCCCTGGTGATGTGAGCATACATGACTCACAGAGAGCCTCTGTTACGCTCCTCCGCCACCACTACCACCTCCACAGCTGGAACATTATCCACAATGCACACATTAACACATTTATGTATTTGCAATTCACCGTCCAGGTACTCATGGTTCAATTACTTACGCATGAATAGGTCGTCCAGTGAGTAATTCTTTGCCCCACGTCAAAAAATGTCCTCATCTGACAGCTGCAGAGATGAATAACTGGAACTATAGCTCATCAGAGCCTTGAAACTGGCGTCACTCTGCTGATGTTTAATGTAGGCAGATCAGCTATTAGCACATACTGACGCATCTGTGGAGGACTATCAAATTCATGTCATGTGAAAACATCCAAAAACATGCAACTGACTTCATCCAGGACTAAAAGCTGAACTGACATTCACTCCTTTTTTTCACAACTTCTGGACCTTTTAAGACTTTTTCCAAAGGATCAGTATCTTCTGAAATGTGTTGTTTAAAGTCCTAAAACACAACAAAAAGGCTATTATTTGGATTAAGAGGTTAAAACATCACCCGCTTTTCATGCCCTTAATCTGAATAGAGAACTACTTAACAGAGAAATAATGTGAAATAAATTATGTTCAGCAATTGGTGTGACATCATATTCTGTTGAACTGTTGGTTTCTTTGACCCGATTAAGAGTTTTAGTCTTGACAAGATCCCTATGGACTGTTGCATGCTGCATCCTGATGCATGCTTCGTTCAGCTCAGTGATATGGTTGGTGGGTGTAGTTTGGTAGAAAGAAAATAGTTCCAACATGAAACTGCTCACAACAAGGTCAGTTATTATCTTGAGTAACTGGGTCACGATTTCTGAAAAGAGACATTGCTGTTGAGTTTTTTTTTTCAAATGTATTTTTGATACTTTGAGCACCACAAGCCGAGTGCCATCTAGTTCCAGAGTGAAGAGAGAAGACAGACATCTCTATGGCCGATATCTCCAACGCTCTGCAGCTCACATTTTTGATTTGGGGGTGAACTATCCCTTTAACTACACTTTCTGTAAGTATGAATGCTATTCCAAAGCCTTCTCCACAATGCCTGGCTGGGACCAAATTCAGATACTGAATGCCTCATATTATTTTAGTTGGCCTAACACAGGGGACGGCAACCTTCAGCTCCGGAGCTCTTTGAGCCCCTCTCCATTGGCTCCCTGTGGCTTTGACATAACATTATATGGAAATGAATAACAGTTATTTTTTTAATATTCAGATTTTGATTTGTCATTGTTGTAGGCCTGAGGTGATTATTGCATTCCACAACTGTAAATATGTGCAGCCTGTACATCTAATTAAAAAATGTTTTAATGTTGCAACTGTTGCATCATACATCTACGACCTGGTACCTTCTTCTCTAAATTTTGCTGATCTTCAGTAGCGGTAGCTAGCCTGGGGTCTCTCTAGCAAGGCTAGCTATGGATTCCAAATCCAACAAAAGAAGAGTCTTGAAGGAAAATAGAGGCTTTAGTAGTGTGGACAGATTCATTTGCTTTCACCACCAATGCTGCAAAGTTAAAGTACTAAAGAGGTATAAATAGCCTAACTATAGAGTAGCCATTTTGTAGTAAATCATATTAATGAATGCTCATTTAGACCTATTCATAATGCTGATGGGCTAATTTAGACTTCATAGGCTGTTACCTTTATTCAAACATGACTTGCGGCTCAAGAGATCTTTTCTTTCTTTTTTTGGCCAATAGTGGTTCTTTTAATAGTAAAGGTTGTTGACCCTTGACCTAACAGGATTCAGATTTTATTTTTTTATGCCCAAAAGAGCAAAAGTCACTTCATAAAATACAGCTGAGAGAAACCAATGAGTGCAACTGTAAGTCCTTCTGCAGAGGATTCCACATATAAGGAGCTGCATACATAAATGTTTGCTTGCCAAACTCTGTAGGTACCCTTGGTATAGACAATAAAAACATGTTCTGTGAACAGAGAGCATACACATTTTTTAATTTTTTGCTTAATGTAGGCCTACGCACATAAATATGTTGGAAGCAGGCCAATAATAGCTCTGTAAACAAGAGAATGCCAATGACAAAGTCTACGAAATTTTAAAGAGATCCACCGCACCCAAGCAATTTGTGACAATTTCCATTGCAAGCTGAATATCCTGGGGTTGTGGACAGTTGATCGAACAAAAAATCAATCTGAATACGTCTTCATGTGTAACAGCTAAACTGTAAACTACCATGGTGAAAAGTCCAGTGGGTAAGGTGGTAGGTGTGTGCTGTTGGTGTCAGGTGTGGAGGATCTGGTGACTTAAGGAGGTAGGAACACTCTGAGGACGAGTGGTGGGTGGGAGAAAAACAACAGGGTCTGACATGACAACAAAGGCGAGTGCATAAACAGAATGATTAATTAAATGCAGATCATTGTGGAAATGGGGTATCAGTTGGGACACACTGGGCTCTGGTTAATAGTGGTGAGAATGTGTCATTGTTTTCTCACATTTTATTAAGTATATAATAATAAAAAAGGATTAAAAAATGAAAAATGGATGGATTAATGGATTATGAAAGCAGATGCAGCCTTATGCAAATACTAATAATAGCACTACTCCTACTCATCTCACAGAAATAGACTCCTTATGAATACAATTAAGGACGTTTTTGTAATTCTAAAATAAGATGAGCCTCCGTTTGGCACCTGTTCTTACATCATGATTGATTGCACAAAATTATCATAAACTCAAAAGGCTAATAGGCAATTTATCCGCCGGGTTGACGGGATGAGACCAGTTTTGGCTCCTCTCTGATATTGACTGACTAACTGTGGGTAATGGCTTCGACCCAGACCAATGTGCAGTATTTTTGGAGATGAACTCCTCAAATATTGGCAATCGATGATGTTATTAGTGTTACTGAAATCTGAGATGTCATAAATCACCGGGCTCCTCCTCTACAACCAGTGCTCATTAGATATTGATGAGCCAAATTATATCTAAACTGCTTGCCCAAGTCAAATGATACCAGTGACAAAGACGCACAGTCCTGTAGGATACAGCTCTACGGTCATTATCTGGAGCTGCAGACAGTACTGATTAAAATTATTTGGACTCAGTGTCAATTACAGTCCTCCCAGACGTGAAATGTGACTTCTCTGCTCCTGATGTGCAAACACAGGAAAAATGAGAGCCTTTCCCCCAAATGGTGAATCCTCCTCAGCTGCAGCTCTCTCCTCACATTGTTGTGATTAACTGCCGGAGCCTGATGACACCTCTCCCAATTAGGGAAGCCCTTCAGCCACATGTGCTGAGAGGAGCCTCGTTGCTTTGAGAAAACTCCTGTCAGACGATATACTATCTCTGCCATTTGGAAGACAAAACACATTTACTGATACACACACACATGGACACACTCCAGCCGTGAACGTACAGCATGTTTGTGTTTTTGTCCGAGTATAGGCCTGTGTGTGTGTGTGTGTGTGTGTGTGTGTTTGTGTCTTTCAGTGTCGCTCTATATCTGTTTTGTGACTGAGCATGTGTTTAATCTGTCAGTTTTGTTTACTTCCTCCCAAGGGTCTGAACGCAACTTAAGGGACCCTCCTTCTCGATGCTATTAGGAAAATAACGGAAAGAGAAGAAAAGACAACAAAGGAAGAAAGTGAGGGAACAGAGAAAAAAGGAAAATAAAATGGCTGGAAGATGAGGTTGGAATTTTGCCCTCCACTTCAGATTTAACTTCAAAGTTCAGAACAAGAATAAGAGAAAATTTGTCTATAGACCAATGTGTACACCTTGCTAGTACCAGGTTGGACCCATTTTACCTTCAGAATGGCCTTTGGTTCTTGGTGTCATAGATTCAACAAGGTGCTGGAAACATTCCTCAGAGACGTTGGTCCATATTGACATGATAGCATCACACAGTTGCTGCAGATGTATCTCCCGTTCCACCACATCCCAAAGGTGCTCTGTTATAATGAGATCTGGTGACTGTGGAGGCCACTGGAGTACAGTGAACTCATTGTCATGTTCAAGAAACCAGTTTGAGATGATTTGAGCTTTGTGACATGGTGCATTATCCTGCTGGAAGTAGCCATCAGAAGATGGGTACACTGTGGTCATAAAGGGATGGACACGGTCAGCAACAATACTCAGGTAGGCTGTGGTGTTTAAACCATGCTCAGTTGGTACTAAGGGGCCCAAAGTGTGCCAAGAAAATATCTCCCACACCATTACACCACCACCACCAGCCTGAACTGCTGATACAAGGCAGGATGGATCCATGCTTTCATGTTGTTAACACCAAATTCTGACCTACCATCTGAATGTGGCAGCGGAAATCCAGACTCGTCAGACCAGGCAACGTTTTTCCAATCTTCTATTGTCCAGTTTTGGTGAGCCTGTGTGAACTGTAGCCTCAGTTTCCTGTTGTTAGCTGACAGGAGTGGCACCTGGTGTGGGCTTCTGCTGCTGTAGCTCATCTGCTTCAAGGTTGGACGTGCTGTTGGTTCAGAGATGGTCTTCTGCAGACCTTGGTTGTAACCAGTGGTTATTTGAGTTACTGTTGCCTTTCTATCATCTTGAACCAGTCTGGCCATTCTCCTCTGACCTCTGGCATCAACAAGGCATTTTAGTAGTTTTATTTTACAATGTAACATGTTCAAAATAAATAAATAGAAAATAAAATATCAAATTACTAAGTGACAGCATAACATAAAACATTTTTAAATTTAATTTTTCTTGTCCTTATTTTTCTTCTTTTTTGTTATTTTTATTATTAGTAGTAGTACATTTTCCATATATACACAATATTTTTCTTACTTTTTCTTTCTTTTCTTTAATTCTTAACTAAAGGCAAAATAAGATTACAAGGAAGTAATAAAATATAAAATTAAAAACAACAAATAAACAAACAAACAAAGAAAACCTGAATTATTAAACAATTAACATAGAAATAAATAAAACCGTTTCCAAATTTAAATCATCAAACAAGAAGAATGTTGCTTCTTCCTCCATTTTGGATATGAAATTGTTCATTTATGTTGCTTATTGAAAGTCTGTTGTCTTTATGTTCACCGTTATTTATATATAGGCCTATTTACATACATATCTCTGTTCGTACTGTATACAAAAAAAGAAGAAAGAAATAAAGTGTCTGCAGTTCAGTTCCACTCCTCAATAACATCTTCTCATTTGGGGGTTTTACTTCACCTGCACAGAGAAGTAACGCTCGGCTCGGCCCCGCCCCCTAGCGGCGGGAGAACTCAACGTCTTGACGTCCTGAGGCGATGACGTATTTCCCGTCATGATTGTGCTTATTTCAAATATTTACAAACTGCTCCACTCAGCCTCAGTTTGTCTCCTCTCTAGCTTTTTTGTCTCCCCAGCTTGAACCATCACATCAGGGTGTCGCTGTATTATTTAAAAGTCAAAATCTGGATTTAAATGTGATGATGATCTATGGAAAACCATGCAATGTGATGAGAAGTCACCATCTCATTTTCCTCAGTGTCCACCTGGATCAGTGGTTTGTACATTTGCAGTCTATTGCCTGTTGCCTCTGCGTATATGTTTATTTTATTTATGTTTTCATGTACTTCCTCCACTTTCTCTGCCACTTATTTCCTCCCCAGGACCATCCACAACCACTTTTATCCCCTTAAAATGTTTGTGTTTGTTCAATATTTCAACAAAAACTGTTTACTGACCTTGGAGTGTCAGATGACAGACATTTCAAGCGGCACATAAACTCACCGTCTGTTCAGCCTAGTAGCTATAATTTGAAAAGAAAGAAAAGGAAAAACTTGAAATAGTTTTTTTTCCCTCCACAAATATTTACTGCATTGTTGTCTGACTTTGATTCCATTTAAAAGTCAGTGTTGTGAAGAGGGTCTGTGTGATTTCCACAGGGCAGGAGGGATGTGGAGGTGCAAAGCGAGCAGTCTGGAGATGAGAGGGTTGAGTTGTTGGTTAGGGTGAAAACATCCACACCCGAAATGTCAGTCGAGTTTTCTGCGTGTTTTTGTGAGGACAGTGAAGCTTGCGTGTGAGTGACATACAGTAAAAGTTTGGCACCAGAGATGTACTTGAAATGGAGCTCAGTAAATGAGTGTGATTAATTGAGGGCTCATCATCACTGTGATGATGATGAACATGAGGATGATTATGGCTCCGGTACTGAATCATCACAAAAGGACAAAGGCAGGTCCACTCAACTAATAATCCAATTTGTTTTTGATTTTAGGTGCAAAAATGGCCTTTTTGACTCACCGTCACTGCTCAGTCTTTCATCAGCGACTGCTGCAGCACAAACACAGATGCCGAGCACAAAGCCCAAGGCCAGGACGCTGGTGAGTCACAGTCATACCGGTGTGTGTGAATGAAGGCTAAGTGAACGCTCATTCAGTTAAAAAAAAAAAAAAAAAAAAAAAAAAAAGCTTTCATTTGACGTCATCGGTCTTAATCACTCAATTATAGCAATTTCCAGAAGGTAACTGTGCTTTATCTTTTCACTGTGTCTGCCTCCAGGTAACATGCAGGCAGCTGAGTGATGGGAGCAAGGCGGCCTCTCTCAGGGACCAATGTGAGATCATTCACACGCTCTTAGTCATTCACTCTCAATCGTTTATGCTGAAAATACATGAATTACACTGTGTGAGTGTGTGTGAGTGTGATGGTGTATTCATGGTGTTTCACAATACTCAATAGATAACATGACACGAGGACATGCAAGGTAAAAATGAAACTTTACTGTAAGTTAGAGGCCTCAGAGGGCAAGAAAACAAGCATGATATGAGCAAGTGAATTCACACTGTGTGGACAAAAGTATGTGGACAACCCTGTCCAACTTTTTAGCAACGGTTTAAGCAAAGCCCTGTCCATCCAAGGTCAAGGATGGTCTTTGAAACTCAACATGTGAAAAAATATGTGCAGACATGACACTAAAAGCAAAAGTCTGTTGGTAACTTTAATTAAAATAACATTTTGTCATATTTGCTGAACCTGTCCCTATATTGAGACAGGAGTACATGAGACAAATGGCCTGTGGAAAAAATCATATTCCTTCTCTTCCTCGTAATGCTTCTAATGATACTTGCAAGAATCCACCGCACGTGAACGAAAACAACCAATCAGAGCCGAGGAGTCTCTAGCGTAGCTGTCAATCATGTCAGTCATTGCTTGTGAATCGTCAAACTAGGCAGCGCTGATCAAATATGAATCAAGATCAAGATTCTGTTTGCCTATTTCTCGCCTCAGTCTCTCACCTCATATTTTAGTGTACCGTTTAGTTGTAAAATGAGAATGTTTACAACTTGGCCTCCATGTTGGAAACAGAACCACAGAACCTGTGTTTTAAAAGATAATTCTGTCAACATGACCTTTGTTTTAGAAAATATCTGTCCACATTAAGCCCAGTTCAGACCAAAGATTTGCAATGAGACAAAACCGTTTTAGAACATTGCAGAGAAAAGTTGCAGCCATGAGAACTGACCACCTGAACTTGACTCAAGTTTGGGGGTGTCACCTGCAACTCAGCTGGTCAAATCGCTGGCAGCTGGTTTGAGAACGTAAAGTGCATCACCTGTTTCAACAGCCAGTCGGCTTGCAGTGAAGTCTGCTGGTCAAGTCAAAATGACAGCAGACGGCGTGTTCGCTTGCTGTGGCAGGTGCTCCGTCCCTCCTGAGCCCTCTGTTTCCATCCTCACGGTGGGTTGATGCTGCTGCTCAATGTATGTGCTTATGAACACACTTATATGCATCTGTGAAGAGGTGCAGCAACCCTACGTTTAAGTGTAAAGTAATTGTTAGACCAAGCAGTGCTAATAAACATTAGCAAACCAACAGTTCACCATTGTTGTTGGTGTTTTGAGTGTATGCTCATCACTCAGAGCAACAGTGGGCGTATGCAAAGTGAGGAGGTTACGTCATCCTTCCCAAATGCTTACTGTTTCATGTCCACGCAGATAAACAGCTACCAGAGTTTTTAAAAATATGCACCTTAGAACATTTTTTTTTTTTAAATCTCTGCTTTCTTGACCTAAATCTCTGTTTGTGTGGAAACAAGAGGCCAAAACATTGAACGGAAAATTTCCGTTTATAAGAATATCTGTCTCATTTAACAGCTAAACAGTACACTGAAATGTGTTTCTAAAACATTTGAGGTGAGAAATAGGCGACACTGTAACAGTCTCTTGATTGATATTGGATCAGCGCTGCCTAGTTGCCTAGCACTACAAGGAGGAGGAGCATGATAATTTTTCATAGATTATATGTCTCATTCACTACTGTGTGAATAAAGTGACAGTTGCAGCAATATGACAAACGTTTTAAAGCTACTAACTAGCTTAGGCAGGTGCAATTGCTTTAATTATGGACTACACATGCACAGTGGCTGTTAATGAGCTTGTTAAAGATAAAGAATAAAATCTCAGGATAGATAAAATAGTGTAAACATAATGAACACACAGTACATTTGGTCTGTTTTAACTGGACATAAAGAAGACAGGTGTTTATGGCTGAAGGAGAACAGAGATGAGATTAAATCCACATTACAGAGGCACTGAATTAGTTCAGCCTGAGACTGTCTGCCATTATGACGGTACAGCCCTACCACACACACACCTCCACTCATGGGGAAGCACGGTACGAGAAGAGTCGCAGCCTGAGAGTGAACATGAGTCAGCCTAGTAGTACAACTTATTATGAGTGGGCTCCACTACAGTGGGAGCTAAATGGATAACTCATAGAAAGGCTTTTTTTTCTTTCAGCTGAGGAGACTGTCTGGGTTACAAAATAGATTTATTGATTTATGTTATGCGAGGCCCTGCTTGACCATGCTATTAAGATTTGGAATTTTTTCACCGAAGAGCAATTTAGGTTCAAATCATATCTTTTAGACTGTTGTGTTCAGCGAGGGCTCAGATTTCACATTATACCATTAAAAAAAAGACGATGACAAAGGCAGAGTTATAAAATGAAATGTTGAGAGTGCATGGATCTGGACACTGTTATGGCTCCAACTGACAATTATTTTCATTTTTAATTAATCTATTAAAAAAAAAAATGTCTATAAAATGTCAGAAAAAAAGGAAAACAAGCGTGAGAGAGTCCAAAGTGACAGCTTCAAATTGCTTGTTTTGTCTAAACCAACAATCCCAAAGCAAAAGAATGTTCAGTTTGTAATGAAAAAAGCAGCAAATCCTCACATTGAAGAGGCTTAAACTAGAGCGTGTTTGAGCATTTTTGCTTGATAAATGTCTTAAATTATGAATTTATTGATTATCAGTTTCACCAATTAAATATGTTCAAGTCCAGATATGACTAATGCCTGATATTGTGTCATTTTAGTTGAATGTAATTGTTTCCTGTTTACTTTGTTCCCTCAGCTCCTCCGCCATTGCTTGTACTCAAAGGGACTGCAAGTGTGACGAGCACAGACCCCAGGGGGATCCCTTCCATTTGTGCATCCATCACAGTTGGTTTTACAACAAATGCATCAGATTGCTGCTTTGTTTCTTTTTTTTCTCCCTTCTCTTCCCACTAATGATCTGTCTCATGTGCTACTGTCTATATGAAAAAATGTTTTGTTTTTTTTTTTTAGAAAAGTTGACAACTACAGCTTTAAAGGAATACTTGACCCACAAAATGATCTTTTCTATATCAATTACTCACCCCATGTTATGTTGAATTCTTGAAAAAATCTTATAATACTAATGCTGTAGAATCCAGGTCTCATTTATCCAGTCGTATGCTCAGTACTTTCCAAACACATACATTTTCACTAAAATGTTACTACTCAACACACCTCCTCTCATGAGTAGTGCATCTGAGCATGCATTTGAACTCTGCTTGTACACCCCATTGAGCAGACTTCAAAGACACGTGCTGGCCAAGGTGTGCTTATTGTCTGTGTCTGACACTGTTTATGCGGGAAGTGTTTTAAATATGTGGTTGGTAAGTACTGAACATACAACCGGATAAATGAGACTTGGATTATACTGCATGAATTATGTGAGAATTTGTAAACTGATGTTTTGACATAGTTTTGCTGTTGTTAAATGCAGACCCCTTTAACTCCAATTCATCAAAATTTTACTCAGTTTTTGGATTCTTCGTTCATTGTGGAGGCATGTGAGAAAAATATAAATCGTAAACGTAAATCATAAGGTCATTGTCAACAAATCCCACAAAAAGCTAAAACCACAATGTGCCAGTTCATCTCTTGATATTTCCTGACTTCCCCAACTGGTTTGTGTCTCCTACTGAAGATATAAATGCTAGATAATTTTTATTCTAAAAAAAATCTGTCCTCTGTAGTTTTTAGTAAATCACTCAAACAGTAGCAGTCGGATATATTGCATGTTTTAAGGATTATTTCAGCAGAGGATAAATACACATTCACTGCCCTTGAGAATATTTCAGGCATCAGGATGGTGAATGTGGTATTGACCCAAAATAAACTACAGTGGCAGTGTTCATCGTCATGAGGGTGCTGTCCTCTGCAACAGAATGACTCAGTGATGTGGTTTTTTGGCAACAGTGGAGCTCTATGGCACAGATACATCAGACCACACAGGCAGTACTTGTTAGGAAGAGTTCAGTTCATTGTTGGTTTTGTCTTTTCATGGGATTAGCTGACAGTAATAAACATACAGGATATTTGCAGACCTCCCAATCCTTTGCAGCAAATTGAAATTGTAGTTGATGGATATGACCACAAGATGGAGGTGTTGATCTGTGGTAAGCAGTTATTTTTAAACTTGTTCATAATACCACAAAGAAACACTTTAATCTGTTTCTTGCAGGGCTGCTCAACAGCATTATTATTAATTATCACTTTGTAGTTATATTACTGTTCACAAACAATTATTGATAGTTAATAATGTTTACTAACTATTTTGGTATTTTAACAGTTTATTTTTGCAAATATAATATTTTATATACTACAGGCCTATTAAGTTGTTTTTGGTGACTCTGAAATGATTTTTTAACCTTTAATAACTTTAATCATTACATAAATGGACAAGATATTTATGACACTTTGTTAAGGGTTCATAATTTGTTTGTAAACTGCCTATAAACTTTTAAAAAATTGTTGGCCATTATAAAGTTTCAATGTCTGTAGGTGCACTATTATACTTAGAATTTGCACCTTTACAATACCATCCAAATAATATTTATACATGATTTACAAATCAATTATTACCATTATAGAATACTAAACATAGTATATAAAAAGTTATAATGTTTGCAAAAATAAGATGTTAAATTACCATAAATTACAGCATTACTGATAATAACAAAACATTATTAATTATCTATTGATTGTTTGTTAACAGTTAAATAACTTTTAATTAAGTTCAATTAACTATCAGTGACCATATAATGATTATGGTTATTATAAAGTGTTACCTGCGTTTCTTTAGGACAACAAAGGTGTTATCACAGATATCATAGGCAGCAATGCTGTTGACGAGCAAAAGGTTAGTGACTTTATAACGAGAAGGATGCACTTTCATTAATAAATAATTAATGAATAAAAAAAAAAAAATTAGAGCACTTTTCATACAAGGGAGGCAGCTCAAAGTGCTGTACACTAAAGATGCAACACAAAAGCAAAAAGGACAACAAGGTTAGCCAATAAAAAGACAGTGGATGATAAACAAAATATAAAAGTGAAGGTAAAGTACAGAGATCAGTTACAGTAGTAAAAATTAATATAAAATAATAATAAAAAAGATTTACATCAATTAAAAGTTATACTTAAAAGTCACACTTTTAGCTGTCGTTTGAAAATATTTACTGAGCTAGCATATTTTATAGCTTTTCGAAGGGTAGTCCATCATTTTGGTGCATAGTAATAGTATGTATTTGAAAACCCAGCAGTTGAAGATCTGATCGCTCATGAGGGATTATAAAACGACAGAGAGTCTGCAATGTCAGCCAGTCCCAAACCATTAAGAGCTTCAAATCTAGTCTAAAAGATACTGGGAGCCACTGGAATGTAGCTGAAAGTGGGGTAATATGCTTCTTTGTTCTGGTTAAGCAGCACAATTCTGAATAAGTTAAAATGTTCATGATAAGATTGATGGTAGATTACTTATATGTTTACTAATGGTGTCACAATTCTCCTACCGTCCGCAGCACAATAAGACCATGCAGCACTCCGTCTGGGGGATGCCAGGAAGTGGCGCCCCAAACTACCACCTGGGCACAGTGAAACGGACCAAAAGCCTCCACGCTGCCGGGATTTTACCCCAGGAGCAGGTAAACAATGCACCGTTTATCACCCTGAGCATTGTTCCATGCAACAAAAGCCCAGTGTACTCAGAAGGTCTCCTGATCGCGCCGGTTTTGACAGGAAAGAAATGAAAGAGTCTGCAGCCACGCAAATCTGTAACAAATGAGGATTGTTGTGCTGTAAGACACAGTGTCGCCTCTGTGTTTATTTTAGATACAAGCGGCAACACACTGTCCACAATGACAAGACAAAAATACGGGTACAGTAAAAATCCACTTGACATTGTTTCTTTACTTTTGTCCCGTTGAGACTTGAGCCTCCTGCAGAGTTTTGCTGCTCCAAAATGTTTTTGTAGGTAAAACTCCAGTCTGACCTCCTCTCCACACATCGCACTCATCTCGTAGCAGCTGAAACTCAAACCTCTGTCTGTGGTTCTTAACAGTAGGAGCTGGTCAGACTCTAAACAAGCTGTGTTTGAGGTCTAAACATGAGTCTGGGTCCTGGGCCAGCATCACATTACAGCCCCATTTCTCCAGCCGGTGTTTGTGAATGCTGTCTTTGTTTCCAGATCCGTGATAAAGGCTTCAGTGGGACCCCCTTCCGCTGCCTGTGAAATGAAGACCACAACATGCCCAATCTGAGACCACTGAGCACCACGGAGCCACCAGGCAAATACTACTCTCTGACTTATATGTTCACGGGATGATAGTTTTGCAGCCATTAGCAGTTTTGGGCTTTTTCGGCAGCAAATAGTGATGGTGACAAAATAAAAAAATGCTGAATGTAAATTAAAAAAACTACATTAAGAGTATTAACAACTTGAGAGCTCAGAACAAGTGAGCCTTTTGTTTACAGCTGCATGTGTTTCTGCATGAACAGGTGCCTGCAACAGCAACATTTCCCTCTTTACATACCAAGAAGGGGCTTGTGGCCCTTATCGATTCTTCTCGAGGTGGATTTAAGTCTGAAGTCAAGTTTTTATAAAGGGGCACTTAGTGATTTAGTTTATAAAGCTGGGGGACTCAGAAAAAATAGATTTGAATTAGAATGTCAAAATCACTGCAGAAGAAGAGTCTAACACATCCTGACTTTTAGGCCCTGTCTATGATGCACAAAAACATATTGAAAACAGATATTTTTCCCCGTCATTTAAAGAAATCGTTTTGTCCACATGACCTTTGTTTTACGAAATCTCTCTGTCCACACAAAAGCACAAAACCAACTTTAAATGCTCACCAGTGTTAGCTGTCTTCAGCAGTCTGCCCTCGTCACAAAGGTAGTTAAGAGTACAGACTAAAGTTACCTTCTCCAAAACACCAACTGAAGATCTCATCACTGCTTTGGTCATGTGAAAGTTTTCCTTCCACTCCTCCTCAAGAACAATCCCACTCTAGAAAGCGTCCCACCATCAGCTGGTTCGACCGGTGCAGATCCAAAACATCGTTTCTGCCTCCATTAATCCCTGAAGTGGTACAGCAATACAAATTTTAACTCCAGAGTATTCATTAGACCAAGCACAAACACAACGTACCCAAACACTTCATTTTACATGTCCACACAGTAACCAGAGTTGTGAAAAATCTGCGCCTTTAAAAGGCATTTTAAAAAATCTCTGCTTTAGTGACCTAAACTCCGTTTGTGTGGAAACGAGACACCAAAACAGATGGAAATATGTCTTTATAAAAATATCTTTATATGTTTAGACAGGACTTTATGCTGTGTTTGCACTACCAGCAACACAGCAACAGCGTGTCCAGCTACATTATCGTCAAATTGCCACTGAGGTGTCACTCAAGCGCTCATTAACGTAGTTATGGTGTCACATGCTTGTGTGTATCTCCTAAAGGCCACACAGCACCTCGACTGAAGGTTATCTGACGTTTGTCTTTGGTCAAAAAACAATATATGCTTTTGATCACCGTCTGAGCCCCATTTTAACATCACATTTTGCCGCCTTATTGCATCATCTTGTGCGCCGCAATACACAGAGAGCTAGCATAGCATCAGCTATGTTTGCAAAATAACACAGAACCACAGCTAGAAATACAGGCATTTGATTGGTTGATGCTTCACTGCATCGCCAGGGCACTGAAAAACTTGAGGCTAGCTCACATTTTGTTGTAGCGTGTCACCCATCAGCAGCGACAAGTGTCAGGTGTCAGTTTGTAGCTTTGTGTCGCTATCTTCCATTGAAAATGGCTTCGAGTCGGTTACTGTGTCGCTTGTAGTGTGAACACAGCATTAGTCTCTAGTTTGGCTCAAAATCCAAACACACTGGATACTACAGTTCCCATAATGCAACAGTCTAGCAGCAGTCAAGTCCAAGTTAAGTCTTAAAGGAATAGTTTGATATTTTGGTGAGATAAGAGGATAGATTCCAGTCTCATGTAAAGTAAATTGGGAGCTGGAGCTGGCACCAAGTTAGCTTAGCTTAGCATGAAGACTGGAAACAGCTAGCTGGCTCTGTGTAAAGGTAACAAAATTTGCCTAAGCTAAGCTAACTGGCTGGTGCTGGCTCCAGCCACATATTTAGGGCATAAATCTTCTCATTTAAAGGCTTATTTATGGTCAACATTAGAAATGTCTATGGATACGTATGAAGCCTGCCATCATGTCATCCATACTTATGCATGTTTTCTGAAAACTTACGGATAAGGATGAAACAGAGCAGTACCACCTGACATCATGGGGACAGTGAAGTGTCGCTCAAACGACAGCCGACCGTCTTAACGGAAAGAATCACCAAGACATGAAAATAATTCTCCATCCACTTGTTTTGATGTATTTAATGGCCTCACAAACCACGGCCATCTACAACAGTGCCTCTGTTTTTTAGGCGGCTTAAAAACTAAGTCATTGAGACAGCGTTTGCTCAATGCCATTTGATTTTATGTATGTGACACAAGGATTTTCTAGGCCAAAGTTACTGTAAGTGAACATAGTGAGTGATTCGATCTATAAACAAGCCTTTGCTCTCAGCAAGACAGCACATAAGTTTAGTTCCCAGAAAAGTCAAACTGTTCCTTTAAGTCCTGGGAATCAAATCACAAACCCTTTAACTACAGGACAAGTTTACAACAGCTGAGCTGCATGACTGAGAACAGAAGCTGAATTCAAACCTTTAACAATGAACGAGAAGTTAAAGTTTGATCAAACATATGACACAAACAATGCAAAGAACTAGTATAATTGTTAATGTTTGATTCTGATTTGCTGCAAAATTTAAGCTTGCCAGGTTTACATCAGCCTACACAGGTCAGTGAAAATGTTGTCGTCCCACAGATTTAAACCCTACTGATGAGCTGAATGGTGTTACTGTAATTGGTAGTGTGTACTGTGATAAACAGCGACACTGTTTGAATAACTAACTGAGATACTTTGAATTATTTGTCCAGAAAGCCCCTGATTGATCCTCCAGGTAATTTCCATGTAATTATATGGTGAAGGGAGATGAATCAGCCCCCTCTAATTGCATGGCTTTGTGCGTGACGTTAGCAAGCTCTTAATTGGCACAGTTAACTCAGACACTGCATGTATTTAGTTTGCATAGGCTAAAGGGCCTTATTGTGGAGGGCAGCAGCAGCAGCAGCAGCAGCAGCAGCAGCAGCAGCTCGCCTCCTTGGTGGGTGGGTAATTGTCATGTAGGGACAGTTATAAGGGACAGTGAAATACCAATGGTTAGACTGCAAGGTTGGTAATTATACTGTGGAAAAGTAAACTTGTTCCTTTGGGGTCATTGCTGTCTCGTGCAAACATTGTGCACTAAAGAAGAGAAACTGCTCAAGTTAGAACTTTCTCAGTGCTTTCACCAATTTGTGAATGAGGATTGTAACTGCACAATAAGTATTTTATTCAATTCTTTTTCCATATTCCGGTGTTTCTCAAATGGTAAATGGGAGTGCACATACCCCTGGAGTTCTGCAGGGGGTGTGGATTTTATTGTTTATTTTTTTTGAAAGGCTAATTTAAATGATATCAGTCATGCATAATTCCTAACTACAATGCCGGTTTAAGTGTTAATGCATGATGACAAACATGATTTTGCCATGAATGTAATGATGAATTGTAAAGATTTGAAATGTAGCATTTAACACTAAAATTGCCAGCATTCTAACACCTCCAAGAACTGCCAGGAGGGTGTCAGTTTTACACCCTGCTGCAACTGCATCAATTAACCCAAATATGTTTTTCTTGAAGTTGGTAAGTTGTTCACGTTCATATTATTTTTAAATAACAAGTAAGACTTGACAAAATAAATGTATTTTAAATATTCAGTTTTGGGGGGTTTAACAATTTTACAATTGCTTTATATCATTACAGATCAAAAAAAGGTGCATTTGAGAAAAAACATTTTAAAGTTCATCATATAACAAACAAACAAAAAAAACTGACAAATTTAGGTGAGACATGGCAGGCAAAAACATCAATTTTTCATGCAGTGGTCAATTTTGAGATTTTGGGCTAGTTTACTCCTTGAATATGTATTCTTTCAAACTGCTATAAAGAAAACATTCAAATTATACATTTAGATGTTTATTTTATTAAACATTGTCTACTTGTATAATGTTATTATGTTATTATGTAAATCTTTGAATGCCGTTTTCTCAAAATGAGTTTTTTGTCATACTCCAAGTCAAACATCTCAGCCTCTGTAGCACCTATGTACACCAAACTTTCCAGTTATACACCTAGCTATATTCTGAAGATATTTACAGAGGGATTTGTTAATAAATCATTCCCAGCCTGATTTATATGACATTTTATTTCCAAAAATATGGCAAAAATTTAAGGCTATGGACAGTATATTTTGATTTTCTAGGTAATAAAAGCAGATATCCTTAAATCCCTCTGTAATATTTTTTTCATCTTATATATAAACAAAATGAAAAAATAATTTTGCACCTGCCTTTATCAGATGGTCAGATTTATCTTCCTAAAATCTATGCAAATTTGAGCATATTTTTTAGATAATGCCTAATTTGCATATTTGAACATTACAATTTTAAAAGTAATAAGTAAAGTCATTGTAAGTAAGTAATCAGCTGAGGAAGTTTCATGATGATATCTATTATTTTAAAATGTTACCCTATTCACCTGTAGTGTCTCCCCTTTAGTAATTAAGTTCACATTAGAAATTAATTTCAGATAATAAAATGTAATAAGCAATAAACAGAATAAAGAATTGGAGCACTCTCTCTCTCTCTCTCTCTCTCTCTCTCACACACACACACACACACACACACACACACACACACACACACATAGCTGTTTAGCTGTTCATGGTGCTGACAGGGCAGGCTCAAAAGGTCAGGATAATTTATATTTAATAGTTATAACAACAATTTAAAACAGTTACAGAAAATTTAACACCAAAACAAACCACAAACTTGAACATCAATTTATAAATCAAAGCTGCCGCAGCAACTAAGCTGTCTAAAACACTGTCGTTAAAATATTTTGTGGCGGTGTTCTTCCAGTGAGTGGTCCTGTCTGTACAGACTGTGTCATCCTAGCTAGTCTCATGAGGCTCACAAGGATCAGGTTATTGAGCTGACACTAAAGAATATAAATATTTATAATCAGCCTAGTTTTCTAAATGTGGTGGGTTTCGCTTGACTGTAGGCTCACCTGTCAAGTCTCCCACAGTGTCCAAGCGCTGCTGCATGATGTGGGCAATATAGTGGATGATCCCTCTGAGAGGAGGTAGCCTACTAGGCTGCATTAGCATGTGTTACGTTGTCTTATGTATGATTTGTAGATGTGCTCCTTGAGGTTGAGTCGAAGATAGTTGAAGTTGAGTTGTGGGACTAGTTTACCTGCCGTCAGAACCCTGGGCCTCTTTGGAGCCTCTTTATATAGGCCTTTTTTCTGCCAAAAATGTCTTGGTTGGCCAGAAGGTACTTGGCTGAAAAAAATTATTAAAAGGTTTTTAAAAAGCACTAAATATAAGTGTCTGACACTTGTAGACACCCTGAATACAATATATGAATCAACTTACAAATTGATTATTATATATTGAGCCACCAGGCAGGAAGTTAAATTATCTCCATCTTTACCAGCTGCAGCTGGTATCACATTAGTGATACTTGCACATTAATGCATCATTTATAATCGAGAGACATAATGGTATGAAATGGGCTATTTTGCATAATGCATACTTTAACTTTTGGTACTTTAAGTATATTTTTATACTAATACTTTTGCATTTTTACTTAAATATGATTGTGAATGCAGGACTTTTACTTGTAACAGAGCATTTTTACACTGTGGTATTGCCAGTGTTGGGGAAGATAGTTTGAAAGCATAGCTTTACAAATTACCAATTACTTCACACTGGAAGAAGTTTACCTACAGCAATGCTATCCTAGGGAGAACTCTAGTTTGGTTAACTACAGCTACTTAAATTATTAAATAAAAAAATAGGGGTGTACCATATCATCTTGTTCACGATAATACCGGTATGATTTTTAATATTATATGAAAAATTCATGTCGTGGTGCTCGCGATATTTAGACCCACAGCAACAACAAACATGGCTGAAAGCAAAATTATTAGCGATTCCGCAGTGGTTCAAAGAGAGAAGCTGCTTTGATGGTGTTGAATAAACTGTGGTGTTGTTAGACCTGGGTGTCCTGAATGTTTATGAACAGCCACAGACTTCTCAGACTCTTTTAGTGAGTTACCGTTCAGAGGGAACTCATTCAACGGCTCCTCTGGCAGCAGCACAGCGTCTCTCCCTCTCCTCTCTCGCCGCGGGGCACAAGAGTCAGTGTCATTAAGTGATTTTGTCATAAATCTTTGACAATGTAAACCTAAGTGACACTTGTGGCTCAAAAAAAAAAACAACAAAAAACAATATATGTGAACGTGCACTATGGTAGCATCAGCCTGTCACAGGTTACAGCGTGATGATTAGAGGAGAAATGGTAGAGCATAAAGGTCCAGGTGGAAAAAAAACCCCAACTCAGTCATTTAGAATTTTGCTGAAATCTGTTGATTTATATATATAGACTCCAGGGTACATTTTTTTGTATTTGAGAGCTATTTAAACGTGTAATTTGTGGTAGATTTTATTATGTGGAACTATTAATATTATGTACAGAATGTGAATCTGAGTAACTTGTTTACAAACTAAAGAAATTACAGTTATATACAGTAAATTACTTTTTACTGAATATTTAAAGGCAAATTGTTGTAAATCTATAGCACTTATTTGTTTTTGTTTTTTTTTACTAATTGGTCATATTGTCAAGAATATTGTTATCATAAAAAACACCCCTGAAATATTGTGATATTATTTCAGGGCCATATCGCCTACCCCTAGTTCAAACTACTTTGTAAAAAAAAAAAAAAAAAAAAAAAAAAATCAAATTAACAATGTGCAATACATGTGATCTGAAATTATAACAAAATATAATTTTTAAAAAGCCACATGCCAGCGAGAAAAGTTTATCGTAAAAGTGCAAACTTGTTCACAGGTCATACATAAAAAAGGGAAAATGCAGTTAGTTAAGTTGCAGTCTCAGTAGGTTGAATTGTAGTAGGGAAGCAATGGTAAAATGAAAATAGAAAATAATTTATTTCCATTCATTGCCCTAAATTGTTTGTAGTTTAAGTAGTTAACCCCACAAAATGGCAAAAATAAATAAATAAAATAACATAAAAGTTAATTTAACTACTGGAGTCGCTATGCCTACTATGAATACTACTGCTTTAAGTACTTGTTCCAGCACTGCCACAGACGTGTAGGCCTAGCTCTCATCAAGCGCACCATGTGATGGTACAGTCAGTGGTTGTGGATGTAAATGGTTAACCCGACGGTGCAGCGGGTTCGCGGTGACGTCACACGCTGGTTTCTGCTGCTTTGGGCCGCTGCCTGTATTTCAGGACGAGGACAAGTGTCTTAAACTACTCTACGACTTCACTCCTAACAGATCACCCGCTACAGCCGGAAAAACATCCTGAAAATGGGCAACTGTCAAGTAGGTACCATGGTCTGAGAGCGTGTGTGCTACAGACGCGCTGGGTATAGAAAGAGAAAGTCCTGTGTAACAGTAAGCAGTCTGGGCTTCTGCTCCAAGAGCGGTAGAGTTTCGGGTTGACGACTAGGATCGAGATTTTATTCCAGGATAAACGTTAGATTTTGGGATTAACATCCAGTAAGATGTTGTATTTGGTGCTGACTCTGCATCATGGATCCAACACTGCAGCGCCTCCATTCGCCGTCAATCTGCGCACATCATAAAAATCGCACTTATCTTATTATTCCACCTTAAATTGAGAGTAATGATATCATATTAATAATATTTGGTGTTTCTTTAAATGTTAACGTCGCGAATGACACCGTGTGACAGACAGTGGTGTCTGGGTTTACGCAGAGGAAAGGGCCACTCCCCTGCGGAATGCATCACAGCCCCGTTAGATGTGTGCGTGTGTAGATGAATGAGTGGGGCTCTGTGTGTAATGTGTTAGGTAAGAGTCCATGGGTGCAGAGATGGGGGAGGGTGCCCAGTAGTTTGTGTCAGATCTCTGTCTTTTTGGTGCATTTATGCTCATTTATTTTATTGTTTTAACTCACTGCAAATTCAGCCACACCAATGCACCGTGAAAAAAGCTTTTAATATCTAACAACGCCTTTATTTTAATGTTTAATTATAAAGTAAGTGCTAAAAACGTATTTCTAAGTGCTTTACAATACAAAAAGCATCTAATTTCATAGTCAAATAATTCAAATTGGTTTTCCAGCAAAAAACAAAATGATTACACATTTTTTTTCTGTTATTCTGTGAAATTTACTGCAAATTCTTTTAGTTACAGGACAGAAAAGTGGCACTGAACGCCTCTTCATTACTGGGGATGATAGATAGTTTTTTAGAATTGCCTCCCACACCACCGTTGGCCTCTGGACCGCACTTTAGTTACTGCCCGTCATTCATGCAGCCCCCACTAAGTTTGTTTAAAGACTTGTGGCCCCGAATTCCTCAACCAAAGCATTGTGTCCTCCCCTCCCCCTTCCCCGTCCGCCAGCTGCTCCTACATCGCTGACTTACTTCCACAGCAATCAGTTTGATATAATTAGGTTATTATAGGATGCTGTTTTTAGCCTTTTGTTTCATCTACATAATCTTTTATTCTCGCAGCCCACAATCGTGGACTATGAGGATTTTGATGTCATGGCTGACATCAAGGCCATCCGCAAAGCCTGCAAAGGGTTTGGTGAGTTAGAAACATACTGAATGAAATTCTGGTTACTTGCATATTACTTAGTTTTATCGTTGCACTGCATCTGTTTTTGTTTTGTCTTCCCTACAGGAACTGATGAGCAGGCCATCATTGACATCCTGGCAAACCGCAGCTCAGCTCAGCGACAGCAAATTAAACAGGCCTATTTTGACAAGTATGATGATGTGAGTGTCGTTCAGTAATACAACCATTCTAATTATTGCCCTAATTTGAAATATATTCTGCCCCATTCAATCACCAATCCCTAATTAAATCTGTCTCCCTGTGGTAGGAGTTGGTGGATGTGTTGAAGAGCGAGCTGTCGGGGAATTTTGAGAACGCCATCCTCGCCATGCTGGACCCGCCCGTTATCTTCGCTGTGAAGGAGCTGAGGAAAGCCATGAAGGGAGCGGGCACTGATGAAGATGTCCTAGTGGAGATTCTCTGCACCGCCACCAACGCTGTCAGTCACAAATTTAAAAGCGTCAAATGAAATTATTAGTGCAGTGTGTAGGATTTAGAGGGATATGCAATAATATATAATAAGTATGTTGGAAATTTGAAAGCATTACCTGTAACACTTATTTCCAAAGTGATCCTCGGTGGAATCAGCAAACAATACTTAACAACAGAGTCATAATTGTAAACAAACAAATTATACACCTTTATGTGACAGGTCAGCTTTAGTGTCATAGGGGGAGAGAGGGGGGATGACATGCAGAAAAGGGCCGCAGCTGAGCCTCAGCTGGGCCACTGTGGCAAGGACACAGTCTTAGCATGTGGGGTACCTGCTTTACCGGGTGAGGTACTGGGTGCCCCTATTCAGCTTTTTACTGGTTTAAATCACTGGCTCCATTTGTTTTGGAGAGGAAGAGACCTCTGCAGATAATTCGACTCACAGTAAAAAACCTTCTGAGCTTAAGTTATCAGACAAAACAAGTGAGCACACAGCACTGGGCTAGCAGCCTGTCTCGGACATGCCAGACAGCATTGGAGAAACACAGAATTTTAATGTTAAACTGTTTTATTCAGTGTTTTTATCGGTTTAAATCACTGGGCCTGTTTGTTTTGGAGAGGAGGGGACTTCTGTGGACAGTTCGGCTCATGATAAAAACCTCCTGAATTTCTGGATAAGAAAAAATGTGAGCACACATTAGCAGGTGGGCTAGCAGACCATCTGCAATGTGCCAAACAGCATTGTAGAAACACTGATTTGTAAACATAAACTGTTTTATTCAGTGTATATACTGGTTCAAATCACAGAGTTCATTTGTTTTGGAGAGGAAGAGACCTCTGCAGATAATTCGGCTTATGGTAAAAACCTCCTGAACATCTGGATCTAAAGTTATCAGGGAAAACATGTGAGCACACATTAGCAGGTGCTGGGCTAGCAGCCTGTCTTCGACATGCCAAACTGCCTCGGAGTAACACAGAGTTTTAATGTTAAACTGTTTTATTCAGTGTTTTTATCAGTTTAAATCACTGGGTCTGTTTATTTTGGAGAGGAGGAGACTTATGTGGATAATTCGGCTTATGATAAAAACCTCCGGAACTTCTGGATAAGAAAAAATGTGAGCACACATTAGCAGGTGGGCTAGCAGACTGTCTGCAATGTGCCAAACAGCATTGAAGAAACACTGATTTGTAATGTGAAACTGCTTTATTCAGTGTTTTTACCAGTTTAAATCACATGGTCCATTTGTTTTTGAGAGGAGGAAAACTCTGTGGATAATTCGGCTCAGGGTAAAAAGCCTCTTAATGTCTGGATCTTACATTATGAGAGGAAACAGGTGAGCACACATTAGCAGGTGCTGGGCTAGCAGCCTGTCTTCGTCATGCCAAACTCCATAGAAGAAACACAGAGAAAGAGACCTTTGTGGATAATTCTGCTCTCAGTTAAACCTTCTAAATTTCTGGCTCTTAAGTTATCAAAGAAAAAAGGTTAGCACAGAGGGGGCAGGTGGGGGGACAGCAGCCCATTTGAACCATGCCGAACAGCTTTTAAGAAATACTGATTTGTAACATGAAAATTCTTACAGGGAGTTTGCGCTTGGCACGGGAGAGATGTTTCAGTTGGTTGCAATCTGCAATCCTCACCACTAACTGCCACAAAATCCTACTCACTGCTCCTTTAAGAGTGAACACATCAACAGTCTGTGTGCCATGTCAGATGCTTTTAACATTGGTGTTAAAACAATTAAATTAGTTTAATGGGTTTTGATGTAGAATATTCTAACTTCTTATTCATGTCCCACAGGACATCGCCATGTTTAAGGAATGCTACTTTCAAGGTAAGTCTTTTGCAAACTTTATTATTCAACATCCACCCATTCATATTGTTTTCATTAGGCCGTAGATAAATCATGCTGTGCAGTTGTTAAACCTTTCACCCCGCTATGTTATGAATGTCACAATTTCCCTTCCTGGTATTTTGAACCCTGGAGGAAATGGCTGGGGGTGACTCATTTGGATGCGTAACATGCTGTACTATTCCTGTCCCTTTAGCCAGCTAATGTACAGTCACGCTGTGTTTAGTCAAGGCCCATCCTGCTGTAACTTCCTGTCCACTATGATACCAGTGCTGATAGCTGATTATATACCAACATCTTCTTTAACATTACTCCAGGGACATTTGCAGTGTGTGAAAGGAATGCTGTAATTCCTCCAAATGGATCCCAAATATAACAGTATCTCACTGTCACTCTAGATACAAGATTTTGTTTAAGAAGTTAATAATTAATTGAATGAATGAGTGACTGAGGCAGAGATACTGGAGGTGCCTGTGCGTGCAACATGCTGGTTAGCTTATCAGGTTGTTAGCTGGTTGTTTTCAGCTACTGTTGCATGCTGGTAGCTGTGCTGCTTGCTAGGGTGAGATAGCTTAGGAGGAATTTTGGTTAGCAAGCATGTTTCTTAGCTGATGTTATAGACACAAGTGCGTGCGTTGTTCACTCAGCTCAGACCCGACCCAGCGAATCACGTTTTCTTGTCACTGTACTAATGTATTTTACAGTACCTTTGGTTTATTTAAAGGGACCACATATTTTTTTTATTTGTTATCACAATTAATTGAATTTGGTTGCAGAACATTCTCAGCTATCTAAAAGTATTAAATTGTGATGTCACTGTCTGAGAATAAAAATGTGAAAGATGCTTTCTAGACTCAAAATTCTCAGTGATACAGGCAGGAAGCCATCATCGAAAAGGCCAAGATAGCAACTGGTGGTTCCGTTAAAGGGGAAGTATGCCCATTTTTGAAATGTATACATGTTATTCATATGGCCTCTGACAGTCTAAAGATATTAGTAAACATGAGCAACTCTCTTCCCAATCTAAAAACTAGCATGTTGAAACTCAAATTTGTGATGTCATCAAGTGAAAAGACTGAAGCTACTCTAGGACAATAAATTAAGAAAGATGTTCTAGATCAGTGGTTCCCAACTGGTGGGTCGCAGCCCAAAAGTGGGTCACGGGTCTATTCTGAATGGACCACAAGTGACACTGTAATTTAAAGTACTGTGAATACTTGACAGAGAAAGCAAACTAGCTCGACAACATGGCCAAATGCTGACTATATTAAACTGTGTGGACCTTGAACTATAATGACTATGGAGAAATCTGGACCCCATAACTAGACCAGTTCAGAACATCTAGATGACACTGAGAGCACTCAGGGGAAAGTTCTGAGTAAATGGGTACATTTTCTGTTTCAGAACTGAGAGCACTACATTAGACCAAATCACTGTAACGTCTGCTAACAACCATCACTTCCTGGTAGACATCCGGCAAATTATTTCAATGTAGAGATATGTGAAATGGCCAAATTTGTTTATTTCTGTCGTCATTTTCAGATGTAACTAATGCTTCAAGATATACAGTTAAACATGGTCGTCAAACCTACCTGACGTTTCTGCTGTGTTCATTTTGTGCACTGTGTTGCTTTGCTATAATCTTTGAATCTACCAGCAGAAGAAAAGCAATGTACTGCTGTGGACGGTGGCCACATCAAGACGTATTTTAACCACCTAAAAATAATCTATAATTATAGTTAAATGTACATTATATTTGGAAATTTTTTACTGCTTTATCTTGCACACTAACTGACAGAGACAGCGGTAGACCAGCAGCTCCTGTGTGCTACAAAGTAAAATTAGTGTTTTTGTCAGTGGAGCCTGGTGGGCTTGAGATAAAGCCTTGAGTTTCCTGTCAAAAAGGAGGCCTTTTTTTGGTGGCCAGAAACTAATTAATTGAGGCAATGTTCGCCCTGCGCCATTTGTTTTAATATAAGTTACGCAGGGATTTCCGCAGAAGATATTGTAATCAAACATTGTGATTGTGAAGGCTGGTTAAGGGAATGGTGGTACACCAAAACTTGTGTCTGATGGTACAAGACTATCAAGGGGTGGACTTCCCCTTTAAATATTGAGACGTAATATAAATAGTGTGACTTGTGGTTGTATTTGACTCTTTTTTTGTTTACATTTCAGTGCATGAGCGCGATCTTGAGGCAGATATTGAGGGAGACACAAGCGGGGACGTAAGAAACCTGCTCATGGCTCTATTGGAAGTAAGTGGCCCTGAGTTTCTACTCCATTCCTGTAACTGAATTCCTCCGTCTGCTGTGGGACTGAAATCGAGCTCACTCTCCCTGTGCCCAATCATTCCCTACACACACGCACACACACACACACACACACTGGCCACAATCCAGACACCCTCTCATAAGTAAAACGGAGGCCAGATACAGTTCCTTCAGTCAGACTTAAAGGCCTCATGACACAGCAAAAGTCACCTTGCTCTTTGTCCTGCAGGGCAACAGAGATGAGAGTTACGAGGTGGATGAGGCTCTGGCTGAAGAAGATGCTACCAGCCTGTTCGAGGTACACTTTCTGTAATGTTATATTCATAATAACTCCATTGCAGACTCATTAATCCTGAACAATATTAATATTTTCTGTATCTGATGCAGGCTGGTGAGGGTCGTTTTGGGACGGATGAGTCCACTTTCAGCTACATCCTGGCCTCCAGGAATTACCTGCAGCTACAGGCCACCTTCAAGATGTATGAGCAGGTAGGTTTTGGTGTCACACTGTCCATAGATAGCTGCAGTGATATTACATATATATGACCTGACATTTCATCTTCAGCTAGCATGTGAATTGATCAGGGCTGGTGTCTTACATTACCCTTGAGAACTGGTGTGGGTGCTCATGTATGTGCAGACAGACTTAATTACGCTTCCTTGGGTTTGGAAGCCGATTTCCGCCAATGAGATGGGGAAAAAAAGATCCTGTCATCATTATAATGAGAAACTTTCTTGAAATAATGAGAATATTTGTCAAAATAATGACACTCTTATCCCAAAAGAATGACTTATACCTCAAAATAACAAGAGGCTTTCCTCAGAATAATGAAATAGTATCCCAAAGTAATGAGTTAGTGCCTCAAAATAATGATAAACAACATGCAATACCGGAAAGCAACCTGCAATACCGACCCGCCCCAGCACCCACACATTTTACCAGTTAGTTTGCAACCTGACCCGACCTGAAACTGTGGAATCTATAATAACCATGCGCTGTTCAAATAATTTGGTTAGGCAGCACAGTTAAAGTGATTTTTTTGGAACATTTCATGCATGCAAAACTAAGATATTATATTTTAAAACAAAGTCAGCAGTCAGAGGATTTCAACATTAAATTATTATTATTATCATTCTGTTTTGTTTTCTTCTAGTATTTTGTGTTTTTTATTTCATTTTATGTATCATTCAACAACTGTGATCTGACCTGTATGTTAATTTTCACGTGAAAATAAACCTGAAAATAAAATTAAGACAAAATATTACCTGCAAATCATATTTTTTTCCTATTTATGTTCCAACCAAATCTATTTTTTTGCTCTCATGGGAAACAGATCAGATTCTTTCAGAGTAGTATGGACAAAGAAATTGAATTCTGTTTCAATAAGATGGGTCACTTTCATATCCTGAAATCCTAAATGAATGTGATCTTAAATCTGAGTCATATTTGATCACTGGCCATGCAGCCGCTGTGAGAACAGTCATATGGGATATCATGTGTGTTTTTCCTATACAGCCATGTTTTTTTCAAGTCATACTTCACTGTGCAGCCACAGTGAAGTACCATACAGTGTCGAAGTGTCCATTGAAAATATGGAATGCTGAGAGCACGACTAGCCTTTATTGTATGGCAGCAAAATAAGGAAATGTTGGGTTGTCATCAGCAGTAACTTAACACGACTCCTTTATAGCTGAACGCCAACATGAAACATTAAAAAAGAGCAGATATCTAAAGCAGAAACAGGACGCAGGAGAGAAACTAAACCCCAAACCACAGAGATTGAGTTAGAACTACAGAAGTACTGAGAGCTGAACACACAGAGACTTTTAAAAATGTCTTCCTCTGGTCTCCTGCACAGACACGAGTTTAATGTCGCAACACACAATACGGGGGGGAGACGGGGGGTCGTGAGGCGTTTGCTGCAGTTGGCGAGACATTACTGCTACCTGGTTGGAAGTGGTCTGGCGCGCTTTTGGCAGACTCCACAGATGGTCCATCTCTGGCGCTGCTCAGAATGTTTAAATTGACTTACGAAACACAAATCGGCAAGGCATGGTTTGGTCCTCAGATCTGAACTGGTGTCAACTGACAGCAATAAATAAATAAAAAAATAATGAGAAACATCCTGAAAATAATGACTCTTTAGTTTCTCATTATTTTTAGGCGGTTACTCATAACTTTGAGATACTGAGTCATTATTTTCAGATAGCCTGAGATACAAGTCATTTTGGGATATGTAACTCTTTATTTTTGGGATAAGTAAGTCATTATTTTGGTCAAGTTTCTAATTATTTTGAGAAAGTTTACAGGATCTTTTTTTTTTCATCACACAAGCAGAAATGGGCTTCCATACTTGGCCCTTTAAAATGTCCCGAACATTTACAATTGTAGGATTAGGAGGGCAGTGTCGACCAAGAAAATGAAACGTTACCACTTTAAGGTCATTGCCAGTACTTAGACTGAACGTGTCATTTTCTCTCCATAGCTCTCTGGAACTGAAATCCTGGATGCCATTGAGAGTGAGACTTCTGGGACACTGAAGAAATGCTACAAAGCTCTTGGTTAGTATGAAATACAAAGAGCTGAATATGAAATACAGTATATACTCAGTCTACGACTTCAAGTCAGGCCTGTAATCATTTACTTGTCCAAGAAAGATGACGCATAAAGAATAAGCCAGGTGATTACTAATATTTGGTTACATAAAAACCAGCACAGAATTACATGGGTAGAATATAATAACTGTGTGTGTGTGTATAGACAGAGCCACAGGATAAGCATAGTGTTGAATAAACAGACTGTATGGGGGTAAACAGCAGTAGAATTTAATGAACGCTTTTCTTTCCTCCCCTCAGTGAGAGTTGCTAAGAACCCTCAGCTCTACTTTGCCAGACGTCTGCACGATGCGATGAAGGGAGCAGGCACTGATGAGGACACCCTCATTCGCATTATTGTGGTTCGCTCTGAGGTAATTGCACTAAAACATCAACAGGTGGAGCTAAATATTGAAAGTTGGTGGTGTTGTTTGTTGTTGTGGGATAAGTAAGGTAATGCTCAATAGTACTGAGGAAACCAAAATGCCTGTGTTTTCTGTGACAGATTTTAGTGTAAGATGCTGACCTCTCATTCTTATGAAGGTGATATCTCAAGAATTCCTTGTGGGGATTTTTTTTTCTTCAAATTTGGCACAAACTTTCACTTGGACTGAACGATGAACTGATTTGATTTGGTAGTCAAAAGTCAAGGTCACTGTGACCTTGCATTCATCTCATTTTTGTTAATGTATAATCTCAAGAATATTTTTAAGGAATTTCTTCAAATCTGATGATTTGGCGGTTAAAGGTCAATTTCACTTTGACCTTGCGTTCATCTTATACTCATCAACGCAATATTGCAAAAAGGCCCTAAAAAAAAGAGTTTCCCCAGATTTGGCACAAACGTCCACTTGGACATAAGAATGAACTGCTTAGCATTTGGTGGTCGAAGGTCAAACATCAAGGTCACTGTGACCCCCACAAAACATGTTATAGGCCATACTGTAACTGACACTTGAGTGGTTCGTGGAGGCATACAACCACAAAGCCATAATTCTATTTTTTTTTTCTTTGTCCTGCTTTCAACAGTACGATTTGGAGACCATTAAAGACATGTACCTGGAGAAGTACGACGTTTCTCTGAAGGAAGCCCTGAAGGACGAGTGCAGCGGTGACTTCAAACGTCTCCTCCTGGCGATCTGCCACTGAAAGTCTGGGAGTTAGGCAGGGTGGACGTGGACGGCAGAGGCAGAGACAGCGGAGTATATTTATACTGAGGGCACTGCTGTTTTCTGTCTAACACACTAATACTACGCAGTCTCTCCATGTGACATTATGTAGGGAGCAGGAGGGTGGAAGTGATAGAATAATTAACTTGGCTTGACTTGTCCAAACTCTGTGAATTTAGGTGGCTCTCTTTTTAAACTTTTTCCACAGATGTTAATTATGAAATTGAACTGGAGTTACTCATTTGTGTCTGTCAATTACTGCCCATTTCGTAGTCAACTTTTAGCTCCAGTTCCGAATATCTTTACCAGCATTTACACAGTGATATGTTTCGTCTTCGTCACTGTACACAAGCACCAAGATTTATACATTTCCAAGAGCTGACTGTCGTCACACTGATGCGATTACAGAGTGTGATTTGATCAGGTGGTGTGATGCTTGACAAGATAATCACATTGTAAACATAAGACATGTTTGTACACTGGCAAAAAAAAAGTCTTTCTGCTGCTGCATTTCCTGTAATGAAACACTAGTGTTACATAATCACCACCGTACAAGTATTACACTGTTATAGATCAAATAATTCTGTATTCATGTTTGATTTTTGTTCTATAGCTTTCACCCTCCATGCCTGTAAAGCTCAGTGACTGATCACTGCTGTTACTAATGCAATCACTCCATGTGGCTTGAAGTTTGTGCTAAGACTGAAGAAATGTGAACGTTTGTCATGAAGGAATATTAGCTGGGATTATGAAGGTTATGCAATGTTATGTGAATGGATTTTATGAATTTTATGAATATATATTTCATCAGTTGCCTATTGAAAGAAACTATTGATTTTCAATGTTTTTATCCTTTACTATAACTAG